>NC_133754.1:57515000-58715000 GCF_036562045.2 Rhinolophus sinicus | reverse complement strand
GCAACCAAAATGCTCTGCCCGTGGCAAGGGGGAGGTTTTGCTTCTCTCTGGTGTGCAACTAGCTGGCAAGAACATGGGGAGTCCAGAGATAATGGCCTCGGTGAACGGATTCAGTGCTGTGGGTGTGGGTATCCAACAGGAAAGTCACCACACAGACACACACACACACACACACACACACACACACACACACACAGGGCACACAAATGGAGAAACAATACTACACTTCTCCCTTGTCTGCATTGAGCTACTCTGCAAAGGCTACCCACAGAGTACCATGGCTTGCCAGCCCTCCATTGGAACAGACATCCTAACAAAGTCATCCTTACCTCCTCTTTCTCTTACTCTAACATCACTAGCTCTTCACCATCCCGGCAGCGATGCTGTCAGAGGACCCGCGCCTCTCACCACCATTATCACAATAGTCTCCTCCCTCTTGCCCTCTCTTGCCCCCTCTTCTGTGTGCAAAGGAGCAAAAGAGTGATCCTGGTCCACATAACGTCAGATCCTGTGGTGCCTTTGCTCAGGCCTCCAAATGGCTTGCCATTTCTCTCAGATTTAAAGTCCTTGCAGCGGCTGCAGAGCCCCACATGCTCTGCTTTATCTGCACCCTCCCCGCTCTTCGCCTTTGTCCGAATCACCCACTGCTCTGCTCTTACTCCTTAGCTGCAGCCACGCTGGCCTTCTCAGTGCTGCTCAAACATGCCAGGCATGTCTCTCTTCAGGGCCTTTGCACTTGCCGTTCCAACTGCCCTGCCACTCGGAAGGTTCTTCTCAGAGACCCACTCTCTCACTTCCTTTGAGTTTTTGTTCAAGTGTCACCTAACCATCTTATTAGAATTCCAGTCCTCTTCTGCTACCCTTCTCCCAGCATTCCCTCACCCTGTTTTATTTTTCCACCCTGCACTTACGATCTTATAAAATACTATAGAATTTGCCTATTGATTTTTCTTGTTTGTCTCTACCTAGCAGACTGTAAGCTCCACGACAGCAGGGATTGCTGTCCTCAGCTGGATCCCAGGGGCTAGCACAATGTCTGGCACAAATAAATTACTAACATATTTGCATAATATGTATAATTCTATATTTTAATATAGTTGTTGAATGAAGAATGACAAATGATTTGCTCTAAAATTGCAAGTATATCCATGGAAAATTTTTAATCCCATGAAGTTTACATTTATAGATCTCCCATATTCAAAAGATTAAAATCTAACAAAATCAGGAGGGCCACAGGATATGAGGAGACCAGTGGGCCAAACAGCTATGGGTCACAGAAGCTGGGAAACCTCTATAAGGAGAACAAGTCATCCTCCCCTGTGCTTGCAACTCCTGGGAGCCCTGGGACTCTGCTTGCAGGAGCAACTAAGCTCTGCTCCTGAACTACAGGCAACAAATGAAAGTTACCTCCCGTGCCTGCACCGTCTTAGGGTTAACCCCCTGGTTTCTCAGTATCTGACATATCCCTGCCCTGGGATCAGGGTCATGAAACCTTACTAAGCACAGACTGCACTTTGGCACCATGAAGGCTCATCAGGGGCCAAGAAAATGTTTGGGTTAGAATTAGGCAGAAGAGAGTCCAAGGTCATCTGCCCTGCATGCTACAACAACCCCTTCTTCCAGCAAAGAACATCACAAACCCCTCCCGTCACTAAAGTTAACTGGGTGAGCTCTGTGAATTAATGCTTACCTCAGTAAGCCTTTGGGAAATGTCTGTCCATCCCTCTCCATTGCCACCAAAAGCAGTCACATCAGTCAGCCTCCCTGACTCCCCGACTTCAGACTTTGCTTGCCCAATTTATTCTGCACACCACTGCCAGACTCGTGACTTTAAACACCATCACTTTTATGAAACAGCCCTATCAAAAAGTCAGCGGTTTTACCTGTTACACCAAACTGAAGCTCGCCTTCCTGAGCTCAGAGTCCTCCCAGGTGGGCTTTGCTCTACCTGTCCACCCCTATTTGCCATCGTGCCCCCACCTGAACCCTCTCTGGTTTAGACACCATTCTTCATTCCATTCCACCTTAGATGTCTCCTGCTTGTTCTCACCTCTACTCACTCATGTTTGTGTTACTGCCTTTCATTGGAAGATCCTCCTTTAACCATATAAATATACCCAAGCTTCGAGAAGACTTGGTTCAACCTTCATCTTTACCAAGGAATTCTATTTATCTTCTGAAACTTTACGAAGTTTATAACATCACTGTCTTATATAGTATGTTATTGGTTGAACATATATAAGCCTCCCAATAAATACTGACTGATTGACTGGTGTCTATTGCCTTTGTTTGATGTCCAGGACATTAGTTTTTGCCTGTGGGGAAGGAGCACAATACTGGGCTTCAGAGTCAGGCAGACTTGGACTTAAACCTCCAACCTGCCATTTAACTATGCCTGAATTTGGCTAAACAACTTAACTTCTCTAGAAAAGAAGAATAAAAATATATAGTTCCCAGGGTTATTATAATGGCAAAATAAAATGACGCCCAAACTCTGTTGGCAGGGACTCAGTGTCCAGGACAGTAACTGACACACAGTTCTCCCCAGCAGTAAAAAACGTGAGTGAAAATGGGCATAAAACCCCTTGTATAATCTACTGTGTGGTAGATAATAAAAAAAACAACAACACCAACAAAAACAGAGCTATTGCCAACAGCCTTACTCTTAAGCAAACCGAAGAATAATGGGCCACCTCTTACTGAAGGGTTCCTCCACCACCTGACAGCAGGACACCTCTCCACCTCTTTTCTGGCTGAGACAGCACAGACCCATTAACTCTTTCTTATTGATCTCATTCTCTAATCTTTTCATCACCATCCTTGAGGACCTTTCCATTTCACACAAGATAAAAATTAAGAAGTCTGATTAATTCTGGAAAGGAAGAGGATCAGTCCCTGGAAATTAATTATGTATTTCATGCGTGTCTTTCTTGTGCTACTAAAGATCTCTGTTTTATTCTTTCTTTACACATCATGTGCTCCTCCTGAGGAAGGATTCTTCGAGCTACAGAGCATTTCTGACACATATTAGTTGCTCAAACACCAGGCATATAGTAGATGCTGAAAAAAATAATTGTTGAGTAACTGAATGAATGTGCCAATTGATTAACGAAAGTCAATTTTATAACTATGGTCTTAAAAATTAACGGCAGAAATGAGTCTAAATTGCAGTCTTGAAAATAAAGCAGAGACTTTCCTTCCAGTCTAAGTTAGATGATACAGGAGCAAATCACAGTCTTAAGACATACTCCAAGGAGGGGCTCCTGTTAACTGAGCTATCAGCCCATTTTGTACAGTTATTCTGATGCACATGTCACCTTTCCTTCTGTTCACCAGCTCCCCTACTTGTAACGCAAGCCCCATGACTTCTCCATGACCTTCTAAGGAAGTTGGTTGATGAGACAGTTTACTTGAAACATTCTTCATCACCAAGGGAATGAAAATGCTTCAAAGGAAGTATATTATTATTACTCCACTGTCAGATAAAGATGGAGCTTATGTCTTACTGCCCACAGAGACACCAGGCAAGAATTTTACAAGAGTTGCTACACCATTTCCTTAAGGGCAGGTAAAAGGGATGAAAAAGAGACTACTCTCTGTTCCGTGAGAATACAAATGTAATTAGAGTTAACTAGAGGAAGTGGAGAAAACACCACCGTATTTATCCAACTTTGAATCCTGAAATACCAAAAGCATTAAGTTGTAATGGACAAGGAATTTTCAAAACTTCCAGGGATCTAAAGAGAAAGATTAGGAGGAGCGGAAGCAAGGTTATGATGGAAAAGAGCCAAGAAAAAGGGATTCCTGACCCGTATATGGGGCAATCTACAACATGGCCAACAGTGAGCTCAGTCTTCCCAAGGATGAATAAGATCCACCAGCCAGCCTGGGACAACACTAAGACGTGGACTAATCCATCCTCTATGCCCACACTGTTTTCCGTTTGGCCCTTCTTCTCCACTGTAATAGAAGCCTGCCCTTCCATTGTGTGGCCTAGTTCCCTTGCTTTCTTCCCTCCTCCATTAAAGAAGCATTGTCAGGAAAAGATCTGATAAACTGTCTCCTCATGAGTCCGAAATAATAATAAGAACTCATGAGTTACCATTCCTAAATATATGTGTTTTTCAGCTCAGATTACAGCCTAATGGGAAAGAAATTCATCTCAATTTTGGGGTTCCAAGGAAAATGATATAATATGATTTTTAAGTAGAATAGGGTATTTGAAATCAGGACCAACTTGGGCAAATTTGGGAAGTCTGGTCATTACAGCAGTCAGCCCAAGGGGGTAGGTTTCCACTTAAAAGTAGAGGGTGACTTCCAAGACCTCTGGAATCACACTAATTGAGCGGCTGCTTTCACAGCCTCTCCACTCCCCATCCCACCACCACACTGATGCCTAGGCACCTTCGTACAGACGCATACACACTTAGCAGGGAGGCCTCTGTTCAGGGCAGGAAAGGCAGCCCACATTGAGGAACTCTGAAAGGGATACCCCACAGAGAACCCCAAAAGCTCCCCAGCTTGGGGAGAGGCACAAGGAGGCTCTCCAGGTGCCAGTGGAAACATCTTTCCTTCAGACACAAGTCCTATCACAGGATGTGGCTGTTGCTAGGTAACAGTGATTCCCCCCCACTCTTCCCAAGTGTAGCCCCCCACCCAGCCTTCCCACCCCAGACAAGGAAGGGTGAACAGCCTGTTAAATGCCTCCAGTATGAGCTCAAGGCCCCCTCCTGCGAAGGCAGGCCTCTGGCACCCTGTCTTATAAGGTTAGTGGAGGTGCAAAAAGTGACACAGTGACTCAAAGGCTATGGTGACTGCATAGCACTCCCTCCAGCAGCCCTCACCTTGTGTCCCCTTGGGTAATGCCAGGGTGAACTGTAGGCAACATTTTTGCTGCTTAAAATCATAAGACTATTGTAAGAGAACTAGATTTGAATTTGAGGATAGGGGCACTGCCGTTTGTCTGTGCGGTGGGAGGAGAGGAGATTTTGCTTGTTTTTAGTTTTTGTAGCTGTCTTAGAATTTAAAAGGGGTTTTGCTGTTATGGGCAACCCTTAACAGAGCACAAACTGCCCAAGCGATCAGCTGAACTCTCTGTGGACCAGGACAGCGGAAATCATGGCCTCCAGGATTTTAAATAATCAGGGGCTGTCAGTACCAATAAACCTCAGTCTCTGAAGCCCTGAGAGGTTAAAAAAAAAAATCCTCCATGCAAGGTGACAAAGAGATTCAGATAAAGAATCCTTCAGGGGAAAAAGGGGACAGCTGCAGCTCGGAAGGATGTGTTGCCTTTGGCCCATCTGAGAAATACACCCCACCTCCCCGTGTCAACTGACTGGCAACCCAAGCCCCAAATCAGCCTTCCCTGGATGCACTGGCACATGTGGGCAGAAAAGATAATGTTAATGTCGCTCCTTATTTGTCTTCCTGTCTACAAAAATGCCCACTTATCAGTATTTAATGGCTCTCAGAAATAAAGCTATTTTAGAACATTATCCAAGATGCAAATGAGTCACTGAAAGCTGTTGCTACGACCTTTCCCTGTCACTGGGTAGATGTTTCCAAATCAACAGCAGCCTTCTTGATGGCCTAACTCATGCAGGATTCCCTGAGGTAGCAGAGGGATGTCGACTGCTGGGCCCCCGCCTCTGCTCTGGGGAGTGACAGACCCCAAAATGGCCTTCAAGAGCCAGCTCACTCATTTTACAGGGACGTCCCACTGTCCTTACTAGGCACAATGCTTTCTCCTCAAGAGTTTGTTTCCTCTGCCTCCTGTCCTCTGATGAGAAAGCCAGGTCGCCCAGACACTAGTGACAAAGAAAGCCCACACAGAAAGCCCTCTGCCATTTGGAAGATCCAGATACACAGAAACCAATCAAATAAGGCCCTCACGACAAAATATTCCCAAAGGTCTTAAACTAGTTCAACTTCACCAGTAGTTAGGAAATGTGACCTTTTAGAGACCACCAGCTCTCCCCACTGTTTTCAGCTTGTGTTGTTTGTGATGATGTCAATTCTACTTTGAAAACCTGAGAGTTTTATTCTCAGAGGCGAGGAGAAGGGGCAAAGCGCTTAACACTAACTGAGTAAACCAGGCTTATGTGAGGTCGTTTAACTCTCTCCACAAACCTACTGCTCCCACTTTCAGGTTAGGAAAAGGTAAAGATAGTGCCCGTGTGGGAGTTGAACTGCATTTTCTCATATCAAAGTTCTTTCCCCACAGGAACACACATCTGCGTGCCTTTTCTTCTCTTTAACGACCACCTCAGACGCTACCCCTTATGGAACACTAGGACCAGTTGGCAGTATTTTCATATTTCCCTAGATCTGAGAATCCCAGAACCAAGAGTCAGCCTAGACTCTTCCATCAACCTCACTCCCCAAAAGCCCCTCTCTCTTCCTCAATCTCTTTATCCGTGAAATGGGATGGTCTTACCAAACCTGGAGGCAGTAATAGTGGTGTGGTTAAGCACATAGATTGTGAAGCCCATGGTTTTGTGAGACCTTGAGCAGCTTATTCAAATCTGTGCCTCAGTTTCCCTCATCTATAGGATGAGTTCTTAATAATACCTACCTCATAAGGTGGTTGGAAAGATTAGGTGAGGAAAGTCCCTAGCTCTTAGTAATTGTCATCATTATCATTATAGAATAGTTTTAAGAATCAAACGCAACCTAGGTGCAGAAAGGTACCAATGCCTCTCCAATTGAGCCCACCATTAATACCCTAACCCAGGTCACCATCACTTCTTACTTGCACTATTTTAAAAGTCATTAGTCTCTCTAACTCCAGAATACCACCTTTCGAATATCTCTTTCATGATATTCTAGGGACTCATTAATTTATATCATTCTTCTACTTAAAAACTTTTAATATCTATCTGTTGCTTATTTAATAAAGTCCAAACTCCTCACTATGGCCTACGAGGTTCTTCCTGACTGGGTCTGCCTCTCCGGGTTTTTCTGCATCGTGTTGCTCCCATCTGCCTGGAATGGTCTTCCCGTTTCAATGGCAAGAACCACTGCACACCCTTCTCCACACAATTCAACTACCATCTCCTCTAGAAAGCCCCTCCAGGTCCAGCTGGGTAAACCTTTACCTCTTCCCAACTCTACCTATCACTGCTTACATATCTACCTCTTTTAATAGCCCAAGTGGTAAAACTGGGACAGTGTATCAGGCATCCTTAAGTTTCCCCATGCCTGGCATGGTAGCTGGCACTTAGTAGATGGTCCATTATACCTGTGGAGTGAAGAATCCCCTCTTGCAATGACAGACATAAGCAGGTTCAATGTCAACATATTCTTATCACTGGTACAACCCCACTGGGAATATTTCAATTAAGTAGCCCCTGCGTTAGCCTGGATATGTTTTCAGCTGAATCTCTGTGCCAACAAAGTGGGATTCGGACAGGAAACCTCTGAAGCTGGGGGTGATATGTTTAAACCAAACACCCTTCCTCTCCGCCCCACCCCCACCCTGGTCTCTTCAAATTCCAAAAGGAACATTTAATTTTAACAGTATTTATACTCTGCTGGCATACCAATTAACACCAATTAATCATCTTCATTAGGTGTGATAATGACTGGGAGAGAAAAGATGAGTTCCAACAAAATATTCTTTGCTTATATCAAGTATCCTGGCGGTTCATGAGATTAACCTGCCTAAAATCAAATTCTCATCAAACTCTCCCTGATGTACTGAAGAACTGTCGCTAAACCTCTGGATGGTGTCAAAAAAGCAACAATGCCCAGCTGGGGAAGCAGCCAGATGTGGAGCTCTGACCTAAATAATCATTGCAAAACTAATTCATGTCCTCCAAAGCAGAAATTCTTTGCAGTCATAACAGCCCCTGAAATATGATATAACTGTCAATTATAATTCCTGAGTCCCTAAGGAGACAGCAAAGATAAATCATAGGGTGTACCTATTCCTAAGTAGTTTCCAATCCAATGAGGACCAATTCAAAAGCTCCTCACTTGCCAGAGGCACCCTCTGACAGCCTTTCCCATCTCTGGTATTGGCAACTTCAGCCTTCCATTTGTTCAAGCCAAAACCCTTGCAGTCATTCTCAATTCCGTGTTTTCCCCCATATATCACAATCCATTCATGAAAAATAAAATTCAAAATAGAGAGTTTGTCCACTTTCTCATCACCTCCACTCTGGTCCAGGCCACCTGGACTACTGAAGTAGCCTCTCAACTGGTCTCTTGCAGCCTTCCCTGACTTCAGTCTACTCAAATCATAGCATCCAGAGTGATTTTTTTTTTAAAAAAATAAATCTTATGCTATCACTTTTCTGCTCAAAATCCTCCTTGTCTCCCTCAGTCCTTATAATGGCCTACAAGGTCCCATGAGATGTCCCCCCATTACTTCTCTGACTCCATTCCCCACTTCTCTCTCCCTTTCTCACTCTATTACAGCAACACTGGCCCCCTGTTTCTTAAACACATCAGGCACATTCCCATCTCAGGGCCTTTGCCCCTTCTCAGGAGGCTTATTGAAAGATGACCTTATTCTCCACAGCCTCTCCAACACTCGTTACTATTTGTCTTGTTGATGATAGCCATTCTGACTGGGGTAAGGTGATATCTCAGTGTGGTTTTTATTTGCATTTCTCTGATGATTAGTGATTTTTCATATGTCTATTTGCCATTTGTATGTCCTCATACACTGTCGGTGGGAATGCAGACTGGTGCAGCCGTTATGGAACGCAGTGTGGAGGTTCCTCAAAAAATTACGAATAGAATTACCATATGACCCAGCAATCCCTCTCCTGGGTATCTACCCAAAAAATCTGAAAACATTTATCCATAAAGACACGTGTGCTCCAATGTTCATTGCAGCTTTGTTTACGGTGGCCAAGACATGGAAATAACCAAAATGTCCTTCGATAGATGAATGGATAAAGAAGTTGTGGTATATATACACAATGGAATACTATTTGGTGGTAAGAAAAGATGAAATAGTACCATTTATGACAACATGGATCTTGAGAGTGTAATGCTGAGCGAAATAAGTCAGACAGAAAAAGCAGAGAACCATGTGATTTCACTGATATGTGGTATATAAACCAAAAACAACAAAAGAACAAGACAAACAAATGAGAAACAGAAACTCATAGACACAGACAATAGTTTAGTGGTTACCAGTAGGTAAGGGGGGCGGGGGGTGGGAGATGAGGGTAAGGGGGATCAAATATATGGTGATGGAAGGAGAACTGACTCTGGGTGGTGAACACACAATGGGATTTATAGATGATGTAATACAGAATTGTACACCTGAAATCTATGTAATTTTACTAACAATTGTCACCCCAATAAATTTAAAAAAAAAGAAAGATGACCTTATTTAAAATTGTGACCCAATGCTACTCCCCCTACCTTAGCATTTACAATTCCTCCTTATGCTGCTTTCCTTTTTCTTTTTTCCATAACATTTATTTCTGTCTAACATTTTACATAATTTACTTATGTGTCATTTCTATTATTCATCGTCTGTTTTCCCCAGTTAGAATGTAAACTCACTGAGAGCAGAAGTCTTTGATTTAGTCATTGATTTCTCCAAAGAACAGAGAACAGTGTGTGGTACACAGGAGGTACTCAGTCAATATTTTACTAGTAAGTATTAAGAGAAGTGCATAGAAGTAACTATGAGCATCCTTTAGAGTCAGGAACAGGAGAGGAGAGATCAGGGAAGGTTCCATACAGGAAATGACATTTAAACTGAACCTTTAAGGATGGGTAGGATTTGAACCTGTACAGTTAAAGGAAGGGCATTTAGGTGGAGTGTGTCTTAGGCCAATAGAAGGCCTGTAGAGAAGAGTGAGGTGGGGCAGTTAGCCATGGGGCAGGCAATGGGCAGAGAGGTGGTGGAGAATTGGGTAGAAAGAGTCAATTGGAGCCACAGCCTTGATGGCCATGGAGAGGACGCTATTGATGGAAGTAGCTAAACATTATGTGATGAGTTGGAGGTATCCTTGCCCTTCAGCCACATCCACTTTATAGAAACACAGACTAGGACTGTTTTGCAAAGCATCATCAACCTTCACAGACTGATGGCTTTTCTTCCCTGCACCTGTCATGCTTATGTCTATTTAGGGGTCTTTGCTCATGCCACCTTCCCAGCCCAGGGCCATTGCTCCTTCCCTTTCTTTTAAACTTCCTAAATACTAACTAAGCCTAGCTCACCCCTTCCTTGCACTTGCACATGCACACTTCTGTGACCACCACCCAATGATCACCCCCTCTTCTGCATGTTCTCTGCACCCCACTGAACCCTTCCTTGTTCTCTGGTTATTTGATGTGTACCTGTCTTCTTATCTATGATATAAGCAACTCATGGGCAGGACCAATGCCTGAGGCCTATTTTGTGGTCTTGGCACAATTCTGAGCACTTAGGTGTCACACTAAGTACTATGTTCACGTGCTCTTCTAGAGGCAGAACCAGTCTGACCCAGTGTAGCAACTGTAATGAGTGCACCCATCCTGTCCAGCTTCTAAGATCACCACTTGGCATTGTCTTGAATAAAAGAACCTTCTAAGAGAGTGAAAGTTATATTCTGGTCTCACCTGAAGATGATAGGGGAAGAAGGTACTGGTTAAAGTGTTGGTTTGTTGGTCGGTTTTTAAATGAATGGGCATAATGTATATTGGAAAGACCCCACCAGAGTGTGAATGAATGTCAGCATTCTCCTTAGCATTTTCCTACTTTGAGGTTGGAATAATCCACCTGCTAAATCTTATCATTGGGGGCCCACAGCCATGGCTAACACCCCCAGAGAAGAATGTACCCCTAAGCGAACACGGTATATCTTTCCTATATTTCCCCTTAACTCCCATCTTCCAGGTGAAAATTGTAAAAGTCCACTTTACATTTGGCATTTGTTCCTCTACTCCCTTCCCAGGGCAGCTAAGCATACCTAATTTAAACACAATTTATTAACAGTTACACTTTTGCACATAAAATTTTTTTAGCTATTGGAACTTTTTTTTCTTTATTTTTTTTTTAAAATAGATTGCCACGGAGAAACGAAAGTCAATTTGAGAAATGTAATCAATAATGTTGTAAAGATTTTGGAGGGTATCCGATGGACACTTGTCTCATGAGAGAGACCACCTCAGGGATGATGTAGATGCCTGATCACTGTACTGTATACCTGAAGCTATTGGAACTTCTGTTTAGTACTTTTATCTGCTCAGTGGCCCAAGACCTTCCCTAATTATAACTCTTGACCTGAGCTGACTGGATTACAGCAGGTGTGGCTTCAGACATGGCTTATCTTAGTAGGCAGTGGTGGTGGTATCTGTATTCATGACTCAATAGAAGAAAAATACTTTCCCCTCTTCCCATTTTCCTGCTGGATTTTCCTTTTGTGCTATGCAGAATGTTAGGAGCAGAGCAGAAGAGAAAGCATTAAGAAAAAGAACACTTACCTGCCGATCCTCCATGCACTGAATTTGTGCCTGTCTCTGGAACTGGACAATATAATCCCCACATCTAAGGAAGGTATCAGAATGGCCAGAGACAAAGCTAAATTCTTGTTTCCCATCACACAAGGCTCTATTCCTCTCCTTCTGGTTTCTAGCTCTCCCTAGAGAAACTCTATATTTTTCCTGAGCAAATATAACTGACCTCTTAGCTCCCTATACAAGTGTCACCTGCACATAAAACCACTTGTGTATACTTAATACAGGTGTATCCTGGATCTAAGTCTTGCCTCTGCCCAACCCGATCCCCTCAGGTATGATGACTGTGGGTATAAGAATGTGAAACACTGAGCACGGAGACTAAGGGGCATGTAAACTTGTGGTATCAGACAAGGGAATAGGTTAAAAAGAAACAGCTAATGAGCATGTGACTGAAAAGTATCAAACCCAATATAGCACATTGGTGCTTGCAGCCCCCCACTGGCAATGAAAATACTAGTTATTACATATGGGATTTCCAAATTAGGAATAACAATAGGAAATCAGGCCAATGTGTGTGATGTGTGGGTTTGCACAAGTGTGGAGGAGAGTGTGAAAAGTGGCAGAATCAAGGTTTTGGCCACAGAACACAGGTGGGCTGGGAGCTGGACTTAGATGAGCTCCTCCTGCTTGGCCTGCTCCCCCAGGAAGCTGAGTTCTGCCCACAAAACCCAGGGGCTAGTCAGGCGTCAGGGGACTATGGAGAAGGCCTTGATCTGCCCCCTGTGCACCTATCTGGAAGACAACAGGACATCTCCCAAGCCTTCCCCTGAAGAAGCCTACTGGTCAAGCTGCATTAGAGGATTTCTGTACCATGAGGAAGGCAAGATAAGAGATGTGTCATGTGCTTGAAGACAGCAACTGAACCCCTAGATCAATGGTGACCACTGACTGTTCTCTAACACTCCACAGAAGACAGAACAGGTTTGGGGGTGATTGACTTGGTAGAATTAAATTTGAAAGTAACATAAATTTGGGAGAAAGTCCAAGATGGAGGGTTAAGTAAACACTATGCCGACTGCCTCTGAGGATCACATTAATATCACAACTAAATTATAGAAAAATCAACCTCAAGACCCACCTGAAGACTAGCTGAACAGAACCCTTATAACTGGGAATATAAAGAATATACCACATTGAGACGGTAGGAGGGGCGGAGACATGAAACACGCTAACCTCAAACCCACAGGTAGTGGTTGAACATGAAGAGAGACACCTCAGTGGTGGAGGTCCCCCTGAAATAAGGAGGAGTCCCAGCCCCACACTGGGCTCATCAACCAAAGGGTGCTGTGCCAGGAAGAGGAGACCCCACAACATCTGGCAGTGAAAAACAGCGAGGACTCTGTCCGTCATTCCTAGTGAGTAGAAAGGTGGCTGGAAACCCAGACATACTCTTAAAGGGCCCGTGCACAAACTCAACTGAAAAATGGGCAGAGGATCTGAATAGACATTTCTCCAGAGAGGACATACAGATGGCCACTAGACATGAAAAGATGCTCAATGTCACCAATCATCAGAGAAATGCAAATAAAAACCACAATGAGATATCACCTCATCCATTTAGAATAACTGGTATCAACAAATCAACAAACAAGTGCTGACAAGGATGTGATGAAAAGGAACCCTTGTGCACTATTGGTGGGATTGCAGATTGGTGCAGCCACTACGTCTATTTCACATCAATAGATGATTGGATAAAGAAATTGTGGTCCATATATACAATGGAGTTTTACTCTGCCATAAAAAAGAATGGAATCTTACCATTTGCAAGAACATAGATGGATCTAAAGTGTATTATGTTAAGTGAAATAAGTCAGCCTGAGAAAGACAAATACCATATGATCTCACTTATATGAAGAATCTAAAGAACAAAATAAACAAACAAACAAAACAGAAATAGACTCATAGATATGGAGAACAAACTGACGGTTGCTAGATGCGAGGGGGGTTAGTGGGCATGGATGAGAAAGGTAAAGGGATTAAGGAGTAGATATTGGGAGCTACAAAATAGTCATGGGGATGTGAAATACAATAAGGGGAATATGGTCAATAATTTTGGAAAAACTATGTATAGTGTCAGATGGGTACTAGACTTATGTAGGGATCACTTCATAAATTATATGAATATCTAACCACTATGCTGTACATCTGAAACTAATATAAAATAATATTGAATGTCAACTATAATTTTAAAAACATATAGTCATGGGATGTAAAATGCAGCATAGAGAATATAGTCAATCATATTGCAATAGCCATGTACGGTGTCAGATGGGTAATAAACTTGTCAGGGTTATCACTTTGTGACGTGGGTAAATGTCTAATCACTATGTTGTTTTGTACACTGGAAACTAATAATTTAAAAAAAAAAGAAAGAAATTAACATAAATTGTGGAAGTTCATTCTTTAGAGGGGAGAGGTGGAGAAATAGTATCAATCAGGAATGGTTTAAGGAAATGTATTCCCAGAGTTAGAAATATTACCTAAAAGACTGCTATTACAGGTTGAATTTCCATTCCCACCCCCAAATTCATATGGGAAGTCCACAGAACCTGACCTTATTTGGAGATAAGGTCTTAACAGAGGTAATCAAGTTAAAATTAGTGATTAGGGTGGGCTCTAACCCAATATAAGACTGGTGTCCTTATGGAAAGGGGAAATTTGAACACAGTGAACAGACACACGTAGAGGGAAGACAATATGAAGAGACATAGGGAGAACGTTGTCATCTAAAGCCAAAGAGAGAGGCGTGGAACAGATCCTTCCCTCACAACCACAGAAGGAACCAAGCCTACTAACACCTTGATCCAGGACTTCTAACCTCCAGAACTGTGAGACAACAAATTTCTGTTGTTTAAGCCACTCAGTCTGTGGTGCTTTGTTACCACAGTCCTAGCAAACTAATACACCTGTCAGAGATTCTCTCTACAACTGTTAAAAATCCCCAGATATTTATAAAAGGTATATTTTCACATTTTATGCCCAGGAAGCCTGGTACTAATAAAGCTGCCCTCTTCCTGGATTGTGAGCTTTGACGACAAGGACTGATTCGATTCTGCACTCTGCTGGACACAGTAGCAGTCCCACTGGGAAAGTCATTTTTTCTGTTATTGTTGAGAGCTCTTTAACTGCATTTTACCTAATACCTAAAAAACAAAAGAAAGAGAAAAACACATATGTGTTTGAACACATTCAGTATTTTTACTAAATTCTAAGCGTGTGTGTGTGTGTGTGTGTGTGTGTGTGCGCGCGCGTGTAGAGGGAGGGAGGGAGAGAGAGAAAGAGAGAGATTGGGAATTTTCTCCCAAGACTTTCAGAGGGTGGCACAGGAAAAAAAATCAGCATTATGCCAGCATTATAGCTGATGTTTGGTGCTATTTATAGAGCTGGCCATGGCCATGTCAGATCTTTAAAAGAAGCAAAACATCTGGACGCATTCCAAGGGAGATGAAGAGCCCAAGTCACAACACACAACACGGTGGAAAGCTGCATCTTTGCAACAGTTACATTTTACATTTGCTAAGCACAATCCTATGCCTCAGAGGATCTTAGGGAACCTAATTCTGGCACCAGGTGTCATGAAAGAATAACACAACAGCCATTGTATTTTCAAATTTAAACGAGTTCTGAAGCGAATTAATGAATGGTTTCCGGAAGGCAAAGAACACACAGCATCTCCTCAGCGAAGGGACTCCAAGTGACCAGTGGCCACCAACAGTCAATCATGAGAGGCAGCCTCACTGAACTGAGGTCAGCAGCTGTCCCGGGATGTTTTCAGCAGGGCCAAAGTTAGAGCCAAAACTGCGCTCCCCACCCCGTTCCTATTTGAAAGCAGGCAACATCTCTCCTTGCCCCATCTCATAGACATATCCTATGAATTAAAGAAAAATATTTAACCTTATGTAATTCTGGGGACATCTGCATTAAAAGAAAAACAAATCACTATTTCTACAATATTTTGCAGACTTAAAGCAAGTGTGTCCTACTTAAAACAAAACTAATGTATTTTTTTAAACTCAGATTTTGAAAACATACATATATCAGAATTAAGTCAGCGAATGTACAAAAAAAGTAAATACATATGAAGAATAAACTCTGCAAAGACCAAAGCCTCTGCTATATTCACCAGGGAATGCCCAGCACCTAGTCCAAGACCTGACATAGGACATGTCCTCAAAAGGTATTTGTTTCAAAAGCAGGAATTACATCTGTTAAAGAGCCAGCTCCTTTCATACATTTAATATATTAAAGAATATGCCCCACTCCTCAGCACGCATGGTGTGGCGGGTGAGACATCTCTGTAATGTGGCCAGGGCTTGGGATGACTGTGTCCTGTGAGACACCCCTGCCCCCGACTCACTGCCTCCACGAGTGTGTTCCTACCTCGCCCTTGGCATCTCAGCCCCAATGTTCTACGCGCATTATGTAGGAATGGCTGCTTTTCTCTTTTAAGATACCTCTTTCCGACCTCCTGACGACAACCACAAGGAGAGAAGGCAGGGGATTCAGTCTGGCTGGGGCTTTGGTGGTGAGTGACTAACATCTGGTCGGTCATCATGTATGTGGATTTTAGGACAGGGGGAAAATCCAGGCGGGAGCCCATCTTCACAACACACCTACTTCTGCCTCTTCATTCCAAAGATTTCTTTTTTTTTTTAAGTTTATTGGGGTGACAATTATTAGTAAAATTACATAGATTTCAGGTGTACTATTCTGTATTACATCATCTATAAATCCCATTGTGTGTTCACCACCCAGAGTCAGTTCTCCTTCCATCACCATGTATTTGATCCCCTTTACCCTCATCTCCCACCCGCCACCCCCCTTACCCTCTGGTAACCACTAAACTATTGTCTGTGTCTATGAGTTTTAATTTCTTCATTTGTTTGTCTTGTTCTTTTGTTATTTTTGGTTCATATACCACATATCAGTGAAATCATGTGGTTCTCTGCTTTTTCAGTCTGACTTATTTCGCTTAGCATTATACTCTCAAGATACATCCATGTTGTCACAAACTGTCCTATTTCATCTTTTCTTACCACTGAATAGTATTCCATTGTGTATATATACCACAACTTCTTTATCCATTCATCTATCAAAGGATATTTTGGTTGTTTCCATGTCTTGGACACGGTAAATAAAGCTGCAATGAACCTTGGAGCACACGTGTCTTTATGGATAAGTGTTTTCAGATTTTTTGGGTAGATACCCAGGAGAGGGATTGCTGGGTCATATGGTAATTGTATTCGTAATTGTTTGAGGAACCTCCACACTGCCTTCCATAACGGCTGCACCAGTCTGCATTCCCACCAACAGTGTATGAGGGTTCCTTTTTCTCCACAGCCTCTCCAACACTTGTTACTATTTGTCTTGTTGATGATAGCCATTCTGACTGGGGTGAGGTGATATCTCATTGTGGTTTTGATTTGCATTTCTCTGATGATTAGTGATGTTGAGCATTTTTTCATATGTCTATTTGCCATTTGTATGTCCTCTTCAGAGAAATGTCTCTTCGGGTCATCAGCCCATTTTTCAATTGGGTTGTTTGTTTTTTTGTTGTTGAGTTGCATGAGTTCCTTGTACATTTTGGATATTAGCCCCTTATCGGAGGCACTGTTTGCAAAAATCTTCTCCCATTCAGTTGGTTGCCTCTTTATTTTGTCGATGGTTTCTTTTGCTGTGCAGAAGCTATTAAGTTTGATATAGAAAAAAGAACAATACTGGAGGTATCACACTCCCTGACTTTAGCTTGTACTACAGGGCTACAATAATCAAAACAGCATGGTATTGGCAGAAAAACAGACACACAGACCAATGGAATAGAATTGAGAGCCCAGAAATAAAACCACATAAATATGGACAGATAATTTTTGACAAAGAAGCAAAAAACATACAATAGAGAAAAGACAGCCTCTTCAATAAATGGTGCTGGCAGAATTGGATAGTCATGTGCAAAAGAACAAAACTGGACTGCTATCTGTCACCATGTACCAAAATTAATTCAAAATGGATCAAAGACTTAAGCATAAGACCTGAAACAATAAACTGCATAGAAGAAAACATAGGTACTAAACTTATGGATCTTGGGTTCAAAGAGCATTTTATGAATTTGACTCCAAAGGCAAGGGAAGTAAAAGCTAAAATAAATGAATGGGACTATACCCAAATATTTCTTTCTATCCCAAAACATTTGTTTCTCCCACATTGTTAAGGGAGGAGTAAGAGAAGGATCTATACAAAGCCATCGGCAAGCTTCCAGGGAATCCACACCAGGCCTGATCCGCAGAGAAATACTTCCTGAACAGGGCAAGAACCTAATGCACTCAGGCTACAAGATCTCATCTTCTTTCTATAATTTCTATTACAACAGTTTTTAAAAGGCTAACTATAGGATACTTGGAAACTGCAGAAAAAAATATAAAGAGAAAACAAAAGTCATCCATAATCTCACCATCCAGAGAGACTCTCTATTGGCATTTTGGTGCATTTTATTCATGTTTATGCACCTATTAATATATGTATTTCATTAGCCAGTTTAGAAGATACTTCACATACAGCCTCATGTCATTAAAATTCTTCAAATATTTTTATATGGCTGCCTACTACTCCATTGTATGGATGTACCATAATTTTCCTAAGTTCTCTGCTATCAGCGCAAGTGGAGTCCCATTTTTAAAAAGATAAATAGCACCACAGTGAACAATTTTGTGCACACATATTTCCCCACACTTTGGGTTGTTTTCTTAGGATAAAATCCTAGAAGTAAATCAAAAGTATAGAAGCACCCTAAATCAGCTTTCCAGGAAAGTTGCACCAATTACAGCTCTACTAAAAGGACGTTGTACCATTCATAGCTCCGTGATACTGTGCCATGTAATTTTTAACCTTCAATAATTTTATAGCTGGGAAAATGGCATCTCATTTTCGTTTTAATTATCATTTTTATTTTTCATTATTGGATTGTTATGGGTAGTAAGTGCTTGATTTGAATTCTTCACCTCACCTCCACACCAACACGGCATCCCTATAAGGTATGCCTCTCATCCTCACCCTACACAGGGAGAAACTGAGGCCCAATTACGTGACTTATACACAATCTAACAACAAACTTTCAGAGTCAGCATTAAAGCCTGATTCCAAAGCCCCATCTACTGTGCTGATTATTCATAGAGTTGAACATTTTTCACTGTGTTTTTAGCCACTGTATTTCTCTTTCTCTGATCTGTAGTAAATTTATTTTTCTATACAGAGAAACAGCCCTCAGCATTTTGGGTGTTTTGACACTCCACACTTGTACCAAGATTCACATGTCACCCCCCTAACTCCTCCTTGCCTCAGCCCAACCCAAACAACCACCCATCTCCCTGCATGTTCAGTGTGACACAGTAGACCCTTCTATGCTGAAAAGAGTTTAAACTGGCTCCACCTAAGCCCTCTTAAGATTCCACAGAATGTCCTGGAATTTAACTAAATTTTGACTGGTCAAAGAAGCAGTACCTAGGATCAACCACATGGGACCCAGTAACATAGACCAGCTTGAAAACACAGCTCTCACAAGGGCCCCTTGACTGGGCCATCCATTCCTTTCCTTGTAGGAGACAGAGCAAGAAGTCCATTGTGTTCTCCCCATACAGAGATAAGACTACCTCCTGAGCAGACAGCTCCCATGACAATGTCACATTTAAGTGCACAGCCAGGCCAGCATCCATCCATCACAGCCACTCCTCAGAAGCCCAAGGAAATATATGCCTGCCCCCCACCTCCACAAGAGGAATCTTCTCAAAGGATGAATACCCCAGAAACTCTGGCATAGGTAGGTCAGAGAACACTTCCACCCAACAAAGAGGCCTCCACTGACAGCTGACAGGCAGGTTGGGGAACGGGGAGTTTCTTTCCTTCGAAGTCACCTGCTTGCCCAGGAATTCATGCCGCAGAAAAGTTCTGCAGGATCATAAACCAGCCTTGCGCCTGCCTCAGAGCTCACTCTGCACCTCACAGCGATCATTGGCTTGATTCAGCTCAGGTTAGGGAGATGGATAGGATTTTCCCACAAATCACTTGATTAGTATGAGAAATCTATGTTCCCGCTGTTCTAAGCATTGCAGAGATTTTTGGTTCCCTTTAAATCTCTCTCAATATTGTGGTTCTTGCAGCTTTCAGGCTTTCCTCTCCAGGATTTATTTTTTGAAGGCACTGCACCATTTGGCACTGCTACATTGTTCCTCTCTGGTACCTTGACCAGTAATATTTTGGGAGGAAGCTCTTGAGCTCTGAAACTGGGAAACAAGAATTCCGACCTTTTTACTAACCAGCTTGGAATCACCGCAGCAGAACCACACAGAATCCCTGGCCTGGCTCCTCCTCACCCCACCCCACTAGCCTGGCCCATCCTTAGAGAGAAACCACCCCCCGTCATCACCTTGTATTACTTCCCATAGATCCTGAGCACCTGCTGTACTACAGGCTCTATGCTGGGTACTTTACAGCTAAGCCTCCACTTAACCCCTACAACAGACCTACGAGACGGGTGTCATGAGATATTTTAGAGCTGGGGAAAGTGAGGTGTGGAGCAGCCACACAGACTCTCTGAGCCAGGTCTGTGGAGATGCTTTGCATTAGATAAACTCTGGGTTTCTACACCTCTGTGCTCTCCTAGTCTCTGTTTTATCTCCAATACCAGGAATAAGATCTATAGAAGAGACGAGTGAGACTTCTTCCTTGATCAGCCCTGAACCACAAACCCGTTACTGCCTTTACCACTTCCACAAACGACCTTGTTCCCTAAGTGAGCACAGCACTTTGGGCCCTTTCCCATCCAAGAAGAGATCCCTCTCAGAAAAACTGATGGGCCCAGGGGCAGTCACCTGCCCGATACATGCCCAGTTCTGTCCAAGAGCACACCCATTCCTGGAGGTACGGACAGGCGTTGACACGAACCACAGCACGCTTTCTGAAGTTCCCTCAGCAAACCCCCGACTTCCCCTCAGCTGCAGTTGCCACCCTCAGTCGCCCTTCATGCTCCACACAACACAGTCTCAGTGATGTCAAGTCATCCTCCCTGCTTTTCTGATGGGTTTCTGATCTGAGATTGTTCTCTTTTCCGAAGCCCCAAGTCGTTTTCCTTCCCTACAATCCCACTTGTCCCCTGGTCTGTTTCTCTTTTTCTTTGCCTACAGATGTCTAGAAATAAGGAGGTGTTCTATCTCTTCATAGTTTATGTCATCATTTCCCTCTTCCCAAACTGCAGAGAATGGAGACCCCTGTCCGGGAGGTGCCTTCTCCACTTCTCCTTTCCTTCTAGGACATCTGAGAGGAAGACACCAAAGGGTTCAGCCCCACCTTCAGAGTTCTACCTCATGTCCAGATATTGTGACCTTGGGTAGGACCCTTCTCTCCCCAGGACAATGCCTTAAGGTAAAAATTAAAGAAAGAAATCTTCCCCTTCGTTCTCACTTCCCGCCTTCCTCATAGGAAGATATAAAAAATAAACAGTCAAAAAAAAAAAAAAAACCTTTTTAGGAAGTGAGGGAAAAAGTGCAGTAAGTGTCCCCAAGTACCCCTAGCCCCACATTAATAGGTTATGATCACCCAACTGTCTGATTTTTAAGGAGGATTATTAGTAACTTCAGACAAGTGATTCCATTTCTTCAAAATATAAGCACACAAAAAAATTGTAGGGCCAGCCCGGTGGCTCAGGCAGTTAGCGCTCCATGCTCCTAACTCCGAAGGCTGCCGGTTCGATTCCCACTTGGGCCAGTGGGCTCTCAACCACAAGGTTGCTGGTTCAACTCCTGGAGTCCCGCAAGGGATGGTGGGCTCTGCCCCCTACAACTAAGATTGAACATGGCACCTTGAGCTGAGCTGCTCCCGGATGGCTCTGTTGTTGGTTGGAGTGCATCCTCTCAACCACAAGGTTGCCAGTTCAATTCCTCGAGTTCCACAAGGGATGGTGGGCAGCGCCCCCTGCAACTAAGATTGAACATGGCACCTTGAGCTGAGCTGCCGCTGAGCTCCTGGATGGCTCAGTTGGTTGGAGTGCGTCCTTTCAACCACAAGGTTGCCGGTTCGACTCCTGCAAGGGATGGTGGGCTGTGCCCCCTGCAACTAGCAACGGCAACTGGACCTGTAGCTGAGCTGTGCCCTCCACAGCTAAGACTGAAAGGACAACAACTTGACTTGGGGAAAAAAAAAAAAAAAAAGTCCTGAAAGTACACACTGTTTCCCAATAAAGTCCTGTTCCCCTTCCCCAATAAAATCTATTAAAAAAAGAATTGTAACTATGTGCTGTGATAGATATTAACTAGACTTATTATGGTGACCATTTCACAATATATACATATGTCAAATCATTATGCTGTACACCTGAAATTAATATAATGTTATATGTCAATTATAGCTCAACTATAAAGATACGGTCCTATAAGAGCCACCTGGGTAGGCAGCTCCAGGCCTATAGGAATCTGAAACTATTTTTTGAGGACTCTCAATCTACACCCTTATCTTGGCCTTATTGATTGAGCCATAACTCTTCAGAATTTACAGGGCCCCTTCTACAATGAAAAGCTCAAGTGATAGCATGGGCAGCGACCTTTTAATTTTGATTTAGAGATGCAGAGCTCTCTGTGTCATTGTCTCCCGTCCCTCTCCCTATGTGCTCATGGGGCATCTATCCCCACAGCCCAGGGGCCGAGGTCCTTCCCCTCCTCTCTCACAGCTCTTGACTTTACTTCCTAGTCAATGAGAAAATGAAGCAACAGAAGAGAGTCCTCACCCCGACTCCCACCCATCCCTCGACACCCACCCACTCAACTGTCCTTCCGTCCCTTAGCTGTCCACCAGCTAAAGCCATGCTTGCCCCTGTTCCCTGGGTCCCAGTCCCCTCCCTCCCACAAGGCCATTGTCCCAGCAATTCTCACCTCCATCTTTGTATCAGCTTTGTGCTATCTTGACTGGATCCTTTCCAACAGCAAACAAATATCCTGTTATCTTTTCCATTTTAAGGGAGAAATACTTGCTTTGACCCAACATGCCTCTACAGTTAACATCCCGTTTCTTTGCACCCCTTTACAACCACACTCCATAAAATTGTTTACATGAGCCATCTCCGGTGGCTCTCTTCCAACCCACTCTAACAAGGCTCTCACCTCCCACTCCATCCAAGTGCTCTTGTCAACTCACCGCCAGTCTCCATGTTGCTCATGTTCAATTCTCCGTCCTCATCTGACTTCACACTTCAGCAGTATCTGACCCAGCTGATCACTCCCTCCTTCTTGAAAAACACTTCACTTAGTGTCTGAGGCAACATTCTCGCTTGGTGTGCCTCTTATCTCATGGGTTGCTCCTTCTCTGTCTCCTTTGCTCATTCTTTTCCATGTCCGAGATCCAGACATCCAGACATAGCAAACATGGTCCTGTGGTCAACTGCCTGTTTTTATAAAGTTTTGATGAACATAGCCACTTTCATTCATTTATATGTTGTCTAGGGCTGCTTTGTTCTAAAGAGCAATGTTGAGTAGTTAGTTGCAGCAAAGACTGTATGGCCCACAAAGTCTAAAATATTTACTATCTGGCTCTTAAAGAAAAAGCTTGCCAATTCCTTTCCTCAATCTATAAATATTGGAGTTCCCAGAACTCAGTCTTTGTACCTCCTCTCCATCTATACGCATTCTCTAGGTGATCTCATCTGGTCCCATACTTTAAATATTATCAGTCCACTGACAACTCCCTCCTACGGTGTGCGCTCAACACAGGCAGTGATCTGTTGAAATCATAGTATATGTTACTCCTTTGCTCAAAACTTTCCAGTGGTTTGAGGAAGCACACCCTGACCTCATTGCTTCACCTGACACCTCAAGTGTCTCCATCTTCGAGGCCTCCATTGGCCTAGACTGCTATGCCCCCGACCATCCATAGGGGCCACCCTCCACTACCCTCTGTCTCTGCTCCAGTTAATTTATTACTGAGGCCCTCCTGGAAACACCCTCCCCACACAGACTCCCTCACCCCTAGCTCTGCTTCAGTTTTCTCCATTTCATGTATCGGCCCTCCTGCATCTATCTCCCCCTGCCAGTAGAATATAAGCTCTGAGAGAATGGAGACTGAGTCAGTTTTATCTACTTCCGTATTCTAAAATCTTAGAACTGTGATTGGTGATTCTCAATATTTTAAGCAATGAATACATGAACACATAAAATTTCAGAAGCTCAAAATTTCAAAAACTGACGGATGGGAAAGAGAAGCCCGTCATTTCTATCCTGGAGAAATCAAAGAGAAGGCCACAGCTCAAAGCTGTGACAGCCCTGGAGCCAGCAGTATCCCTCACTGATCTGTCCCAGGGAATGGACACGCGACAAGGGGACTGACTGCCTGCCAGCTGCTCCTTGAATGTCTCTCCAGAGACACCTGGAAATCAGGAGGGAGCAGAATGGATAAATAGAGAAAGGGCTGCTCCAGGGGCAAATGCAGCCTCATTCCCTCTCCCCTCCACACCCCCTGCAGTCACAGCTCCTTGGACCCAAAAGGGGTGATTAGTGGATAGGGTAGCAGAGCAGACAGCCAGCCAGGCTTGGAATCTGACACCCACCAGCAGTGTCATCCCAGTGATTCTTAACCACTCTCGGTCTCGGGTTCCTGTCTATAAAATGAGGGTGATGACCAAATGTTTAAAACTCTAAAAATAAAGAGCAGTCTCAGACTTTTCCCTTTCTTATTTGTATCTTATCACACTTAAGTCTATTGTTTAAAAAGAGGTTCTGCTTAGGTTTTTGTCATGTGCTGTTAGTTGCTCCCTCATTTCCAATCATCCCTCTGGAGTTCCTCACCTCCTCCCCACTCTGCTCACTTTTTTGTTTGTTTGTTTGTTTGTTTGTTTGTTGTTTTGTGTGTTTTTCCTCATAACTTTCTCTTCCTCTTCCCACATTCTGAAAACCATAAGTTCCAGGCAGGCAGGGGAGGGCTTGCAGAATAGGAACCATCCCAGTTCTCCTATTTTTCTTCCTGGAGCCCTGCAGGGCAATTTCATTGTCAGCGGGAACAAATCCACAAGGGGCAGCAGCAAGAGGGAGAGCATCCATATAAGAATCTCCAACCCATTTCCTCCTCCCTCCCCTAACTCGTTGCACAACCACATTGTCCCTGTCTTATTAAACTGAAAGGATTTCTGAGAATGGAGCAAAGCCTGGAATGATGAGACACCCAAAGCACCTCTCCCCGTCACCACCCCTGACAGAGCCAAATGGCCTCTCAGCTGCCTCTGACATCCCATGCCGGCTCTTGGCTCCAAACTGCCACTCACACCAAGGATATCCTTCCTTCTATCCAAATGGCCCTCATTCTTCAGTGCTCAGAACTCAGGACCGTCTACCTCCACCAGCCGTGTGAGACCACTCACACTCTCACTGACATCCAAAGTTCTCAGCACTTACATGGGCCTCACATTTGGACTCAGCTGAATACACGCTTGTACTGGAAGTCATCTGCCAGAAAGTACTTTATGGGGGCCACACTGGGGGCTGTGCCCCACTCCTCCTTCTCCCAGGACATGTGGGCCAGCAAGAAGCCCTTGTTGATTACGAGGTTGGGCGGCATTTGCCAGCAGAAAACCTGGTTCTTCTCATGCTGGCCCTTCTACTTCCTGCCAGTACAAACCCGGGAGAGCGGCTCTGCCTTTCCAAGGACCAATTTCCGTCTCCACAAAATGAGGATAAAAACACCTTCCCTACCTTTCTGAGTCTTGTGAATACAAAACACCATATAATGTACATTATTATTACACTAAATAGTGCGGCAAAAGAGCCGTGTGGGCCACACTGCTCCTCGTTCTGTCCGGCAGGCCTATCCACTTTTCCCAATTAAGCCTGTGAAAGCCCCAAGGATGTGCCCATAAGAGCTGCCACCTGCCCTGCTGAGGCAAGGCACCCCAGAGCCCCCAAATGGCCCAGGCACACATCATTGAGCCAGCCAGCTGTGACTTCCACAGACAGTAGGGCTCTCAGGCTGCCTGGAGTTTATGCAACAAAGGAAACCACAGCAGGAAGCAAATGCATTCAAGAAAAATGGCAATAAATGAGACACTCCGTCAGGAAGCAGAACCCAAAAGTCACCTCTGGAGAGCCTTCAGAACCCAAAGTCCCTCCTCTAAATGTGATAGCTGTCACTGCATTTGTTTGGTCTTAATTAATAAGTGAATTAAGCAAAAGGCATGGCTTCTGGGAAAGAGGTGAGGGTGGCTCCACACCTTCCTGATGGAAACCTACCAGCATGGGGAGCCCTACAAAACAGCCCTCTCCGGAAAGGGAGCAGGCTGTAACCCCAAAGTTCTTTGTTACCTAGCTCTTCCACTCACCAGCTTTGTGACCTTAGTCAAGTCAGAGCCTCTCTGAGCCTCAACTTTCCCACTGTTAAAATCAGCAGATGTATGTGATATGTGTTAACATGTCGCCTGAAGATAGGTCTGACCACTGCAGGTAGGTGACAGGGCCTGTGGATATGTGTGGAAGGGGAAGGGGTGAGGTGGGGAGGAAGGAACAAGGATGCCACAGCCCATGGTCACCGGCCCCCCGCACAGAGATCCTGCACCCTCGACCTCTGAAGCAGACTTAGCCCGTACTGATGCCGGTAGCTCGTGCTGCATTTCCTGTGAGCATTGATCGGATCTCACCAAATGGATTGAGGACACTGCCGCGTTCTGCTGTATAGTGAGCAACACAGGGCTACATTGCTACATGTATAGTCACCGCTTGAACATTGGTGGTTTGGGTAACTGATTTACAGAGGGCATGCTTTTCTGACTTGTAAAATAATACATGTACTGTGGGAAATTTGGGAGATAGAAGTTTAACAAAATAAAAAATCATGTGTTTCTTAAAACCCACAGATAACCATGGTTCTCACTTTGATATATTATATTCCATTCTATTTTTCATGACAGTATACATCTTTTTTTTACAAAATTGTACTTATACTCTATTTACTTTTAAACCTTTATCTACTTAATATATATTATTAGCATTTCCCCATATTCTCATATTTTATTCAATGTACTTTTAATAGCTTCCTTGATTTCCATTTTATAGATGAGCCGTATTAGATTTAATTAATCCCCCCACACCATGTTTTGTTACTATGAATAATGCTGAAAGGAATATCCTTGATTAGAGCTATTTTGCACATCTGTGGTTATTTCCTTAGGATAAATTCCTAGAAGAGCAATTGCTTACTGGTTCTAAGGGTATATTTTTGAGACATCTCTCCCATATTTGCAAATTATCTTCCCACCAGCTAAGTGTGAAAATGTCCATTTTCCAGCACTCTTAACAACACTGGATATTATCATTTTCATTTTTGCTAATCTGGTAGGTGGATAATGACATCTTGTTTTTTTAAGTTCACATTTTAATTATTAGTGAAGTTGAACAATTTTGCATATATTCCTGGACATTCCTGTTTCTTTTCTCTGTGTTTGAACTATCTATTCTCATCCTTTTCCCACTTTTCTGTCAGGGGACAGACTGATTTTTTAAAATATTTTATGGACAAGAGAATTAGTCTACAACCTCCTTTGATGACCCTGCCCCCGTGTTTAACAATCCCCTCCTTTAAAGCACTAATGCTAATGTCTAATCCATATCCTTTTCTCGTTGCTTAAACTCATTTGCTCTCAGCCTGTCTTGGGGGTGGCAGGAGGGAGATGCCCGGCTCCCTCTTTCATCTAACAGTGCGACCTTTCCTCACCTGTCAGCTTCTCTTCTGGGGGAAGAATAATTTCTCTATTTTTACCTGATCTCATGGAACTTATGAAGTCAAAGTATCACCCTTTGATGCTGTCCCCTCCTCTTCTTCTATTGTCACAGTCTTTCTTCAGGCCCTCAACACTTCTTACCTGGACAGCAGCAAATAATGTCAGAACCAGCTTCTCTATCCCAGACTTGCCCCCCTCCGAACTTCACCCCTGCTCTCCATTTCACTACTCATTTTCTGAAACGCAAGTGTGACTGTGTCTTTTCCTGCCTAACACCCTTCTGCTCCTCAGTTTGGCCAGCTGGTCCCTCCCTACTTGGGAGCATGCATTTGCCTCCCTTCTCCCACCCCCCAAACCACACCTCATGTGTTCAGATAGCAACACCCAAGTATTACTTATAGTGCTTTGACATGCTGTACTGTTTCATACGTGAGTCTTGCAAATGTGGCTGCCCTCCTTCTCACCCCTCCGCATGCACCTGGTGGAATCCTATTTCTTTCTCAAGTTCCTCTCAGGTGTTCCTATCTCCAGGAGGCCTCCTCTGACCATGCCAAGTGAGGGTAACCATGTGCACCCTGCATCCAGGACATACTACTATCATGCTTTCACCTTATTGTATTCTAGTGTAGTCCGTACACCAAAACTAAAGGAAGAAATGTGAAGTCAGTTGAGCGTCATTCTGAATGGAAAGGACATAGTGGGAACGCCCTGGGCTGGCCTGCCCATCTGATGTACTTGTATTTTTGGAGGTTCCCTCTGTTGGTCGTGGGCTCCGTCATCTTCCACAGACAGGCTCCAGAGTCCCCTGGTTTCCTGTCCTTTCTCATGCTATCCCATTTTTCTTTCTTCTTAATCTTCCCGAGCTCTCAACACCCTACAAGTCTGTCTCACCTCCTGGGCAGCCCAGTCCCTGGAGCCCACTGTATCTTCTCCTCTTTTGGCTCTGCTGTTCCGTAGAAAAACATCACACTTGGCTGCCTCTGGGGCTAGTGGTCTTTCCACGCAAGTTCCTTCAGCAGAAGGACCACACCTATCTTGTATGGCAGATCCCCTTGTGCCTGCCTCAGAGCTGGGCATCCTGGCTCAGGATGCCTCTGATAGCACAGAGACATGCAGCGGGCTATGGGTGTGGGAGAGTCGTGCCCTCCCCCTGGGCACTCACTGCTGGCCCCTAGCTAGCCCAGCACAAACTTCCATGTTTTCTTTTTCTCAGTGACTACACCCAAGCGTTTACTAATTATGCATTCATTGTGTGGGGCTCATTTCACCCACTCATCTTGCTTTCTGTGTGGTTCACCACTGCCAGTGCCCCACTCTTCAGTGGGAGAGCTTCTTTTCATCCTGAGATCACCGGTAGAGGGCAACACACACCACTCCTCCCCCAAACCCAGCAGGAGCAGCCCCTGGCCCTGAGCTGGCCCACCTGTTCTGTAGTGTGTTCCTTTCCTGAGCCCCCCTAACACTCCATCCGTGGGGCTCCAAGCACACCCAGAAGATGTGTCCACCCAGAAATGTATCAAGTCTGAATGGAAGGAGTATAGAATGTCAGCCACACATCGTGGAAGCTTCTCTCAGAAATGAAAATCTAAATGGAAATGAGACTTGTTTTGTTTTTTAAAGGTGACTGGTGAAGTGTCTTATCCAGAGCCTGTGCATGCTGTGGACCCCTCTTATTTCATCTATCCCATGAGAAGTTGGGACTAGCTCTCTAAAGTCTCTTACCTCTGTAAGATTCAGATTAAATCATCTTTTATTTTATTCGTATCTCCCTTCTTGGTCCTCCCAACTGTACCCCATCCCCTTCTTTCTGCTCCAGTTTCTGGCAAGCATTGCTCCTCCCCTGGCCTTGCCCAGCCCATCCCCAACCACAGACTGGGGACTCCTGAGTTCACTGGAAAAATCAGGGAAGCTGGAGTTGAGTGCGCGGTGTTAGTAATGTGCACTCAATAAATACTGCTTAACTGCAGGTTTTCCCGCCTCTGCCATTGGGTTAGAGAGGAATTAAGAGCACAGAAAAAGCAAACGGTCTATCCAATTTGGAAATGAAAAAAAAAAAAAAAAAAAATGAGCTACAAAGCAAATAACACTGACGTGGGAGAGGGAGGACCTTGATTCTGGTCCCGGCTCTGCCCCTGGAACACTGTGTGACGATGCCAAGGATTGTTACCCCCTGGGCCTCATTGCCACGTCTGCAAATGAAAGATTAGACTTCATGAGAGATCCTCAAGCGATGGGCAGGGTCTGCCAGTCAAGGCGGCACCCTGGGGGGCAGCACAGGTCCGCTGCACTTTTCCCACTTGTCCCAGGGATTTTGATTCTCAGCCACTTTGATAGCCCCAGGGAGAAGGTGAGGTCTCAGAGAAATAAAACAGCACCCTGGTCAGGAGGGGCAGGATACCTAGACGAAACAGCCCCTGCCGCTCACCTCCCCACAGCCCTCTGCCTCCTCCTCCAGCTGAAGCTCCTGCTTATTTCCTAAACATCATCACAGAGGCTCCACAACCTTCCCTTTTTAACAACTCTTGCTGATGGAAAATTCTTTCTCATACCTAATCTAAGTCCATCTGCTGCAATTTCTGTCTATTTTCTCTCGTTCAATCCTTACTGGAGATGGAGAACAGCTGGTCGCCATCCTCCATATAACATCCCCTCCTAAACCAAAATCAGTTATTACATCACCCCTCAGCCTGTTTTTCTCCTGGTAGAGCATCCACCATTCCTTCCAACCTGCCTTCAAGGCTTCTAGCCCTGAAAGATCACTGAGCACCATGGCCCACACTGGAGGATGCTCGGCAAGCTCCATGCCCTTCTGGAGCTGTAACATCCCCAGCTGGAGCTAAGACTCGGGGGACAAAATCCAGGAAGAAAGTCAGAGCAGAAAAGGATCAACCAGTCCAAGCCCCTGGCTTTATATATGAGGGAACTGAAGAAAGAGAAAGGAAGTACAGCACCCAAGGTCAGATCTGAGGGATCAAGCTCCAGGGGCTGGACCCCAACCATTGCCACCACAATGCTCGAAGTGGCTGCAGTGTGTCCTTTACATGGGAAAGAGCAGGACCAGCCTTGACTAAAAAGCAAAGGGCCACAATTGCCCAGACACTCCCTATACAGACTCTGTCTTTCCAATCCCACTAGCAGATGTCTGAAACTCCACTATGAACAGCTTTGATTTTCATTAACTACTCAAATACCTCTCTGTAAGTGGCAACACTGTTGACTGTTCACACCTTAGTATGAATAAGTAGATTTGATCCTATCCGACTCTTGATAGAGAGATTTAGGGGTGAGAAGAGAACAAAGGACAAAGAAACTAGGAGAATGGCAGACAAATGTTACTGCTTGCTAACATTTTCAAGGTCAGTCCTGTGGGGGGGGGGCTGAGGGTAGGTGGGCCTCGTGACAGTGGAGCAGTGAGGGCTATGCTTTGTGGGGATCCCTTGCATGTGACAGGCCTATGCTCAGGACCTTCTGCCCTGATTGCCTCACACAGGGGAGCTGCACCACCCCAGTGTTCTTGTGAGGTCTGCGTAGAACTGAACATGGTTAAAGGATGACCTCATTGCTCCCACAGGGCCACCCCCATGTGCATCCCAGAATTCCTGACTCCCCCTGGTTAACTGTTTCAGATGTGAGGTGAACAGGGTGTCTACAATTAAATCCCAACTTCTAGGATACCCTTAATGACAGGAAGGAAGAACCAGAAGGGAAGGAAGAAAGGCAGCTATACCTGAGATGAAGTACGACCATTCAAGTACATGCTTCAATAATGAAATAGCTCCCAAGTGGGGAGGAAAAAAGGGGGCATGTGAGTGTAAGGAAAAGTGAGTCTGTTGAACTATTTACTGATAATTTTGGCTATGAAATTTTCCTAAGTGAAGAATGAAGGGGGGAAATAAGAGTATGGTGAATACATTTCCGAGCCTAGATTTCAAAACAGGCTTCACCCTATCTTGAATAAATAGAAGCATCATGCTCCACCCTCTTTACCTTTCAGGGGGTGCTCCAGACTATTTCAAACCTCCAGACACACACACCCTCCCCTAGGATAACCAGGGAGTTCACACATCCACCGAAGAAAAAGAAGACATTTCAGCAGCATTTACAAAAACACCTAACACAATAGACTTGCTTATTTGATTTCCCCCAAAACCACAAAATTAAATTTTAAAATAGAAGACTAAAAGGCTCTTTTCTAATAAAAATTCTAATGTGTGTTCAATCCTATTTCAGGGGACAGTTTTCTTTAACAGCAAAATCGGCACAAAATGACAAGATCAAAGCAGGTTGGCAAAGAGATTCTTTACTGATGTGTTTATGATGAAAGAGGATGACAGAAGGGAGATGAGAAGGAGAAACAGAAAAGTAAGGGGCTTTCACGTGCCAGGTAAGTCACCTGGGGCTTGTGGAAACAGAAAGAGGCAACCTAGAAATCCTCATCGGCCAGTTCGGGAGAGGAGAAAATGCTAGATCTATGGATGGCACCTATCCTGGGTCTGGGCTAAAGCTACCATGTTTGATGAAATAACAACTAACAAATTTAACTTCCTGAGTGCCAGTCGGGCTCTCCATACACAAGCAGGTGCCTGGCTTCATTAGGACCTAATCAGTCTAACACTAGCAACTAAATTCTCCAAACTGGATCACGGCAGAGGGGCTGGATCTGAATGTTATGCCCCATCCAAGGTGAAGTTGCAATGATGGTATTTTGTGTTTCGTCAACTATTCTTCAGCTCCTATTATCCTTTTTTTAGTCTACAGTTGTTATTTTAATGATCTCTGTTCCAAATGGGGAACTAAAAGGAAGAGAAATGAGGGGGAGGGAGAGGGAGGTAAAGCAAGTGCTCCAGTGTGTCCCACTTGTACTTCCAACCCTCCTCCCTCTTCTCCCTGCCCCCACTGTGCCTTTTTCCTCTCTGCATGAGTCACCATTCAGGAGCTGCTTTAAAAGCCTTACTTTTAAAGTCCTCTATCACGATAGAAACCCAGCAGACCAGCATCAATTAAAAGGACTCCGATTTTGTTACCTGTTCCTGGTTCTAGAGACCCCCTCAAACTCTAAAGTATTTCCTAGTTTTATTACTGTCTTCATGAAAACCAAAGTGCCCCCTTTAAAATTCCCCACCTGCTGGGTGCCACCTCTCCTGGGATCTCTGGGGGTCATGTGCCCTGGACAGACCACAGAGGAAGGGGTTTGGGGCCAATTATAACCAGCAGCTGATAAAGGTCCAGAATCCACTCCAGGTTCCCAAACACAAAGGCATATAATTTGTGGGGTTGCAAGTTTGTTTTGTTTACTGGCAGACAACATGTGCAAAAGAGAAAGCTGATTGTATCCCAACCAAAAAAACTCAGGCAGCTGGGTTTTTTTTGGTTTTTTTTAACCATTATGAGTAGAGATTTGTCAATAACAACTCCCACTCAAAATAGCTGCCTAAAGGAGATGGAAGGGAACTTGTTGTGGAGGTTAAAGAAAACACAAATTAAAAAGTGAAAGTGATTTGTGGAGCCAGAGAATGGAGGCTGTCACCTGCACCTCAGCGGGAAGGGTGTAATGGGGAAAAGGTGCTGCTGGAGGATCCCTCCCAGAAAGTTCACTTCCTGCCAGGATGGGAATCAAACCCCCCAGTTTCAGGTGTAGGCTAGAGATCAGTCAGGAGATTCACTTGAATTCCCCCAAAGCCTTAGGGCAGGGGTGTCCAAACTGCGGCCTGTGGGCCAACTGCGGCTCGCAATCCGTTGTTAATTGGCCCGCAGCAAATTCCAAAAATATATTTAGTTTACTTAAATAAACCAGGTGAGGCAATACGTACTTCACCTCAAGTGAATGGCCCGGTTGTTTGTGTATTTTACTGCATATGGCCCTTGGTAAAAAACGTTGAAAAAAGTTTGGACACCCCTGCCTTAGGGACTCGTAACATCAACCCAGATTGGCAGCTTCAGAGTATCCAGCAGGTCAGTGCTGTGGGGCATTCACATAGGAGCTGCCTGCCTTCCAGAAAGCAGGAATTCATGCAAGACCAAGCCATCACCTTGTCCCCCGTAGGGACCCTGCCACCTACAAGGCCCACCTACCTTCCACCTCTCATTGACAGAAGCCCAGAAGCTCAGGGAAAGGACTTTGCTCATGTTCAAAAGTGGGTCTCAGAGCAAGGGAGGCCCTTGTGGTCCCACAATTTAGAATGGATTAGGGTTCAGCTACAAGGCTGGACCAGCTGCCTGCGACCGTGAGCTTTTTTACTTGAAGAGTAGTCATCAGAAGCGGTGTGGTTGGTGGCTTCAGCAGCTCTGGACCACAAAGATACCATACCTGCACACCTAAACAGCGACATCCCCCAGGAGCCAGCCCCTCCCACCAGCCTCCACCTCCCAGAGCAGCTGGCACGCTTGGCACTGGAGAGCCCTTCACTGATAAGGGTGTAACCTTCGCAAGAGATAAAATTTAGCTGTGTCCCCTTTATTTCAGTACACACCAAGCCTGGAAAGTCTTCCAGAGTTTTCGGGAGCTAATCAATTAAGTGATTTCTTCTCCTCTGAGAACTGTTTTGTTGGTTTCTCACCAAGTTGTGTGACACGCAGATGCCCATTAGGTCAAACAGGACTCCCACACCCCAGGAAATTCCTCCTTCCACCAAATAAAATGAACTGAGACAGAGTGGGCGAGGGATAGGAGGGAGGAAGGAGACAAAAGTTTGAGAAGGACTCAAGTTGAAGGTAACAACAGTTGGAGGAAGGCGGGTCAAGGTAATGTAAAGGGAGCCGACCCTATGGCGGAAAACCCAACCAACCAGTCACGTTCCTCAGAATCAGTCTCCCAGGGATGGGTACGCCAGGAAACAGCACATCCAGGGGTGCAAATCCCTTCACCCAGCAAACCTGAATCTACACACCCCAACCTTGCAGGCACCCTAGCACAAGACCAGATCTATTTTCACAGACATGAGCGCAGCTAATTGAGAGAGTAGTAAACAAATCCAGTTCTAGACAGCGCAGAAGTTTTCCAAATTGTCAGCTTGTTTTCCTCCCAACAAAAGACGGTGATTTCCCACCTTTGCCACATTTCCTCCCCTAAACTTTTCTTTCTGCAATCCCTCTATCTATGCTAAACTGCAAGCCGCTGAGCATGCAAGCGCAGGAGCAGCTTCCCCGGGACGCAGGCAGGGGTACCTTTTCCGCGGAGCAGAGGGGCTGGTGCCCAGAGTCTCGCTGCCCTGCCGAGCGGTGGAAGGATGCTGTCGGGATGGAGCACGCTGAGGATTACGCGTTCCTGTCTCTGCGACCAGACCTTTCAGCAGCTCCGACCAACTGTGCTAGCGATGCACTTAGCAATTATCTGCTGGCGCCGACGCCCCGCCCTCTGCTCTTGCGATTGGCTCTCCGGTCCCGGGCAGGACTGCATTGGTTTCAGCCGACCTCACTCAATGCTTTGGCTCCTACTATTATCTAAGCCATCAAAGGGAATAATTTCATGTTCATTGACAACCTGTAAGGCTCTCCTCCGGCCCGATGTTGGGGGCAGGCCTGGGAGTCCAGTGGAGGGAGGAGGGTAGAGTAGAAAAAGTGGTGGGGGTGGGGGAGAGGGAAAGCGCAAGAAGGGGTGGGGGGAGAGGATAGAGGGAGAGAGAGGGAGATGGAGCTATCAAGCAATCAGATTTTTTGCTCTAGCATTTTAACTTCCACAAAACAGAGCCCATAGCAACAATTCTCTGGCCTTATTTTTCCCCAACTGGCGCATGTTCCTGAGGGCAAAGAGAACTATAACGGCGGGGGTTTCCGCCTGTGTCAGACAGGCTCTGGGAAGCAGAGCAAGGTAAGAGCTGAAGGAATATAATGGTGTTGTTCCGGGGCCACCTTGGAGGACATGTGAAGGTCATTTTAGATTATTTGGGGGGACATATTATGCACCTTCCCTGGAGTTTTTTCATCAGTTCTTTCCTTCCTGCTCTAACTAAGCTCCTAACCTGGGAAGACAGTGTCCCTTATCAGCCTATTCAGAGTCTCAGAAGAGCTGTTTGTTCTTAAAGCCAGTGAAAGTCTGGAATTCCTCACTGTTCTCACAGGGAGGCCCAGAGAGCCGGGCATTCCAGAGCTAATAATTCTGCTCCCGACCCTCACTTTCACTTATTCTGACCTGGCCTCAATTAATTGTTTAGACTTACACCTGCAGCCAAAGCAAGAGAACAGAGGAGTCCGTCAAAGGGTGGGAACAGTTTAAATGCTCTTCCTTGTTCAACAAGGAATCATGAAGCACAAGTTTTGATGGCTTTTCCCCCCTTAATGTATTTTTTTCAGTACATAGAAAGGATGTCATTTAGTAGCTGACTTTTTTTTGGAGAAACGAAAATAATTTAAAGAGTCTCTTAAAGAAAGCTCTTAGAATATCAAGTTCCAGATAAGTTAGAAACTAACCTTTCACCCTTCTCCTACGAGGATCCGCACATTTTTGAGTCCAGACTATAGTTCCAGATCCTACCCTGTGGCCTTTGAATAACTGCAATCCTTATCATCATCTGCATCCTTGGAAGCAAATGGCATGATCCCCTTGCCTTGTCCAGGAAGTGTCTGCTTCATGCATACATGCCTGGCTTCCCTGAGTACATTGCAAGCTCTGTCAGGACAGAACCAGTATCGTGGATATCTTTATAAGTCCACTGACAGCACCTAGCATTCAGTAAGTGGGCTGACTAATAAAACCCAATTCAAAACAGAAAGTGTGCCCAGCTTTGAGGCTCATGGAATTATCATTGCACTATGAAAGCTCATCAGGCTGGACAGTGTGTGTGTGAGGTGGCGGGGTGGCGCCTGCTGGAGTCCAGGAGGTAAAAGCTCAGGACTAAGCACTGTGACTGCTGCAGCTAGAAAATCCCTTCAAGCTCTTGATGCCTTGTTCTCTATGGAAAATGAGGCAGCTTTTCACTCAATGCATCCTTCTCCCTCAAACATCTAAAAGAAATGAGAAATGTGGGATGTACATTATGTTTGTGAAGCACATACCTCAAAAAGTTAAGTTATTTCCATAATAGCTTTCCAAGTAGCAGCATGACTAAATGGAGAGTGACCATATATTAGGAATCAAAAACTAGGACAAGGGATGTAGCAAAATACTTATTTTATATGTCATTTATCATCTAGGTGAAATTCTTACAAAGGTACAATGATGAAATTAAACTTAGCTTGACCCTGTCCCAGCAAATCTGACATGTTCAGTCATGGTGTAAAAAGCATGAATAACACAATTATGATTTAAGCAGTAAGATTCCCACTTCCGAGAGAAAGCAGACTTTAACTTTGGCCCCTTGCACTATCCCTTTGTCCCCTCTAAAAAAATAAAAAAATAAAAAAACAAATTGTAAGAGCACTCTTGAACTCCTATCAAAGTTTCAGTTGTCCTCAAAGGAAAAACAAAATATTTCAAGTGATTTTCTAAAATGCTTTGTTTAAAACAGCATATGCTTACATGTACTTTTTGACTTCCGAAGATGAGAGAGAGAGAAACAGACAGAGAAAGAGAGACCTGCAAACAGTTGTTTATGTCAGTGTCTCTTAAAACTGCCTGGTCATAAAATATTCTCTTTGAGAGAAGGATGATTCCTTTGTGTTCCATAGATCACCTGCTTAATTCTGAGAGTTAGAAAATGCATATTAAGTATGCAGATTCCGCTGGCACTTGCACTTGTATTAAATATCAGCTCCATACAATTTAAATTCATTGGGGTATGAAATGTACCGAATTCCATTTTGTGGGCAGTACCCTGACAAAGTAGCCCATTTTGATTTAACAGTTTCAGTGAATTAGCAGTTTGAAAGGCTTTTGGGTGTTCACGTTCCATTTTCAGTAATTAAAGCAAGAATGTGTTTTTGTTTTGTATTGTTTTTTATTAAAACAAATTAAATAGCAGCCACAAGAACTGCCATGTTTCTTATGGGTAAACACTTGCTACAACAAATTACCCTGACCTGCAGTGGGAGGCTAGAGAAACCCTGTGTTGACTCTTCTGTTTATACCATTTTCTCAGTTATCATTTATTTATGCCAAATTCTGTTCCTAAAAGGGAGAAGAGGAGAATAAATCTAGGCAATGCCAAGAAAGAAGGAAATGTGTGAAAACAGGAGGGGAAAAAAGAGGGTGACTTTCAACACTACATCTTTGCTAACTGAGTTGGGACACACAATACCATTTTAGTGAAAATGTGGTATTAGCAGGCTTTCTTAAAACCAGCATTGGATGAATGAAAGATTTTTTGGAAAACTTCTCCCAGCACAGCTTCCTAAGGAAAAAGACCTGGAGGAACATACTCACAGCTTTCTGTTCTAGCTGATGGCTGTTGTGAAACTTTATGTAATCCAATTCCCTCCCTCTCCACCCACCCACTCCACCCCCCAAATCAAACCTGTGGAGCCAGTGACATTTCAACTAAGTACAAGAGGGGATTGTGGTTGCCAAGAAGGTGTCAGTCACCATGAACCATTCTTCATGATTTCATTAATTACTAATGAGTCTTCAGAAAGTTGGCATTAAAATAGACAGGGCTTCCTGAGGTTTGAACACAGTGAGGAACATTTTATTATTTAAAATACCCTGCTAAATAAAAGCAGGTGATTCTGTTGGTTCGAATCATGATGATATTTATTAGTGAGCCAGGGTTGTAAATAACCTGAAAAGAAAAAAGACAGAGACAGACAAACAGAGATTTGCAAGACTAAATTGTTCACCAAAATTCTATGATGCATTAGTTAAATTCTTCGTAGGAAATAATGGAGTTGAAAGCTGTCATTGAATATTGTCCAGCAAGGTACCAATTGATAGAAATTGGAGAACTGGATTAAGAAGGTCAGCATGCCTTCGTGAGGCTAGCAGATCACTTGTGGCATGAAGCACCCTTCCAGAATAAAGGTCTGCACACACGAATATGACTGTTGTACCCTCTGCATGCCAGGACCCATATCCTAACATAGAAGTGTTCTTGAAAGGACCCAATGAACATGTTTACAATACCTGCCACCCATCATTTATAAATCAGAGTAATAATAATTATTTCCAGGGCTATTAAGGTAATAATGGCAAATCAACTTACAAAGGACCGCACAAATATCCATTTGATATTCAGCAACAGTGCCTTCCTTGGCATGGACCAGTATTAATGTGACATACAACCACTTTGCTCCACTAGTCAGGATGTAAGATCAGCTCTTGGGGTGGGATGAGAAGATGTTCAGAGGGACAGAAAAGACATTCCAGGCACAAGGCACAGCTTCAGGCACTGAGGTTTCACTTCCTATTTCCTAAGAAATTCTCAATTGGTCCCATCCACATACACCATATTGAGGACAGTGCATGGAGTTGTGAAGGTATCATCCAAGTGATCTGCTATGAGCCAAAACTTCTTTAAATATGCTTATTTTATTGTTAAAGCCATGCCAATTTTGTATTCGTCTCCAAAATATATCCAAGTTTGTTTTAGTACCTGAGTTAAAGAATGATTTGCCCCAAATATCCATGTGGCATTGAGTTCCTAGGAAGATGCTCCATATTTATGAGTGGGCAGGGGGTTGAGAAACATAGGCCTAAAGTATCTAGTCTGCCCCCTGCCTGGCTTCCAGAGTGAGGTGAAATCTGGCTCCATCCCAACTGTGTAACCTGGTTCACCCTCATCCTCATGACCCCCATCTTCTGACAGCCCTCTCATGAGCATGCTCATTCGAGCATCCTGCCCTTCTCCTGTCTGCTCCAGCTTTTCCCACACACCCTGCCTTCCCCTAATGTGACTGCAGCCATCCCTCAGGGCCCAGCCACATCTCTCCTTCCCTTACTACTCCTGTTCCTACTCCTGTTCCACTCCACCTGTTCGCCCAGCTGTTTCAATTTTACCCCGCACCACACAAGTTAAAGTGACTTACATTTTTGTTTGTCTTTTCATTGTTGTTACGATATGGCCCTTTTCATACCTGCTACTACATGTTAAGTTTCTTTGGTAGCTTGATTACAACCCCCAAAAACACCACCCCCAAGTCCACAATGATACCCACAGCAGTTAGTGTTAGACAAACACTAAAAAATCCCAGCAATGAACAGTTAATGACAAAGTGGACATATGTACTTCATGCACAGCTGGAGGAAATGGACTATTTTAACAAAGGATAGACACTTCAGGTAACATTTAATCCAAGGTTCATCCTGACTGGTTCACAATACTCAGGAGAGGATGAAAGGTCCCATCTTGGCCTCTTTGGCCGTCCACACACATATCGCACTTAGCATCAGTGGAAAACAAAGAGATGAAAGCATTGCAATAGTGGCAGGACCTGATTTTTTCCCCCTTATTCTTCTTCTTACAAGAAAGAAGCCTTGATAAGGCCTTGTTTTTAGCATCAGAATGCATCTAAGTTACCTAGGAAAGTGACACAGTTTAGCAAGAAAACATTGATCTGTAAAGAAGATGTATTCAAAGGAACTACTTCCGATCAAGTATATTTCACCCCTTTGCAATGAAGAGGGGGTGATTGGAGGGAGGGCAGGAGTAGACAAACTGATGGGAGTTGGAATTAGAAAGAAAGATAAGGGAGGGAAGGAACTCCTGGACTCTCATCTAAGGTGGTCACTGTTATGACTGAAAGGTGATTGATGGAAAAAGTAAATTATATTTTTGCACAATCCTCTGCACAATCCTGTATATTCAGGATTGGTTAACACTAAGAGTGTTTTCTGTCTGGGAATGGACTACACACATTTCTAATCACTGGAACATGACAAACAGCTTACAATATAATGCAACAGGGGTAAATAGATAATATAGCAATACCCCAAAATTGTTAAGGAAAGATGAGATTATGTTTAGTACATTCTTTTTAGAACAGCATCAAGTGTCTAGAAAAGGCAGCTCTTAAGAATAACTCATTCTCCAAGGGTTTACTGAATATTAGTTGCCTTCCCCTTTTGTCTTAGAAGTCACCTTAATAAGCTACTTATTTCTAAGTTTAAGATACAAAAATGTCTACATTCAGGAACAAGACAGGGTTGTACCCTATTACCACTGCTATTCAATGTAGTGTTGGAAATACCAGCCAGAGCAATTAGGCAAGAGAAAAAAAAACAAAAGGCATCCCAATTAGGAGTGAAGCAGTTAAATTGTCACTTTTTGCAGATGACATGATGATACATATAGAAAATCCTAAAGACTCCACCAAAAAGCTATTAGAAAAAATAAACAAATACAGTAAAGCTGCCGGCTACAAAATCAGCAAACAAAAATCCATTGCATTCCTACTATACTAACAATGAAATCTCAGAAAAAGAAATAAAACAAAAATCCCTTTTCCAATTGCAAGAAAAAGAAGAAAATACCTAGGAATAAGCTTAACCAACAATGTGAAAGGCTTATACACTGAAAACTATCAGACTTAAAAGAAATTGAAGAGGACACAAAGAAATGGAAAGACATTCAGTGTTCATGGATTGAAAGAATCAACATAGTTAAAAACCAAGGCAATATACATATTTAATGCAATTCCCATCAAAATCCCAATGGCACTTTTTAAAGATATAGAACGAAAAATCATCAGATTTGTATGGAACCACAAAAGACCTCAAATAGCCAAAGTCATCCTAAGAAAAAGGAATATTGCTGGAGGTATCACACTCCCTGACTTTAGCTTGTACTACAGGGCTACAATAATCAAAACAGCATGGTATTGGCAGAAAAACAGACACATAGACCAATGGAATAGAATTGAGAAGCCAGAAATAAACCCCCATAAATATGGACAGACAATTTTCTACAAAGGCACCAAAAACATACAATGGAGAAGACAGCCTCTTCAATAAATGGTGCTGGGAGAATTGGATAGCCACGTGCAAAAAAGTGAAACTGGACTGCTATCTGTCACCATGTACCAAAATTAACTCAAAATGGATCAAACACCTAAACATAAGACCTGAAACAATAAACTGCATAGAAAAAAACATAGGTACTAAACTTATGGACCTTGGGTTCAAAGAGGATTTTATGAATTTGACCTCAACGGCAAGGGAAGTGAAAGCTAAAATAAATGAATGGGACTATATCAAACTAAAAAGCTTCTGCACAGCAAAAGAAACCATTGACAAAATAAAGAGGCAATCAACAGAAAGAGAGAAGATATTTCAAACAATACCTCCGATAAGGAACTAATATCCAAAATATATAAGGAACTCATACAACTCAACAAAAACAACAACAAAAAATCCAATTAAAAAATGGGCAGAGGACCTGAACAGACATTTCTCCAAAGAGGACATACAGATGGCCAATAGACATATGAAAAGAAGCTCTACATCACTAATCATCAGAGAAATGCAAATAAAAACCACAGTGAGATATCACCTCACCCCAGTTAGAATGGCTATCATCAATAAGACAAATAATAACAAATGTTGGAGAGGCTGTGGAGAAAAAGGAACCCTCATACACTGTTGGTGGGAATGCAGAGATTGGTACAGCCGCTATGGAAGGCAGTGTGGAGCTTCCTCAGAAAATTAAGAATAGAATTACCATATGACCCAGCAATCCCTCTCCTGGGTATATACCCCAAAAATCTGAAAACATTTATCCATAAAGATATATGTGCTCTAATGTTCATTGCCACTTTATTATGGCCAAGACATGGAAACAACCAAAGTGTCCTTCGATAGATGATTGGATAGAGAAGATGTAGTATATATACATGACAGAATACAACTCTGCCATAAGAAAAGATGAAATACTGCCTTTTGCAACAACGTGGATGGATCTTGAGATTATTATGCTAAGTGAAATAAGTCAGACAGAAAAAGCCGAGAACCACATGATTTCACTGATATGTGGGATATAAAACTGAAAACAACAAAGTAACAAGACAAACAAATAAAGAAACAAAAACTCATAGACACAGACAATAGTTTAATGTTTGCCAGAGTGTAAGGGGGGAGGGGGATGGTAGATGAGGGTAAAGGGGATCAAATATATGGTGATGAAAGGAGAACTGACTCTGGGTAGTGAACGTACAATGTTATATATAGATGATATATTACAAAATTGTACACTTGAAACCTATGTAATTTTACTAACCATTGTCACCCCAATAAATTTTAATTAAAAAAAGATACAAAAATGTGTTAAGTAGAATTTAATTAAATTAATAGAATTTACATAACAATTGTGGGCCATGGTTGTCTAAATTCTAGTCTGCCTTAGATTTGGAGAAAGACTTTTGACTCCCCCATGTTCAGGACTGCTGGATCTCTCCCTAGCCCCTGGACATCTCCTCTGGGCTCCCCAAAAACAGGTGCTCATTTCCTCTGTAACAATTCCGTGAACACTAGCTTCCCTTGGTTTCTCCCCACCAAGACCCTCTTCTCTTTGCCGATAGAACTCTGAGCCTTTTATTTTATGTCTATGACAAAGGCTCTAGACAGCCCTTCCCAAAAGGGAGCTGATAAGATTCCCTCAGGTTCCCTTTACCACCAACCCTCAACAACAGCAAAAAAAGTCTCTTTCCTCCGCAGTAAGAGATGCTTCTATTTTGTCACCTAGCTTATTAAGGGAATCAGACAGTTTTCCTTTAGACTTCAATTTCAGACCATAAGACAATCAAGGCCTATTTTTTTTGTTTTGTTTTGTTGGGTTTTTTTTGCTTTTTTTTTTTTTTAATTTTATTTTATTAAATTTATTGGGGTGACAATTGTTAGTAAAATTACATAGATTGGAATACTATTCGGCGGTAAGAAAAGATGATATAGGAACATTTGTGACAACATGGATGGATCTTGAGAGAGTAATGCTGAGCGAAATAAGTCAGACAGAAAAAGCAGAGAACCATGTGATTTCACTGATATGTGGTATATAAACCAAAAACAACAAAAGAACAAGACAAACAAATGAGAAACAGAAACTCATAGACACAGATAATAGTTTAGTGGTTGCCAGAGGGTAAGGGGGGTGGGGAGTGGGGGGTGGGAGATGAGGGTAAGGGGGATCGAATATATGGTGATGGAAGGAGAACTGACTCTGGGTGATGAACACACAATGGGATTTATAGATGATGTAATACAGAATTGTACACCTGAAAAGGCCTATTTTTAACAAGGTCTCTTTACATGTCTGACAAATAGGACATAACCAATTACTGCTGGTTCCCACAGAGACCAGGGAAGAGGGGCCTGGCTTTGTCCTACGCCCTACAATAGATAGGCTACCTATGAAGAGACAGTGTTGGGATCCAGACTGGAAAACAGTGCTTGCTCTTCAGGGCATCCTAGGAAACAGGAAGACCTTCTCCTCCTGTTACAACAGTTTCAATTAACGTGTTCCTGAAGAAGAGGCTTCCATGTCCCCTCAAGTTTCCCTCTGATCTCTACACGCCAGTGGTTTCTTTCTTCTAATCCTCTCCTTCCTTCTCCCTGTGCCTCTTTCTCTCCTCTCTTCCCTTCCTTAAGACTCTGCTTTTCTTTTCCACTTTGCTGTTTTCCTTTTCAATTTTCAATATTAGGCCCTCATGATAAATACTCCTAAAAGTGTTTTTTTCCTCTTATAAGTCAACCTGTACTGATCATTAGAGGAAAGGAGACATGAAAATCTAACCAAATGGAATAAATAAAATTCCACTTCTTTGCCTTGGTTGCCTAGAGGGAAAAAAAGAGCAAATATTTCATTTTGAAAATATTTTAGCTAAAAAGTATTGTGAGGGCATAGTGCATAAAGCCATATTATGTTTCTGTTGAGCATTTGATTTTTCTCACGAGTTGGGTTGGGGGATTTTTCTCAGGTAACCTCAGCAAATGATTCCTGGGTGCTGAAATTCATTAAAATCAGTCTCATTTCTAAGCCTGCAGAATGAATGTCTGAGGGGGTTGGAGGATCGAGCAGGGTAGGAGATGAGAAAGAAAATAATGATAGTGCCAACATTTCTGCTTAAATCTGCTTAACATTAGTTTTACAAAATATCTGAGAAGCGGAGTTTCAGAATCCAACTCTGCTTTTTAGCTATTAAAGAACTGTTAAGAAGAGCTTAAGCTTCCAGAGGAAAGCTTTGAAATCAACACAAGCTCCTTAAGACAGTCACCATAGCCCAACACACTGAAGGGCTGGCAAAGAATGGATATACCAATGTTTTTATACCAGTGTCACTGCCATGATTAAGAGCAGTCTTTAATCTTTCGCCCCACCCCCACCCCCACCCCCAACTTGCAAGGCACTGTTGGGCTCTTGTGATCTATAGCTTCTATAACATGGCGTTTCTTTCATGGCTGTTTTCTCTTGACTCCATTGAGGGCAGCCTTTGTATAAGGAAATATGATCCTTCTGTCCTTGTAATGAGCACAGTGCAATGACCTGGTCTGTGAGAACAACAGCACAAATGTTGCAAATTCATAAGTGGAAGTTCTAATAGAGCTAAGAATCAGTTGCAGAGAAAGGCCCAACTGGAATCCTCCATCTGAACTGGTTAGGAAAATATTTCTGAGGTTATGAAGTAAATGTAGAGCTTCTCAAAGACTAAGCTGAGAAAATACTGCTGGACTCCTCACCCTGATTCTGAAAATGTTGAGAGGTGGCAAGTCATAAACAAAGGTGTATCAAAGACCCCTGACCACTAGAACAAAGCTACCCTCAGCTTTTCCAGTTTATGTCCAACATCTTCACCAATTTTTGAGGAGTCCCTAACACTCCCAAAACTACCTCTGGATGGTGGGATACATGTGATTAATAAAAGACTTTCTTAGGTTGTTCTGGAAGACCCCCTTCACCTCACTGCTAACCTTTCATTTACATCTGTCTACTCCTAAGGCCATCGATGCTAACGAGGGATTCATATGGAGTTCCAGTTTTAGGGAACTAATTCTAAAATATAATGTGTTTGTATTAGTAAGCTTGGGCTGCCATAACAAAATACTATAGACTGGATGGCTTAAAAAACAGAACTTTATTTTCTCACAGTTCTGGAAGCTAGAAATCCCAAGTCAAGGTCTGGCAGGGTGGAGTTCTGGTGAGCGCTGTCTTTCTGACCTACAGACGGCCAGCATCTCACTTTGTCCTCACATAGCAAACCGAGAGTGTGCTCTCTGGTGTCTCTCCTTATGAAGACAGTGATCCTATTGGGACGCAGCCTTACCCTTATGACTCCATTTAACCTTAATTACTTTCAGGAAGGCCTGGTCCCCTGTAGTCACATTGGGGATCGGGACTTCAACATATAAATTCTTGGGACACACAATTTAGTCCATAGCCATGTTCTTTCATTTTATTGGCACAATTTGAGTATAATTCTGTCTGAAGATGAATAAATGAAATGGATGATATCCTAATATCCTATACCTCCTATACTGTAATAGTCTGTGACTTCTGGAAAGTATCTTCCTTTCCTTTCCTTTCCTTTCATTTTAACTCTCCGTTTTCTTCCTGCTGTTGTCACCGTTAAGTTCACTGATTTTCAATATTAGAACACTGTTTAAAAAATAACAGGTCAAAACCCCCACTATTTTTACATTACAATACATGGCATCTGGCACTATTTGCAACCTCCCCTCTGCCTGTTGTATTCCTCCCTTTCATGGCCTCCAACTGCATCGCCAACATTTGAGGCTCCTCAGAATCTTGGGTCTGCATATTTCTTTTTGAGTGACCTCCTTCCTCTGATTCCTGGTGTGCTCAGCCCTTCCAAACTCCTTTGCCACATGAACAGGTATGCTGCGTGGTAGAGTACCTCATCCACTGGAAGATCCCTGTGCGAGGATAGTCTTGTAGAAAGTGGGTGCTCAATTCCTTTACAGAAGGAATGGCAAGTCTGTTGGTCACACATCATTGCCATTTTCTGAGCAGAACAGAAAAAAATATGTGTCTAGTTGACCAATATTTGGTACGTTCTTTTCAATCTGGCAAGAGCTGGATTAAGAATCTGATATTAACTTCTCACCTATGTCCTTTCATACCCAGAGCAAGGAATCTTCTCTGAGGTTTAGTTCCCACAACTTTAAAAGGTACATCGATTTGTATCTTAAAACAATGTCCAGAGGATTATTACATAAGCTAATGTATCTGAATTCATCAGCAGAGTGCTGGATATGAAATAGTTCTCATGAAATGTATTTTGAGCATGAATAATGTCACATAAGAACAAAGTATTACTTCTTGTTGATGTATACATAGAAAGTTAGCTGGACTATTACTACATTTTAAGTAAATTCTCCTTGATCAAAATACACTGCTACAAAGTAAATTATGGTTTCTTCCTTATGAATTATAAAATAGTCAGATCCTTTTTTTTTTAAATGGTTATTTGAAAGGATTTTCAGAGACAAAAGATACTGTGTTTCCCCAAAAATAAGACCTAGCTGGACAATCAACTCTAATGCATCTTTTGGAGCAAAACTTAATATAAGACCCGGTCTTATATTATATTACATTATATAAGACCCGATCTTATTTTACTATAAGACCAGGTCTTATATAATGTAATATAATAAAATAAGACCGGGTCTTATATTAAGTTTTACTCCAAAAGATGCATTAGAGTTGATTGTCCAGCTGGGTCTTATTTTCGGGGAAACATGGTAATAGTTATTTCCTTTTGGCAGGGGGAGGAATCAAACAATAAATATAATTTGGTACTTTAAACAATTATAAAATTTACTTTAATCCGACCTGATTTTGTTCTCCCAAATATTTGAATAGAAAATTATTTCAAACAAGTTTATAATTCTTAATCTTTATTCTCCTAGTCAAAAGTCTTCAAGATCATGATACTGACTCTAGCATTACAGGGACTTATGTCAGTTTGGCATCAGTAGTCATTAGCTATGAAAACATTATATAATAGAAACAACTAAAACAGTGCTTTGAAGAAAATTCCTTAAGAATATATTAATAAACATTAAATACTTATATTAGTAGTGAAAATAGACTGAAAAATAATAATTAAATATACTATAAATAAGTTACAAATAAAAAACAAAATACACCTAAAATAAACAGTAACATTGATTAATTAAAATAAAACCATAAATTAATAAATTAGAAAAGTAAAATGGAACTACTACTACTAAGACATAACTAAATGGTTCTTTGTCAAAAGCAAACAATAAAATTAACAAACTGCTAATTATCCCAATCAAGCAAAAGAGAGGAGCACAATTATTCAAAATGATAAGGAGGAAATAACCTCAAATATAGGAGAAGTTAAATAATCTAAGGAGAATATTTTGTTCAGATTTATGCAAATAAATTTGAAAACCCAGACACACTGGAAATTTTGAGACTAAAATGTAATATAGATGTAAATCCAAACCGACCAGCTACCATAAAAGAGATAGAGAAAATTGTCAAAGAATTATGCCCCCAACAGGTGCCAGGCCCAGCTGGTTTTGCAGAGAAATACTACCACAGACTATAGGAAAAGACAAATCTGATATGGCTGAAACTGACCCAAAGTATATTAAACAGAAGGAAATCATCTAAATATTTCTATAAAGGAAAAAATAATACTGATGACAAAATCTGAAAAAAAAATAGGCTAATTGCGCTTATGAATGTCAAAGCAAAAATCTTAAATAGAATACAAGACAAAAAGTGCCAAGTAGTACATTAAAAGATTAATGGGGAGAAAGAATAATGCACCACGACTACGTGAATTTCACTGTAGAAATAAAAATTATTCAATATGAGAAAATTGATGAACATAGTTTACCATATTGTTGTATCAAAATAGATCAGATTTCTACTGGACTATAAGCAAACAGAGACCTGTCTTTCTGTTCATTACAATGTTCTCCAGAATTACGGTATTTCCTGGGACATAGTAGGTGCTCGTATGTTAATGAATCAAACAAGCAAATGAGAAGGTATCATATGATAATTGCCATAGATTTCAAAAAGTATTTATAAAATTCACCATCAATTTTTGATAAAAATTTTTATGAAATAGAAACAAACAGGTTCTTCGTGAAAAGCATAAGATTCCTACAAACATATTTGCACTTATCCATATACAGATATCACCACAAAAGCAAATCAAAAATGAAATAACTGTACCTATTATAACCATTTTTATTTAACATTGTTCTGGACACACTAGCTTATAAAATTATATGAAAGAAAGAAAAAGTATGAAAGTGCAAGTATTATTGTGTGTGTATGATGTTGTTGTATACTTAGAAAACATAGGAGAATGAAGTTACAAATATTACCCATTTTATCAATTTTTAAAAATTGAAAAAGATGGTTGAGGATATAATTATTATACCAAGCTAAATAATTTTTGCATAAATAAAAATGAAAATTAGTTGAAAGATGTAATGAAATAATTTACCCAAAAGGTACCTAAGTTAAAATACTTAGGAAGACACATAAAAATATCTATGTGCCTAAAATTTTAAAATGGATTGAGGGACACAAATGAGCAATTTAATGAATAAAAGGCATGTCATGTTCTCGAACAGAAATATGCAGCATCATAAAGATGTCAATTCTTCCCCAAGTTAATCTATAAAATAGTGCAATCCACAGTATTTTTGGAAGGAGAGGGGCAAACAGACAAACATATTAGGACTCTAGTCTTTATAATAAAAAATAAATAAGTAAGAAGACTGACTAAATGTGAATTATTTTATAAATGGTACAGAGACAACTGGGTTGCCATCTGAAAAAATAAAGGTGTATCCTTTAGTACATATTTTACATAAAATAAAGTTCAGATGGATCAAAAATTTAAATGCAATGATGGAAATAACTAAAACTACTCAAATTATACTATGAGGAGATTTTGTATTACAGTTTTTAATGGGGACCGTCTTACTAAGTATGACACAAAATCCAAACATAAATAAAGAAAAAGATCGACACATTTGCTCACAATTAAAAATTTTCTGCAGGGCCAATGGGGGGGGGCGGGGACAGGAGGGAGGCATAGCATAAACAAGATCAAAAGGCAAGTAACAAAATGGAGATAGTATTTGCAAATAATAGTACATAGATAAACAACTAATTTCCTTAATATATAAAGATTTTTTATAAATCAATATAAGAAAAGGCCAGGAACCAGTAAGAAAACAAAGCAAAATAAAGAATATTTATTTCTATGAAGACTCTTAAACATAAAGATAAGGTTCAACCCAACTCTGAATGCAAATGACAAATGTAATCAGATATTTTTCACCTACCATAATTTCACCCAGTCTAAAAAAGCTTTTAGACTATGTATTGGCCATCATGTGGGGAAACAGGTATCCCATTCTTTCCCAGTGGTACAGAAAGTTGGCAATATTAACAAAAAAGGAAGATACATCCTCTTTGTGCTCATAATTTTGCTTCTGGGAATTCATGCCACAGATATATTCCCACGTGTGCGAAATGATGTATGTACAAAGATATTTACCACAGCATCATTTGAAATAGCAAAAGAGAGGACATGACCCAAATGTGTTAAATAAATTCTAGTACTTCCAGACAATAAAAGACTATGCAGCCATTTAAAAAGGAAAACGCAATTCAACAGGACCTAAGATGTTAGCAGTCCCCAAGGTAAGGTACGTTGCTATATAATAAAAGTAAGATGAAGGACACGGAGAATAGTGTGCTGACATTTTTGTGAAACAGAAAGAAAAGGAGGATAGCACATTTACATATGTGTTTGTCCATGCAAAGGATAGTCCAGGGGCCTGCCGGAGGTGAGCCCTTGGAAAAAAGGGGAGCTCACCTCCCTGAGCGAGAGACCATTTTCTAAATCTATACCTTTTATAAATTTGACTTTATGTCATATGCACATATTGTTTTAAAAACTATATAAAATCATGTTGAAAGTCCTTGACTTTGTTCTTTTCTTTAAGGAGACCTTAGTTTTTACAACTAATATGAAAAAAATAATGTTCAATATAGGGAGAAAACAGGGTTTAAAATGCAAATATTATTAGGGAGATATGGCCAACGACTAGAGGAGCAAATGTTTTTCACCTTTCTTCTTCTCATCTATACAACTATTCAAAAAAAATAATAGTTAAGTGAGTTTTGTGCATAACTATATCTCTGTGAGCACAGGGAGCTTGCCCCTCCTCTCCTGGCCTCAGTTCCTGCATTTTTATAATGAGATCATTGAACTAGATACTCTCCAAGGTCTCTCTAAAATCAGAATTCTATAAAACATCACTCTGATCTTTCCCTGAGGTCATTTTATTAACTTGCTTCAACATTAGCCCACAAATTGGGGATTACCAGCTGCTAACTATTGCTTGAGATTTCCTCTTCATTTAAATAAAATTGTTCCCTTCTCAACCTTTCTCTTACAGCCAAGTTTATGATTTGAACAGATTCTGTGTGTCTCTTTTTAATTAACAAAGTTTGTATTTATGTAATCCCAATTTACACCATTGCCTGTTTTCTGAAAGCAGTGTTCCTTCTAGCTCAAACAATGCCTAACTGAAATTTTAAAAATTCAGCAACATCAATATTACACCAATCCCTGGCTCCTTTCCTCACTATTTAATGAAGGCTTATCTAGTTTCAGAATAAGTGTAAAATATAATTCTCCAAAAATCTTACCTTTGGACCTGATTCCCAGATCATCTTCTGGGAATAGGAGGGAGGGTATTGACGGAAAATGGAGCAAGAAAGAATCAAGACAACGGAGAATGGGGGCATATGTGGAAGTGAGAGCTTCATAGAGGATCTTTCTCCTGGGCCCCAAGAAAAGAATTACATTGATCCTGGGGAAATTCCCTGAAGTTGCCTCCAGAAAAACTTCAAACTACAGGAATGCTGAATCAACGTATCTGAAAAAACACAGTGGATGGACCACAGGGCACTCATTCAAGTCCGATGAGCTTCATGGCTGCAGCACCAGCAATTCGGAGGGCAAACAACTCACTCCAGAGTATTGATTCAGCAGCCACAGCAATGGGCATTCTGCTTAAAAAGAAAAGTCTGTTTGTGAGTAGCAATCCCACCCTGTCAAGACGGAGAAGACAAACAGCATCCAAGGTGAACAGAGGCAGCTGACTGCATCGTCCCCAGTACACAATTCCAGACCCAGCCAGGAGCTCTTTATTGCCTGAAAGCCTTAAAGTGTGAGGAAGAAGCTTTTCAACTCAATTAGCATTTAATGGTCCCGATGCTCAATCTCAGGGATCAGCTGTGAAGTTACTAAAGCCATTACCAGGGGCCAGAGGAGTCAGTTGTGTGTGAAATGTCAGTGTGTTGTGCCTGACACCATCTTCCCCATCCCACTGTCCTTTCAATCAGAGGTCCTGATATTTAGTAACATTTCACAAGGGTAAGAAGTCATCCTTCATTATTGAAATCAGGGACCTTGAAACACCCATGGCGTCAACTACAGCTTTGCTCTGTACCGTGGAAAATAAGCCAGCATCAAAGATAGGGGAGGCATTGGGTACCTGGGTAACACGCACATGAGTTGTGAAGCAGGTGCGAGTTCCTTCTCCTAAATGTATCTCACCGAAGCTTCTGAGAAGACAAGGAGACCCATAAGGGTAGAGAAAAGAGCCTGGGAAGAGCATGTGGCAAGATGTGGAAAGACTCAAGCTCAATGCTGTAAGTGAAGGAGAATAAATATCAAATGACAATTATCGTGTTGGCAAAAGATTCCAGGACTGTAACCCTTTGTATTCTAAAGATCTGAGAGTATATTGGCAATGCCTTGGCTAGTCATTTACAGATACACATTGTCCCTGTCACAACCCCCTGGCATCTAGGTGGAGCCATGTGATGTGTTCTCACCAGCGGACTATGGGCAGAAGTCATATGTGTCAGCCCTGGGCAGAGAAGGTGAAGAGGGCACATGCCTTCTTCAGGCTCCCTTCTTCCCAGTCTTCCAGATCAAAGGACCCGGTGCAGGGCTCTGAGGACCTGAGAAGGGTCTGGCCACAATATGCAAGGAGGCTGAGTCCCTGGTAACTGCAAAGAACACAGCTCCCCCACTCCCAACCCTAGGCAGGAAATTAAACAAAAAATAAACCTTTAAACTGCTCAGCCACTAAGATTTTAGTTCATTTGTTACAACTACCATCAATTACTTTGACTGACAAAATGATACAATCGGAATTACAGACAAAAATATTGATCATAGATATATTTATAAACAACAAAATAATTGAAATTAACTGTCTAAAGGAGGAGAGTTGGTTAAATAAATTATGGTACATGATATAGCCATTAAAACACATGTGTTTAAAATAATGATTATTGATATGATATAAAATTAAGTGAACTTAACTCTCTTTTGTTTGACTACAGAATCTAGCAACCAAAAAGTAATTGTGAAATAACTCAGGTGCTTTCCTTAGAGTCTTTGAAGGGGATCCATTGATCACAGAATTATTTTTTAAATTCCCGCTTTTTCTTCTGTTCACTCTTCTTACCACAGCAGCTGTTCCCACACTTATCTCTTCGAAAATTCTTACACAAACTCTCCTCCACCAACCCACTTACCTCTAGTTCTCCCCTTCTTTATTTTCCCTTAATACTGCACCCAAACCTAAAAGACAGATCTAGTCAGCAAAAAAGGACAAATGAGCAGGTGGAAGGCAAAGACTGGCAATTGTCACATCAGTAATGTTCACCCATCCCCCATACTTGTGGCAGAAGGAACTTTCTTTTTCCACATCTTTCCAACATCAGAATCATGCTCACCTCTCCCCCAGGGTCTAAGAGAATTCCTGTCATTGCAGAAAAACTAAGGATGTCTCCATTGCCAGTTACAGTAAGGAAGGATGCTTTCAGGCATAAAGGCCTCAGTCATGACAGGGAAAGAAAAGGGGTCAAAGTTATATTAAAATGAAGAATAAAAGAGTTACCTTATTAAAGGAAATAATTTTCATGGTGGTGAGATGATTTTTATTTCTGACATTGTGGAAGAAAACAGGCTCAGCCTGGATTGGAATTCCCTCGCCAACACCACTTCCATATACATATCCTATTTTTCACCCTACAGCCCCCTCCATGGAACAGTAAGTTCCCCACCTTCTGTGGGGAGGGTGCCCTGAGTTTGGGTTATCCCAACTTCTGGAGCAGCAGTAAGTGGCAGCGTTACATGTTATTTAGCAGATGGCTTAAACTTGAAAATGTGAAGGCATAAAAAAGAACCTGATATAATGACATTACATTACAGGGAAGGGTGAAACATCCTAGAGAAAAGAGTATTGAAAGAATTAAGTAAAATGAATATGTAAAGTGAAAGAATAAGAAAGAAAGTTAGGAAAAGGAGTGTCATGTGGGACACACACACACACACACCATCCCCTCCCCACCAAAAATGCCTAGACAACCTTGGTTGGGTCCAAGATAATGAAATAGTTTGATCAGGGATACAATACTGGGCCAACTACCTAAAGTTTTTAATAAACAATTGCTTAAACTTTCACTTGGTCTCATATGCATTCAGGTTTAGGAAAATAGCAAGTGATTTGTGGTCATCAGCAGATAACTGTATCATATTCTTTTTTGGATACTGGTTGGCAAGAAGTATTTTCTAGAAGACAACCACCCAACTAAAGAAATCTATCCTTCCCAATTCCCCAGAGATTAGCTACAGGTGCACCCTATGGAACACCCCGTTTCCCTATAAAAGAAATGGCCCACTGTAAAGTTTTGTCAGTGTTTTTAGTTTACCTAGTTACCTAGTCAGATAAAAGAACAAACACACAAAAATACTAAAATTGGTTACCTCTATATTATGGGATTAAGGGTGAAATTTGTTTTCTTTTTTATAGTTTCAGTATTTTCTGAATTCCCTCTAAGAACAAATTATTGCATAAAGAGAACAAAATAAACATTATTTATATAATAAAATATCTGTAATCCTGTTACAAGTGAATGTCTCCTGAGCAGGTGGCATCAAAGAGAAGCAGAATTTTTTTTTTCCTCAAATGAATTAAGAAGAGTGTAAGTTTATCCCAGGGTAATAATGCCTCTGGGCACCACTGATTTTTAAGGCTCTTATTAGCTCCTGAGCCTTCACAGCATCTTGGGAAGCAAGAAGGTGATGGGTATCATCCCCATTTTAGAGACGGATAACAGGTCAGAGAGGACCTTATCTCTTAGTGAAAGGATACTGACTGGAACCCAGAGCAGTAACTTAGAGCTTAAAGTGCCCTGGCCAGAAACTGCCTGAAATAGGAAGTTTTCCCATCTGCAGCTCACTCATAAACCCCTGTGTGCATGAGCCCACCATTTATATGCTCCCAACCATCTGAATCTGGGACTTAAGCAGAAGTAAAGAAGGAACTGAGTGACCCTTACGATGGTATTCATGCTCCTCTTCCTTTCCCTCCAAGATGGAGTAAGTGCAGTGGTCTCGTCTTTAGTTGGTCAATGCCAGAGGCCCTGAGGGGGCCACCCTAGCCCCATTGGCTGTTTCATTACAGTAGTTGCACATTTTTATAAGACTGCATGCCTTATCAAATCAGGAGTTCATCCTGAGACACTGATAAATAATAAAATGTCTTCTCACCATAGCCCTCTTACTCTGTAGCTGCCGCCTTTCTTCTAATCACTTTAGCTGGTGACAGTGTGTTTTTTCTCAACATGAGTCAGATAGGTTGGGAATGTGTCACTTTAAAAAGAAGATGCCTCAATATTTGTACATAAAAAAGGGCAGATTCCAGTTACCTCAGCCTTCCCACTTATTCTGGGCAGCCATTCAAAGCTCCAAACTGATCCCATGAGCTGAGTCTTCATGGTTGATAGGTACGAATTAGTCAAATAATAAAACTCTAGGCTGCATCAGCCAATGAGGGTAATTAATAGTGTGTCATTGGACATGTATTTTGCCTTTTTTGTTGTTGTTTTGTTTTTAATTTTTCCACAGTGGGGGATCCTTTTCAACTCTGACCCATCTTGAGGTTATTTTTTCCCACCAGATATAAATTTCAGCCTCGAAAGAACACAGGTCCAAGAACAGACACCTCAGAAAGACCTCAAATACCCAGACCTCAGAAAGAGAAAACAAAGAGAGCTGTAAAACTGAATCTTACAGAGGAAAGCAACAGGCATTCTGCAGCGAGCACTAAGGAACAGCCACTGTTGCATTTCCAAAGAGGACTCTACTGAAAACAGAACCTACTACAGCGGAAGGAACTAGAATTCTCTCTAATCAGTAAATACATAGTTTGCATCCTCTCAACAGAGAAGGCAAGTGATAAGGTGTTGAAGGGCAACAGAACCTGGGTTTGGAATGAGAACTCTGAACTGGGTGAGAATGGAGATTATTGCGCTAGATATAAAAAGCTAAGAGTTTCATCAATTGTTGTGAGGAAGAAGAGTTTATTAAGAACTTCAGTAAAAGTGACTTCAATTTTTACAATTAATGCTTTTGTTGTTTTCATAAAGTGGAGGGGGAAAACAACCTTGGTAATTGTTATGGATTAATATCTGAACCAGAGTGTGTCATCGGCAACTGCAGACAATGATATTATAACCTTTCTTTGAGTGTTACAGTGAGCTGGTCATTATGAAGGGCACTTTCAAATATTGTCACTTATCTTCCCAACCACACTGCAATGTAGGTATGATGAGTGCCATTTCACAGAGCAGTAAACTGAGGCGTGGAGAAGATATATGATACTCTACTGTAAACACAAATTACAGAAAAATATAAAGGAAAAAATGGTCCCATAATTAAATCCCCACTTTTATTTTAATCCCTTTTTCTGTACTTGTATTATTAAAATTTCAACAAAATTCAAATACTCCATCTGGTCTTTCTTGTGCCTTGCTTGTTTACTATTATCCCATTATTAAATATTCTTTGAGAAAATCATTTGTAATAAATGAACTGTTTACCATTCTTTAGTTGTGCTATCAATTATTTAACCAACCCCTTACTGTGGTAGTTTCTTTTTTTTTTTATTACACTAATGGCTGAGATAAATATTCTTGAACATAAATTTTGTACATAAATTTGATTATAGCCTTAGAATAAAATCCTAAAGTAAAATTACGGGCTAAAGTATATGAACATTTTAAGGCTGTTGATATACAAATTGCCACATTAACCTCCAGAAGGTTGGCACCAATTTACACCCCCCACAAGCAGCAACAGATGAAAACATCCGTTCCCCTACATTTTCAGCAGCAAATTTTGGTGTTTTTTTTTTAATATTACAGATTTATAACTTGCATTTCTTTGATGAGCAGTGCAACTGAACATCCAGTTGTGTTTATTGGGCATAAGCTTCTATTCTATTGTGAATGTCCAATCATGTCCCCTAACTACCCCTTTATCTATCACTGTGTTGGGAAATGCTGGCATTCAGAAACTTTTCAGTGCTTAGTGTGCTTCTGGGCCTGATAAGGTACAGTCCTCTCTCTGTGAGAGATGGTTGCTCCTTAATACTGAGCAAATGTCAGGTCCCCAGAGCCTGACCAGGGGGCTAGAAGGGGCATATCTGCAGTCTCACCACAATGGCTCTGTGAGAATTATCAAGTCCCTGAATTTAGAAAATCACCAGCAAACAGGGCTGGTACTTCAGGACCAAATGACTCTACAATGTATAATTTCTCACAGACTTGACCTTCTTCCTGCCTTCATCCAGTGACTGAATCAGGCCAAGTTGCTGTAGAGATGCAGCTGTGGCTCTCTCCTCCCTGGAGTGGGGCTGAAAAGCCAGCACAGGAGCAGACAGAGCAGACCGTCCCTGCAGATGGCAGAGATAACCTCTGGGTGACCCTGAGACACAGCAGGAGCAAAGAAGGGTGGTGGTCATCACACTTCTAGAGAGGGAGCCGTGCTCCGGAAAAGGACACAAGCAGCACCAGTAGGAATAAACAAGGACCACACAGCAACCCGTAACCGACTTGCCCTCAGTGGTTAGAATTAATAATCCATCCTCTGTGTAAGTCCACCCTTTGCCCCGTGCTTCTCACCACTGGTAAGCAGTTCGCTCTGGCTTGTAAACATTTGAGTTAGTGCTTTACATCCTTGTTCCCCGGCGCCAACCAGAATGTCAAGTGTATGGTACCCAGTTCCTACTAACGTCAAACCCTTGTAGTTGCTACAGATGAATAAATGAGTAAATGAATGAATGAACAAAACAATTCTTTCATAGCCCTTTTGTGCTGCTTCTAAATAACAAATTTACACAGCCACTTCCCCCAAACAACTACAGACTCTTTGAAGACATTTATATCCTTCCTTAGATGCCTGGCACATAGTAGGATAAATGCTTACTGAAGGAAGAACCCAAACCATGTTTTGACCACAAAAATTCCTACTTGAGCTCATGTTTTCAGAAGTTTTTCCCTTAGGAGACATGTAAAATGTAGCAGGATTCTCAACTGTTCCCTGTTGTCGCTTGGGCTAGATGGAGCTTTCTTGATTGCATTGTTCTGTGCAGGCGGTGGGCCGCTGGCTAACGCTGTATGACAACTGCCCCACAGGACTTTCAGAATAATGAAATGTCTGTCCTCCCAGCCTGACATGGCTGAAAATCACGCTTCCCAGAGAAAGAGAGAGATTTGACCAGTATCATCTGTGTACCCATTTGTTTACGTATGCAGATAATGACAAACTCTGTCCAGATGAAAACCAGCTTAAATTCATAGAACTCAGATGCCAGCCCCTGATTCATTGGCTCTTTTGTTCACCCATGTCAAGTACAAGGATTTAAATGGTCGTAGGAACGGGATGCCCCCAACTTGACGTACTAATTGGCACGGGGTGTGACCGAGGATGTAAAGCAGCAACTCTAATGATCACAAGCCAGAGCAAGCCGCTCAACAGTGCAGAGGAGCAGGAGGCAAGGGGCTTGCAACAGGCACTGCCTCAAACCAAACCCTACACTGAATCAGACACAGATGCTGCCAGAAGAAACAGGCTATTGTTAGACTTTAATTATGAGTTTTGTTATGGGAAAGCAACCATGGAGAGGCTCCGTATCACCCACAGAGCAGAGCTAATGACAGAGCTGGCTAACCTTCGAATCTCCCAGGCAGGATTCCTGGGCTCAGCACCCCAGTCAGCCCAACAGGGAGCTCCTGCCTTCCCACACACCAGGGGAACTCTCGCCTTACTAAATAATTGAACTTCCCATCCAAAAGAGGTTCAGTTCCCTCCTCACACAAACATTACAGCTTCTAAATATTTCAGGATTCCTGGGTTGTGTAGGGTCACTTGGTCTGCCCTTTGGAGAATGTAAAGCCTCTGTCAGCTGCTTCTAGGAAAACTCTGCATGAAACTGTAAAGATAGGAAGTCTATGCCCCTGCCCTTCCTCCCCTCCACCACCAATCAGGGCCCTTTTCTGCTGCATTTGATAATCCATCTATTTTGTGAGCAGTTATTTAGCACCTTCTGTGAGTGAAGTTCTGTGGTCCCCACAAAGAAGAGAATGGCCCAGAGGAGGAGGATGTACAAAGATGGGGTGCTCAGGGGATCTCTCCCATACCTGCATCCAACTGGTGACCTGAGCTCCGTGCTGTGGTGAATGAGCCCCAGTCAACTGCGTGCCTCATGCTTCCCATGCCCGTCCTCTAGGGCCTTGATAATAGCTTCCACACAGCCCTAATCAGCCTCAGGAGACCTGTGGGACCACTTGGTCTCCAGCAGGCTATTACCTGAGCCCTCCTGAGAATGTTCACATTACTGTAAAGCAAGCTCTATAAATACCCAACTTCACCAAGTTTGAAAACTTTGCCTTCTCTCTGACTCCATCTGCATCCCCCTCCACACATATTGTTTTCCTCAGAAAGAACTTCCAATGAAATGTTGAAGAGGAGAGAGCGTTGTGGCCTCCTCCTACTCTGCTGTGACACTACATTAAAAGGCAGGCCCTGCCCGACCGCCAACCACAGCAGGTAGCCCTGAGGAGCTGCCACTGCCAGCATGCACTGCCCTTTCCCAGGTTCCATGCAAGCCCATAGAGGTTTCTTCCCCTCACCAGAGCCACTGTCCATGGCCAGCGGTACAAGCAGAAACCACCCTACTTGCTTCTCACTCAGTTCTCACACTGCGGATGCTCCCTCCATGCATCCTCCTGCTGTGTGTACACTCGCCTCTCCATGCAGAGAGAGCACGACCACTGAAGTTTGAGCCTCACAACAGACATCTGTGCTTTCAGAAGCTGCACATGGCTGCTTCTAAGTCTGCTTCCCACTGTGGGAGCTGATAGAACCCCACAAAAGGCTCCCAGAACCTCTCTCTGTCCAGACAGGAAGAGAGATGAGGAGATGACCTGCCCCCATTGTTACTCTGTCCACAGCGCTGGGTCCATGGGAAAGAATCATGCAGTCTTGCTCTCTCACTGTCTTCAGTCACCTGCCCTGGGAACCAATTCTCATGTCTCCTCTGAGGATACAAACTAAAGCTCCTAAAGAGAGGGCTCAGCCCAGGGTCACAGCACATCTCTCCATCTTCCCACCTCTAGTCCTGCAGGGTGGGGCTCAGAACATGACACATCAGTATGGCGCCTCATCTCTCCAAACCCACCAAATGTTAAGAGGGTCAACCCTAAAAATCCTCCAACAGGTAACATGGTTCTGGAGGTTTTTCTTAAATGTCCACTCCCATTTTCTGAGCCTCAGAGGGAGACGCACCAGGTACCCCAGGGTACATTACCATCCTTTTCCTTTTCATTACCCTCAGTTCTACTCAAGTCACAGTGCTGACTGATAGCTGGGTACCACCTACTCCAGGATTTTCTCACTTTCAAGGGCTCTTGAATGCAAAAAGAGCTCCAAGAATTGAAACAATTTACAGCTAATGTTGAAGTTACAAGTAGTCTGCAAATACTTAGGGCCAGAGGACTTGGTAAGAATTCCCTAATTCTCAACATAGACATCTGCCCATCTGAAAGCCCCCGAGGCTGACCCTGGCTGGCCAGTGTGGTTCTCTTAACGATGCCTGTGATACTGATTATCTTGCTGTAAGGAGACTAATACAGCCTTGGAAAGAAGGCTGAACCCAGCCCACTAGGCAATCATATTCACCCATTGATCTACCATCTTCATCCCTCCTTCCCCCACAATGTTGAAAGCTTTAGCAAAACGTATTTCAATTCCCACTTTAAAATGAAATCATCAGCCTCTAAATACTTAAGCTGCGTCAATACGAGGGCATGCAGTCTGCACACACACCTACACTAGTTGATCTGCCCAGTGAAGGGGAGGAACGGAGTTTTCCCTCAGGGATTTCATGGAGCTTCAGAGACTGAAATTTGAGGATTGATGGGCGTACACATTTGGAAGTGAAAGAGGGAGACTCCGACTACAGAGGGACAGGGAAGGAGACTCTCAGTTCTCTCTCTAGTTAGCAAATTCCTGTAGCACTTGGCATCTGCCCATCACCACCATGAAATATTACTATAACAAACATCTCTATACCCTTTTCCTAACACCAAATTATTTTTTGAAACATTTAAACTCTATTGTTTTACAGAAGGGTCACTGCCTCCATGAAAACCAAAAGTTAATGTTTGATACAGCCAGGATGCTGCAGAGCCTGCCGGGACTCCAAGTACCCAAGACCACTGTGCACCGATGAGCCAGCTGCTCATCACCCACCTGCGGGCTCCCCTATCAATTGCTCACGTAGCTCTCCTCTCTGCATCTTCCCATGGCCCAACTCACAGTGCTGGGCTGGCTGAGCACAAAACATCCAGAGCTATTCTCCTGGACACAGGGAATACTAATCCCAAGAGATGTGCCACCAAAATAGGATTCTGTGGTCAATTAAATGGGAAATCCTGCATAGTTTATCCTTTTCCTAGGGATCCACAGTATTTTTTGTTAGTAATACCCCATAGACAACCTTTAGGAAAGATACCTGTTTTTTCCCCCAAACTCACCAACCTTTCCCCATGATGAAATTTTTATTAATATCCTGAAGACTTGTCCTCTACAAAAACACTTGGAAAGGCTTTTCCAGAATGGTATAGGTTGGTATCTGCCACAATAGTTCTTCTACAAATGCAGCCGTGAACTTTGCATGACTTTTTCAAGGATGTTTAATTAAAGCCAAGGGCATGATTCCTAAAATGCAATTCAATGAAGATAATTATGGAAGGAAATAAACCAATATGGTTCAAGTAATTGGCCTTCTGGTGGTCCAATGAGATCCATAGGTCTCAGAGTGTTTACAGGGGAGGATAGGGTGGGGGACCTTGAACAATCTCCCCTAAATGGCACTTCTTTCCTGGACTTTGTAAGTATTGAATAACCAACAATTTAAGGTTAGACTCTCAGAGGGAAAACAAAGGAATCATAACGTTACTTTAATAATTGAGGATAGGATCCATATGCTTTGGAAACAAGAATTACAAATGGCAGACATGCCATCTGAGTGGGAAAATAGATGAGCTGGTCAGTATTCCCACCTGAATGGAAGTTTCCATCCTCCTCAAGGACGAGAGGCAAGTCAGGTCCAATTTCCTGAATCTCCCTGTTTTATGACCCTGTTTAGTGATTACTTACCCTACTGACTACCCAAAGTCCTCAGCTTTTGTTGAATATTTTGAACTGAGTTGTGGGCTTACCATTTTAATGTATCCAAGTTTTGATTGTTTTGTTTTGTTTTTATTACATAGATGGAAGTCTGAGACCATGGGCAGTTGGGAAGCAGAGAGGAAAGAGAAGGAAAAGAGGAAGAATGTAGGTGATGTACACACTCCTGAACTCTTGTTATTCATGCCTGAAACTTCGTTTTTCCAGTACTTTAACCATAAAAATAGTGATGATTATGATGATGGTAGTGGCTATATTTTTATTGAGCACCTACTTTGTACTATGTACCATGTCCTGTCCTAGGCACACTTTCTCAGACACTCTTGTCGATTTCTATTTATTTATTTATTTGACTTTTAAACATTAGAGTGTCCCACAGACCCTTTTTCTTCTCGTCTTCATTCACTCTCTTGATGATCTCATGTAGTCCCTAGACTTTTTTTTCCCCCCGCTCAAAATAGTATTTATTCAATTATTTTGGTAATTTTCAGGACTCACATATAATCTGAAAAATATTTAGCCCTGTCTACAGACTACACTATTTGTTTTATGATTTGTCCTACTTTAGACTTTTTGATCTTTATTTTTAATTTAGTTGATTTAGTTGTAATTTTGTTTGTTTGTTCTTCTTAGTTTCAGGGGTACAAAACAATGTAATAGTTAGACATTTACCTCCCTTACAAAGTGATAACCCCTCTCGCCCAATCTATTACCCTTCTGACATCTTATATAGCTGTTACAATTCCATTGACTCTATTCCCTATGCTGTATTCCATATCCAGTGACTATATATATACATGAAATTGTAGTTCACATTCAATATTATTCAGCTTCAGCTTCAGGTGTACAGTGCAGTGGTCAGGCATCTACACTATCTACACATTGATGATTCTCAACCTTATATCCCAGCCCCAGCCTCTCCCCTGGGCCTCAACCTTTCACAGGCAACTGTCTCTCATCACCTTCACTTGGATGTTTAGCAGCTACCTGCAACTTAACATACCTAAAACCAAATGCATGCTTCCAGCACCACCCCACAACTGAAATGTTCTCTCCCACCATAGTCTTCATTTTAATATAGGACAACCCCATTTTACCAGGTGTCAGGACAAAATCTTGAGGTCATTCTTTGTGTCTCCTATTCACACGTAGCCACCTGCATATCAGCAAATCCTGTAGGTTCTGCCTGCAGGATGTATCAAGAGCCTATCATTTACCACTAGCACCACTGCCATAATCCAAGCTATGCAGAGGCCAACCTGAAGGTGCAGAGGCCTCCTGACATCTACCTTCCACTAAGCAGCCAGAGTCATTCTTCTAAATCCTAAGTCAGGTCAGGTTGCTTCTCTGATCAAGGCCTCTGAGGGCTTTCCATGTCACTTAGTATAACCCCGTAAGGCCTGCATGCTCTGACCACCCCCTACACACACACACACACACACACACACACACACACACACACACAACCTTTGAACTTGCTCTTTCCCATGCCTGGATATCTATATGGCACCTCATTTTCTTCCAGTTTCTGTTCAAGTATCACCTCATCAAAGATGCTTTTCTTGACCATCCTATAAAAATCATGCCCGTATGTGTATACTGTCACTCTATCCCCTTACCCTGCTTTATTTTTCTTCTTAGTGTTACTACCACCTGACACATTATATAATTGTTAAGTTTTTTTATCTCCCCACATTAGACTGTAAACATCCTAAAAGGAGAGACTATGTGTTTGCTTTACCTTCAACACCTAGAATATACCTTGGTATGTATATATGAATATATATCTATACCTGTATATAGATATATAGATATAGATATGGATATAGATATAGAGATATATAGAGAGATTTGTTGAATAATGAGTGCAAGTATCATGATCCAGTTTTACAGATGAAAACATTGGGACTCTTAGTAGTTGATAACCTGCCAAAGAGCAGTAGTGGTAGAGGCAGGATCTGAACCGAAGTTCACCAAGCTCCTCTCACAGCAGCCTCCACTCTAGTCTTTCCTTGATACCCCCCCTGAGTCCCCACATCCATCGCGTTCACAGCAATAAGCCATCCCCTTCTCACTCACCTCTTTTCTCTCACCTTCTGGAAACAAACAGCACCCAGGGGCTCTGGCAGGCTGATATACAAGCAGATGCAACAGCTAGAGGAGAGGGACACAGGGAGTATGAGGTTTTATTGGTGCCATGCGCCCTGTGTGCGTCTCCTGTCTCTTGTAGTCAACCTGCTGAAAAGTCTGCCTTTGGGCCTGCTCACTATGCACACTGCTCAGGCGTCTGTATTAATTATGAACTATGGAAAAGAGCAGGAAATCTATCTCCATAATTACAACTCAGCTGGGTTCCTTAGGACCTTTCCACCTCAGCAATGTGATCCCTGCTTTGCAGTACTGCAGTCCCATCAGTAAGCCAAAGGTACCCCGTCCCTTCCACTAGATAAGAATGTTGTGACATGCCATCCAATGAAGGCTGCAGGAGGCAGTCAGTGGGGTTCCCCTGGTTGAGATCTGTACCCAGGCCACCCCAACAGCAGGTCACACTGCCTCCCCCCCCCCCACCGACCAGGGTGGGGCTGAGAGGAATGAGGGCAGCAGAGGCAGCACTTTCAGAAGACACACAAAGACAGCCTCGGGCTCTCTCCCTGTGGAACACTGACTTCCCCCCCAACTCTCCCCCAAGAGCTGAGCCCACACGCTCTGCATGCTCAGACACTGAATTCTCAGAGAAGTCAAGCCATTTCCCTTGTATTCCGCTGCCTCCCAGGCTATTCCCCCAGGCCACCAGGAGAAATTTCATCAGATGAACATCAACCTATTGATATGGGTCCTGACAGCCTTTCTGAACAGAATACCAAAGCCACAAGCCTGCTCTTTCTCTGTCCTTTGCAGCATCTCACCCTAGCTGCTGCCTTGGGGCTTGATTTCCCTAACTCTGTTGACTTGAGCCGTGGGCTGAGCTTTAGGGTTTCAGGATCTTTACTCAGCCTGAGCTGGGAGGTGTGGAGAGGTGTAGAGCAGGGCAGAAGATAGGCAGAAAGAAAAATGGAGAATTGGAGGGAACGCAGCAAGGCCTCCAGGCAGCCCTGCTGTGGTTACCACTTAGAAAAGTTCAGTTCTCCTCCTGCCTCTGACCACTCTGTACTCCAAGGACACATGGCCTGGGAGTCTTGTTCCTTTCCATTTCACAATCTAATCTGAATGCTCACGACAGGCTGGCAGGCTGGGCCCCCGACACCCGCTGCTGCTGCTGCTGCTGCTGCTGCTGCTGCTGCTGCTGCTGTCACAGCCTCTCTTCAATGTCTCCCCTTTTCTCAATCCGCTTTCTACTTGCCACCCTACTTGTAAGCCTATGAGTCCCTCATGAGTCCCAGGGATAGTCACATGTTGGGGGAGTTATGAAGGGTAGTGGGAGTCTAACCACAAAGTAGGGAAAACTGGGCTAAGGAAAGAGAAACAGGTTTCTTTACTGCAGGACTTCTCAGAGTCTTTAATATGAATGTTTAGATTGTGAATTCCCAAGAGAAAAAAATTAAGTAGTAGTGTTCTCGAACTTATTTTATAAAAGCGTATGTATCTTCAAGGCAGTCAGCTATAGGTAAGGGCTTCAGCGACATAGTTTGTGAAATGTCACTGTTGACATAAAAATTAGCCTGAGGCCTGGGAAGGAATTAGGAAAAGCAGGCAATGCTGCACATCTGGTGGGACAGAGAATGCCCCTTTCAGAGAAGTAAGATATCTGGGACTTACAGGGCATGTCACCACAGCTCTGCCTTGGGAGGAGTTGCCATATGTTTAAAAAGGAAGGACAGGGAAGAGACAAAAGATGTAGACACTCATGGAGATGTATATGAGGTAGGCACCCAGAGAAAATAGGGGACAACAAGAGGAGGGAGTGGGGAGCTGGAGCCATGGCATAGTCGTCGGGTAGCTGCTTCCTGAGATGTGCCCAGAGAGTCCACTCACTCTCTCTCCAAATCTCGGCCTTGGGAAGAGAGAGAAGGGACAAAATCAGAGAAGAGATGGAGAAAATGATAGACTGAGGGTTTGCTCCCAAAGTATAGGTTATGCCTTAAATTCTGTAAAGTGAGTATATGGCACTGGAACATTTCTATACATTTCAGTTCATTTCAACCAGTATTTATTGAGTGCTTAGCATGAGGCCAGCTCTGAGTCAGGGGCTATGAGAAATAAAAGTGTGAAACCCAATTGCTTCTTTCAAAGAGCTAGCAGCATTAGTGGAGTGACAGATCACATGGGCCAGTGATTAGAGAACAGAGGAGACCTCATCAGAACGAGAGAGGGATGCAGTCAGTGGTGGGCTGTGTGCACAGAGACAGGATGCAGAGACTCTTGCGGGCTTACATTTATAAAGATGTTTGGAGGAGCATTCCTACAGGAAGGGCATTCCTACAGGAAGACAGTCAGAGAGGCACCGTCAGTAACTCTATCTGTCCAAAACAAAGTGGCTGGGAGCTTGAGACGCCTGTGGACCTGCTGGGTAGATGTGGATCTCGTGAAGAGCTAGAGCGATGGTGATGGCTAAGGTCACTGACGTTCCCTATTGGATGCCCTTAGTCCTTGTAGTAAGGTAGGGGAATGGAGACAGTGAGGCTACACCCCCTACTGGCAGCATGTGGTGATGGTCCGAAGGTTACTATGTGATCTTCATTACCTTCCCATCTGCCAAATGCAATTGTTATGGCCTGAATCGTGCCCCCACCCAATCCCCCAAAATTCATATGTTGAAGTCCTACCCCCCAGTACCTCAGAATGTGACTGTGCTTGAAGATAAGGCCTTTAAAGAAGTAATTAAGTCAAAATGTGGTAATTATGGTGGGCCCTAATCCAATATGTCTGGTGTCCTTGTAAGAAGAGAAAATTTGGACACAGACAGGCACAAAGTGAAGACCATGTGAGGACACAGGGAGAAAACAGCCATCTCTAAGCCGAGGAGAGGAGCCTCAGAAAAAAAACAACAGCCCTACCAGCATTGATCTAGGACCTCTTACCTCCAGAACTATAAGAAAATAAATTTCTGCCACTCAGTGGTTGTTATGGCTACCCTAGCAAATTAATACAGGGAATAATGCCATCTTCCTAGCTTTTCTTGGTGGAGTACTGCCAGTCTTCCTGTTTCCTGGGTTCACATCCCTTCTCTCCATTCCTTAGGCTCCTCTCTTCGCCATAGTCTTATTGCCAAGATGAAATAAAACACTGAAGGTGAACAAACTTTGAACGAACTTTATATAAACATCTTTCTAATAGTAATGTGTCTCTGTGCTGGGCACTAAAGATTCAAAAATGCATAATGCAGAGTTCCCACTCTCAAGGTGCTCATAGTGGGGTATGGGCAACATTTACATACATAAGTGGCTGGGACTTAATAAATGGGAACACTGTGGAACTGGGGGAGGTCAAGAAAGACAGTCCAAAGATGGGGCATTTAAGCTGGGTTTTGATGGATTCATAAGAGTCCTTCTGGGAGGGAGACAGAATATTCTCTGTGGAAAAAAGAGCATGTGCAAAATCCAGAGGCACAGAGTGTATTACGTGTTTATGGAACAGTAAGGAGTTAGGGTGTCTGCATGGGACAATATGGAGAGTGATGGGAAGGAGGCTGAGAAGTCTGCTAAGCATTTTAGTCCAAAGACCCCTGGGAAGGATGCTGGCCTTTACCACAGAGTTAGTGAAGAGCGAATGAAGGGTGTTAAGAGATACTCCAGTGTCAATGTGGAGAGACTCCAGGGGAGTGAGCAGATTAGAAGTCTATTTCTGGACCCTTTGGGAACCTGTGGCACATACGTGTGACAGGTAATGAAGATGTGGGTGCATAGCTTAGGAGGAGGACTGGAGTTGGGATGAAGGGGTAGGAGTAAGATGGTATAGACAGCAAAAAGTGAAGGTAATTAGGGTTGGAAGCCAGGTTGGGCCAAATATTTAGCCCTTCTAGGCCTCAGTTTACTCATATGTAAACGTGAAAAAACAAGTTCTCACCCCCACATAACCATCATAAGGAAGAAATTAACAAAGTAATTTGTAAGAAGCTGTCAACATGGCCTGGCAGGTACAATGACATCAACTCTAACTGCTGTCACTAGTCCTCGAGGGACAGAGTACAGGCATGTTCACATAAACACAGTAAAGTCTTCTCTAAAACAAGGAAAGACATCAAAGCTTGTTGACAGCATGTTTGCCTTGATGCCACATTTATGGAACTATGGATTTAGCACTAATTCAAACATTCCTGACCTGGGACAGAATTCCTTCTGAAGCCAGAAGGAGAGTCTGAAGCAGCCTCAGCCATGAGGGGAAGCAGGAGACAAAGCCAAGTAGGTCATTAGGATGGCAGGGTTGCCAGAGATGAGCTCAGAGAACGGGAAAAGAGCAGAGGCTTAGTAAGTGTCCACACGTAGGCATGGAGAAGAAACGAGAAGACAAGGAAGTCAAAGGATCTGTCAGGAAAAGAAAAACAAACTGGAAAAAAATCACTTTCATGAAACCAAAAGAGGAGAAAGTTTCAGCAAGTGGTAGAAGCTTCAAAGCCTCCAATGACAACAGAGAATGAGAACTAAACCAAGAAATGTTATGGAGGCTGCAATTGGGAGTCCCTTGGTGGCTGAGGAGACATTTTCTGTGGGGTAAGGAGATAGAAAGAAACTGCACAGGTGTGGAAACTCTGTGGCTACGGCAGAATTGGAGGCTGGGAGCACAGACCATGTTTTGAGGAAAGGTGGCTCAAATTGGAAGCATTAGGGGATTGCTGAACTAAAGAAAGAGGTACTTTGGGAGACGTGAATATTTGTTTATCTTGGTGGAAAGGAGAAGAGTGGCTTGGGAGGAAGAGAATCAAAAGAGTAACTAAGGCGAAGTCCCAATGTAGAAAGAAAGCGATGGAATTTAAGATTGCCTAGGGTAAGAACAATTTTTTTTCACTGAACACTAGGAAAGGGGATAGTAGTGGGTGAGTAAGGAAATCTGGGAGAAGGAAGGGATGTCAAAGCAGCCTCCATCTTCTAGATTCATTCAGATAGGTTAGGTCATTTCCCCAGAAGGGCTTGGGTGAGGGGAGGTTCCTGAGACCTAAGCTGAATGAAAACATGTTAGCAGGGCTATGGGAAAGGCAAAATGGACAGGAGGAAGGAAGTTCAAATCTGACATAATATGGTTTCCCCAAGAGCAGATCCTGAGATAACAATTTGCATGCAAGTAGTGTATATAGAAGATAACCCCAGGAAGTGTGTGGGGGGGTGGGGGGTGGGGGGGGGCTGGGGGAGTGGAGAACTGAGACAGGCAAGAGATGAAAGCTAATAAAAGGCACAGTAATGGGTGGGCTACTGCTTCACGAAAGTGGGTTTCAATCTCTCTGGGGCACTCTTTGTGAGACTGGGTAAAGCCACCTCAGAATAGTCTCATCAAGGGACCAAGAAGCTAGGCTATTGATCCACCAGGGCCCTTCCCTCATTGGCTGAGGTTGTACTCTGGGGGTACTAAGTTTCTTGAATTTAGTATATCCCCAATGCTCCTGTGGACAGAGAACTTCCTCAGGCAGAGAGACCTAGAACTTAAGGTGAGAAACTGTGGTAGTCAAAATTCTAAGACGTCCCCCAAGAATTCTACTTCCTGATGCACACATCCTGTCTAATCCCATCTCCTCCCATGGAAAATAGAATGTTAATATAATGGATAGTACTTCTGTGATCAAGTCACATTATGTAGCAGAAGAGACTTTGCATATGCACTTAAAATCCTTAATCAGTTGAATCTGAATTGATCGTAAGGAAGATTACCCTGGTGGTTCTGAGATAATCAGGTGAGTCCTTGAAAAAGACAAAACGCAGCAGTAGAAGCTCTTCAGTTGGCATGAAAAAGCAAACTGCCATGTTGTGGAGAGGTCCACATGGCCAGGTCCTAACGGCAGTCTCCAGGAGCTGGGAATGACCCCCAGCCAACAATCAGCAAGAAAATAGGAATTGGATTCTGCCAACAACCAGTACGTTTGGAAGAGGACCCCAAGCTTCAGATGAGATTCTAATCCCAGCTGACACCAAGATTACAGCCTGCGAGACCCTGAGTAGAGAAGCTAGCTAAGCTGTGCCCAAACCTCTGACCCATAGAAACTGTGAGATAATAAATGTGTATTGTGTTAAACTGCTACATTTGTGATAATTTTCTATGCAGCAATGGAAACCTGATGCAGAGGCCATCAATGCATATAGGACATGTCAACAAAAGCTGCAGGTGACCTTTGGGGTGGGATGAGGGGAGATTGATGCAGCACCTCCAGATTCCTTTCTCATCCTGAGTTCATCTTTAGACCTAAAGGCTCAAATCCAAATTCAAGCACAGGAAAAATCAGCACGAGTCCCTCCTCTACAGGCACTGCAGAGATTGGCTGATCTGTATGCAAGATACGAAGTTGGCGTGCTGGGGCTCTGGGGCTCTGTGGTCGGAGGCTGGAAGAGGCATAACACTCAGAGCTGAAGGCCCTGCCAAGCTTGTGGGTGGAGATGTTCTGAGGCTGCCATAGTTGCCAGGCACGAGGAAGGTAATTTGCCTCTCTCTCTCCTTGAGTTCTCCCATTACTCTTCGGGCCTCTCACATCCTAATGAGAAGCACTGATTTGATTCTTCTCTTTGCAGCTGGACATGCTGCATTTTCCCCTGTTAGATGGCAGATGCTCTCACTTCCCTTTGCAACTTTAGCTGCTCAGCCCTCACTTTGCCTGCTACTCAACAGAGTGGAAATTAAAGCCATCAGAGGTCATTTTTACAAGGCAGACCAAAAAAGGTATTTGAAATTTGACACAACTCCACATTTAGATGTCTGGGATCCCCCGCATAGCTAGACTCTGCACTTAATCAATTTGAAGTGTAGCACTGAACACATTATCACGGACTTTCCTCATCTAATTGAGGCTCTTGCATCTAATGCAGAAGTCCTATGGAGGATTGACATTCAGAAGGTTAGCCAGAAGTATTATTCTGTTTTAGGTTGTGATTTTTGTGTTTTTATGTGGTGAGCTTACCAAAGGTCAGGGTCTTTCTGGGTCTCAGTTTTACAGATTAATAAATTAAATTATATTGGTTCATCTAAGGATGAGCACGTATTTGGGAATGAATGAATGCTAATCAAATTCACAAGGTACTGACAGGTAATCCTTGCAATGGAGAGGCATGTCCTGCAGGATAATCCATTCAGGTCATTGCCTGGGTTTCATTTGGGTGGATAGGTTCACCTCCAAAATAAATTTAAAATTCAGCTCAGCAAATACCTTCTGAGTCCTTATGTACAAGGCACCAAGCCAGATGATGTGGTGGATACAGCAATAAGTTCTACGTGGGTCATGCCCTCGAGAAGCTCCTTGCACATAAATATGATAAGATAAGAACATACTATAAGAAAGGTGCAGAAAATCTGCTAAGGGAATGCAGGAGAGGGAGGGATCCTTCCAGTAAGAGGTGGGAGAGTGGGGAGGGAACCAGAAAGAACCAAGGGAAGGAGGATTCAAGCTTGGTCTTGAAGGAAATGTGAAAGTTTGTACCCAACAAAGTGGGGATGGTTATTCCAAGAAGAGCAATAAGTGAGCAAAGACACAGAGGATGAGAAATGACTAATATGTTTGATATGCTAGAGGGGACTATGCTGGAAAGACAAGGAGGAACCAGACTGCGCCTCATGGTCACAGAACACTTGGAGAGGGAGCTCTTGAGGAATGTGTCAATCAAGCAAGGAAAGTTTGATGAAGTTCCCTTTTCCAGGGTATGGAGACTTCTGTCTACATAATCAGTACAGGCTGCTTGAAACTGTGTCTTCCACCTATTGGGAGAGACACCCTGACATACCTCAGTCTGCTGTACTTAGGCCTCTAATTATTTCTGTCATTAAAGTCCTCTGTCATTGCAACAGTACTTGTGACAGTGACTTACAGCTCATGAGATTGTAGCTTATCTTGCATTAGTTACTCTGTGCATTGGTGTCTTCCTGACAGCATTCCAGAGAGCACCTAGATTCTTCACAAGAGCCATAGGGCCCTCTATGCTGACCAGTGATGAAGAGACCAACTGCTCCTTAGGATGAGTTCCTTTCTCAGAGGTAGAGCTCCTTCATTTTTGTCACAATTTGATTTGCTCCCATTGCAGAGGGTGACATTTCCTCCATCCTCAGGGGCCACCCAACCTGGGCTTCCACACTCCTTGCTGACTACAGTGGAGCTGGGGCTGGAGACGACCTGGGGTGAACTGAACGTGGCAATCTTGCCTCTGCAGCCAGTTTAGTGAGGGCCTGTGAGTCCCTGATGCAGAGAAACAGAAATGAGAAATACCGGACGACATGTCCATATCATCTGATTGTCTGGAGCTCTAAAAAGAGCCTCGACCTTGTGCTTGGTGCTTTGTATCGTGATTAGGAAGGTAGGTTCTAGAGTCAAACAGAATCAGCCTCAAAGGACAGCACCATTTATCAGCTATGTCACCTTGGGCACATTATTTAATCCAAGCTTCAGTTTTTTTGTGTGTAAAGTAGAAATAAAGATCATCCTTGCCTCCTAAGTTTGTTGTGGAGACTACTTGAGATTATGTCTTTACAGCAGCTAGCATAGCACCTGACCTCTCAGCAAAGCTCAATATGTTCGCTATATCATTACCATAGACTTCTGAAGGTTTACATGGGCAAAATCAGAAACCTTCCAGCTAGCGAAGGGAGCTGCAATCTACATTCCTGGTAGGAAAGGAGAGCTGGATCAATTGAGTTCTCAATTGAGTTTCTCAGATGACTGCACTGGCTTCACACCTGTCCCTCTCTCTTTCCTGCATCTGACCATGTGGTGCCACCAGGCACTGCCACACAGAAGTCATGGAGCCCAAAGGAACTCTCCACATGACTTTCCAGGTTCTAACTACTATATTGGTGACCCACCTTGGGACCAGAGAATGCCAGATTCCTAGCCACCTGAGGCACAGGCAGGCAAGATGCCCAATTTCATTGTGGCTAATTATAAAACGCTTGACAGCAACTTGAGTTTCTGAGCTTCCAGACAGAGCAGGACCAATCATGTGCTGGAGAAGATGCTTACCACTTGTGTGACTATTGTTAAATCTTTGGAAACTATGCTAGCTGCTTGACATCCTGTTGATATCATGAAATGTGTCATGGTGAAAGTATTAACACCATAGAAATTAGCAGATATTACCAATCAAGGTTCTTCCCCAATACTCCCAAGAACTGGTTATTAAACATTTATCAGCACATCACTGGGCAAGATCTTTCTCACTCCCACCCCCACCTCAGTGCTTTTAAGTCCCTCACACTACATTTCCAACTCCAGACAACCCGCCAAATCTCGTCATCCTGAAATACACTGCCAGAGACAGGCCGATGAGAAATCGCTTGAGCTATAGAGTGCTCCTTGTGAATTAGCGTGAAGACTAACTCTTTCCTTTCACTGGTCTGTGACCCTTCTCAGAAGGAAGTTAGCCAGCAGGCTTTTAGATATAGTCATCCTCCTTTGCCATGGTTTCACTTTCCTTGGGTTCATAAACTGTTATCAATTAGGGTCCAAAAATATTAAATGGAAAATGCCAGAACTAAATGAATCATAAGTTTTAAATTGCATGCTGCTCTGAGTAGTGTGATGAAATCTTGCACCGTCCTGCTCTGTTCTACCTGAGACGTGAATCAGCCCTTTGTCCAGTGTCTCTACACTGTAGACACTCCCCACCAGTTACTCTCTTAGTAGCCATCTTAGCATCAGCTTGACTGTCATGGTATCACAGTGCATGTGGTCAAGCGACATTTATTTTGGCTCCAAAGTTCAAGAGTAGTAATACTGGCAATTCACATATGCCATGAAGTGCTGTCATTAAGTGAAAAGTTTGAAAGTTCTTGACTTAATAAGGAAAGAAACAAATTATATGCTGAGGTTGCTAAGATCCACAATAAGAATGAAACTTCTATCCATGAAACTGCCTAATTTATAAGTTAAACATTATCATAGGTATATATGTATTAAAAAAAAAAAAAAGTATAGATACAGAAGAAGCCACCTCGAGCCTGGTCAAAGTGGCAGAGAAGTAGAACGGGCTAGTCCCGCACCAGTGTGTGACCATTAAAAATCAAGAGGGATATCTTAGCTGTAGAGGTCCTCCATGGAGGAGTAAGGGGTCCCAGCCCCACACCAAGCTCCCCAGCCCAGGGTTCCAGTGCCGGGGAGAGAAGTCCCCATAACTTCTGCCTGTGAAAACCAGCAGAGATTGTGGCTGAATGAGACCAGGGCTGCTACAATCACAGGCATTCCTCTTAAAGGCCTGTTCATGGACTTAATCGCTGATGGACTCACTCAGTCTGTGCTCCAGTGCAGGGGCAGTAGCTCGGACCAAGGACATATGAGGAGTGGTCTGGCTTCAGGGCAAAGGCTAGAGGAGTAGCTTTCTACCAGGTGGAGGAACTGGTGGAAGCCATTTTTTTGTTGAGCCCTCCCCACTTCCACAGTGCAGACACAGGCAGTCACCATATCTTAGTCTCCATCAACCTGCTTAAACCATTCATTCTTCTAGATTCCCTGAGACCCCACCCATGCAACTTTCAGGCACACCCAAACTGCTTCTAGTGGCTTTTCTGTATAAATGGCCTTCCTCGGCTCATGCTACAGATTGTCTTAAAATCTCTCAAAGGTTCACAAAATCCAAACAAGCAGCATCTGGCTTTGGCATGTCCCATACCTATGGGTGAGCAGCCCTAAGCCAGGCATTCGTGACAGCTGGCCTTGGTTTGCAACTTGGCCTCTCCAGGAACCTCCAAGCCCAGCATGGATGGCAGCCACCTGCATATTGCTTTGTGTCTCATGCCAGGTGACCTAGGACAGGGCACAGGCTGTGGCTGAATTCTCAGGAGGCCCCCAGGGCTGGCACACCCAGTGACCATCTTTAGACTGAGCCTAGCAGTAGCATCACACGGCTACCTTCAAGAATGACATACCCAAAGGAAAGCCTGGGCAAGCACCAGGGCCCTGCTAAAGTAAACCCTGCTCTGTAGGATCAACCCCTGCACCACAACTTCTCCACTATAGTCACTGGCCAGTCCTCACAACCAATGAGCCCAAGGGTCAATCCCTCTTATTGATGTGCAAGTAGCAACCAAGGCTCAACTACAACAGGAGGGCACACACAACCCACACAAGGGACACACCTGGAGGAACCCAGCTCAGGTGACCAGGGAGATTGCACGACTGGGCTTCACAGGACACCTACTACATATATAAGGACGCTCAAAGATCTCAGGGAGAGCTTCAACACAGAGATAGAAAACATAGAAATGGAAATAGAAAACATAAAAAACAGTAAGAAATAAAAACTACAATAACTGAAATGAATAATACATTAGAGGGAATCAACAATCGATTAGATTAAGCATAGCCTTAAAACAGTGATTTAGAAAATAAGATAGCAGGAAACACCCAATCAGAATAGCAAAAAGAAAAAAGAATCCAAAAAAAATGAGGAAAGTTTAAAGGGCCCCTGAGACAAATCAAGCAAACCAACATTTGTATCACAGGGGTGCCAGAAGGAGAAGATAGAAAGCAAGGAATTGAAAACCTATTTGAAGAAATAATGACTGAAAACTTCCCTAACCCGGAGAAGGAAATATATATACAAGCACAGGAAGCACAGAGAGACCCAAACAAGTTGAACCCAAAGAGACCCACACCAAGACACATCATAATTAAAATGCCAAAGTTTAAAGACAAAGAAAGAATCTTAAAAGCAGCAAGAGAAAAATAGTTAGTTACCTATAAGAAAGCTGCCATAGAAATGGAAAGCCACGTGCAAAAGAATGAAACTGGACTGCTATCTGTTACCATGTACCAAAATTAATACAAAATGGATCAAAGACTTAAGCATAAGACCTGAAACAATAAACTGCATAGAAGAAAACATAGCTACTAAGCTTATGGACCTTGGGTTCAAAGAGCATTTTATGAATTTGACCCCAAGGGCAAGGGAAGTAAAAGCTAAAATAAATGAATGGGACTATATCAAAATTAAAAGCTCTGTACAGCAAAAGAAACCATCGATAAATAAAGAGGCAACCAACTGAATGGGAGAAGATTTTTGCAAATAGTGCCTCCGATAAGGGGCTAATATCCAGAATATACAAGGAACACATGCAATTCAACAACAAAAAACAAATAACCCTATTGAAAAATGGGCAGAGGACCTGGAGAGACATTTCTCAAAAGAATACATACAAATAGCAAATAAACATGAAAAAATGCTCAACATCACCAATCATCAGAGAAATGCAAATAAAAATTATAATGAGGTATCACCGCACCCCGGTTAGAATGGCTATCATCAACAAGACAAATAGTAACAAGTGTTGGAGAGGTTGTGGAGAAAAAGGAATGCTCATACACTGTTGGTGGGAATACAGACTGGTGCAGCCACTCTGGAAGGCAGCGTGGAGGTTCCTCAAAAAATTACAAATAGAATTACCATATGACCCAGCAATCCCTCTCCTGGGTATCTACCCAAAAAATCTGAAAACATTTATCCATAAAGACACGTGTGCTCCAATGTTCATTGCAGCTTTATTTATGGTGGTCAAGACAGGGAAACAACCAAAATGTCCTTCGATAGATGAATGGATAAAGGAGTTGTGGTATATATACACAATGGAATACTATTCGGCTGTAAGAAGAGATGATATAGGAACATTTGTGACAACATGGATGGATCTTGAGAGTGTAATGCTGAGCGAAATAAGTCAGACTGAAAAAGCAGAGAACCATGTGATTTCACTGATATGTGGTATATAAACCAAAAACAACAAAAGAACAAGACAAACAAATGAGAAACAGAAACTCATAGACACAGACAATTGTTTAGTGGTTACCAGAGGGTAAGGGGGGTGGGGAGTGGGAGATGAGGGTAAAGGGGATCAAATATATGGTGATGGAAGGAGAACTGACTCTGGGTGGTGAACACACAATGGGATTTATAGATGATGTAATACAGAATTGTACACCTGAAATCTATGTAACTTTACTAACAATTGTCACCCCAATAAACTTTAATTTAAATAAAGAAAATATGATTACATTACATATTTAAGTTTCATAGAATTGTTCAAAAAAACACATTAAAGACTTTTCTAAAGTAGAAAGAAAGAAAGAAAGAAAGAAAGAAAGAAAGAAAGAAAGAAAGAAAGAAAGAAAGAAAGAAAGAAAGAAAGAAAGAAAGAAAGAAAGAAAGACAGCTGCCATAAGACTCAGCTGATTTCTCAACAGAAACTTGGCAGGTCAGAAGAGATGGGCGCAAAATAGTCAAAGTTATAAAAAGCAAGGACCTACAACCAATATTTCTCTACTCAGCAAGGCTATCATTTAGAATCAAAGCACAGATAAAGAGCTTCCCAGTCAAGAAAAAGCTAAAGGAGTTCACCACCACCAAACCAGTATTACAAGGAATGTTAGAGGGACTTCTTTAAAACCAAAAAAAAGATCAAAATTATGAATAATAAAATGGCAATAGCTACATATCTATCAACAATTACTTTCAATGTAAACAGATGAAATGTTCCAATCAAAAGATAGGGTGGCTGAATGGATAAGAAAACAAGACCTGTACATATGCTGCCTACAAGACACTCATTTAAGATCGAAAGACGCACACCGAGTGAACATAAAGGGATGGGGAAAAGATATTTCATGAAAATGAAAACAAACAACCAAAAAATCTGGAGTAGCAATACTTATACCAGAAAAAATGGACTTTTTAAAACAAAGGCTATATATAACAAGAGAAAAGAAGGACCCAGTAATCCCACTTCTGGATATTTATCCAAAGAAACCCAAAATGCTACTTTGAGGGGATATGTGCATCCATATGTTCAGTGCAGCATTGTTTACAATGGCCAAGATGTGGAGGCAGCCTGGGTGTCCTTGATGGAAGAATGGATAAAGAGGAGGTGGTACATATATACAATGGAGTATTGTTCGCCCATGGAAAGGAAATGGGTTCTTGCCATCTGTGGCTGCATGGATGGACCTAGAGGGTATTATGCTGAGTAGAGTATGTCAGATAAAGAAAGACAGATGCAATGTGATTTCTCTTATATGTGGAATCTAAAGAACAAAATAAAAAAAGCAAACAAAACAGAAACAAACTCATAGATACAGAGAATATTTTGATTGTTGCCAGAAAGAGGAGCGTTGGGGGTGGGTGAAAAGGGGGAAGGGATTAAGAAGTATAAATTGGTTCTTACACAGTAGTAACGGGGATGTAGAGTATAGCATAAGGAATATAGTCAATAACATTATAATAACTGTGTATGGTGTCAGATGGGTACTAGATCCATTGGGGTGATAGATGGGAGGGAGCTGGGAGGCAGGTGAAAAATGTGTAGGGATTAGGAAGTACAAATTGGTAGTTACAAAATAGTCATGGGGATGTGAGCTAAAGCACAGAGAATACAGTCAAGAATATCGTAATAACTATGTACAGTGCCAAGTAGGTACTAGACTAGCCAGGGTGATCACTTCTTAAATTATATAAATGTCTAACCACTATGCTGCACACCTGAAATTAATGTTGAAGTCAACTGTAACTGAAAAATTTTTAAAGGGGGAGAAACGTGAAGGGGAATAAGAGGTCCAAATGTCCAGGTATAAAACAAATAAGTCACAGAGATGTAACGTACAGCATGGGGTATATAGTCAACAATATTGTGATAGCGTGGTACAGTGTCAGGTGGTTGCTGGACTTACTGTGGTGATCACTTCTTTAAGTATATAAATTTTGAATAACTGTGATGTATACCTGAAACTAATATAATATTGTATCTATTGACTGGCATTCATTTTGCATCCCGTTTTTCTAAACTTGGCATTTTCGGAAATATTTCCACCTTCTCTTACCCACACAACAAATTGGAAACCCCTTTGATTTTCCTCACAGCCTGGATGACTCTTCTTAATACTGATAAAAATCTGCATGTTTATACACTAGAAGGAATAAATCAGAAGGACTTTGGGTGAAAATAAGGTGATCAAGTTGGGAGTCAATATTGTCTATTTCAAGAGCCCCAATCCCCTTAGTTTCCAGATGCTTCAGCCAGATTCACACTCCTATCTACACAAACAAACATACACACACGCACACACACACACACACAAACACACACACACACACACACACACACACACACACACACACACACACACAGGCTAGGAAATTGGACATTAACATGGATGGACCTGGAGAACATTATGCTAAGTGAAATAAGCCAGTCACAGAAGGACAAATACTGCATGATTTCACTCACATGAGGTATTTAAAATAGTCAAACTCATAGAAGCAAAGAACAGGATGGTGGTTGCCAGGGGCTGGGGTAAGGGAGACTGGGGGAGTTGCTAATCTGTGGGTATAAAATTTCAGTCACGCAAGATGAATTCGCTTTGAGATCTGCTGTGCAACATTGTGCCTATAGATAACAACACTGTATTGTACACTTAAAAATTTGTTGAGAGGACAGCTCTCATGTTAAGTGTTCTTACTACAATAAAATAAAATTTAAAAAAGAAAAAAGAAAAAACAGTGTATCTAAGGTTTGGGACTATCCGCGGTTTCAGTCATCCACTGGGGTGCTGGACCGCATCCCCACAGATAAGGGGGACTGCTGTGGAAGAACTGACTCATCGCCACCTATCAGTGGTGAAAGATCTTCTCCCCAGTTCTCTGAGGTGCAGGTGCATCAAAGAGGAAACAGAACAATGGCTCAGAGCACCACAGCCTTGACCTCTAAGGGCCACATCATGTCCCAGGGACTTTTGGATACCACCCAAAGCACAGAACACAAGTCCCTAAGAAGAGGCCTCATGAGGAAGGGCTCGTGGGGCTTGTGGAAAAGGAACGCTATCCAGGATTAGCAAGGGTCAGTGAGCTCAGGCAAGGCCTCAGCTTTTCTGAGACCAACTCTATGTTTCCCCTTGCAGGGGCTGAAAGAGATTCAGAGCAGCAGCCTGGAGGCTGAGAGAGGAGGTGCATCCCCCACCCTCACCAAGTAGACACTTTCAATCCTGTTATCTTAGGAACATTCACTGCTTAGCAGCACTGCTAAGGATCCAGGAGCCCAAACGCTGGGAGTGGCATCACAGAGCCACCAATGGGTGTCTCACCCCCATCTTCTTCCTCTCTCCCCCAATAGGAGCCGTTTTGCTCTGCAGAAGTAGGCTTCTCCTGAACTTTATCCTTCAGTGTATCTGGTGCATTCGCTCCTACAATATTTATGACCCACATCAATTTTTCATCCATCCCATCACTCAGCTTCTTAGGCAAGTTTGGAAACTTTTGCCCTTCACAATCTGATTACACCTTACCCCTGCCACTTCTCCTTCCTTGTCTTCTTCTCACAATGAAGATACAAAGTTTCTCCCCCCTCCCTGTGGGGTTCCTGCTGCTTCTGCCTGGAAGACCCTTTCCTTATCTTGGTGCATCTGGAGCTGCCTCTTCCTCCAAGCCCAGACTAATCCCACATCTTCCCTAAAGTCACGTTTTCCCTAACCTGACTCCCACATCGTCTCCCTGCTCATCATCAGCCAGTAACTCATGACTCAGTATTTAGCCGTTCCTTCATTGTTCTCCCCAACTGAACCATAAGCTCCCTAAACACAGAGCCTGTCCTTTCATGTTTCCCTGTTCCCCACAGGGCTTAGGTGTATAGTGCTGACTATGTAGTAGGTGCTTAATAAATAGCTAGATAAATACATAACAAGGAAGAAAATAATATAATAAAATAAATAATAAGATAATTCTAAATAAGTGATTTAATAAATAACTTGCTTGGTTGAAATCATTCGGTTTTTTCTCTGCAATAATTGGGTCTTTTTTTTAATCAGATCTAATCTCAGATATAATGATGATAATACTTGCAGAGATAGTCTTATCTCTGAGAAATACATTAACTGTAGTAAAACAGTATTTTACAGCCATTATCTTATTTATTTCTAAGTACAATTATAATCCCCATTCTACACATGAGAAAACTGAGACACAGAGAGGATGCTACTTGTCCAAGGACACAGAGCTAACATGTGGTAGAGCAAACATTCAAATGCAGTCGTCTAGCCTAGGACTCAGACTGATGCTCTTAAACATCATTTCATGCCTGCTATAGCTAGCATCCCTGCTGGTATTCTGCAGGAGGGCAGTCTGAAGTGTGGATTATAGCAATAGCCACCAACTGCTGGTGAAAACTAGCCCAGGAAAAGAGGGGAATCTTCAGGTAAACATGTGGAATGAGCATACGCATGTATGTGTGATCCCTCCTGAAACAACATTAATGTAATAGTACAGGAATAACAAAGGAGTAAATCCACAAAGACAATGATAGGAGAAGATGCTACAGCAGAAGAGAGATGTCAGCAAAATTCTAGAAGCCAGAGAATGGGGGGAAGAGTGATACAGCACCACTCAGGACAGACAAAGCTGAACAGCTTACCAGTTCACCTGAAGGACTCTGGGAGTCCCAGAATGAAGGCGCTGAGTTCTGGGGAATGTGGGGCAAGAAGAGAGACTAAAAATGGGACCGTCTAAAAGCTTTTATCCAGAATAATCAGGCTCACACATCTCCTCTCCATCTTCTACACAAGCAAAACGTGGCTCCTTTTCTTCCTCACCTTGGGCTGCTGTAACAAATACCATAGACTGCGTGGCTTCACCAAGAAACACTTATTTCTCACAGTCCTGGAGGTGGGAATCTGAGATCAAGGTACTAGCCAGCTGGGTTTCTGGTGAGAGCCCTCCAGCAGGTGGCTGCCTTGTTGCTCTGTCCTCACATGGCAGGAGGGAGAAGGGGAGAGAAGAAAGCTCCTTGGCGTCTCTTCTTATAAGGGCACTAATCTCATCATGGGGGCTCAACATTATGATGTCATCTAAACCTGATAACCTCCAAAAGGCCCCTACTTCCGGACACCATCACGTCTGGGATCAGGGCTGTAGCAGATGGACACAGATAGTCAATCCACAGCGCCCCTCTGTGCCCCTCCAGGATGGACTTCAGGAAGGGGCACGTGAGGCACATTGGAGGCGATGGGTGAGGAACTCGGAACTAAATGACGTCTGTCTACAGAACAAAGGAACATTCACCCCTCCTCACTCCCTATCATCCCCTTCCAGCCCCAGTCTCCTAATGCCAGACCCAGATACGTATCCCAAGGCAGAAGGTGGGACAATATTCTCTCTCAAGAAACAGAATTCTATAGTAACAAGCAGATAACCCAGAGTAAATGTGCAGATGCATTTGACAGCATCCCCATGAAAAAGCCCACTGGAATCTCCACCAGCCAAATGTGAAGTCTGGGAGTCAGTGCCTTGCAATAATCAGAGAGCTTCACATCAAATGTTGAGTCCTTTATTCTGCAATGTGAACAGATAGCAAATTATCAATAGATTTTTAAGGAAGGCATTCAACATGAAGATCAAAACAAATTATTTTTAAAAAATAGGAACTAGAGACAATATGGAGAACAAAAGAAAAGTTCCAAAGACCATCAGTATCTTTAGAGAGATATAAAAAGATGTTACACTCATGAAATGAGAACAGAATGCTCTAATGCCAAAATGGGAGCAATTAAAGAAAAAGAAACCTCTTGTAAAAAAAAAATTAAGATAAAATTATGAACATTAAAATTTTTAAATCAATAGGAAATTCAGTGAAATCAAGGAAATAGCCCAGAAAGTACTTTTAAAAAGAAGGAGGAGAAGGAGAAGAAACAAATAGTAGTAATAACAATAATAATATGCTATAGGTAAGTAGATAGGAAAATTCAGTGAGCAATTCAGGAGGTTCAATACTTAACTAACAGAAGTTCCATAAAAGAGAATAGAAAAAAATGGATAGGAAGATATTAACAAAAACATAAGAGAAATAATACAGAAAAATTCCAGTCTGGGTACCTTAACAGGGCCCATTTAGTTAACAATAAAAGGCCCTCAGCAAAAAACTCTGATCATGAAATTTCACAGTCAGGATAAAAATGATAATTGAAAGAAAGAAAGAGAGAGAGGGAAGGGGGAAGAGAAAGAAGGAGGGAGGAAGGGAAAGGGAGTTTACATATAATGAACTGGGAAACTGAATGGCATTGGATTTCCCAAGAAAAATACCAGATATTAGAAGGCATTCAAAGTTCTGAGGGAAAAAATGATTTTCAATTTTCAATCTATAATTAAAGACTTAACCTAACCGTCAACTAAGTTTGAGTGTAGAACAAGACATTTTCAGACATGGGAGCACATAAGTGTTCTATCTTCCGTGCATTATTGCCTCTGAGCTACTAGAAGATGACTTTCAGCAATAAATAAATATATACATGCACACATGTGTGCTTACATACATGTGCACATACAACTAAAGGGAAGAGGGAGGGAGGAGGAAACCAAGAAAGAAGAAGACTGGATCTAGGAAGCCAGAGATATATCAGAGAAACAGTGAAACGCAGCCCAAGATGACAGCCATGTGCTATGGCTAGGGAGCAGAAAAACAGAAAGCTTCAGGAGGAAGATATCCAGGAATAAAAGTAGAACTAATAAAAAATAAACTTAAAAAATCCTGTGGTTCAACTTTTCTGATCAAAGAAAAAATAACTCTAGGGAAAAAACAAACCAACAGAAAGTTGTGTAAGAGCAAAAATATACCATAGTACACTGCCAGGCTTAGCAGTGAACAGTATTTACATGAGCTTAATAATATAACAGTTACTAGTTTATCCAAAATGTGTAATGTAACTATATAGAGAAGATTAAAGGGACACGCATGCATGCAGGTAGACAGAAAAAAAAAGCTAAATCCTCAAACAAGTTGATTCCTAGCTCCGGGCTCTTGCACTGGCAGTTCCCTCTGCTTAGAACATTCTTTCCCCAGATAGTACCTGGCCCACTCCCCTATTTTATTGAGTCTCTGCTTAAATGTCACCTCTTTTGTCAAAGGTATATAAAATAATGCCCCCCAACCTGAAGCACTCTTATCATCTTACTCTGTTTTATTTTCCTTTATAACATTTCCTAACCACATAGAATATAAACCTTATAGAATAGTGCTTGCCACATAATAGGTACTTGATTGGTTGAATAAAATAATGAATGAATTACCATAACATGAAATCAATAGTTAATGTCCATCTTAGCTTCAGTTTCCCCAGAAGCAGGCTGTGAGACAAAGACTAGTGCAAAAGTTTATTTAGAGTGGTTACCAAGGGGCTGGGGGGAGGGCATAATAGAGAGCTATTGTTTAACGGGTACAGTGTTTCCATTCAAGATGATGAAAAATCGTGGACATAGGTAGCAGTGACAGTTACACAATAATGTGAACCTACTTAATGCTGTTGAATTGTACACTTAAAATTAGTTAAGTTACCAGAGGGTAAGGGGGTGGGGGGTCGGAGATGAGGGTAAGGGGGATCAAATATATGGTGATGGAAAGAGAACTGACTCTGCGTGGTGAACACACAATGGGATTTATAGATGATATAATACAGAATTGTACACCTGAAATCTATGTAATTTTACTAACAATTGTCACCCCAATAAATTTTTTTTAAAAATCACTTTAAAAAAAAAACTAGTTAAAACGATAAATTTTATATTACTTATATTTTGCCATATATATGATATATATGATATCACATATATCATATATATCTATATCTATAGATATAGATATTAGGGATAGATGCAGACAGACAGACAGACAGAGACAGACAGACAGAGACAGAGAGAGAGATTTTTTGTTTTTGTTTTTGTTTTTAATGAGCTTACATGGGAGATCCGGAAATCACCACAGAGGAGTGGAGAGAAGGACAGGGCGACCAATAAAGGTTACGTGATCAACCAGAACCCACCTGGGGCAACTAGATCTTAAACCCAAGAAGAAACTCAGGAATGGTGCAGTGCATGCCTCAGAGTTATCCCACCAGCAGGAGGGAATGAGGGGATTTATATAGCAAGTCCCATCAGGTCTGGGGCTACTTCGGGGGCAATTCCTCAGCATTTCCAGCCTGTCCTGTGCACAGGCAGAGCAGCCTTTGAGGCAAGCCCTCAGGGAAAGAATGTAAATATTGGCAACTAGAAGCAGACCAGCTGCACTGGAGTAAGAACCAAGGGACATGGGTGAGGCACTGACAGGTCTACAACAATACCTAAAACTCGTAACATACACAGGTTACTTAGAAACATGAAGCTAAATCCCACAAGACACAGCCAGAAAAGTTTAGAGGCAGGACTGGAGAGCAGGACTGAGGAATGGGAAGGAGATTGCTTTATTTTGTCATAAATTCTTCTAATTGCTTAAAGTATTGTTTCACTTTTAAATTATGTCCGTGTCTTATTTTGGAAAAAAAAAAAGATGAATTTTAAATGAGTATGAATATCACCAGGAAGTCATCCCACACTGATTTGGTTCTAATTTTTCATGAGAAAATGTCACAAAATGATTAACCAGCCCTGTGGAAAAGGAACTTAGTGAATGTTAATTGAGAACTGTAGCCAAACACATTGGAAGCCAGTAATCAGTTGTATTCAGTTTTGGAAACTTTTTCTTAAGCTCCTACTGTATGCTAGATACTGTGCCTCATGATAGCAAAATAAAGAAGTAAGACCCTTATAGTGGGATGAATAGTGTCCCTTCAAAATTCATGTCTACCCAGAACTTCAAATGTGACCTTATTTGGACATAGGGTCTTTGCAGAGGTAATTAGTTTAGTTGAAAAGAGGTCATACTGGAGTAGGGTGGGCCCTGAATCTATGACTGGTAGCCTCATAAGAAGGCCATGTGAAGACAGAGAGGAGAATAGCATGTGAAGATGTGAAGATGGAAACAGAGATTGGAGTGATATGTCTATAAGCCAAGGAACACCAAGGATTGTAGACAGCCACCAGAATCTAGGGGAAAGGCATGCAACAGAACCTTCTCTAGAGCCTTCAGAGGGAGCGTGTCCCTGCCAACACCTTGATTTCAGACTTCTGGTCTTCAGAACTGTGAGAGAATAAACTTCTGTTGTTTTAAGCCACCAGTTTGTGGTAAAGTGTTACAGCAGCCATAGGAAGCTAATACAACACCGTCCCCAGTTTGAGACCTGGGGACATGACCTAAGACTGAGGAAGTGTGTTGTTCACCCTTCTTTTTCTCCTTCCTGCTGTGTGGAATGTGACCCTATTGGGCTGAGCTGGAATAGCCATCCTGGATCATGAAAGGAAGCTCTATGTGAAGGGAGGTGGTTCAACCAGGTAGACGCACCCAGCAGCCACGCCAGCCCACGGCCGTTGGTTTATATGTGAGCTGGAAATAAACTGTTCATACCACTGTTATTTGGGGTTTCTTGTCACTTGCTGCTGAACCTAATCCTAATTCACATTGTGAGAGACTTGCAAATGAAAATATGCAACACAGTGGGGTAAATAATTTGATAGAGACACGCCATGGTTGGGGCACAAATGAATGAATGATTAGCTTACCCTGAGGAGATCAGGGAAGGCTTCAGAGTAAAAGCAATGGCAACTGGATTTAGGGACACGAAAAGGAGTTTGCCAGGCAGCCCGCGTATGGGATGGCAGGTAGGCATTTCAGAGAGTTATGGATGATGGAGTGAGAGAACAGTTCCATGGAACCACCTGTGGGTCTGCATGAGTGAAGTTTGAGGTGCAAGGCAGACAATAATGAGACTGAAGAGGGAAACAGAGGCGAGGCGATGAAAAACTTAGAATACCATTTCCAGGTGCTTGCACCTTCTCAGGTCACAAAGAAGAGCCCTCAATGAATGTGCAACAGTGGAGCAATATTATCAGATTAACATTTTAGAAAGATCACTTTAGCTAAGGCTTGGATGGCTTGGAGGGAACAAGGATGGAGTCAAAGAGACCGGGTAGAAAGCCATTGCAGTGGTTGCCTCGTTTGACGATGCAAAGGTCAACATGAGTATAGAGACACTGGGGACAGAAAGGAACAAAAATACAATTTACGTGACTAACTCGATTATCTGTGGGATATGAGAGAAGATAGAGTCCAGGAGGACCCTACTTTGCTGGCTTAGAGCATGAGCAGGTAATCATTACCTGGGACAAGGAGCACATAGGAAGGAGCAGGTGAGTGATGGAATGCTAATGATTGATTCGGCTCCAATCCATCCTTCAGAATTCTGAGGGCCACATTCTCCATTTCCAGAGGGCTTCCTGGTAGGATACCAGTCAGAGGGCGATGGTAGTTGGGACAACAATGCACCCTTCCTATGTGGCTTGCTTCCCACCAGACTGCCCAGGGAGGGTTCTGACAGCAGTAGATGTGAATGTTTTCCCACCTCCCAAAACCAGCCTGATGTATTCCTTGCAGAAATAGCAGTGCCAGCTGGTCAGTGTGCCCCTCCTCAGAGCCCTGAGTCCCAGCTCTGTGGGTTCTGCTCCAAACTTCTGTCAGAACCAAACTCCTGTGCTCTCTATGCATGGTCTGAATCTCAGCATTGCAAGCCCTCATCAGAGCTTCTGTGTCTCTAAACCCCACCCTCTTCCTTTGTTCACCAGAAGGTGAAGTTGCCTTAGTTTCCTCTTTGCTTCTTCAGTCCTCTAATGCCTTTTCACCAAGTTCCTATATTAAAGTCACTCTAATAAATACTGGGTCCTGACTGTTGGTACCCAGAGTGGTCACTGTAAATAGACCCCCAACATAGATGAAATTCTGGGGTTGTTTTGGTTACCTCTATGGGTCATCTGTGAATCAGCCAGATGTAGCTGGAGTTAGGAAGGGAATGTTTGTGTGCTCTTAGCATGTGGGTCACAGTTAATCCCTCAGGGAGTATGGGAAGTGAGAAGAGAAACGTCAGATGATGGAATCCTAAGAAGCCCCAATGTTTAGGAGGCAGACAGAAGAACTCAGGGATGGAAGCAGAATAAAACACAATGATCCGAATTAGGAGAAAAACTGATGACATGCAATGTTTCCTCCCCAAGAGAGGAAAGTTTTGAGAGAAAAGTAGCCCTTGTACAAAAGCTAAGGTAATGATTAAAAAGCAAACAGTAGACTCAGCAGTCACCACGTGTGACCTTCTTGAGGGTCCTTCCAACAGAGTGGTGGACACAGAGGGCGATGGGAGAAGTTTGAGGAGTGAATGGAAAATGAGACAAGGCAGACAGAATATTAGCTGGAGGGCCAGAGGAGAGTGTTTCTATTTTTACCTGAGGGTGACTTGAGCTCCTTCATAAGCTGTGGGAAGGAGCCAATAGAAAGTGAAGCTGACCTGCAGGAGGCAGACGGAAAAGAAGGAGGTAAACTGAAAGATAAGCCTGCAGCAGCCAGTAGATAACTCCCTCTCAGGCTGCTCATACACCCAACAAAGATTTCAGAGTGTCTAAGATGTGCCAGGCACTGTTCCAGATGCTTGAGTTAGTAGTAAATAAAAGAGATAAAAATCAGAGGCTAGAAGCTAGGTGGCAAAAGGGGGCTCAGGATATGAAATTCAAAGTGAAATCTCAAGTGTCAGGGGAAGAAGGGCAGTAGGTTTAGGAAGCAGACTCTAGCTTTATCTATTTTTTTGCCTGTCAAGTGTTTTTCTGTGTGAGGTAGGGAGACTACTCCTACCTTGCAACTGGATATTTGTGCCCCAAGTCAAGGATATTTAATTCACCCTGGCTGGAGTCACCTACTTTAGAAAAAGGGGCACAGATAGTAACTTGCTCCAAATCTCCTTGATATGGCCTTGGGATCCACAGCCAATGGGGATGGTTTTGACCATTCTTTTGAGTTTATAATGCATGGCAGTTTTCTTTCACACTGGATACTGTCACTGCAATCATAACTGATTGCTATAATTACAAAAATGACACACCAGACATGTCTTAAAGGAAGACAACAACTAAAGCATGGATTCAAAACTGCAATGGACATTGGAAGATTCTCTCACACAGCACTGCACTGTCAGGTAGACGAGGTTAATTAGAACAGCCCCTCACTGGTCTGTACAATTCCAATCCATCTCCCTTCCAATCCCTTTGCTAAGCATGTTATTTCCCTTTTAAAACCCTTGGCATACAAAGACCTCATCCTTGCACACCTCTCCAGCAGGCTCCCATAAGGATGCCCTCTAACGCTCTACATTCTGGCCACAAGTAATAACCTGTCCCACCCAATTCTAGTGAGTGTGCTAATCTTTCTTTGTCTGAAATACTTTACAACCATTCTTTAGCCAATTTCTACTCAACTTTTCAAACTAAACCAAAGCATCAGCTCTTCTAGTAATCATCATAATAGAATCTATCACTAACTGCCCTCTATTTTATGCTGGGTGCTTTGCAAGCAGTATCTTTAATACTGGCAACAACTTTGCACAACAGATGCTGAAGCAGGGCCAAATGAAGCTTTACCCTCACCAACAACTCAGGAAAAATCTAACAAATAAAGATACAGGTCGCTGTATCAAAATCACTTGAGGACTTACTAAAACACAGATTCCTGGATCCCACATATATCTATAAATTCAAATGGGCCTGTAATTATTTGCCAATTCAGGAAGTTAGGAAATTTAACTCAGAGCCAGAAGAAAAATGAGAGTTGTCAGCATTTTGAAGCCAGCATTATTCATTCATAACAAAAAATAAAATCAGGAGATCCAAGATGGTGGAGTAGATAAACACTGTGCCTGCTTCCTTCCGTAAACATGTTAAAATTACAACTAAATTGTACAACAATCAATCCAGAGAAAACTCTTAAGTCTAGCTGAACAGAAGTTTTATAACTAAGGATATAAAGAAGAAGCCACAGCAACACAGGTAGGAGGGATGGAAACGCGAAACAGGCTGGCCACAAACCTCCACGTGTTTGTTGAAAATAAAGAGGGATATCTCAGCCTTGGAAGTCTCCCCAACAGGAGCAAGGGACCCCAGCCCCACACCAGACTCAGCAGCCCAGAGTACTGGTGCCGGGAAGAGAAGCCCACACAACATCTGGCTGTGAAAAACAGTGGGGATTCTGACCATCCAGGTGGGACAGAAGGCTGCAGGCAACACAGACATTCTCCTAAATAGCCTGTGCACAGACTCACTCACTTGCAGGCACTCACCCTGGGATCCAGTGGAGGAATGGTGACTCGGAGGGAGTCGGAGCCATATGGGGGGGGCAGACTGAGGTGTGTGGCTTCAAAGTGAGGGTTAAAGGATAGTCACCATTTTCCCTGTGTGGGGTCCTGTTCCTGTATAGCCAGCAAGTGGTCACCATCTTTAATGTGTTGAGCCAGCCCGCTACACTTACAGCCAAATCTGAGTCTGACTGGTCTGGTGAACTCAGCTGCTCCACCCTGCTGACTCACTGGGACCTTGTTCCACCCAGCTCTGCCAACACCAAAGGCACTTTCTCCATGAACATCCTGCCTTGCCCACATTGCACTCTTTCTTGGGAAACTATCAGAGGTGGGGTGGGTGGTGACTGGCCTCTGTGTGCTCTGAGACTTTTGCTGAGTCACTCCAAGCTCAGCACTGGCATCAAACCAGACTCTACACTAACCTGGTGACTACAACTATTCCCACTCTAGTGAATCCCTGAGACCCTGTCTCAACCAACTTGCATACTACATGAGGCTTTTTCATTGGCTAAACCTTAAGGGAGCCAGTGGTGACAACAGGCCTCAGGGTGTCCTAGCATTTTAAGAAGCTACCTAGGCCCAGTACTGGTGGCAGCCATCCATGGATCACAGGTGGCTTCTCCCACGTGCCTCCTGGCTTAGCACAGGCAGCAAACAACTGCAGATAGCTTTGTAGTTCCTACCAGATAGTTCCCAGCCAGTCGCAAGCAGTGGATGACTCAGGCCTGCACCAAAGCCCCTCCCAAGAGTCCCCATAAACAACATACTCAGAGATTGGCTTCAGATCACAGCAGAGCACCACCCAATTAGCCCCACAAGCAGCACATGCAAAGGGCAGTCTTAATAGGCACCAGAGCTCATTGGGGCCAATCCCACTCAGTGGGGTAAGTCCCCTGCATAGCAGCTCATAAGCTGTGGACATGACAAACCCAACAGTAAGTCAGCCTGAGGGTCAATCCCACCCACTGATGTGCCACTAGCAATCAAGGCTGAACAATAACAGGAGGGCACACACAACCCACACAAAAGACACCCCTGGATTACCCAGAGCAGGTGACCAGGGAGACTGTGCCACTGGACCCCACAGAACACTTACTACATAAGACCACCTGGTCAAGACCTGGAGACATAGAATAACTACCTAATACATAGAAACAAACACATGGAGGCAGCCAAAATGAAAAAATGAAAAAAAAAGAAGAAGAAGAAAGAAATGCATCCCAAATGAAATAAAAGGAGAAAATTCCAAAAAAGAACCAAAGAAAATGAAGGGAAGCAACCTGCCAGATACAGACTTCAAAACAACTATTATAAAGATGCTCAAAGAACTTAGTGAGAACTTCAACAGAGAGATAACAAGCATAAAAAGGACTAGAAACCATTAAAAAAATCAGTCAGAAGTGAAGAATACAATAACTGAAATGAAGAATGCATTAGAAGGAATCACCAAAAGACTAGATGAAGCAAAAGATCGAATGAGTGATTTGAAAGATAAGGTAGCATAAAACACCCAATCAAAACAGCAAAAAGAAAAAACAATTTTAAAAAATGATAATAGTTTAAGAGACCTCAGGGATAACAACATTTGCATCATAGGGGTACCAGAAGGAGAAGATAGAAAACAAGGGATTGAGAATCTAGTTGAAGTAGTAATGACTGAAAACTTTCTTAACCTGGCCAAAGAAATAGACATACAAGGCCAGGAAGCACAGAGAGTCCCAACCAAGATGAACCCAAACAGGTCCACACCAAGACACATTTTAACTAAAATGGTAAAAGTTAAAGACAAAGAGAGAATCTTAAAAGTAGCAGGAGAGGGCAGCCAGATGGCTCAGTTGGTTAGAGTGTGAGCTCTGAACAACAGGGTTGCCAGTTTTATTCCCACATGGGCCAGTGAGCTGTGCCCTCCACAACTAGATTGAAGACAACGAGCTGCCACTAAGTTTCTGGAGGGGTGGCCGGATGACTCGGTTAGAGCACGAGCTCTCAACAGCAAGTTTGCTGGTTCAATTCCCACATGGGATGGTGGGCTGCGCCTCCTGCAACTAAAGATTGAAAACGGTGGCTGAACTTGGAGCTGACCTGCGCCCTCCACAACTAGATTGAAGGACAATGACTTGGAGCTGATGATGGGTCCTGGAGAAACATACTATTCCCCAATATTGCCCAATAATTTTTTTTTTTTAAAGCAGCAGGAGTAAAGCAGTTAGTTACCTACAAGGGACCTGCCATAAGACTATCAACTGATTCCTCAACAGAAATCAGAAAGGATTGGCAAGAAACATTAAGTGATGAAAAGCAAAGACTTAGAACCAAGACTACTCTACCCAGCAAAACTATCATTTAGAATCAGAGCACAGATAAAGATCTTCCCAGACAAGAAAACACTAAAGGAATTCATCACCAAACCAGTATTACAAGGAATCTTACACGAACTTCTTTAAGACAAAAAAAAAAAAAAAATGTTGAATAATAAAATGGCAACAGCCACATACTTATCAACAATTACTTTCAATGTAAATGAATTAAAAGTTCCAATCAAAAGACACAGAAGGGCTGAATGGACAAGAAAACAAAACCTTTATATATGTTGCCTACCGGAGACACACTTCAGATTCAAAGACACACATAGATCAAAAGTAAAGGGATGAGGAAAAGATATTTCATGACAATGGAAACCAAAACAAACAAAAAATCTGGGATAGCAATACTTATACCAGAGGAAATAGACTTGAAAACAAAGGCTATTAACAAGAGACAACAAAGAATCTAGTAATCTCACTTCTGGATATTTATCTGAAGAAACCTGAAACACTACTTCAAGGAGATATGTGCATCCATATGTTCATTGCAGCATTGTTTACAATGGCCAAAATGTGGAGGCAGCCTTGTTGTCCATCAATGGAAGAATGGATAAAGGGGAGGTGGTACATATATACAATGGGACATTGCTCAGTCATGGAAAGGACTAGGCTCTTGCCATCTGTAATGGCATGGGTGGACCTGGAGGGTATTGTGTTAAGTGGAGTGTCAGACAGAGAAAGACAGATACAATGTGATTTTGCTTATATGTGGAATCTAGAGAACAAAATAAACAAATAAAACAGAAACAAATTCATAGATACAGAAAACATTTTGATAGTTGCTAGATGGGAGGGCGTTGGGGTAAGTGAGAGAGAGGAAGGTATTAAAAAGTACAAATTGGGCCGATGTGGTGGCTCAAGCGGTTAGAGCTCCATGCTCCTAACTCCGAAGGCTGCCGGTTTGATTCCCACATGGGCCAGTGGGCTCTCAAACACAAGGTTGCCAGTTCAATGACTCGAGTCCCCACAAGGGATGGTGGGCTCTGCCTCCTGCAACTAAGATTGAACATGGCACCTTGAGCTGAGCGGCCGCTGAGCTCCCGAATGGCTCAGTTGGTTGGAGCGCATCTTCTCAACCACAAGGTTGCCAGTTCGATTCCTTGACTCCTGCAAGAGATGGTGGGCAGCAGACCCTGCAATTAAGATTGAACACGGCACCTTGAGCTGAGCTGCTGCTGAGCTCCCAGAAGCTCAGTTGGTTGAAACGTGTCCTCTCAACCACAAGGTTGCCGGGTTCGACTCCCGCAAGGGATGGTGGGCTGTGCCCCCTGCAACTAGCAACGGCAACTGGACCTGGAGTTGAGCTGTACCCTCCACAACGAAGACTGAAAGGACAACAACTTGAAGCTGAACAGCACCCTCCACAACTAAGATTGAAAGAACAACAACTTGACTTGGAAAAAAGTCCTGGAAGTACACACTGTTCCCCAATAAAGTCCTGTTCCCCTTTCCCCAATAAAACCTTAAAAAAAAAAAAAAGAAGTACAAATTGATTGTCACAAAGTAGTTACGAGGATGTAAAGTACAACATAGGGAATATAGCTAATGATATGGTTATAACTGTGTATAGTGTCAGGTGGGCACTAGACTAGTCAGGGGATCGCTTCTTAAATTATATAAATGTCTAACCACTACTCTATACACCTGAGATTAATATAAAATAATATTGAATGTAATTGAAAAATTTTAAAAGGGGGTGAAAGTTAAAGGGGTATAAGAGGTCCAAATTTCAAGGTATAAAACAAGTAAGTCATGGGGATATAATGTACAGCATAAGAAATATAGTTAATAATATTCTGATAGCATAGTATGGTGTCAGATTGTTGCTGAATTTATCATGGTGATAACTTCTTTAGGTATACAAATGTTTAATAACTATGTTGTACCCCTGAAACTAATAAATAGTGTATGTTAACTATATTTTTAATAAAAATGTTTTTCAAAAGTAAATAAAGTAAAATGAAATCAGAGCTACTATAAATATCAGTCCCCAAACTTGTATATAAGAAATACCCATTTCTTTATTCTCTTTAAATCTGCTTTTAAGTTCCCATCCTTCCAGGATAACAAGAAAGTGCCTCTCTATTTCACGCCCTACCCCCATCCCATCCCTAGCATCACTTCACAGACCTCAGCTTCAGGAGATACCTGGAGCCAGTGCAAGGGCCACCAGTGTTCACCCAGTCATGGTCAGTACTGGCATTCTCATTGTCCACAGTTGCAGTGGACTCTTGGAGAGCTGGGGTTTGCCTCTCATATGCTATCCTTAGGGCATGGGACTCCTTGCTGAGACTAAGAGCCTCCCAGTCCTCTGAGATTACGGTCCACTTCCAGTGAGCTGCCACAATTGGAGCGCTTGCTCTTCCTAGATTTGTTCTCCAGCCATCTCCCCATCCTTACTCTCTGGAAATCTCTTCCCTCCATCAAAAACTCTCCTTTCTCCCCCTTTCTCTCTCCATGTCTCTTTCTCATCTATAACAACTAATACAATCTGTGTAGTGATATGTGATATGTAATATAATTAGGCCTTGAAAAAAACAAAAGCCTGGAGCAAAAGTCATGTGAGCAGCGTACTGGGTGGAGCATTTACACTTCGCTCCCTCCTCTGGAGAGCTTTCAGTCATTGAGACCAGAGCCCATTGTAGTGCAGCAGTGGATTGGGTAGAGGAGAAAATATGTGGACTGCCTACAATACCAGTAGCTACAGACCTTGCAGGACTGAAAAGAAAAAAACTCCTGAAAATGTATAATTTCTTCAGATAAGGGTGACAGAGCCCAAGATAAAAAGAAGAAGGGGAAAAAAAAAATAAAGGGACAGGGTTCTGGAAAGAGAAAAAGATGGAGGAATCCATATTCTACAAAGAATGTCTACAGACAAAAAATAATCAAGAAAAAATTTGACAAAACACTCAAATATTTGATGGAAGAAGAAACATAATTAGCCAATAAGGATAAGGAAAGATGCTGGACAGGGCACTGCAAATGAAAACCACAGAGAGGAACTGATGCAGATCCACCATATTGGCCAAAATAGAAAAATTTGGTCATATCAAGTGTGGTAAGAATGCAGAGAAATAAGAATCCTTGGTAGAAGTGAGAATTGTTACAATCACTTTGAAAAACACTGTGACATTATCTAGGAAATTTGAAGACATAAACACCCAATAATCCAGCAATTCCACTTCTAAGTACCTACTCTAGAGCAGCGGTGCAGTGGCCCACAAACTCCTGAGAGTCCCTGGAACCTTTTCAGGCATTCTGCAAAGTCAAAATTATTTTCATTATAGCACTTAGATGTAATTAAATGTAATTTGCTCTTTTCATTATAGTATATTCTTCACTATCATGTACTGACAGTAAAAAAATTAAAATGTCATTATTGCTTTAGAATATCCTTAAAGCAGAGAAAGGTATTAAAGGTATTAGTTTTATTAAATCTCAACTCTTGATAAACATCTTTTTAATATTCTATGTGATGGAATGAGAAATATACCTGAAACACTTTAGCTACATATTGAAGCATGAAGTTCATCCTGAGAAAAAACCCTTGTACACTTGTTGCAGTTGTGAGCCAAACTAGCTACTTTTTTAATGGGACACAATTTTCATTTGAAATAAATACTGACAGACAAACCTGTTTATTCAGACTTGAATATTTGGGAGACATTTTCTCAAAAATGAATGAGGTGAGGCTTTCACTTTAGTGACAACTAATATTACTTGTTGCCTATGGTAAAATTCAACCTTTCATGTAAAAACTGGAATTTTGAAAAATCTGTATCCACCACCATGAGCTTGACATCTTCCCAAAACTTAAAGACTCGTTTAATGAGATCAGTAGTGATAGTAATAAATATAATCTCCTGATAGCTTATAATAAAATCTGTGACTATTTATAACATCTGCATAACTTTGTGAATTGACACCCAAATGACCAACAAATGAAGTTACAAAATTATGCATGAGTAAAAGATTCATTCAAAGTACCCCAGTAAATTTTAATACAGAAGAGTACAAAGAGATCATTGATATGGTTTCGGATTCCATATTGCAACTAACCTTTAAAAAATCACCACTTGTCAAGTTTTTGTATAATATCAGAGAAGAATATCCACAATTATCTGAAAAGACTATTAAAATACCACCACGTTTTCCAACTACATATCTGAATGAGACCAGATTCTCTTCACATTCTTCAACCAAAACAACAACTAATAATAGATTGTAAAAGCAGATGTGAGGATCCAGGTGTCTTCTATTAAAGAGATTTTTTTTTAACGTAAAACAATGTCACACTTCACAAATTTTTCTTATTTTGAAAAATAGAGTTATTTTCGTAAACATATTTTATATCAATGTACAATGGGTTTATTATTTTTATTAAGACTATTTTTAGAGTAGTTTTTGGTTCACAGAAAAATTGAGGGAAAAGTACAGAGATTATATAGACAAATAAAACTCATGGAAAACTAAGTCAACTTTAAAAATGAAGAGTAAAGTGGAAAGATTTGGCCTACTAAACGTATTATCAAATCATAGTAATAAAAACAGTATGGCACATGAAGAACAAATAGTCCAAAGGAAGAGAAAAAAGAGCTAAGCTAGAGCCCTGTGGATATACAGGAATTTTATATCTCCACAAATTAAACCAGAGCAGATGATTAATATAAGGTGTTGGAGAAATTGGTTCACTAGATTAAGGAAAGTAGAACTGGGTCTTTACCTAACCCCACATTTCAAGATAGACTCCAGATGGATTAAATATCTAAATGTGAAAGATAAAACTATAATGGAAATAGATAATAACAGAAGAAAATATGTTTATGATCTAGAGCTAGAAAAGAACTTCTTAAACAAAATCTAAAAAGCATAAGGTAAAAAATTAATGGATTTGATAACATCAAAACAAGAATTTTATATGATGGAAGTTAACTGATAAATAGCAAAATGGGAAGAGATATTTACAGCCTCTAAAACTGACAAGGGACTAATATTGAAAATCTTTAAGAAACTCCCATAAGTGCAAAATCAACAAGAAAAAGTCAGAAGCCCCAAGAGAAAATGATCAGTAACCATAAATGATCAGTTCACAGAAGGGAAATCCTGAAAGTGCAACAAGCACGTGAAGAGATGCTCAGTTGATCAGTGATTAGAAAAATACAAATTAAACAACAAGGCTCCATCACTTAACATTGACTGACTTGGAAAAAATTAGAAAGCTGGATAATGCCGGTGGTTTTTGAGTACATGGGGAGCCCTTTTGCAGTGCAGACAGGTACAGCCATTCTGGGGACTATTCTAGAAGTGCTTAGATTAAGTACCCAATTACTCTATTGAGTACTTAACTCTGCAATTCTGCTCCTGGTTATAGATCGCAGAGAAATCCTCAAAGGTACCCACAAGAGGTTCTTTACTGCAGCATTGATTGTGGACAGAGTGTTGGAGCGTCCATTTCTGGGGGAAGGATGGAATAACTATGGTGGCTATAGATGATGCAATACTCTGCAGCAGATAGAAGGAACATATCAGAAGTACACAGACCAACAAGAAGAGATGTTAAAAACATACTGCTACATTAAAAACATAGAAAGGAATAACCCAATTCTATGTGTGTACATTAAAATATTTCACATGATATGATACATAAACTACAACACAAATCAAAAAGAATGAATACAAAAGAACAAGACAAACAAATGAGAAACAAAAACTCATAGACACAGACAATAGTTTAGTGGTTACCAGAGGGTAAGGAGGGTGGAGGGTAGGAGATGAGGGTAAGGGGGATCAAATATATGGTGATGGAAGGAGAACTGACTCTGGGTGGTGAACACACAATGGGATTTATAGATGATGTAATACAGAATTGTACACCTGAAATCTATGTAATTTTACTAACAATTGTCACCCCAATAAATTAAAAAAAAAGAATGAATACATATCAAGTACACTTGAAAGATAGATCTCCTAAGAGAGGGAAGAAGAAGAGACAGAGAGTGAAAGGAATAAATAATAAAGTGTAGTAACAAGATAGGGGCCATGCAGGAACAAATGATAAGATGCCCTGAAATGAGGAGCGAGAGTTTGGAAATCATGGCGTGGCCGCCTGAGGCACTCCCTGAACATCTGACCGAGAGGTCTCACCCACTGGGATGTGGTAAGAAGGCAGAGGAGCTCCTCCAGAGGTCCTCTCCCACTGTCCTACTTTCCAAAGAAACGCTGCTTAAACCTTTATAAGGACAGTGTGTATTTGGTTGGGAGAAAGAGTAAAGATACAGCATGTTAGTCGGTATTTTCTAGAGAAGCAGAACCAGCAGGTGGTGTGTGTGAGAGTGTGAGTGTGAGTGTGTGTGTGGGTGGGGGGGAGGAGGGAAAGAGAGAAAGAGAGAGAGAGAGAGAGAGATTTCATCTGTATATATGGAGAGAAAGAGATGCATTGAAGGAATTAGCTCATATTAATGTTGGGACTGACAAGTTTGAAATCCATAGGGCAGGCCAGCAGGCTGCAAACTCTCAGAAAGGAGTCGATGCTGCAGTCTTGAGGCAGAATTTCCTCTTTTTCATGGAAACCTCAGTTTTGTTTTTAAGGCCTTCCAATTAATGGCATGAGTTGCCACTACATCCCACTACATCGTCAAATAATCTCCTTTACTTAAAGTCAACTGATTGTAGATGTTAACCACATCAACAAAATCCCTTCACAGCAACACCTGGGTTAGTGTTTGATTGCATAACCAGATATTATGGACTAGACAATCTGACACATAAAACTAACCACCACAGATGGTATCCAGATCACATGGGACTATTGTTTGGCAACAGATTCAATATGGACAATTGGGAGCCTAGGAATATCTATTCACAATACCATCCAGGGGGAACAATGGTATGACTCCCTCTCTCTTATTTTCTACCATCTCCCCTCCTCATTCCCAGCATAGATAGAGCTATACCCTATCAAACAGGTTGCAGTATTATCACCCTCATTTTACAAATCAAAACACATGTTCAGAGTGGTAATTTATATAACTTGCTCGAGGCCACTCACCAGTGCTACTATGTCATCTCAACTCAATCTGATTCCTTCCACACTAGTAACCCTGCTTTTAACATAATACAACTTCCTAAGCCCCTTTCTTCAATCATGTTTTCTGCCTTTCCCTTGAGCTCTCATAATTAGCTGGGGTATAGTTCTTGCCTCTCCATATGGTGTCTATTCAATAACCCATCTTTCCCAATCAAATCCAAACCCCTGTCATAGCCTCATCTGATTCTGGCACACATATGGTATAAGAAACAGCAGTTCCCAGTAGTCTCTGTTTCCAGGAAAGACTGAGATATAAAGAGCTGGAGACCTCAGTGTTCACATTTCTTTGACAACTCTACTTCTCTGGCCATGGCTGAGGGTAGAACCCTGACCCTGTGAGATCATCCCATGGAAATTGGAAACCTGAATGAATAGCGGGACCCAGCAGTGACAATGAAGAGGAGCCTGCTCATTGGAGGTGTGGGAAGAGTAGATCTACAAATCCTGCTGCTTGAGATGTCCAAAGCTGACCCACCCGGCTTTCTCACGGCTTAGCTGTAAGCAATTCTCTTGATTCACTCTCCTGAATTCATTAGGGTAAAGGTTGAACTGCGGTTGCAAAGAGCCCCAAAAGGCAATGGCTCAAACCAAATAGAAGTGTATTCCTTGTAAAGTAACAATCCACAGCTAAGCTTCATGCAGTTAGTTATTGGCCCTGGCTGCCAGCAGCTCTGCCATCTTCAGCACCGTGTGCCTTCCCAGGTCACTGCAGGTGAAGCTCTTCCAACCAAGGGAAGAGGGAAAGGCATCTAAGAGTGAACCTCCCAGGGCTTAGAGGCCAGGCCTAAAAGTGGCACATGAAGCTCCTGCTCGTGCTCATTGGCAAGAACCTGGACACACGGTGACACCTCATGGTAAGGGTGGGGCTGAGAAATGTCAACTCTGTTATAATGGAAGAAGGCAAAAACAATTTGGGTCGACACTAGCAGCCTCCAGCTATCAGAAATTTCTAATAACTCTTCCCTCCCCACCACCACACTACTCAGAGTCTGTTTACATTGCTTACAATCAAAAGAATTTTCATTTGACACAACAGGCCCCCTATATTTCTGCTGAGGGGAAAGTTCATTGATTGATCCTTTAGAATGTACACCTAGGGGAAGGGATGCTGTGTGAAATCCACAAAGACTAATCCTGATCCATCTAGTAGGGTCAGAAAAGGACAGTGATCTTTAGGTCTCATCCAATCATGATTTGGTACTCAGGGGTTGGTGAGAGTCTGACCATAAAGAAGGGCTGCTCATGGGGACCTAGACCAAAGCAGAAAGGTGGATGCCTGCCAGGCAGAAGGGGGCCCAGTGCCAAAGCTTCATCAAACTTGTCCAGTCCTGTTATAAAGCAGACAACGTGAGGAACCAGGGCATGTTGTGTTCGGAGGGCCTACTGCTTATACACAGACCGCACAGAAGTGACCAGGTATAGCTGTGGTCTTGGTTTTGGGGCCATCTCCTCGCAAAAGAGTCCAAAGAGTCTAAACAGGTGCTATAGGGCGGTACAGGGCCTGAGCAGCCATGAACATGACTGTCCTCCAGACCAGCCCAGAGTCCTACAGAAACAGAGACCCTCAAATGCTCTCACAATCATTTTATAAATGATTGATGCTTCCATTTCTGAAATATGACAGAGCTCCCCCAAGTCTAGAGGGACCCAGAACACAATCAGTTCGAATGGGTTCAGGTGCAAATGCCCACTGGCCACATACCTGGGGGGGCTGCTGGCCACCCCCACACTTGGAAGTGTCCATACCTCCTGTCCCTCGCCAGCTCCCTCTTAGAATGAGCTCCTGTCTGTAACAAAGGAGGTAGTCATAGATTACGCATGACGAGCATGGGAATTTCCTTAGATCACATACAAGAAAATGAGAAGGAACGAGGAAAGTCCATATAGCTAAAGGACCGTGACTCTGTATGTCAGTGAAAGGACACTGAAAGATGTTTTATACCAACCTTATAGGTGTGCACTGCATTTAATCATTTATCTGTGCTTGCACATACATTATCTTATTTGATTCTCAAAGCAACCCTGTGAGATAAACCAGGCGGGTGGTTTTACTCCAAAGTCTGAATAAGAAAACAGAGGGTTTCTTGTAACACATTATATTATTTTCCCATATTTCTTATATTGGTTTCTTAGTTCTGGTGACCTTACCTTTAGGAATAAGAATAATACTTCACATTGTGAGTACTTATTACAGGCCAGGCATTCTCTCTTCACATGCACTATCGGATGTGAGTCCCAGAGCATCTAAGCCACCAGATGAGAGACGTACTAGTATTATCCCCATTTGGCAAATGAGAAAAACAGCTCACAAGCACTAGGGGGAAGGTTTTCTACAACTTGTGATGCAAAATCTGAATTTCACAGCATCATAGTATCTTAAGCCTGGTGGTTTCAGGAGCCGACCCAATTCTTTTACTGGCCTCGAGCCAGAACTAGGTGCAGGGATTCAAGGAGCTGATTTCATCACCTCCCTTGGCTGCTCTCACAAAGCCCCATGCAGATTCTAAATCTCAATTGCAGGAACCTTTCTTTTTGATAAAGACAACTATTAAAGCATGTAACCGCCCCCCCCAACCCCCCATAAATTAATTTATAACAAGAGTCTCCAGATTGACCTGAATCCCATTCTTCCCAGGTATACTCAGCAACTTAGGGACCCTGTGCACACTTTGCATTAGTATGAATTCTACAACTCTGAATTAATTCAAATTTAAAGTTCAGCAAAGCATGGGTTAAGCGCTCACCTCATGGGGTACTCTTTCCTGACTGCACGTGATCTCACGAGTGGGCCCTACTTGTGCTTCAGCAATAGCAGCATTGCCAAATTTCAGGTGTATATCCTGGGTGTCAGGCCACATGTCCAAGGATTCTCAATCCACCTGAGTGGATTGAGAGCAAACATCAGTGTAATGCAATCAATTTCACTTAAAAGAAATCCAAGCCTCAAAAGCAAACAATCCCTCAGGAGCACCTCTTTAAAATAAATCCCCAGTCTGAATGGATATGAGCCCAAGTTCAATCACTGTCAAGCACCCAAACCAGAAAAGCACTTGCTGTCTTGGGCAGGGAATAAGAAATCTCCCAAAGATAGTAAGTTTGCCTAAGAAGCTGTGTGTTTACTTGGTCCTGACAGTCTCTAGTTCCATTTGTCAGTTTTCAATTAGACTCTGTCACCCACACTCCCCCCACCTCAAACAACTAGGGTTTCCTTGACACTGATGGCTAAGGTCAGGGATCGAGCTCTGGGATTTCTCACCCTGCCTGCCTCCCACCCTGCCTTCTCCCTGCTTGCTTGGATCTTCCTCCCTCACACGAGCTATAAAATCTAATTGCTCTTTGTCAAATGTCTATCTGGTTTTTCCATAGGATTTGCTAATAGTGCTCAGAAGAATTTTGGTGGCAAAAACCCTAATTGTTATAATGCTATTATCAGGGCTGTAACACCATCAACACTTGCTGGTAATGACACTCCCAATGTCTATTGCATTTGAGTTTTGCTATTTATGACTGACACAGAAAAGATGCAGTTTTGGCGGGGAGTCAAGGACGATGCTTGGTGCCAAACGCGTTCTCTGTCCCCTGAAAGGCCCACGGTGAGGACAGTAAATGTGTCATGTGGAGAAAATTGCAGCAGCTGGGTAATGTGCGTGAGGAACTTTGCTGAAATATTAACAATGGAGAAGAAATGTTTTATTTTTGCCAGTGTTCAAAATTTGGCAGAAAGGACAGGCTGAAGCTTAAAGTTTATGCAGATATCATGTAAGATAAATTTGCAAACACGATACCCATTTCTTAACAATCAGCTGAACAATCCACTTTTGATGATGCCAAACACACTGGCCCCATCCAGCACGATAATACAGTTTTTCCTTAAAATCTGCAGTTGAACAATAAAAAAGTTAGTGTTAGGGATAGCACTGGCATGCAACTTGGTTTAACAGGGGGTCTGGATTTTCTTCCCATTTCATCCACTGATCACCTATAGGAAAGTAGGCAAGTTGGTTGATCACATGGCAGTGATCCAAGGAGTGGGGACAGAACAGAGTCCGAGGATGGTAGGGCAGAGAGGCAAGAAACCTGAATTATAACAGGTATGCAGCTTCTTGTAAAATATTTGACTTTGCGGACACTAGGGGGCCTTGCAATATCATGGCAATCTGTAAATGCTTTCTAAAGAGAAAAAACCTTTTGCATCATTGTTAATTACTATGAAAATAATGGTTGATACATTTAGAACCAATATATTGAGTTTTATCCAAGTGGACTACCCGTGGACCGCTTTTGCTTCCATATTGATAATAGAAGGCTAGATGCCAGTCAAGAGGCCTAGACTGAGGTCAAAAGGACTATATTCAGGTCCCAGCTCTGCCACTCACATTCTATGCAACCTTGAAGAAATGTGTTTCCTTCTCTTGAATTTGTTTTCCCTGCATAAGATCGCAAGGCTAGGCTACCTACAGTTTATAAGGTTTGTGGTTGTTAGGTTTCATGCTCACACTGTAGAGGACATTGTTGACGGCCCACCTGATCCCACTGGACACCCCCACACACACACTGCCTCTGTGCGCCTACTTCCTGCATCTGTGGGCTTTGTGTCTAACAGCCTGAACCTGGACTGCTTGTCAGTTCAGCCCTAAAGCTTCTGAGTCAGTTTGTCCACGATCCCAGAGAACTGAAGTGTCTGGGAGTTCACACCACCTTCCCCTTAGTCAATGACTGACGTGGGAATGTGACAGCCCAGCAACCTCGCCTGAGTGGGGACAAACCCTGAGGAGCAATTCCTGCTCCATTGCTGCACTGTAGGGTGGCTGAGGTCAGGCCCTCGCAAGGCTTCTTCCCCCTTCCCCATCTCCGCTCACTCTCCCACTCCCTAGAAACTCCAGCTTCTCCTAGGCACATTTTTTTGATCTGCTTCTAGGTAACCTGACTTAAAAAAAAAAAAATGCACATCTAATAGACATAACAAAATTAATAATGCTAATAGTAGTACTAAACAGAGTACTAAAAGAGCTTTCTGCGACATTACTGAAAATTAAAGAGGTTTGCACCTGAAATAAATAGACACACAGAATCACAGCAGAGTCTCTGAATCTCCATGATGGGTAGATGAGCGAATGTTCTTGTGAGGAATCTCATTCAGTTTCAAATTCTTTTGCTTTCCAAGGGGTCCTGACAGCACACATCTGTGTGCCCTGGGTTTGGTAATCCACCAAATGGGGGTGGATGATAAGAAATGGTACATTGGAAATCAAGTCTAAAGGTTGATGGAGGACAGAAACTGCAGAGGCAGAAAAGCAGAAAAGCGCTTAAGGCCAGTGCTCGATGTTATTAGGTTGGTGCAAAAGTAATTGCGATTTTGCAATTTGTTTTTAACCTTTTAAACCGCAATAACTTTTGCACCAACCTAATAGTTGCGTGAAGACAGGGATGTAGCCAGAAGGCAGAGTATTGTGCAATTTCTTTGACAAATGCCTGGGTCCAGAGGAGTGTTGAGTATCAAATGGCCTTTTCCTCCCTTCTGGCCTGCCCCGCCCTTCTTTCTTCTTCCTCTCATCCTAGTTCCTTCCTTCTCTCCTAGACAAGCATAAACTATTGCGTGTTAAACAGCCGATCAAGCGCTGTAGATATGGAGAAGAAGAACTTATCCCCAGAATTTATGGCCCAGGCAGGACTAAAAGGATGTGCAATGGCATATTGTCAGTGGTGTTTCCAAAGTCACTGACAATTGACTGTGAGTGAAGAGTCTCATGGTTATATCCAGGGGGCTCGAAATTTCCTCCTAGAGAGAAGGATCTTGACATACATTTTGAAAAATGCCAGATGAGTGGAGGAGAAGAGAGAGGGGCATTCCAGAAACGTGGAACAACAGGGGCCTCCCAGAGAGAGGTGCCCTACGGCCAGTGTGTATGGATGAGGGGATGAGGGAAAGGGAAGCGATCAGATGAGCCAGGACAGGGAAGCTGTGGAGGAATCAGCTTGGAGGGCCTGCCATTTATAGGAAGTGGGTTGAACTTTATCCTGTGGGTAGTGAGCAGGAATGGATGGGACTGCCCTTCAAACACCTCCAAGGTCACTCATTGCCTCTGAGTCCCTCAGCCTCCAAATACAGGGGAATTTATTCTCCTTCCCAGGACTCCCTTTCCTCGCCCCACCGATGGTGCCAAAGGCAGAGGCTGCTAATTTAAACTGCCATTAAGCTCTGCTGCAGGGCCCTGAAGTAACTTAATGAATAGGAGAGTGATAACCTGTTCTTCACAAAAGAAGGAATTAAGAACTCATTTATGTCAGTGACAGGGTAGAAAGAAAACAGCAATCTCACTCCAGCCAGATCACAGAGATACCATTCACAGCTTTATGGAGTCTTAATTAGATCTCCTTGGTCCTCTTGTTTTTATTTCATGTTTGCCTTTTTAAAAAATAAAGGAGGAATACCCATCATCTCATGCCACTGGAGTGCATGTTTTATGGACAGAATACAGATGATGAGGCTCTGTGTCCTAACGATTCACAGAGGTTAAGGAGAGAGAGAAAGACAGAATTTGTAATGCCTGAGGCGTGTGAATAATTACTTTTCCTAATGAACTCTCATTCTAGAAGCACTATCAGCTACCTGCAGAGGATGCTTCACCTGCTACACAAATCTGAACCAAGGTGAGGGGTGATGCGTTAGAGGAAATGGCAGACAGAAGTTGGAATCACTGTAAGCTATTGTGGTAAGAGATATCCTGTGGGTCTTTTATACGAGTGTTAATTTTTTTTCTTCTTGGAGTGAAAATATGAACAACTCAGTAAATTCAGGAGAGAGGCACCAAGAAGTGAGCATTATAGAGGAGGTAGGGGCAATGCTGAGGACAGATGCCAGAGTCAAAAGACCTGGGTCCTAGTCTCAGATCTGCTGTTAACTAGTTGTGTGATATTTAGTGAGTGATTTTATCTCACTGAGTTTCTGTTTCCTCATCAGTAAAACACAATAAAATTGGATCCAGGGATCTCCAGGGTCTCATCCTATCTCAATTAGCTTCAAGCCTCTGAAGAAAGGATGATACCCCAGAGGTCCAACTAGGGAAAGGAATAGAAGTCAAATCTGACAGCCGGAGAACAGAATGACATGCATTTCCTCTGGGGATCTTCACTGGCTTCAGGTGACATCCAAAAATGTCAAAAGATATTTCACCCTAGACTCCCAAAGACACATAAGCCAGCCTAGACCAGAGTTCTCTAGATGTCTCCCAGCAGCCCCACCTAACACTCTAGAGTTGGTTTTGTGCCAGGGAGACTTGAAGAGTAGCCTCAGCTGACTTCGAACAAACTTGGCTGAATTTTCTTCCTCATCAACCCTCCCCAGAGAAGGACACTTGCATTTTTCCTCCTGAGCAATTCCACTCTCCCCTTTGGCACTGCTCTCAGCTGGTTCCCTGGTCCCTCTTCTCTGTCTCCATTTGTGTAGTTATGGCAGGGTCAGTCAGAGCTAGAGCCTGGCCCAAGCAGAAGACAGAGCCAGCAGTTGGAGCTGGCTGACCAGACTGGGGTCAGAAATACCGAAGTCATGATCTGGGGCATTCGCAAGTAGGAAACAAGGTCAGGAACACAGAGATCAAAATGAAGTTGCCAAGGCAGAGTCTCAAACTTGGAGAAAGGGATAGCAAACTACCGCCCATGGGCCAAATCCAATCTGTTGCCTATGCTGTAAATCAAATGTTATTGGAACACAGCCATGCCTGAGCATTTATGTATTGTCTACGGCTGCTTTTGCAGTAAGACCACAGAACCTAGTAGTTGCAACAGAAACCATACGGTTCACAAAGTCTAACTTATTTACTATCAGGCACTTTATAGACAAAGTCTAACAATGCCGGGCTCTGAGTGTGTGCTGAGGTTGGTCCCCTGCTTCTGCACAAAGAGTTGACACTCTGGTCTCCCTCCTTGCCCTCCAAGTAGAGCTTCCTTAAGGAGGCTGGCAATCTACCCAGAGCCAGGCCCGTGCAAAGCAGCAGCAGCAGCAGCAGCAGGCTCATCTCCGCCCCCCATGGCACCGGAGAGAACAGCCCCACTCTCTCCTGGATTCACAGGGAGACCAGGAGGATGGTAGCAAAAGAGGAAACTTCCCTTGAGGGGAAGGGCTTCCAGTGAAGCTCTTCCTCCCTTTGGGGACAGATGTTAGCTCCGCTGACTTAGGAGAACTCACCCTCTTCTGTCCCCCATTACTCCCATTGGGCCTGCTGTTGCCCTGGTCCCACCAGAAAGGCTCTTACACATCCAAAAAGGCCACATTTTAGAAACCACACCACATGCTCATCCACAATCCTGAATAGCCCCTAAGGCAGGGATTTTGTCAGCTCCCCATCTTGTTTGATCAACACAGGGATTTAAATCATTGGGGAGATCACACTGATCTACCCACAAGCTGAATCTACTGAGCACCCACTCAGTGCCAGGCACTTCACTCTGCCCCTGAGAAAAAGCAAAAAGTGAAGCCGTCCGCTGGCCATAGGCCTGCTGCTTATAGCCCACTGTCTGCAGTCTCCTCGGCAAGACGGGGCTCCAGAAATTCCTGTTTCCAGGTCATAAAATTATTTATGACTCATAATTTACAACTAGCCTAAAAAGACTAAAAAGTAGAGATAGACTAGGACTGTTAAGAAAGGAATTAAATATACATATTTTCATGTATATTTGAAATATGAATCTCTAGATATGTTTTAGCAGATACAGAACCAGCTGTAAATAGGATGGTATTCAGTGACAAGCTGTATCAAATGTGAGTGAGAGACAACCTCAGGTTTTGGAGCATCCTCAGAGAGGATGTCTGGGGAGGAACCGTGATGAGATGCACATCTATGGCATGACGATTCCTACAGATTGAGAAAACCAGCAGCTCACCATGCGGGTTTCCCTGGTGGGGCACAGCGATCAGCGGAGCACCAATGGAATAAGCAAGTGAACAGGAATAGAGCGGAGAGAGGGGAAATGAGAGAGACCTGAAATTTGTTAGGTGGTGGGAATGTAATCAGGATCAGGATATTATTGTCAAATCTGAGCAATATATGTTGATTAGGTTTTTGCAGAAATAAGAACCTGATGAGAGCCCCCTGGTTCCCACCCCCCCCACCCCCACCCCCACACCCACCTCCCCACCCCCAGGAACGTGTGGGTCATGAGGAGATCTCTGGATCTCCACAGATTCATTCAGGGAGGGGAAGGTTTGCCCAGTAAAGGTGTAAACAAAGTCCCCTCTCAGGGAGCTTTCTACTTTCTTACCAGGCCCTGATTGACTCTTACGGGATTTGTCTTTGATGACAAAAGAGAAGTCACTAAACTAAAGTAGCTACTTTTCCTCTCAAATCTCTGTGGGAAGCTTCCAAGGCCCCTTTCCCTTCAGTCACCTTCAGGGAACACGGACAAAATGTGCACTAGAAGAATCTCTTTGAAGCTCTGTTTTAATGAGAGGTCAACCAGTTGTATCATTAGAAATACACATACAGCACCAAAAAGAAATATTTAAATTGGGTCTAACATGGTCATTTATTCTAGGAGCAGGTCATTGTAAAGACAGTCTAATAATTTTAATGATGGTTTGACATCACTGCTCAGTAAATAGAGGTTTTCCAACCATTCGTCAAAGTTAAATCTATGGCTTACACAGAGGGGACTTTTCCTTCTGCAGCATGGGCCCCAAAGGAGCTTTGTGTGACCCTAGATTTAAATGTATGAGTTTCTGTGTGGAGAATGACTTGGTCTCCAAGTAGTCTGGCCCCCTACGCCTCTGCGCACACTAATCCTGCCTGCAGGTCCACTCCCGATGCCCACCCTCCTTCCCACACTTTGCATGGTACATTAGTGCCCATTCAGTCTCCATTCACAGCTCAGATGGCAGCTCCTCTGTCATGTCTTCTTGGCCTCCCTCAGACAGAGGGAGTGGTGCCCTCCTCTGGGCTGGAGTGGCCTTTGCCCAGTTTCCCTTAGAGCACTTAGACATTCAAATAATTCCCACCAGCTCTGACATTCTCCAACTAGACACTGAGGGCCTCAAGGATGGGGATGTGTCATATTCACATCTCCTGCTGAGATGTAGGCAATAAGACATCAAAGATTTTAAAACCTGCTGGTAAATGCCTCATGCATCTGCTGTAACAGGATAGGGGTCCCTGACAGGAAAGCCTCCTGAAGAGCAGGGTAGCTGAAAGAGATCCTAGAGGTTGAAGTCCCAGGCAGAGAGCCCACAAACAGGGAACGGTGGTGTCCTGGAAATTTCTTTTCCTTGGGAATACACGGTCTGCCCCCTTGTTCTCTCCAGGCTTCCAGACCATTGCTCACCTTTCATACCCACTGCCAGCTCATTCATTCCTCACTACTATGTCAAGAACCCCAACAGCAGTTATAACTCATAAAGTACCACCTGTCAGAGTTAGAAAGGGTCTTAAGATCATCGGGGTAGGGGCTTCATGCTGTGTCACGCAGGGCCTTCGGGAGAGCCTGGAGATGCCCGGGAGCCTCCCACTGGCAGTTTCGGAGGCCTTCTGAATAGGCAGGGCTCTGGGCCACCCAACCCCTCCTCTTTTCATTTTGAAAGTTTTACTTTTGATTTGATCTGTAATAATTATAAATGTGGCTTCCACATGAAATGCCTTTTTGAAAAGAAAAAATGATTCTGCCAATAACACAACAGTAAAGATGTTGAGGGTTTGAAAAGGAAGATGACTTGTCCAGGGTCAAAAGCTTGTCCAGGGTCAAAATGGCAAATCATGGACTAAAATCAGGTTTTCAACTCCCTATTTCCACTACCCCTTTCCCCATCACCCGGCCTCTGGCAGCAGCAATAAACTATATCCAAACTCACTGTACTTCAGGACTCTTGTCAAAGCTTATCCTTTTGAATTTGCTAGGCTAATACCCAGAGGCTTCAATAGATGGTAACAGTGCTGTTTACATGTTTAGGAGGAGCTGATTCTGTCTGAATCGGCTACTACGTGACTTCGTCCCAGTCTACCACGTGACCATTTAACCACACGGCTGCTCAAGTCCCTCCAGAAGTTCTTAATTGTGCAGTTAACACGAAGTCTGGGAGAAAAGGAGCCCATGAACTGGGCAGGGCCAGTCTGGAATTGAGGCCTGCAGCTCGCCATCTCTAAACATACTTTCTCCCCCGCACCCCTTGCCATCACCTGGCACCAGGGAGTTCATCAGAACTGTCTAAGCCCAAGTTGGGGTCGTAACCAGCACTTTCCAAGAAGGGAACCAGTGTCCACGAGGTGGGATAGAGTGAGCTCCTGGTTGGTCTAAATACCCAAAGGATAGGAAAGAAGGAAATAGGAGGCTCATGACAACAAAAGAGAGGTGCAGTCTGAAACCTGGCATCAAGTGTCTGTGGTACTATGATTCTACAGAAATATAGTTAGTAGATGCAGGACCTACCCAGTTACAAGGAATACAGTGTGCAAGGTTTCAGACTTCTATCTAGAAATAATAAATACTGTGAATAGACGAGCCAAGCCCAACAACATTATGATGTAGAAAGTATTATTACCCTATTTTACAAATAAAGATCTTGATCCCTAATAAAAGAGTAAGCAATGTGTGCAGGGTCGCACAAATGGATTCAAACCCAGGTGATTTGACTCAGGAGCCCACAGAACAGACAAAACTGCCACACAGTTTATTGAATAAAGGGGTCTATTGAATAAAAGAGTCTTTCTGATGACAAGTATGGGAGGAGGGTGGCAGGCTATTGGATCAGCGTTTAGATCCAGGGACCTACAATGGGTACCAGACTGGAAACTGTACCATCTTACAAAACTCCTTTCAAAAAACATTCACTCATCCCATAAATAATTATTTACCATCTACCATCCATTGTCATAGCTAGAAACTGTCTATGCAGTGGGGAGCATACCTGCCTGGTCTGTGCTTTCATGGAAAAAAGTTTGAAAGCCTGTCTATGCCTCATACCAGCAATAACTTCACAGAACAGACCTCCAGCAATGACAAATGTCATTCACAGACTTGGTCCTGAAACTCGCATCATAATTTTATTTTGCTTGCTGCATCCACACCTCCCTGAATCCTCCTGTTCTCTGAAGTACCCCCGGCCTCAATTTTCTGTTTACAGCCTCCTGTGACCCACTAGACCCAAGGCTCTGCACTAATTTCCTGACCTGACCAGCTACCAAGAGCAAACATGCAGCCTGGACCAGCCCATCCTGGACTCTCACCCAGTCGGAAGTGCTCCTGAGTGTTTGCCGCCAATGGGACCCTCACGCACTACGGTAGGAGGTAAATGAAGAAAGGCTGTAAGTGTGGGATCTCAGAGAGCCAGGAGACAGCACGTGGCTGGTCACCTGGTAGGGACTGAGCTGTAAATATACTGACCAGCTGTACCCATTCATTCATTCAACAACAAATATTTACTGAGTGGCAACTGTGAGCCAGGTACTGTTTTAGCACTTGGAATACGTCACTGAATAAAGTAGACGAAGATCACCACCTTACAGAGCTCTAATTTAGTGGGAAGAGAAAAGTAAACAATAAACGTACATATATGAATAAATAGTGATAGGTGCTATGGAAAAATGAAAAGTAGAGCAGGGTAATGAAAGTAGGCAGTGCCAATAGGGTAGGAGGTCAGAGATTTTCTGATTTGTTTCTTGTCTCTGTGTATTTTCTGTCGTCTTTTAGGCTGAGATAAAGGATCAGAAGGAGAGATTTCTCATCTCCTTAGTTCTTTATTTCTTATCAAATATGACACCTCTGTATTTTTGTTGGGAAGTCATTTCTCAGAACACTTATGGACAATTAGAAAAGAAAGCAGCCGAGGAAAAACAGTGTCAGGGTTTGGCAGACTGTCTTGATGAAAGCACAAGCTTATGAATGTGTGAACTGGGAAGGGCCACAGTGACACCAAATCCATGCAGACCCTGTAATTGAGCATCGTGTTACCAACACAAAGGAATGGCAGAAAAGCCATTCTCAACTTTCTGAATTACTTAAACTAAGGCAATATTGAAATATTAACTGTGTCACAGTGAAAGAAGCAATTGCACGGAAAGCTCTTCAATTGTATCTATCTATCCAGTTTTTCTCTTCCATTGCGCCCTTGCACAACCTCCCCAGAATTCTAACATTATTTTTGCCTGATCCATTATAATGAGGATTCTTCTTTTCTAAATAGAAAAGGCAATAAACATCACCAAGATTGTATCCTGATCATGCATCTTCTTTGATGCATTAACAAAAGTAATCAATATAAATTATATTTGTCAAGGACCGTAATTCTGTCAAGCCACGCCTCTGAGGAGGCAATTGGCTCTAGCCAGTAAAGAGCCCCTTTTCCAGGCAAAACCTGCCACCCTGTGGAATACAGTGGAACTGCAGCCTCCTGTGTAAAAACAGCGCACATCCACTTGCAGACTTTCACCATGAACCGATGTTCTGAGCCAAAACCCCAAGGTTGAAGTATAGCTAAAAGCCCCTCTAGACAATGATCAGCGAGAAGCCAATCCCATCTCACTGCCAATCAGTTTAGACCACCCAGGGGATATCTAGAACAAAGAAGTGGTTTCGGTTTTAAAATCAAGCTCCTGGCTCCAATTCCCTCTGTCCTAAACAGGACCAGTCCTCTTGAGGAAAGAATCATAGACCGTAAGAAGGGAAGTTACAGCTCACCTAGTCCATTCTTTCCTCTCTTTAATAAATCAAAAGATAAAGGGGAAGCGACAGGATGGTGGAGATTTCTAACTTTAGTGCTTATATTCTTGTAACTAGAGTTATGTGACACAAGAGCACTCCACGTAGATGGTGACAAGAACATTGGTGAGATGATTTACTTTCACAAATCTTGCCCTCAGACATATGCAAATATTCCATGCATTACAGCTTTCCTCACTAATCAGCAAGGCAAAACCTGGGACATGTCCTCTCCCAGGACAGATACTCCCAGTAGGCTGTGAGGGAAGGGATTGTTTTGTTTTGTTTTTAATTTTCAACATTATTTTTTATTTCAAGCCTCCAAAAGGATTAAATGAATAATACAATGAAACCAGTATGTCTTTCCCTTAAATTCACTGTTTTATTAGGATCTAGTTTATCCTTCGTGTATTCCTTCTTTGCAAAAATTACATATACACATATATATTTTTATTTCCCCAATTTCTTATGCAAAAGTTAACAAAACGAATGCCAAGATTTTGCATTTTGCTTTTTTCCTTTAATGTGTTCTGAAAATGACTCAATGTCAGTTCCCAGAAATTTTCCCCAGTTGCCTGGTGGTAGCTGTGCTCTATTATGTGAGTATACAGGTGAGCTTTTAACTTGTTTCCAATATGTTGCCATTCAATTACCTGTAATAAATAACTTTCTATGTACATTATTTTAAATTTGCAGAGATATATTTTCAGGTGAAATTCCAAGAAGTGGGATTGCTGGTTAAAGGGTAAATGCTATGTCATATTTTGTTTGCTTTTTCCCAATTCCCCAGACACAGGGAACATTCCATTTCGCACACTCCCCAGCACCTTAGGAGAGCACCCGTTCCCCTACAGCCTAGCTTGCCAATGGTGTGCTGTCAAGCCTTTGAATTGTTGCCAAATTAATAGGTCAGGCATGATATATCAATGTGGTTTTAATTTACATTCTTCCTTTTACAATGAAGTTGAACATCTATAAGAGTAAGAGTCACTTATATATGTTTTTCTGTGAACCGTTTGCTCATTATTTGCTCATTTTTCTATCAGGTTTCTGATCTTCTATCCCTCTTGATTTCTAAGAGTTCATAGAGGGGTTAGTCCAGTATCTGTGAAACATACTGTAAATACTTTCTCCCAATTCGTTATGGCATTTTTGTGACATTAAAAAGCTTTTTTTTGTAATTGTATGTAATCCCACTTGTCAATCATTTTTATTGTATCTGAATTGGCTATTTTTAATACAGTATTATATAACAAAACAGATGTCGGACATTTTGCCTTGTTCCTGACTTTATGGAAAAGTCTCTAGTGTTTTACCAGTAATCTGCTACTTTAGGCCCAAGGGGTAGTGCACCTTGTAATGTAATGCTTGCTATTTATATTTATGTATATAAAATGTTAAATAAGTGTCCATCAATTACTATTTTATTGTGTGTTTTTATAAGGAACAGCTGTGGGATTGCGTTGAAAATCTATAGCTATCCATGGACATCAACACGATTTTCCTTTATTAATTAATATGGTGAATTATGTTTCCTAATATTTCCTAATATATTCCTATATATTCCCTAATATTAAAGCATTTTTCATTCTTGTGATAAATCTCACTTGGTCATAATGTTTTCTTTTAACATGATATTAAATTTTGTTTGCTACCATTAGGATTTTGCCTAGAAATTCGTGAGACTAGTCTTCACTTTCTTCTTTTTGTGATATCTTTAGTATCACAAAAGTACATTTGGTATTATAATATTTTAATATAATATTATACTGTGATAATATAGTTATATTATTATATTATATTGCTGCATAAAAATAATTTGAAAGTAATCCTTTTTAAACACTGAAAAACATGGTACAATATTGATCTTAAAGGTTTGACAAACATCACCTTTGAAATCATCTGGACGTGGTGAGTTGTTTTTTTTTAATTGGTGTAGTTCTTTGATGGCTTTCTATACTTAATGGAAATTAGTCTATTTAATAGTTTATCGCTATTGAAATCAATTTTGGTAAATTGTATTTTCCTAGGGAACTATCAATTTCATCTAGTTTTTCATTTTATGTGCATAAAGTGATGTATTAATCCTTTTGTGATGTTGTAATACAATAAGAAACACATATTTGCTTTTCATCCCATGTTCTAGGAACAGGGCTTCTAAAACTCTTGTAATTTCCTGAATAACACGGTGATAGGAGCATCTTTTGGTATAATATTTACTCTTAGTTCCCAGTTCCTGACACAGAGCTTTTAAGCTCTTGGAGTCTCCTAACATGAGTGTCAGTACAGTACAGTATTAACTATAGCCACTTTGCTGTATACTATATCCGAGGACTTATTTTATGATTGGAAGTTTGTGCTTTTTGACCCCCTTCACCCATTTCACCCACTTCCCACCCCCAGCCTCTGTCAACCACCAATCTGTTCTCTGTATGTGAATACTTTTTAACTAACAGCTTTACTGGGATATAATTCACACTTTGGAGTGTACAGTCTAGTGCGCTTTAGTCTATACTTAAAGTTGTACAACCATCATCACTATCTAATTCCTGAACATATAGATTTGCCTATTCTGGACAGTTCATATAAATAGAATTATAAAATATATATGGCCTTTACTGTCTTGCTTCTTTCGTGTACCATAATGTTTTAAATATTTGTCCATGTCATAGTATATATCAGCACTTCATTTCTTTCTATTTTCAAATAATATTCCCTTGTATAAATATACAACACATTTTGTTTATCTACGGATAAACTTAATCTGTATTTCAGGACCCACAAAATTGAGGCCACCCCAGTGGCCCAGCCCATGTTACAAATTTAAACCTAAGTCAGGCTGCATTTACAGGAAACACCTGTCAAGGAAACCTACCATTCCCAATCATAATCCTCCAACTCTGCTTTAGCTAGCTTACCTTCCCCTAGAAAATAGGACCTGCTAGCCTTCTAGGGAAACCTCCGACCCCTACCAAGCATGCCCTGTTTCAGCCTTGCCTCTTCTAATGCTCTATAAAACTCTTGCCCAAAATCCCTGGGGAAAAACGCTCCACTGCTTTGAGGCACTGTACTCCCCCACCCATGGATTGTTTTCCCTTGAATAAAGAACATCATACTCCTTACAAAATTGTTTTAGTTTTGTCATTGACACTACTCATCCGTTGATGGACATTTGGGTTGTTTCCACTTTTCAACTATTATGAATATGCTCCCATGAATTTTCATGTACAAGTTTTTGTGTGGACATATGTTTTCAATTCTCTTGAGTGGAATCCCTCTTTCAAATTCTAGGAGTAGGGTTGCTGGGTCATATGGTAACTCTGTTTAAATTTTTGAGGAAGTGCTAAGCTATTTTCCAAAGTGGCTACATAATTTTATATTCTCACCATCAATACTTGAGGGTCCCTTTCTCTCCACATCCTCACCCATCACTGTTCTTGTCTGTCTTTTTGATGACAGTCAGCCTAGGTGTAAAACAATATCTCATTGTGGTTTTCATTTGCATTTCCCTAATGACTAATGATGTTGAGCATCTTCTTATGTGTTCATTGGCCACTTGTATCTTCTTTGGAGAAATTTCTATTCAAATCCTTCATACATTTTTTAATTGGGATATTTGTCTTTTTAATGTCAAGATATAAGACTTCTTTATATATTCTGGATACTAGCCACTTATCAGATATATGATTTGCAAATATTTTCTCCCATTCTGTGAGTTGTCTTTTTACTTTCTTAAAGATGTCCTTTGAAGCACAAAATTTTTAAAATTTGATTAGGTCCAATTTATCTATTTTTATTGACATTGCTTATGCTTTTTAGTGCTTTTAGTGCTTTTAGAAACAAATGACTAATTCAAGATCATGAAGTTATGCATATGTTTTCCTCTACAAGCTTTATGATTTTAGGTCTTACATTTGTTTAGGTCAGTGATTCGTTGTGAGCTAATTTTTGCATATGATGTAAGTAAGAGGTCCAACTTTATTCTTTTTCATGCAGATATGCAGTTGTCCTAGTTCCATTTGTTTAAAATACTCTTATTTCTCCCCCCATTGAATTATCTTGGCATCCTTGTCAAAAAAACAATTGATCATAAATATGTGGGTTTATTTCTGGGCTCTCAGTTATATTCTCCTAATCTATATGTCTATACTTATGCAAGTACCACACTGTTGTAAGTAGTTTCATAGTATATTTAGAAATATGGAAATGTAAGTCAGCAAGAATGATTCATTTACCCATCCTCCAAGTTTTTCATTTCCAAAATTGTTTTGACAATTCTGGATCCCTTGTACTCAAATATCCATAGGAATTTAAGAGTCGTCTTATCAAATTCTGCAAAAACGCCAGCTAAGATTTTGATAGGGATTGTGTTGAATCTGTAGATCAATTTCAGAAGCATTGTCATCTTAACAGTATTAAGTCTTCCAATCCATGAACATGGAATGTCTTTCCATTTATTTAGTTCTTTTAAATTTCTTTCAGAAATGTTTTATATTTTTAATACACATCTTACTTTATTTTCATAATTTTATTTCTAAGTATTTTATTTTTCATGTCACTGTAAATGAAATTTTCTTAATTTCATTTTCAGATTGTTCATTGCTAGTGTGTATAAATACAATTGATTTTTGTATATTGACTTTATTAGTTTTCTATTGCTTCTGTAACAAAATACCACAAATTTGGGGCTTAAAACAACATAAATGTATTATCTTACAGTTCTACATGTCAGAAGCCCAACCTGGGCCTCACTGTACTAAAATCAAAGTGCCAGAAGGGCTGCATTTCTTTCTGGGAAGCTCTAGGAGAAAATCTGTTTCCTTATCTTTTTCAATCTCAGATCCCTTAGTTTATGGCTTCTTTCCTCCAGCTTCAAAGCCAGGAACATCAGTTCACATTGTTCCCAGATTCCATCACTCTGAGTTCTTCCTCATTTCCATCTTCCACCTTGGGACTTTTGTGATTACATTGGGTCCACACTGACAATCAAGGATAATCTCCCTATGTTAAAATCAGATGATTAGCAAACTTAATTCCATCTGAACATTAAATCCCTGTTGCCATGTAACAAAACATATCCACAGGTTCTGGGGATTAGGATGTAGACATCTTTGGGAGGGAGACCATTATTCTGTCTACACGATTGCGCTTGTATCCTGCAACCTTGCTGAACTCATTCGTTTTAATATTTCTTGTATATTCATTAGAATTTCCCATATACAAAATCATATCATCTGTGAGTAGCGAGTTTTACTTCTTTTTTAATCTGGATAAATTTTCTTTTTCATCCCTAAATTCTACCCCTCTAGCTAGAATTCCCATTACAATGTTGAAAGAGGAGGTGAAAGCAAGCATCCTTGTCTTGTTCCTAATCTTAGGAGTAAGGCAGTCAGTCTTCCATGTTTAAGTATAATGTTACCTGTGTTTTTTTGTAGATGGCCTTTATCAGGTTGAGAAAGTTTTCTCTTCCTAGTGTGTAGAGTGTGTTTATCCCTTAAGGGTGTTGGATTTTGTCAAATGATTTTTCTGTGTCTATTAAGATTATCATGTGGGTTTTTTATTCTACGTGTATTTGTAACTACAAACAAATGTTTTTATCTGTTTTTTGTATCAGGATAATACTGGCCTCATAAATGAGTTGTGTTCATAAAATGAGTTGTAAAGAGTTTCTACTAGTGTGATATAAGGTTTGATATAAATTCATTAGCTCTAATATGTTCTTTTATATTCCTGTTAAGTTCTTGTCTACTGACCTGTCTTGGACTGAATGTCAAATATCAATATGTGCTTCTGCCTTTTTTCTTCACACTTCGTGTTGTTTCTGATTTATGAAGTTAGTTGCTATGTTTGTTATGTAGATATAAATATTATATCTTTGTTGTAACTCGCATTTTAAAGTATTCTGGTTTTTTGCTTAGTTGGTGGTTGTTGTTGCTATTCTTTAAGGTTTTTGATAAATTCTTCCTTGTCTGATATCAGAATCTTAATCCTGTTTGCTTATTGTTTTTCTTGAAATACATTTACCCATTTCTTTTTTTCAGCCTTTCTGAATCACTTTGTTTTAAGCGTGTTTTTTTATATAGTATAGAGTTGTTTTTTACTTTGAGAGCCAGCAATATTCTTTTTCTTTTAATAAGTGAGATAAGCTCACTATATTTATTGATATGTATAAAACATTTTATCTCAATCTTGCCATACATTAAATAACGTATTTATTGGTATATTTTGTTATGTTTATTGTTTTTGTTTTTCTTTCTCTATGTGGTCTGTTTCTTTCATCATTTTAACTTACGGGGGAAAGGGTGGATTTTTGAAGTTTTTATTTTTGATTCTATAGTTTTCTTATATACTAATACCTTTTCTAACAAATTTATCTCCCATTTCCTTATTTAGTTTTCTAATGTTTGGTTTGTTAGCTTTAAAAGATGTCCTTTGGCATCCGTTTATTACCATCCAAAAATCACTGGACTTATTCTCTTTCCTCTTTTTTCTCCCTTCTCTTCACATTTTTTTAAAAGTATTACTTTATTATAATACATAATATGCATATAGTATTCCTCTGCTCTCATCCATTCTTTTGTTTTAGGCTTAGATTAACAACTAAATCTACTCACTGCTCATTGTCAATATTTTCACTGATGAAAAGTACCATTTAAATGAAGCTTGTCCTTAGGAAGAGTTTGTATGCAAATAATTTAGAGTTCTTCCATATTTGAAAGTTTTTCTATAACCTTGATAATTGATGAGCACTTTGGCTGAATATAAAATTCTTGATTCACACATTCTTTCTTTGAGCTTTATTAAAATATTGCTCTTCCATTGTCTTGCTGATTTTCTTTATTACTACCACTACTTCTACTACACAACTTCGAAGGACATTTCTGACACTAGATGTGTGGAGTTTTCTATACCAAGTAATTCTTCAACTCTCTGCAGACAGCAATTGGGAGCACTACTCAATTCTGACACTAAATAGAGTTTACGAGGACCCTTACAGATTAAGAATTCAGTCTCACAAGTCTGTCCCCCTCTCATTTCAGATGCCAATCACAAGTAGTGGGTCCTTGGGTTACCCACAACTTATGTCCAACTTGGCTACAAATCAGAAGTTCCCTTGAACCCCCTCCTCAGGTTTAATGATTTACAAGAATGGTACACAGAACTCAGGGAAACAGCTTACTTATTAGATTACAAATTTATTACAAAAGGATACAACTCAGGAAGAGCCACGTGGAAGACATGCACAGGACAAGACATGTGGGAAGGGGCACAGAGTTTCGATGCCCTCTCTGGGCATGCAGATTTCTCAGGACCTCCACATGTTCACCAACCCAGAAGCTCTCTGAACCCCTTCAGTTAGGGTTCCTTATGGAAGCCTCATTAAAAGGGCATGATTGATAAAATCATTGGTCATTGGTGATTAACTAAACCTCCAACCTCTCTTCCTTCCCCAGAGGTTAGGGGTGGGTTTGGAAGTTCCAACTTTCTAATCAACGTTGTTGGTTGCCCCAGGAACCCAGGCCCCATCCTGAGTCTATCTGCAAGCCCCCTTCTGACCTCTACTAGTCATTCATTAGCATACAAAAAGCCGCTTATCACTTAGAGATTTCAAAATTTTAGGAGATTTGTGCTAGGAATGCGGACAAAAACCAAACCTATATTTCTTACTATAAAATATCACACTTGCCTTGCATTTGAAGTTGAAAACTCTAATGTCAGTACAACGCTTTTCCTTTGTAAGTGATTTCAGGAGTATGGTATTGAAGACCCAAAGGATGTTGTTTTTCCTTTACCTTTAAAGTCAAATTGTTCTATTAGGATAGTTGATCATTTCAACCCAGTTCTCTCAGGTACATCATAGATCTTTAAATATAAAGAGTTGAGACTTCTTTTATTTTCAGAAATATTTTTTGAGCTATTAGTTCTGGTCCTTCCTTCCTTCCTTCCTTCTTTCCTTCCTTCTTTCCTCCTCCTCCTCCTCCTCCTTCTTTTTATTCTAACTCCAATATATATAAGGCAGATGTTCTTGGCCTCTTTATCTTATTCACCTCTTATTTTAATTTTGTTTCGTATGTACTCTTGGTTGGCTTTCAGTCCTTACTTCAATGCCCTTTTTAAAACTTTGTATTGGTTTGGTCATTTTGTTTTTAATTTTCTGATCCAAGGCATTTGTTTCAATTCTGAAAATTCTTATTTAAGAACACATACATTGGTTTGGGTGTTGAGTTATGCTTTCCCTCTGCTTTATAGTTGGTTTTGCTGGGGGAGAGGGTAATATTGTCATCTTCCATTTTCATCTCATAGTAGCTTTATATAGATATTATCTTTTCTGTTATGTTCTTTTAAGATGTCTTGTATTTTCCTGGGTCAGCAATAACAGTGTAGTTATTCAGGGGTAAAGAATTTAGGTGCTTACTGGGTTTCTTAATTTAAAATCTCACTTTTCTTTTACTGTAGTAAGATGCAGCTTTATTTTTAATTAATGATATCTTTTTTTATAGGGATATGTTTGGTGTGCCCTTGGATCATATGATGCTTTGTTGTTTCTATAGGAGCCTTAATTTTTACCTCTTACTTCCTTCTTTCCCTTTCCCATCAAGGCTCCAAGGGACATCTGCCTCCTCTGAGTCACCTGCTAGAATTGGTGCTTTCCCAAGACGGCTGTCTCTGGTCCTCTACTCTTTCATATCTTTCTCTTTTGATTCCCCAATAACCAGGTGTCTGACCCCAGATTGCAGACTTTTTTTCATATTTCCCCTTCAAATGGATATCTGACTTTCTAAGAGTAATTTTATTTGAGTTCTCTCACCACTAGGACCCAAATGCATGTTTCTCTGTTCTGTACAGTCTCTACTTTCCATTATGATGAGGGCTCCAGACGAAACCTTTTGGTTTTAGATGCCTGCTCCTTATTCACACATACACTGAAGTTTATATTGTTCTCTCTTTTAGTTAGGTTGTAGACATGGGTTAGAGGTGCTGTCATTTGCTCTCCTTGTGCTATGTAGTTTTTGCAGAACATATGAAGCACTTCCAATTTTGGCAGCCACCATTATCCTAAGAGCACTTGGAAGCTCCTCAAACTGACTTTTAAAGACTCCTTTTTACTTCAAAACTGTTTTTGAATTTTTTAACATGGCTTCACTTATAAAAATGTGTTGAGTGATAAAAAGGAAAGCTACATAAAGTAGTTAAACTCAGCCATCCCCTAACCTAGAGAAAGAGACGCTTTCTGTGTTCACAACACTTGCAGGGTCCAAAGGTCCCACAGGAACCCTGTCCCTCCATACCCTCCTTCTCTTATGCCTTCTTTTATCCTCTGGTCCTCCAAAAATAATCCTTTCATAAAGGTATATGTATCCTTATGTTCAATGCAGCATTATTCACAATACACAAGACATGAGAACAACCTAAATGTCTTTCAACGGATGATCGGATAAAGAAGACGTGGTACATATATACAATGGAATGCTACTCAGCCTTAAAAAAATGAAATACTGCCATATGCAACAACATGGACACATCTTGAGAGTGTCATGCTAAGTGAAATAAGTCAGATAGAAAAGGACAAAAAAAGTATGATTTCTCTCATATGTGGAATATAAAACAAAAAGCAACAAATGAACAAACAAATAAATTTATAGACACAGATAACAGTATCGTTGTTACCAGAAGGGAAGGGGGTAGGGGGGAGGATAAAAAGGGTAAAGGGGGGCAAATATAAGGTGTCGGAAGGAGACTAGACTTTGGGTGATGATCACACAATGGAATATACAGATGATATATTATAAAAGTTATATACCTGAAACATATAATGTTATTAAAAATAATAATAATTCTTTACCACCTCATTATAAGTGAGAGAACTTACAGTGGGTTCTACTTACTGTGGGCGTCAGGTAAGCAAATGGTTCATTTACAGTCCAGTGCATCAAGAAGACTGGGGTCAGAAGGTTTGGACTCCAGCTCCACTTCTTGCTGCCCCCTCCTCCCTATCTAGTTACATGTCCGAGGGAAAGTCATTTCTCTCTCTAAACTCGGTATTCTCGTATATAAAGCTGAATAGTTATTTTACCTCAGGAGATCTTATAACGTTCTTATGAAACATGAAGGTGTTTTAAAAAGTAGAAACTGCCATGAAAATGTTAATAATGTTTATACAACCTAGAGACAAACAAGCCAGAGATATATAGACACCATTGTATCACACATTTCAGTAAGAGTAGTGACCAACCTGGATGTAGAGTCATTCTAGGTATTGACAATGGAACACAGGGGGCAAAAAAATGAAGAAATAATTACCTTCACTATTAATTTGAACATCATTTGGGAATACTTTACGTACCATGAAGATGTATATATTGGGTTTGAGTTGAAAAACCCTCAGTTAGGTTCATAATAGTTTCCTCAGGTAACAGACAGTTTTGTACCAGGCCATTTGGGAACCTAATTGAGAACAAAAGCAGCTGCACTTGGCCATCTTTAAAAAGATTTTTATCATTTCTTCTCCTTCTCGTCTTTATTTACTCTAAGAATAGAAAACAGAAATTGGAAAAGGCTACAGCCTCTTCTCTGGTTCTTGGCTTGCTAACCCTTTTCTGGGCTCCTAAACAAATGAACAGCGTGAGGAGCTTTTTATAGAATTCTGGGAAAGAAGAAGCTCTACAAGCCGCTCAGTCTCAGGGTGGCTGCAAGAGGGTTTTATCCACTCGGTTGTTTATAATCTGACTTGCAAATTGAAAGTCCGAAGCCTCCATTTCTGTCCTCGCTATAGGTCTTTGGGGGCACCAGGGAAGACATCTTCTCTGTACCCTAGAGTCTCCTAATTTAATACATAGTTATTATTTAGCGCCTTTGATACATTTCCTCTGGAAATAATTTCAACACCTAATCTATGCTCAGTTCTTTTAACTAATCCTCTTTTGTGCTGTCATTTTAGGAAGTTCACAAATGAAAATTTATGTTATATAATATAGTATATCTGTACTATGCTATAGTATATATACATATTTAGTCGACACTATTAATGACTATTTCTTCTTCTTTCCTTCCTAATAGGATCCTATTTTGTTTAAAAATCTACACTGTGTAATTCAGGGGAAGGACATCTCATTCCCATCAGGGGTAGAGCCTACTTAGTCTGAGCCAATTCTGGTAATTCCATTCCCCAGCTAATGACTGACTTAATAGGAGACACATGGTTTAATTCTGGCCAATAACACATGATGGGACACATGCTGGGGAACTCCTGAGAAGAAATTTCTCACTTTTCCATGAAAGAGATGAAGGAAAAACACCCCTTTTGTCATGTCTGGATACAGGTCCGGAACTGCCCCAGCCATCATGCTCCAGCCTGAGAAGGCCAGTCCTCTTGTTATGTGGAATAATAAATTTTCTTTTGCTTAAGCCAGTTATGTAAGGATTTTCTGTTCCTGAAACTAAAACATACTTGATACAATGATGTGAGTAACATAAACAATTTCTATTTTAAATTTTCATGCACAGTCATCCATACCCATGAAGTATATTTCCTTATCATTACAAACCCTTGAGAGTAAAAATGATCATGTGGTAGAAAGGAGTAATTGTGATATACTGAAGATTTTCCCCACAACTCCTTTATACCACAAGGTACACAAACTTTGTGCAAAAATAAGTGTGTTATACACTCAGGAACTTTCCAAGAGAAGCCTTCTTTCAAAAGGGTGTACTCTGAGTGTATAATATTTCAATTCCAAGAAAGTAAAAGATGTGTATTTGATTTATTCTGTATACCTGCTTCCTAACAAAGACTAGACCCTAAAAGCAGCTAACAGCACTTGCCTAGCTTATGAAGAAGAAACCAAATTCAGTCTTCATCACCAGTCACTATGTGTGCCTTTTCTCAAATAGTTCCTTCAGGTTTGCTACGAAAGTTATTATTCTAACCAGCCAATCTGAGGTTGTTACCTTATTGAAGATAAAAAGAATCTAAAACTTGAGGGTTGTTTAACTCCTCTAAATATCACCAGAGAACCTGATAACAAAACAAAACTAAGTTTATTTAAAATCACTGACATAAGGTAAAATATCATCTTGACTGAGGCTTAGCCATGTCTCCGAAGGGAATAGTTAGAAGTGAGCTATTTATAGGGCTTTGGTGTCTCAGTTCAAATGGTTAAGTTGGCTCTTTCAAAGTGAGGAACTGATTGGGAAGATTTTGTGATAAAATAGTTTAGGAGTGATGGATACAGCGAAGCAAGAATCCTGAAGCAAGGCTTAATACGCCAACTCTTATTTAATAAGTGGGTGGTCTGCCCAGGTGAGTAGACCATGGTCTCTAATAAAAGAGAATAACAAAGTTGTTTATAAGTTTGTAGTATTATATTTCCCAGGGAAGTTTTCCTGTAACAAACACCTTAGTCATGCTGACACAGCTGGTCTCAGTGTTGTCACAAAAGATCATGTCCTTCAGGGAGCAAGGGAGAAAGATTTGAATTCAGAGGCAAAGAGATGGACATCATGTTGCCCAACATTCCCCACTACATCCTGTCCAAAAAAAGTGGCTTTGTTTTGTTTTCTTTGTAAGGACAGTCCTTCAGTGACTTCTTAATGAGCTGTAACTATATGCAAGAGTCCATGCTAAGTGTTTTGTACCCAACCATGGCCTGTGCCTAAGTGACCTAAGGCAAGTCACAATTTCTCTGAGCCTTCATTGCCACAGCTAGAAAAGAATGAATAATCCATTCCAGAGTTGGAAGTTGGAACCACCTGATGAATGCAAAATGGATTTAGATTGGTACCTGGAATTGTCATAAATATATATACACATACACACACACACACACACACACACACACACACACACACATACATATATATATATGGTGTTTTTCTTTCTTCAAAGAACTTAAGAAACTTTTGGAGCGGCAAGAATCACATAATTGACAGGTTAATAGCAAAATATGAGACTCCACAAGACACCAAATGCCAAGTGGGTCAAATAAATACTAGAGATAAGAAGCTATGGAGGTTGTGGTTTGCTAGAGCCGTCAGGAAAGGCTTCGCCATGGAAACAGAGTGCCAACGCCAGAGTGAAAAGATGTCTGGATTTTTCTTTCCTGATTCCTACTGAGAAGAGTCTAAGATAATATTTGCTTCAGTCCCAGAACTCTCAGGAGTTGCAATTACTACCCATGTGTGATAGTGGGACACACTACCTCCCCTCAGGAGTTCACTGTAACAGAGACCACCACATCTGAGCATATCCCTTACACTTTGTAGGATAATTCGATTGTAAGTGAATGAATGAAAAAGTAAAATCCCTACTCTTTTACTCTCCACACCAGTTCTATCTTGAATCCTCACTGCTTGAAAAACTGTGTTTCATAAATAAGGACTCATGAAGACACCTGTACCTCTTGAAGCCACTGAACACTGAGAAGGGAAATGGCAGCCAATCTCCCTCATTTGTGTGTCCTACTCGGGGCCCCTTAATTCCCCAGAACTAAAGATGCCCTCAGATATTAGGTATCCCTAGCCTAAAAGAGAGAGGCACAGAGAGGGAAACTGAGACCCAGGGACCAAAGTTTTGGGTAACCTTTGATAAGCATAGAACCTTTCTCCTACCAAAAGGTCCATCTCCCACTTAAACATCCCCATTTGTTACATCTGCATCAAAAAGCAATGGACAGAGGAGAGAGAAAGTCATTTGCTCTCTCTGCCCCAGCAGGCATAGTTGTTCCACTCCTCTTTGTCTTTCTTTGACTGTAAGAACACCTCCTTACAATACTCCCCAAACTACTGTGAGTCTGGGCTCCAACTCAGGACCATTCCTACAGGCCTGAGTGAAATAACACCCCAAACTGCAGCTCCCACAGGGCCATTCTAATGTTTTGGCCAGTGTGGCATCCATGTCAGCCTAAAACTCTGGGAGAAACAGATATTGTTGACCTCATGGTTTTAAATTGAACTGGAGCTTAGAGAGACCTACAACAGAGATGGGACCCAGACCCACCAGACATAATGACTCTGCTTCACATCCTTTTCCTCAGTTTAGTACAGGTACCTTTTCGCTAACCCTCTTAGAGACATCGGCTCATTCAAAGTGAACTAGAGTTAAACCTTTTCCAGATTCTTCTCATGAGGGTAGGGGGAGCAGCAGATAGCAGAGCTACCCAGAGAGTAGAGCAGTACTAGAAGGAAGTGATCTACATGGTATAATTAGGGGGAAAGAAGAAAGTAAAGAAGAAAAGTATACTAAGGGATAGAACAGTCCATTTAAACTTCAGAATAAAGGATAAATATTATTAGTCCCCCATGGGAAGAAACCATTGAATAATTTTCCAAAGATCACACAGTTAATAAAGGACAGACCCAAAATACAATAATTCATAACATTTCCAAAATACTTTCCATCACACACTATTTCTCAAACTTTGGTTATTTCAGTAGCACTTCACTGGTTTTACCATATATTTATGCGTTTAATTGTATTTATATTTGATATACGTAATAATATTATATTTAAGAGATCATATTTCTTTAATAAGTGGAAAACCATTTATGGATCAATTATCATAAATAGAAGATAACTCTGAAGATAAATATAGGGAAAATGAAATAATGTTATTACTTTCTAGCTAGATACTGTTATATGCCTAATGAGCCAAGCCTCAGGCCTCTTCTTCCATTTTTCAGAAGGAAAATTAGCCCAGTATCAGACAGATGTCGGACGTGTCAAAATAAGCCTTTTTCCTTGAGGTAATTGGAAGGATGGGCAGGGAATTAAACAATGAATAGCTTTCTCCTTATGTTATCTAATTTAATGCCATGTCTGTCCACCTCTTAAAAGTGTTTCCAGTAATGCCAGGGGTAGCACCTATATTAGAGGGAACGTACTCTTTATTATGCTGTTTCTGGGTGTGGGAGGGAACTGTTTCTGACTACCACAAGCACAGCAGAGTGGGAAGACTTGGAGGTCAGGGAATGTGTCCTGGGCCTGGCCTCGAGCCAGCTCCCTAGCAGGCTAATAGGGAATGCCTGCCAAAGGGTAAATAAAAATAATACCTGGCAAAAGTGTTACCTGGAGGTCTCCACTAACCTCACCATCCCTTGTCAGACTACCTGAAAGGAAGATAAAAGGAACTCAGTGAATAGAATGTGAGCAAGTTTGCTATTGGCAGGTGGGACAGTCCACGGAAGGACAAATCCTAGGTAAAGACAACCAGGTAGGGAGAGGGAGGTAGTGGGGAGCAGCTTCTATAAGATGTTTTTTGAGTGATCCTTGGCTTCGGAGAGAAAGTATCCAAATGTGAGACCAGCAATGTTTTTGAAAGAAAGCAAGCTTACATGGTATACACTGTGTGCTAGCCTATTTTCTCCAAAATAAGACCTAGCCAGACAATCAGCTCTAATGTGTCTTTTGGAGCAAAAATTAATATAAGACCCAGTACTATATTGTATTATATTATATTACATCATATCATATCATATCATATCATATCATATCATATCATATCATATCATATCATATCATATCATATAAGACCCAATCTTATATTATAGTAAAATAAGACTGGGTCTTCTATTAATTTTTGCTGCAAAAGACGCATTATAACTGATTATCCATCTAGATCTTATTTTCGGGGAAACACGGTAATTAAATGATATCAAATTGTTTAATCCTCACAAAACACTATGGAGAAGATATTACATTTGCCCTTTTTATAGATGGGGAAACTGAGACACAGAAAGATCACACAGCTACCCAACATCATAGACAGGATTCCACCCCAGGCCCTCTAACATCAGAATCCATGCTCTTTACCATGACCTTCATCTGCACATTAGTACACTATATATATATATATATTTTTAAAAGAGTACATATGGGTCAACCCATATATAAAAGCAGTTCAATTTGTCCTATAAACTTGGGTGCCCTCCCTGTCCCCAAAAATGAGTCCATTGTTATGGGAATGTATAATGTTTTGGAGCAAATGTGGGTGTCAAGATGGATTCTAGATACGGTTCTTAAATGCCATTCCCATAGGTGACTGTTACAAAAGGGCACTGTCTGCAATGTGTCCAGAAGAGGAATAAATTAGTCAGGATCCCTTCCTAATTAAGGTGATGATCTAGTGGAGAGATTTGACTCCAGACTAAGACCCTTCATAACTATTTGTTAAGTTACATAGCACAGATGGCCAGGAACCTAGGAATTCAAGAGACAGCTACTGACCCTGGAGTGGCCAGGAGAGCTTCAAGCAAGAAGAGAAACTAATAGGATGGTCAGAATTTGGGATGACATAGGAAAGAAAAGGAGTGTACGGGTGTGGGAACCATGAGTAGAAGTTTACTAAGAGTGAGGAGACATCTGATCTAAGGAAGAGACAAGTGTGGGGTGTCAACGGGGACACAGTGACAGACCCAGAAGAAACCCACCATAAAGTGCCTGGGGTCAGCAGCCTATGATACAGCTTCTTAAAATGTCCTCCCAAAATGCCCACAAAGACACAGGAAAAGATAATAATCTAAAACAACACTGAAAACTAGAACTAAAAGCTATTCTGTTTCCAGAATCTGGGAAGAATTCCCATTACTTATAAAGCAGATATTGAAAAATATGCTGCCAGTGCTCTGCTGATAGTAACAGAGTAATCCTATCCTTCTGAAAGGTGGTTGGGTTCGTCATCTCTACCCCATTATCTGGTCCCTGACTAAGAAACTCAAAAATAGAGTTCCAAGTAGCTATCTATTACAGCAGACTCTTTTGATGCATCCATTACCTCTCTTTCTATACCAAAGACTATAACATTCAGAAAACATATCAGTAGGAAAGGGGGCCTTGACATTAGAGTACCCTGGGGGATATGACCTTTCAACTAAGGAGAAAGACAGAGAGCCCATGCTCTGGGCAGTGGGAATAGAAGGAATTCCACGTCAATCAGATGAGCAACAGTGGAGGAAAGCCTGCAAATACTATGAATTTTGTTGATTAAAAGACAGTTTGACTAGTGCATATAGTAGACAGAAAATGCAACCAAAAGCAATCCACAAAGTTTATCGGTATAGATTAACTCTAAAAAGAGTGAAGAAGATTATAAAAACAAAAAAGACCAGCATGAGATCTATGGGGAAAAGGCTGAGCATTAGGAAAATAAAATTGAGAATATAAAAAATGGGAAAAATCCTACTTCTAAAAATTATTTACTATTACAACTGGATGAAAACCTTCAGAAAAGTAATTTGCATTCCTGGTAGGGAAAGAATGGGCTGTGATAAAAAGATGACAGGATTACTTAGATGAGATAAGTATTTCAAGGAAACTAAAAATGGAAGATCACAGATTTCTGGTCAAGATGGCAGAGTAGGTAAATGCTGTGCTTGCATCCTCTCACAACCACATCAAAATTACAACTAAGCTACAGAACAACCACCACTGAGAATTGCTAAAAACTAGCTGAACAAAAGTCCTACAACCAAAGACATACAGAAGAAGCCACATCAAGAATGAGGGGCAGAGACGTGGAATGGGCTGGTCCCACACCCACATGTGGTGGTTAAGAATTGACAGGATATCTCAGCTACAGAGGTTCCCCCTGAGAAGTGAGGGGTCCCAGATGGAAGGGGAGTTGGGGGATGAGTGAAAAAGATGAAGGGTTTAAGAAGTAAGTATTGGTAGTTACAAACTAGTCATGGGGATGTAAAGTACAGCATAGAGAATATGGTCGATAATATTGTAATAACTATGTATGGTGCCAGGTTTATCAGGGTGATCACCTCATAATTTATATAAATGTCTAGTCACTATGTTGTTCACCTGAAACTAATATATTATTTATCAACTGCAATTGAAAAATAAAAAACGTACTTAAAAAAAGAAAAATGTACTAATAATAAAGCAAATAAATAAATAAAATTCCCCCAAATAAATAAAAATGCAATATCAGAATTAAAATTTACACATAGGCAGTGAAGAGCACAAACGTCATTGGGAAAAATAATTGAAATAGTTATTTGTAAAACAAAGTTGAAGAATTTCCCCAAATTTTAAATTAAGAGAACCAAGAAAAAAATTTTATTTAAAACTAAGATTGAGAATATAGAGGAAAGAAAAAACTACCTAAACTAAGAAGCACATGTGGTTATGACAGCTTTGGCCCCAGTTTACGTTCCACCCTGATTTGTCTGGTACGACTTGCCCCTCAAATCCTTGACCTCTGATGGCTTATCTCCACACCCCCTCTGCCTCGCGATCCCTCATGCTGAGGAACATCCCTCCATCATAAGCAAGGCCTCCATCATACCCACTGTGACTGAAGCCACAGCAGTCAGGCCAGACCCCATCAGATTCCAGAAGTTCTGGATCCTTCCTGCACTCGTAAACATGGTTGAGGTTGAAGCACCTTGCTTCAGGACACAGAAACCAACTTCCCCAGTGGCTGCTGCAGGAGGCTAAGTATCAGAACCTGGAAATGAGGGAGAGTTAACACCCCATGGGGAAACTCTGAACAATGAAAGACAAGAAACATAAGGAGAGACAGATAAATGCCTCTCTATTTCTGTCCCCCAATGATGGTTCCAAGGTGCCATGCTTCCATAACACCTGTCTAGAAGATGGACTCATGACCAAAGAAATAGCTGTTATCTTATGAAGCTCTAGCCAGCTCACTAACTCACCAACTTCTATTTGCTTTCTGTCCTCCCTTGCCTCACACTCAACTTTGCCCTCCCAGGACTATACCTTCCCAGGAAGCCTTAGCACATAAACTTTGTCTCAGGCTCTGTTTTTTTAGAAAACCCAGACTAGGACAAGACCATGCAGATAAAAGGCCCCAACCACAAAGATCAGTAAAAAGAGAACTTACATGCAGACAGATATTTGCAATTTCATGCAAAAATTAAAGGAAAGTTCTTACAAGCCTTTAATCCAGAAGAAAAGAAAGCATAATGTTTTAAAAGTTCTATAAATTGAACAAAAACCAGTTGGCTTCATGTTTCTCTACAAAAATAAATGGCAGAAGATAGTGCAGCTACATATACAGACTTCTGAGGGAGCAGCTTGTGGCCAAAGAATTTTGAACAGCCCCTTTGTTTTTCACGTGTGAAAGACATTTTAAATATGCAAAAATCTGAATACAAATGTATAGTTCCTTATATGTTTATTGAAACCTAACTTGAAGGTGTATTCTAGCTAACCAATAAATGAATAAAAATTAATAACTAAAGAAAAAGAACTTCAGATGTAAAAGGATTGGCAACCTTTTGTTATCATCATAAAGACCAGCTGAAATAACATAGAGAAGCAGTGTAAAGAAAAGGCAGTATTTCTGAACCAGAAAAATGTAGAGGAAATGTATGTCGTTTCAACAGATATATCTATGAATCTATGAAATCTTAATAGCACAACAGGTTCAGCATAGAAAGTAATCTGTAGTGAGCATTAAAGATGAGAAGGAAATGTTTAAGTTTCTCAAAATAGGAGAGGAGATTCTTTTTTAAAAGATAACGAAACAGTACGTTAGAAAGAAATTAAACCCCGGGAGTCATATGTGCCAGGACTAAACCCCAGTTCTCCCCCTTTTGCGTATCTTTGAGCAAATCATACTGCCATCTGAACATTCCTTTCTTCTTTTTTATAAAATCAGGATCATAATTAAACCTACCTAACAGTTTTATTGCAAGGATAAATTAAATAATGCACACTAAAAGTTTTCACAAAATGCTATAAAAATGGAAGTTCTCATTAATAGAGATACTCATATTTGTGTGTTCAAGTTCTCTGGCAGGAAATCACAATAAACGTGTCTGCCCTTTCTAGGACTGTCCCTGCTCTACTGCAGTTTTCTTGTCTCTATCTGTGAACAAGGGACATAGAGGTGAAAGAATATGTCACATAGGGAAAAAATAAATATCCCATTTGATCTCCAGATATCTAAGTTCGGAATCGAACTAAAGAAAACTAGGAGCTCAAACACCTCTTACCCTAAGATACAGAAACCATAACTCTTGCCTGGTTGTCAGGTTTTCTAGAATCTAGACACATCCTATTTTTTGCATCTTTATTTTTCACTCTTTTCCCACATGAACACTAAAGCCAGCCTCTTGCCAGTCCTCTCTACACAGACATGTTCCCATTGACACTGCTGGAGCCTGCAGTCTCCTCTGCTATCACTGTCACGATCGTGGCAGCCGCTCACAGCCGGTGCCACTGCTGCTGACAGAGTCAGGAGTCCATGAGCCCCACATTCCTGAGGCAGCTGCCACTGCTGTCACCCTGACCCCTACAAGCGGATCTGGCAAAGGCTTCTCTCACCCTTTCACATGCTCGCCTCCCGCCAGTTCCTCCAACTGGCAGAATGTGCCTGGAAAGCAGCCAGGGAGGATGTCTCAGACGTCAAGTTCTCAGATTTCTAGCATCTGTGATACAGAAGAGAGTACTCAAGGCCAGAGATGAAGCCAAATGCATTTTGGTCAAATACCAAGTGACCAAGTGTCAAAATCAATATTTGGCTAAAGTCAAAAGAGTATCCTCATAGAATGAACTTCTGAGATATAGAATCAGTCTGGAATGTTATTTAAAAGATAAATTACTGTGTTCTTATCTTATATTAGAAGGTTTTGAAGGAAATCTCAGAAGTTTAATATCATAGTGCAGGGACAATAGTTTGCTAAATAGAACTTCCAACCAAGGTTGGTGGAGGAAGAAGAAAGATATTTGGGAATATCTCGTTTTTTATTATCTTTTTCTTCCCTGTATACTTTTTATACCTTTCATTATGTTTGGATTGAAGATGCTCTATCTTAGAAATCACAGCATATGATTTTAGAGTGTTTTTCTCCTTACGAAGATGACAATGTGCTTTGAATTCTTCTTCACAAAACATGAAAAAGTACAGACAGAACTTTGTCATAAAAGAATTTATGGTTTAAATGGAATTAAATGACAAAAATTAAATACAGTTTTCCAAGATTTTTCTAATGTTTTGAATGTTAGAATACCAATCAATTATATAAAGATTAGAATATCATAAAGTATAATCTCCATTATTCTGTCTTGTATGATTACCTAAATGTTTATAAATATTTGCTGCCTCAAAAACCAAATAAGCATTCTTCTTAAAATTATGCTACTCACATCCTGTCTCTTAAATTTATATAAGAGTCTGTTTATTTACATTTTAGAGTTTGAAAGTACATGATAATTTTTATATTAAACTAGTGGTTCTCACAAATGAAATATCTATGTGTTTTATATGTTGAAACAGTTTTATCAGTAAAAGGCTATAATAGTATTTGTACGAAAGGGAATATTAAATTATTAATGGTAAATTCAAATCGTATGCTATGTGAATAGGATTAACATTAAATAGGCTATTAATCAATGTGATCATTGATTTTTACAAGTCCAGAAATGGTAGAAATGACATTGAAGTCAGCATGGGGCTATTTGACTTTTCAAAAGCCCTAGTGAAAGCCAAATAACAGGCTTTATTTAGCAGAATATCAAGGCTAAAGCTAACCTGTGATGTATTATAAGCTGTGAGTGCATTACATTTTCTTAAATAAACAAACAAATAAATAAACAAACAAACAAATAAATAAATAAATGGCAGAAAACTTCACTTGAGCCCATACCTGCCTGGAATTGGCTGGACTGACAAGAGCAGCTTGCTGATAAAGCTAGGGCAATTTCCTCCCCTAAAGAAAAGCCAGCTTCCATAAGAAGAACCTGGCTTCATGTCCAATCTAGCAGGAGATTCCTGGCTGCCTTCAGGTTTTTCACATGCACCTTTGGCAACCCCAGCATCTAGATCTCAGCTTCCAATGCACTTGCTCAAAGTTTCAAGCCAGGAAAACTTTGTCAGTGGAATATGAAGGAGGCAGGTGTGAAAGACTAAGCAATATGTCTCTAGGAAACTCCTGGTTGAAATTGCCTGAAACTGGCTGCAAAGATCTGCTCAATGTTCCTGTTCCTCTCCTCTCACCATATACTTAAAAGACTCTCCTTTCAATAAGAAGAAATAATATTGGGAAAGAATTCCTGGGAGGTATCCCCAGAGAAAAGCAAAAGAGGATATTTTAGATCTGCTGAGGAGAAGCAGTTAAACTTAGGATCTTCTCTTATTTGCACTTGAGGCTTCACATTCCTCCAGTGTAAGCCTGAGAGGACCTTCCACATTCCTGACCTGATGCTTGGTTGGGTCCTGAGCCACACTGACCTTGAAGCTGAGCCAAAGGCCTTCCTGGAGGGAGTATGGAGCCGAGGGCTAATCCACTGAATATCTCGCCCGCCCTTCCGCAGTGGGTCTCTCCAGGAGAACATCAAAAGCACCTTGAACAAGAAAAGGACACTACCAGACATTTGGGAGGAAGAGAGCAGTTGTGCCAAACTGACTTAGGTGGAAAATTGGCTTGTTGGCCAAATATAGTTAGCTGCCTGTTTTTATATATCCCATGAGTTAAGAATGATTTTTACAATTTTCATGATTTAAAACATTTTAATGGTGTGTTTTTTAAAAAAAAGAACATTGTATGACACGTAAAACTTAAATGAAATTCAAATTTCATAAATAAAGGACACAGCCATGCCTATCCATTAACAAATTCTCTATGGCTGCTTTCTCTCTATGACAGAGCTGTGTAGTTGCTACAGAGATTGTATGGCCTACAAAATAGAAAATATTTCTCGTCTATCATTTTGTAGGAAGTTTACTGGCCTCTGGCCTCAGCAATGGTGGGGAAGTGCTTTACAACTGAGATCTAGTCTTTTAAGCTGCAGGCCTCTTTTATTAGCTGTTATCCAAAACACTCATTTCTTCAGTCATTGTCACTTCAAGGGACCCCTCTTTCCAAATCATGGGGTTCTGGTTGCCCCAATTATCCCATGCCAGGGGAGAAGCATGGATAGGGCCCAAGTGTCACTCTTTGAGTATGAATGATGACGATAACGTGATGATGATGATGATGAAGGAGAAGATGGAGAAGGAGGAAATGGAAAAGAAAAATAACAAGATAGCTTAGGATTTGTGGACACTGTGCTAGGTCTATTCACCAGTCCAATCAAACACCACACCACCCCTATGAGATAGATGCTATAAAATTGTCCCCATTTAGAAGATGAGAAAAATAAAGCTTGGAGAGGTACAATAGCATAGGTTGCCCAAGGTCACACAGGGAATGGTGGCACTCAGTTACAGCCTAGTTTTCCAACTCCTGAGCCTGTGCTGTTACCACTATGTCAGATTGTTACACTGGTCCTCCATGTTACATTGTCTCTCATGGCACGAGGAAACCTTAAGACCCTTTGGTGCAACCATGATTGATTTTGTTCAACCAGGGCACATGGGAAGGTGGGTGAAATACAGAGTGGTCAACAGCAGAGAAAAGTGATTCTCTGAAACATTATTAAAAGTAATAAAGAGAAAATGTAGAAGAAAATATTAATCATCCACAACAAAGAAGTATTCCCAGGGTCAAGTGGCCAAATTTCCAAACCAAAAAATGAAACACAGCAATTAATTTCCAACATGTAGAACTCAGATGCCCAGGTAGATCTTGGAGTCTTCACGAGATCTAAGAATCCACCTACACATCAAGAACTAACTTTCAAGGAATGAAAAATGTTCTATACTTACAATTTCTTAATGAATGTAAATGCTGTTGTAGTTTAGAAAATAAATTCATTTAAAGGGAGTATTGAACTTTTATTATCTTTTTGTGATTATGCTTCCTGCTTCCAGTTAATAGTTACTGAAGTTGGAATAACTATGATCATGGATATCTTCATGCTGAAAAGTAATTGGGGACCAGGACTGCAACATGTGGCCTGACAAGAGAACAAAATACTTGCAATTGATGCTTTCCAAACCGACTCAGGGTATGTGGGCACCAGATTCAGAGCCCCTTCATTGGCATGAATCTTTCAAATTAAATTACCTAGCTCTGTCTGTATATATCCACGAGAAATGAATATGGAGAAAATTTATTTTGGGTTCCATCCAGAAGCTTATTCTCGAAACAGATTATATTTTTAGCCAGCTATGAAGTGGATACTTGCTAACATAAGCTTTCTATTTTCTAATAATGAATGGTTGCCTCGAGCCTCAATGAGCTCCCTGTCACTGGAAATGTATTAAAAAAACCTGGATATAACCATTTATCAGGGTCACTGCAGATGGGATTTCTACCCCGGGAAAGAGATTTTGACAACCTCTAAGGTCCGTTCTGATTCAATACCCATTATTCTAAGATAAGGCCCAAGAGCATTTTTCTGAGACTGCCCCAAAGAAAATCTAATAACTTCAGGCACACAATGGCTCTTGTTCATCATTTACCTGTTGCTGCTACCTACCTCCCTAGCTTTCCATTAAGTTTGCAAAAAGTTGAAGATTTGGCTTCTAGGCTGCAATTTAATATGTGTATAAAAGTGATATGAGAAGACTGCCATAAGAGGTCTGCAGTCCAAGGAACAGGGCGTGCTTTATTAGTTCCTCATCAATTAAACAGGGAAAACTTCAGGCTCCAAAATGAATTCTGTCTCAGGGACGACAGAGAGTTTTGTTTTGGGATTTTTTTGTTTTTTCTAAGGGAGCAGAAATCCACTGGGGACAATGGATCCTCTGTTTCACATGGGTAAAAAAGGTGGGGGTGTCTCATCTGCCTAACATAGCTATTTTCAGTGAGGGGAAAATCCCCTGGTGAAGGAGGGGGTGACAAATAAGATGACCCTGGAGGCTCTCTCAAACTCCACATCCTTCCCCACCAAGATTCTGGCATGTCCCATTCTGTAGGACTTTTCCTATGAGACTCTTTTTGTGAAAAAATATAATAGATAGTAGTACATTCTGTGTCTCGACATGTTGATGCAGACAGATTTGAGAACCACAAACTGTGACGTGTGTGTGCACGGGAATGGGAGAGGATGACGGATAATTGGTGGCATTGCCATATATAGTGAAAGGCAGAGACTATAAAGAGATAATGTTAGAAAATGAGGCTGATGTCTTGTAATTGAGGGTCTCAGGTTAGAGGTTCTGTAGGTGTTACAGAGCTGATAAAGAATTATGAGAAGAAAACTGAAATAGATGTACCTCAGTAACCACCTACTGCGGGAATATACTTGGATGCCCCAAGGCTCCTTCTCCATTCCCTCTGGAAGCCAAAAGAAGCAGCTTTGATTGCAGATATTAATTTGGGTATCATCCAGGTATAAGCAGATATGGGAAGTATGAGACCACCCAAGGGAACAGAATACATGAGGGTTGTGGAAAAAATCAGAACCTGTGAGTGAGATCAGAAAGCAACAATCAAATAGGTACAAGAGCAACCAAGAGATTCAGGAGAACAGGAAGACCCAGAAGCCAAGATGGACATCATCAAAGCACCAAAGAGCACCATCTTACTCCCATCCAAGCACTGCTTCCTCTTTGGGTAACAGCGATGGGACGGTGCTGAAATCCAGGCAAACCTGAATCAAAGGTAACCACTCCTTGGATATCAGTTTCATTCTTGGAACTACGAGGAAGAATGCTGATATGGAGACATGGGATAGTGAAGTGGACATGGCACTGGCCATGGTGCCAAAATGTTGAGTCCTGATCAGTGACACTTACCAAATGGCCTTGAAAAAGTTACTTTACTCCTCTCAGTCTTCATCCTCTCTACTAGAAACTCAGGGTGTTGACTGATCTGCTCTCTGCTCTCAACTCAAACAAGCTCCATTTCTATAAGGAGTGTAAGTTATTAGTTGTTGCCCCAGTCCAGCAGGACCAACACCCATCATTCTTTTTGGTGCCTCAAATATAAAAATTTAATATAGGTGGCAAGCTATTTCAAAAAATAGAGCATGTCTACCTTCAACCTGTCATAATGTACATACCCCAAGTCACATCTGGCTCCCAGTATTACGATTAGAATACTCTGTACTTCCTGATCAAAGCCGGAACACTTCTCTTGGACTACTCTGAAAATCATCTTAGAACATTCTTAAAGTCTTGAATAAATCATTAGAGCTTTCCAAACTTATTTTTGAGAACTGCAGTAGTTTAGGGCACAGGAGGGACATTTTACATGTGTCTTGGTGTAGTGAGGACTTGTTGACATCCCAGGGAGCAGAGTGAGACACGTTTGTACCTCCTCTACTAGGAGTGTCAACTGCTGTACCAAGATATCCCTTTGCATAAGATACCGCTGTGCAAAACTCCTCCCTCCCTCCCACGCCACAAGATATTTCAGCCCAAAGTCCCTAACACATGCATTGTAATTTACTTCAGTATAAAATTTTCTTTTTGGGGGTAGTGGGAACACCTTTCCCATCTATCTGGTAGACTTGAGTGAGACAAGAGAAAAGAGAAAGCCTGAAACCAATGTAGAGGATGTGGATGTGTTTTGGAATGGGAGGAAGTGGTATTAAGACAGGAAAATTTGTTATCCCCTAAGTACTATTTTCCAAAAGCCATGACTTTCCTTCAAAACAGTTGATGTTTTCCAGTACTACCGTGAAAACATGAGGGGGAAAAAACAAAAAACCTCCCTTTCAAATGTTCAACTTTCCAGTAAATTGATGCTTGGAACTTGGCAAGCTACAGAATAGAGACTAGATTCCCAGAAGGCTTTGCTCCAATTCCCAAGCTTCCAATGGAGGAGCTGGAGGATTAGAACTAGAACTGGTGTGAGGGGTGATGGGAGACAGTGAGTAATAATATTGGTCTTGGGTATAATCCAAAGTGATTTTTGGCTGCTGAAATTTTAGAAAAACATCATTGTACTAAAGTCTGCACAAACATCTTCTTCCTCCTAGCATTCCCCCCTGAAACAATGCTTTGGTAGAGTCTTACTAACAAAAATGATGCATGTCTTGTAATCCACTCACAGCCCCTAGCGCATCCCCAAGGTTACTGTCTGTCTCCACAGAAGGTGCCAACTCTCTTTTTCCCCTTAAAGGGAGATGCTTCATCTCAAGTCAAGAACTTTGGATGTTGTCATCAGCAGGATAACCCAAGGTTGCAAATTGCCTAGCCAAAACTCATCAGTGCAAATTTGGTTAATCCCAAACCAACAATAGTTTCTTTATCCTGGATAATGTTAACTTTGGCTATTGTTATTAAACAGAGAACAGAGGGTGAACTGATTGCTGAGCCACTGAACAATGGATGTGAATGCTTTCTGGTCATTAAAGCATTTTTAAGGTTCTCTAGGGCAGGGCAGCTTCATGTTTCCACACTCTCCCCTGACAACTAAGTTCAACCCACGGGTATCTGAAAACCAAAATAAGGAATTTGGTTTTAACTGTTTCCCATTACAGATATTCAATCAATACAGACCAATCCAGCCCCTCCAGCCCTCGAGTGAGGACAGCTTATACAGTGTACAAGGATGGCTTAGACTTTCTCAACTTTTCTTTTCTTACCCAAGAGGAGCAACACTGTCCGAACACTGGAATCTCCTATCGTGGAGCCACTCATGTCCTGAGTGACCAGGGAAACAGCAGCTGCCTGCCTGTGCCTGTTTCCCCAAACATGCAGTGAGGGATGCAGGCTCCCGGGGCTGCGCTTTCATGCAGGTAGAGGTGAGGATGCCAAGTGAGACAACTCTGGGGTTATTTGAAGCCAGTGACCTCTGCCAGACTGTCAGTTCCTAGAGGGCAGAAACCCAATGGCCTCATTCCATATTCTCCGCGTTACCACGCACAGTTAGTGCCTGGCACAGGGTGGAGACTCAGTAGGCACTTCTTCTACTGAGTTCACCACTGCCTTCGAAGGGCCAGTGGTGTCTCAGCCACAACTGTACTATTTAAATAGACGTGTATGTCATTTTGCCTCCTGAGTTTAGTAAGCCCTCACTCCCAAGAATGGCAAATTAGATTAACTAGCACAAGCGTTTTCAAACACAATAGTTGGGACAGTATGCATACAAAATGCAGAACAGACTTCTAAACCACTTCTCCTTACGTGGAATGACAGACTGATAAGGATGCACTTGTATAAACAGAGGGAGGAAAAGAAGGGCGGGGGTTAGGGCTGAAGGTAAACAAGGAGAGGATGAGAACAGACTCAAAAAGAAGTAAACAACAGACATCTTTTTCATAATTCTCCAAATTTTTTTTTTTTTTTGAAACACGCCTAATTAGTTCCTCAACTTTTCCAAACGTTACCGTTGGTGTCATGTTGGCTTTTCACATAAGAATAAAGGAAAAGGAGGTGGGGGGATGAAGTTTTTCTGGTCTTTTGTACCCTCAGTGTCTGGCCCAGTGCCTGGCCCACAGAGCTAGAGTTTAAATTTTTTAAATTAAAAACACAATTTTTAGGGAACTTTCACATACTTTATCTAAGGTTATGACAAATGCAATTGTTGCCCATACTGTCCTTGAACTCATGCTGATTGTAATGGTGCTGCCAGCTTTCCCCCAGCGAGAAAACACAGCTCCTCAAAACCAAGCTGGCAAGCAGCAGCTAGAATGCAAGTCCAAGGCAGTCTGGGTAACTAGCAGCTACGCAGTGCTGTTTCCATTGCCAACACTTCAGGATCACAGATCCCAGCCACTTGGGAGTGAGGAAAGGTGAAATTAAAGATACATCTGACAAAGACTTACGAGCTGAACTGTGATCAATTATAGCCAGAGAGATTCCGAATTCTCTAGAATTGGTAAAGTTAGTTGCAAGGGAATGGATTTATCATTGCTTTTGGAACTAACCTGGCAAACTTGAATTAAATCAGGGTGGCGGTGCTGGTTGGTGCTTTGGTAGAAGTGGCTTTCCAGGCTACTAGAAACTGGGAGCAAGCTGAGCTTCAGATGCACTTAGGCACCGATCATGCTTACCTACCTGCACCCATGAGAGTTTGGCCCTGCTGACGGTGAGTTTGGTGCAAGAGCCAGGGAGCCCAATGTTTGCAAACATCTCTCTAAAGCAATGGTCTCACTGGGATAAGTGGAGGACCTTTAGATACAACTAATGCCTGCCTAGACCTCATCCCCCAAAATACTGATTTCACTAATGTGGGGTACAGACTGGGTGTCTGGGTTGTTTTCTCCTTTTTAGTATTATTTTTAATAGGTCTTATGTATATAAGGCATAGCATTTAAAATGTACTCAAGAACAATACAATAAGTCTCCATCCAACCCCTGTCCTCAGCCACTCACTTCTTCTCTCAGAAGCAACTTCCAAATACCATTTTAAAACAGACAAGATATCATATATTTTATATATAAAGTGAAAGTGTAGCATGCACTCTTCTGCAGTTTGCTTTGCTATGTTATCTATATGCCATGACCGTCCTTACTTTTTTAAAAGTTTTCCTTATTAGCAATATCTTGCATTAGTGGTACATGTGTTACAATTATATGCCAGTATTGACACATTATTATTAACCAAAGTCCATAGTTTGCATTAGGGTTCACTCTTGGTATTGTACATTCTATACGTTTTTAAAAATGTATTAATGACATGTATCCATCATTGTAGTATCATACAGAATAGTTTCATCACTGTAAATATCCCTATGTTCCACCTATTCAACCTTCCCTGCCCTTTCACCACTGGCAACTTCTGATCTTTTTAGTGTCCCCATAATTTTGCATTTTCCAGAAAGTCATATAGTTGGATTCATACAATAGTGGCTTCTTTAACTTAGCAGTATGTATTTAAGATTCCTCTATGTCTTTTCATGGTTTGATAGCTAATTTCTTTGTAGAATTGAATAATATACCACATATGAATGTACAACAGTTTGTTTACCCATTCACCTACTGAAGAACACCTTGCTGGCTTCCAAGTTTGGGCAGTTATGAATAAAGCTGCTATTAAATATTCATGTACAGGTTTCTGTACAGACATAAGTTTTCAACTCATTTTGGTATTAGGTTGGTGTAAAAGTAACTGTGGTTTAAAAGGTTAAAAATAATTGTAAAACCCACAATTACTTTTGCACCAACTTGATAAATACCAAGAAGTATGATTGCTAGATAGTATGATAAGAGTATGTTTAGTTTTGCAAGAAACGGCCACATTGTCCTCCAAAGTGGCTGTACCATTTTCCATCCCCATCAACAATGAATGAGAGTTCCTGTTGCTCCACATCCTCACCAGCATCTGGTGTTGCCTGTGTTCTGGATTTTGGCCATTCTAACAGGTGCGTAGTATATCTTGTTGTTGTTTTAATTTGCAACTCCCAATGATATATGATGCTGAGCATTTTTTCATGTCCTTATCTTCAATAAGCACACGTGTATCTTCTTTGCTGAAGTGTGTCTTCAGATCTTTTGTCCATTTTCCAATTGTGTTGTTTTCTTATTGTTGAGTTTTAAAAGTTCTTTGTATATTTTGATTACCAGCTCATTACCAAATATATGTTTTATAAATATTTTCTCCCAGACTGTGGCTTGTTGCTTCATTCTCTGAATCTGTTTTGCAGAACAGATATTTTTAATTTTAATGACGTTCAAGTTATCAATTTTTTTTCTTCATGGATTATGCATTTAGTATTGTATCTAAAAGTCATCTCCAAACCTAAGGTCACCTAGATTTTTCTCCTGTGTTACCTTCCAAAAGTTTTATAGTGTTGCATATTACATTTAGGACTATGATCCATTTTGAGTGAATTTTTGTAAAGGGTGTCAAGTGTGTATCTCAATTCATTTTTTTTGCATATGTATATCTAGTGTATTCAGAGCGATTTATTGAAAAGACTATCCTTCCTCAGTTGAATTACATTTGCTCTGGGCTATATACACCTAGGTTTACCCCTAGGTGACTGTAATATGCAGCCAGGACTGGGAAACACTGCTTAGATGAAAGTGTGTGGACTATTAATATAAGTTATTCTGGAAGAAAATGTAAGCCCTGGATATAAAAGGACAGCAGCTTAACAAGAATCCACGCGCTTTCTGGATTCTGGAGACTCATTTAACAGGAAACACATCTGCTAGTGACACTTTTCCTGCAAGTAGGAAAAGTGTCACTAGCAGATGTGTTTCCTCTTATAATCCCAGTTGCAAGGAAAAGCCACCCAAAAATATGTGCTTCCACTCCTTCTACGTGAACCACCTCACTTCCTTTAAGAGGAATATTCCTAGTTAAATAAACTGGGGGCTTAGAGCAGGTATGTGGGTGCCTGTCGCCTCCTCCCTCCAGTCCCTGAATCACCTGAGATGCTGCACAGGGCCCGAATATGGCCAGGTGCTCTTCATGGGATGTGAAGAGCTTAGGCTGGGAGCCAGAGAGCAGCTGATGATGCCAACACAAGGATGGCAAAAGGAGAGGATTCAAAGTCTTCCATGGATGTTGCTGGCTAAGGGCTTCATCAGTTCCTGCCCACATCACCCTCTTGGTAGGGGTAACATACCTGAGCAAGGCCCTGGTGGGCAGAATGAAGTTGGGGCTTTAATCCTGAGAGGTTAGGGAGACAGAAACAAGAAGAACAGGCTGGGAAAACAAGGCAGTGTCAGTGCTGGCCGCAGAGCTGAGGGTCTGCAGTCAGAGACCCAGTACAGCCCCAGGACCACGGAAACAGAAAGGGGATTATACAGGAGAGAGGGAGCCAGCCACTGCCAAGAACTGGAATGAACAAAGAATGGAGTGACATGAAGACAGTCAGCGTGGAGTGAGGCTGGACTGGGACCCAGCAAGAGCTAGGTCAGGAGTGTCCTCAGCAGTTCCTGCCAATCAATGGCTGTGGGAGTCTATGGCTGGCTTTAAGAGCCATGCAAGTGCTAGATGGCTGCCCTGGAGGGAGATCCAGGAGCCACTTCCTCACCATCTGAGAGAACTTCCCTCAGGCAAGATCTGCAAACACCTCCTCATAATCTGTCCCTGCTTACCCCTGACCTCTCTGCAGAGGAGAACAGCACATAGCAGGCATGCACATAGCAAGCATTCATTGAATGAATGATTGTGTGGAATTTGCAAACTATCTAGAATGCAAAAACCACAAGAGCACCAAAATGGAACATCCATCAGTGGAGTCTTCCCAGGCTATGTTCCTTTTCACTTACTTTAAGTTGTGAGTCAATAACCACTATATCCAAGAGAGAAATTAATGAAAAGTGAGCATACATGTTGACTTTATTGATCAAATAAAACATAACCAAGAAAGTGACATGTTCACTACTAGACGTAAGTGTTAACCATATTGCATGGAAATGAGTTTAAATGGTCACTCGTGCTCATAAATGACTCCTATTACTAATATTCTTACCCAGAACCAAATTTTAGAGTTTTGTTTTCTAGCAGTTCTGCATTATTTATGACTGATATCAATGCTAACTCTTTCCCCTATATTTCCCAGCTCTCATGTAATCATATATCCTTAGACTCCTGAAGCTGAACTAGAAGCTTAGTGGTATTCTATTTGAGCTTCTACTTAACACAGAAAATCTGTTCACATAAACATCCATGATACATACAGAGAGAGAGAGAGAGAGAGAGAGAGAGAGAGAGAGAGAGAGAGTCCTCAAGCAGCTGCCTCTAGCTCACTTCCCCCAAGCTAGATGCCCTAGGAGCTTGAGAGCCCAGACATCAGAAACTCTGGGTTCAGGCCATGGGTAGCCTATCCAAAGGTCATGGTCACGTACAGACAGAGGAAATGAAGGGGAGGGGACTTGACACAGGTAGAATTCTGTGCATGTTGGAGTCTTGGATTCAAGAAATAAGATGAGATGAGATGGGTTAGAACTACTAGTAGGGCTGAGGTGAAGAAGAAGAAAGGATATGGCCTGATACCCTACCATTTCTTCTAACCCAGCTCTGCCCCAAATGAACTAAAGCAGATTTAGGTTTGCAAGCAGCCTTGGCAACAACAAGTTCAGTGGCCAGGAGAAGTCAATCTCCACCTCTCTAAAAATATTATCTTGCTGTTGCCAGATGTTGCTCTAACCAGAGACATAGCACTCCCAGACCTTAGGTACAGATAAAGGCTGTTATGAGCAAATACCTAGAAGGGAGAACTCATTAGTGTGAATGAATTTGTCAAAGTATAAAAAATATCAGATATCTTTCTGTTTTGATAGAGCCAGCCAAATGGCAAAGAATTCAAGCAAGAACAAAACAAAAAGGAAGAAAAGGTCAGGGAGGGAGAACTATAGACATTGGACTTTCCAATTCAAGACTTGGCTGACAGTTGATCCCATTTCCAAATGTAGCTTGAATATCTTGTTCCGTGAATTTTCATTTATTTTTAACTCCTACACCCTTGTTTCAAATTACCCCAGCTAGATAGATATATTCCATTTCTTTCTCAGCCATGTGACAGTGTGGATCTATCTTACAGTATTTCTTGCTGTATACCTTCTATTTTATACAATTGGGAGGTATTAACCACCTCTCTCCTTGAGAGTACGCAGCATCTATGCCAAACTTCTCTCTTTAATTTGGGGTATGGCAGCGCAGGCAGAGGGAGCTGTTGTCAGAGGCCCCCAAGACCACCCACAGGTTCAGTGATTCTCTAGAAGGAATTACAGAAGTCAGAGAAGCTATTGTACTCACAGTTGTGATTTATGATAGCAGAAGGACACAGATTACTGAACGGTACAACATGCATAAGGCGGAGAACGAGCGAGAGACCACGCATGAGCTTCTCAGTGCCCTCTCCACATGGAGTTATACAGACAGCGCGTAATTCTTCCGGCAAACAATATATGACAACACCATGGAGTACTGCCAACCTAGGAAGCTCACCTGAGCCATGTTGTCCAGGATTTTAATTGGGGTGGGAAGGGTTCAGTCACAAAAAGATACCAATACTCAAAGTGGTGGCTGCTAAATTATCTTGAGTACACCACGCGAACAAATACACATTATTATATCCTTCCCTTGATTGCTCTATGAAATTGCGTAAAGTAGTAAAATCACATATTCTGATTAAGAAGAGGGGACTTAAATGCCCTGTGGGTGAACAGAAGGGAAGATTTTGATACAGTCTGTGCTGGTCCCTCACTAGCATTCGTTCTGTAAGAACTTACCAGTGACCATGCATTCAACCAAATGAAGCGTTGAATGGCAGCAACTGAAAAATTCTTCCCCTGCCTCTTAGGTACTTTGATTTAAAAAATGGAATTTCAAATCACTTCTATCCACAAGCTTGTCCAAATAAAACTAGACATTGCTCATGGATCTACATATGTGGCACACCGCACAAATGTAAATTTTCACAAATTCCATTCAGTCTGTAAATTTTCTACTCTTTTCATTTTCTTTGAAATGAAAAGATCTTACTTGTTAAATGTACTCCACACCTTGTATGGAACACTGCTAAAAAGGAGATATGACTTGCTTACCTGTGATATTGAGGCTTTCATAATGAAATGTTTCTTGTTTTGTTTTGTTTTTTCAATCACTTTTCATATTCTGCAAAACATGCAGAAGCACTGAATGAGACTTTTTACATTACAAAAGTAGAAGGAGGTTCTTCCTACCTACACCATGGCTATCACTGTTGCCAGCCATAGAAAAGGTGGGCTTGACATAAAATCATATTTTCTAAATGTAAGACAAGAAGACTGTCTTTCTCTGTTTGGAGATACATTGAAGATGAAAATGGAGAAAAGGATTATAGTAAAACAGAGATTTATATGCTGTTTCTCCAAAACAGTTTAATGATCTGTGAAGAGGCCATTAGGATCCTAGAAAAGGACGAACGGACTGTGTCTGAGTTGTTTGATGTTATATAAGGTTGCAATAAAAAGTCAAAAAGCAAAAAAATAACTTTTTTTTTTTTAAATAAGAGTACTTTAGAACTCAAAAAATTGTTACCACAAATGAGAAGCCAAGTTCAATAGGACTTTTTCAATTTGTTTACCAAAACTCTTATTTATTTGGAATACAGCTTTGATCTCACAAGTTGAAATTACTTCTGTGTTTTAAAACCACTTTCTTTGAGAAAGAGAGATTTAATTTATGATGGTACTCAATTTGCTTCAGAGTGTTTAAAAATGATGGACATTTTAGATATTGATAGCCTACGTGTTGAATTTACAGATGCAAAGGACCTGATTGACAAAAAGCTGGTCTACCAGAGCAAGCCTACAGAATACAAAGTGAAGGAACATTTTTGGAAAGCTGGAAACTAATTTCTACAACTCTGAAAACCTGCTCTTGCTAGTAAGTAAAATCCTAACTACGCTATGGTCGTATGCCTCTGTTGAGAGGATATACAGCTTGATGCCATCACATTGGCCTGACACTAGAAATCAATATAATGTGGACTTGAAAAGAGCAGAACTGCAAGTCAGTGAATTTTGACTGTTCACTTTTACTACTACACAAAAGAAAAGAAGGCTGTCCTAAAAGCTGTAAGCAGTTCAAAGAAGTATTATTGGAAAAGAAAGAGTAAAAATATCCAACTGTATCACATGACAGAAAACAATGTTATTTTTCATTGTTTTTTTTACTAAATATAGGTAATAACTGTTTTGTATTGTACTGTCTAAAAATGTTATTTTGTCCTGAAAGAGTGGTCTCTCTGGCTTTTCCCTGCTGAGGGGTACAAAATGTTGAGTCTATATCTAGAGGCAGCCAATTGTCAGGTTGGGGCCCTGAGTATTCTTATTTTCAGCAGCTGTCCTATGATTGTCTGAATTCAAACCCTTTCCCAGCTCATGGCTTTTGTAATGCTGAGAATTACCATCTCAGTATCACCTACCCGCTACCATAGATTAGTAGGCCAAAAAATGAAAGCCAAAAGATCTCTATCTCTATCTGTATGTTTATTTAATTATGTACATGTGATATTTTCCTACCTCCAGATGGTATGCCAAATTAATTTATAAAATCCCTTAAAAGAGATCTGTTATACTGATTTAGAGAAAAATGAGCACTTATATAAATAAAATATTCCTAAAATTCTGATATATAGAAATTAGCCCAAATGTTTTTTAAGTTCACACGATTTTGGTAAATCTTTGGTAAATATGACTAGTTTGATATCATTAATTTAATAAAAACAAGTAGGCCTTCAGAGTCATCAGCATTACATATAAATCAGACATATATCTCTATTCTATCTGGTTTACTGGTCAAATAAGCTAATATATATCTACTAGATGTTGAAGATTATAAAATTTACAGATTTAAATTTAATTAAAGTGAGTCATTGTTCTGACCAACTTTATTGAAAAATAATTACATTTTATTGTGTTTGGCTAAAAACAGTTTACAGGGGCCGGCCCGGTGGCTCAGGCTGTTAGAGCTCCATGCTCCTAACTCCAAAGGCTGCCAGTTCGATTCCCACATGGGCCAGTGCTCTCTCAACCACAAGGTTGCTGGTTCAACACCTCCAGTCCCTCAAGGGATGGTGGGCTCCGTCCCCTGCAACTAAGATTGAACACGGCACCTTGAGCTGAGCTGCTGCTGAGCTCCCGAATGGTTCAGTTGGTTGGAGTGCATCCTCTCAACCACCAGGTTGCCAGTTCAATTCCTCAACTCCTGCAAGGGATGGTGGGCTGTGCCCCCTGCAACTAGCAATGGCATCTGGAGCTGAGCTGCGCCCTCCACAACGAAGATTGAAAGGACAACTTAACTTGGAAAAAAGTCCTGCAAGTATACACTGTTCCCCAGTAAAGTCCTGTTCCCCTTCCCCAATAAAATCTTTAAAAAAAACAACAGTTTACAAAATCTTTTTGGTGACTGCAAACTTAGAATTGTACTAAGTGGAGTTAAGTATTCACTAAAAATCTAAATCATTTCTAAGTAAGAAACTACTAAAACATTCATTATGATCATGTTTAAGTTTATATACTTTGGACTTCTTATTTTTAAAAAGAAACTAAAGATATTTGGATCTGTTAATAAACAAGTTATTTACCCATAGTGAAAAAAAAAAAAAAAAATTTACTTTAAAGAAATACATACCTATAAAAATTGTGAAATGGTGTATATATTCAAAAACTTTGCTGATCAGCTATAATCAGCTATGCTGATATATGGCAGACAAGTCATAATTGTCTACTTCCTGGTTTTATCTATATATAAAAGTTACTAGTGCTTCAAAATTATAATCAATATATGCAATTGAAACCCCTAGAAATAATAAGAGTGGTGGAAAACAACTATGTATGCAAAGAATGTAAGATGTGCTCTTGTTAAGAGAAAAAAATTTTTTGTCCTAAAGTAATTGTTTAGAGATTGTTTAAAGTTTGTTCCAGAATAAGACAGAGGAGAGCATAGGACAAAAACCTGAATGGATATAGAATGTTGTAAAAGGTCTGCAGAAAAAAAGAGAGCAGTCAAGCTAAAGTTACATCGATGTACTTACAAGATTTTAAAATAAGCTTTAATATCAACTGATGCAAAACTACAGTATTCTTTCTCTTAAAAGGACTAAATTTCTTCGGTTATTAATCTGTTCCTCCTAAGAGATTGCAAAGGTTTTCCTTTACCTTTTAAGTAATCCATCTAGGAAACAAATTCTGTCTTATCAGAATAATTTCCTGTGTTGTCTTTATCATGGCCTCGATTATTTAAGAGAAACAAATTTTCTCATTGTTTAAAGAGCAAAGGCATTTTTAAATCTATATTTACCTTTAAAATCTTTTATTGTCACTTTGGTTAAATAGATAACCAAGGTTTTTTTTTACAGTGACCTATGATCCTATTTAATCAAACGTTTAAACCTTTTGACATTTTTGACAACTTTTGATATTTTGCCTTCCCAAACTAAATCCTAAACGCAATCTTTATCTCAAGCTGACTTTGAGATTTCTTAAAGGGCTCCCGGAAAGTCTCAAAGGATTTGTTCTTTCACCTTCTAAAAAGAGAAATGGTAGAAAATAGTCAGTCTTCTTTGATATGTTTAACTGTATGAAAAGCATTGTCAAATAAGAAGAGCTATTTAACTTTCCCTGGGTTATGCTTGTATGGGTAAATGTTATTAGTATAAATATTTTAGGAATTATACGAAATTCCTAGAAATTTTTCAGTGACCTCACTGTCCATGATGATCTACACGCTGCTTGCCTAATAGGAGACAATAATGGCATAATGCTATCCGTCGTGATTCCAGTTATTATTGAAAATGTTGTATGTTACAGAAACAACCAAATTTCTTAGTCAAGTGCATTATTTTTATAATGAATTTACATCAGATCTTTAATCACAGCCATATTAAGCCTTTTGTCATTCAAAAATGTTGTTTAACTCTGGTTCTTCTCTGAAAGCACTTGCAAACAGCTACAGACCAAGTGCTTCTCTTTCAACAAAAAGAACTGCCTTAGAAACTCATAGAAAGGACCGAGTTAATCTGTGTGTTGTCAGGTGCTCAGGGGTACAGATTTCTGGCGGCATTGTTTAAATAACTTTGAGATCATACCACTGGACTAAGTCAGGATTTACAAAAACTTTAGTGGAGAAACAAATGAGCTCATGAAATTGCTAACTCAAGATCAAGCAGAACAAGAATTAATTACATGGGAATAAATGAACTGATAAAGACTGATTATGATTTCTTATGGCTTTTGTTTGGAACATTGCTGGTTCTTTAATGTTCTGTTTTCTGGATACAAGGAATCCCTTTCTCTTTTCTCTTAAGCTATCTATAAATCATAACAATTTAGTAGATTATATGTTTACAAACAGAAATGAAACATTTGTCTTTTCTCTCTGCCTAGTTTCTCCAGAATTCAGAAATTGTTATTCAGTATTTTTATTTTTATGTCAATATAATTTTTACATAGGTTTAATAAGAATCTATGCTCCTTGTATTAGGACATGATTAGAAACATTAGTTACAGAATGAAGGCTTTCACTGAAATGTCATGTTTGAGAATAATGTACATAGAATCAAATATGACCAGACAGATTTTTTGGAACTAAGTTTGACTTTATGAACCAATGCTTACAAAGTCCTCTTGGAAATACCAGCATGGTACCTGTCTTCCAAGTGATTAAGGAAGATCACTTCCTGGCAGGCCTAAAAACTTTAAAATACTTGGGGGACTTCAGGAAGGAGAGGTATTCACCTAAATCTATAGGTACTTCATATGAAGTCCAATGGCAAGTTCTTGGTTTGGCTTCCTAGCTTCAGCCGGCTTTTTTACAAAGTGAGATTCCTACAAAAGTTCCAGTAAAGCAAACTTTAAAAGGCCTGTATGATCAATTACTATTCTTGCTTCACTTATGTAAATAATCATGCCATATTTAAAGAGACTAGATGTATTTTGTAAACAAGAATAATCTTACTTTGATTATCTTTGATGAAAGAAGGAGGTAACTGTAGAGAGACTTTATGTTTCAGTAGAATACTATAATATATCCTTGTGGGTTATCAGATTCTAGTCTTTTATTTTCTTTGAGGTTTTATTGTCCACCTGTAGACTGGACTAGATCATGATATCTTACACATTTTGGTGGTCCATATCAAATTCTCTATTCTTCTAGCTTCCTTCAATATCTGATTATAACCCTCAAAATTAACACTTTCAAATTTGCTCCCATCCTGCTGACTTGGTATCACTGAACACTAAGACCTGACTGCCCAGATCCTTACTGGGACCCTACATCGTCTTGTAACTGCCCTTTTACCCACAGATCTCAAAAACTCCTGCAGGCTGGAGCTGACTGACTTGATCTGAACCTCAAAGGACTGCTCACCACAACAGGTCATGTATGGGGTGCCATCACCAAAGACATTCACACTGAAAACCAGAAAGTCCATCATTGCCACTACCATCCTGACTCCACCATCTTATAGTCTGCTCCAACCATTAATCTTTACTTTTTTTCATTCTAATATATGTTCTTCTTTACTTTGAAGATTGCTCATTTCCCAGTTTCTAACCAAAAAGTTACCAATCAACTCAGTTCCTTGAAGTAGTTTATGAAACTTCTTCAGAAGTTTCAGATGGGGGAAATGAAAGTGGTATGTAAATTATTTTAAACCCAAACTATGTGAACTATTAACAGCCACAAAAACATTATCTAAAATTAAGCAGAACCTCCCAAAGTACAGCTGCTAATAACCCCCCTTGCGGGAGTTTCTGGTTCAGGAGAAGACTGGCCCTTAGCACTGGGAAGTGAGACTTCAGCTACCCATTAGCATCTAACCTGTCAATAGAACCTCCCATATTTTCCCATTAAAATCCCAACTTCTCCTGCCCCCCCTTTTTTTTTGTTGTGAAGTTGGTATATAAATCTTTACCTCAGGCTATTCAGCAATGTACTCACTACTAAGTATTCCCACATGCAAAATAAGTTTTTCTCCTGTTAATCTGTGTGTTGTCAGTTAATTCACAGACCCCAACAATACAGACTTAAGTGGGGAGAGAAAGTTTTTCTCCTAACATAGACATCAATTATCATAGTCTAAAATTGAGAAATCAAGAAATAGGGAAAAATATTTTAAGCATATTCACTATGGTTATGAAGGTAACAAGTAGACACCCTCAAAATATAGTTACAAGAGATTTTCTTGGGGGAACTGGAATGAGATTTAGAAGGGACAGAAGGAGCATGCCATTTGTTTTTCATCATCAACTTTTCCATAGTATCTGATTCCTTGATGTGCACATATTACTTTGATAAAAAGAAAATGACAGCAATGAATGCAGAGGGAAGCCACTGTAGTGCCTGAGGACAACGTGTTCACACCTTTGCGTGTTTCACTGGGCAGTTCACTCCTCACTAGCTCCATCCCTTCAAAGAATGAAGCACAAGACTGTGCTTACAAAACATTTACATCCCAAGGGAATCACATCTGGGCAAGTGCCCCAGTCCAGTATGCAGGGGGATGTGGAAATTGATTGTGACTTCAAACTCTAGACCAAGTGTTAAGTGGGTATTCAGTTGCAAATGTGTCTGCTTTGCATTCCCTCAGGACCATTGTCAAGTATTCATGTGCTAATCAGAACTTACCCAAAACAATGCTGCTCATCAGTAGCTAAAATCAGTATAAATTGTTAATGCAGAAAAACTTCCAGAAACCAAGAGGGATCATACTTCAAAGTACAGAAGTCACTTCTAGTTTATTACAGAGAATGTGATTTCCCCACTTCCTCCCAATATGTTTTGCCTTTCCTTGGACTATCAAAGGATGTCTACACAGGATAAATCTGAGTTTGCAAAGCTTCACCTCCACGCACAAATCTCTCAGACCCTCATTAGTCTCCAGAGCCCTGCTGAACTCTAGGCACCGCCCTATTTCATGCACATGTGCTGGTTTTTGTTTTGTTTTTTTCGCTTTTTCCAAATAAAATCCTGAAACCGAAGGATCTATCCCAGAATTTCCCAAATTTTCTAGATTCATGGTGCCTCTGGTATCTCACTAATGTTTTTCCAGGATTCCAGGACAAAAGAAGTAACTAACAATCTAGTTTATTAAGTAGTTAGGTCCCACACAACTTAATACATATTTATGTTTTATAACTTAATAGACAATCAAAAAAATAATACACATAAATTGAAAGGAAAATAATGTTGCATTCTTCACCACAGCTACTTACTCCTGGGATGTGTGCTCCGTCAGTGCTCATGTTGTTGGGCACCACCACACACATTTCCTGTTTCACATTGATTTTTCACATGGTACATCGTTTTTATCATAGTATAGAGGAAAAATAATGTTGCCTCTACCCTCTGAGTTCTTAGCTGAGACCTCTGAATAAAAGACAGATTAACAAAAGAAAAACAAACAGAAGTTGAAAAACATGTATATCTCATGCACGAGGTCAGACAATTGAGTTCGTGAACTTGCCACCGTGCACTTACATTGGCAGCATTACAAATAGCTCTGTAAGGTTTCATAACCTTGGTATATCAGTGTCTCACAGCTGTGTTCCTGTCGATGTGGGCAGTGTCTTGTTGAGTGGCATTCACTATTGTTGTTGTATGTTTTTGAGTGTCATTCCGAGAATGTCTGAGCTTGAAATAGAGCAATGAACATGCATTATATTTCTTGTAAAAATTGGCAAGAGTGCAAGTGAAATCAGGGGCACATTAGTCCAAGTTTATGGGGATAGTGCCATAAAGATAATGGCAGTGTACAAATGGATTAAACATTTTCCTGAGGGGAGAGAACACATCACTGAAGAGAGGTCAGGGCCGCCAGTAACGAGCAGAACTGACAACAACATTGCAAAAAATGGTCGTATTGAGCGTCAAAATCATCAGTTGACTGTGGGAGTATAGCAGATGTAGTAAATATTGATAGAGAAACAGGAAAATCTTAACTGAAAATCTTGGCACGAGAAAGATGTGTGCAAAAATGGTCCCAAAGGAGCTTACTGAGGAACAAAAGCAAAGGAGACTTGAAGTTTGCCAAGACATTTTGGAGAGGCAAGACGATGTTTTGGTCCATGTTATCACTGGTGATGAAACATGGGTGTACCAATATGACCCTGAAACAAAGTGTCAAAGTGCACAGTGGAAGTCAGTCAATTCTCCACGACCATAAAAGTTCGGTCAGTCCAAATCAAGAGTCAAAATGACATTGCTAAGCTTGTTTGATGTCAGAGGGATTATTCATTATGAATTTGTACCAACTGTACAAACAGTTAACCAAGTTTACTATTTGGAAGAGCTGAAAAGACTGCGTGAAAAAGACAACCTGAACTTTTCGCCAACAATTCATGGCTTTTGCATCACAACAATGCACCAGCTCACATGGCACTGTCTGTGAGGGAGTTTTTAGCCAGTCAACAAATAACTGTTTTGGAACACCCTCCCTACTCACTGATCTGGCCCTCAATGACATCTTTCTTTACCTGAGATAAAGGAAATATTGAAAGGAAGACATTTGGATGACATTCAGAACATCACAGGTAAAATGACGACAACTCTGATGGCCATTCCAGAAAGAGTTCCAAAATTGATTTGAAGAGTGAACGAGGTGCTGGCATCGGTGCATAGCTTCCCCAAGGGGCGTGCTTTGAAGGTGACCACAGTCATATTCAGCAATGAGGTTTGTAGCACTTTTTCTAGGATGAGTTCACGAACTCAATTGTCAGACATGGGAGATATCCAGGGGAATATGAGTAACTCTTAAAGGTGGCTTAGAAGTCCCACTTAAATACCATCTTAATAGGGGAAAAGGAGGGAGGATGTAGATCTACTGGGGAGAGTAAATGATTTATAAGAAAGATGAATAGGTCCATAGAAGAATAAAGGTATGATAGTTTGTGACAAAGTTTGTCTGGGTGTAGTGCTGACTTCTAGTCTCCTCTCCTGTGATGAGTCAATCTTTCTGGGTTAATGAAACTCTCAGAGAGGGGATGTATAACAATTGACTGAGCCCCTGCATTTGCTATTTGTCAAGTTCCTACAGCTCAATGAAACCAAAGCTCCTTATGACTTTGATTAAATATAGCTTTGAATCCTAGCTCTAGAAACCCTCTCTCTCTCTCTCTCTCTCTCTCTCTCTCTCTCTCTCTCTCTCTCTCTCTCTCTCTCTCTGTCTCTCTCTCTCTCTCCACACCTCATAGACCTAGCCTCTTCCCTGGAAAATCATCAACCCCGGAGACAGCAAACAACAGCAGCCAGGACCTGACTAATGGTCACAGGGTCTGGACCTCTTGCAGGCTAAAGATAACATCTTGACCTAATTTATGTTTGAGCTTCTGAGCCCTAAAGTGGAATGACCCCTGGCTACCTTTCCATGAGACCAGACAGAGGGACACCAGAGCAGACCTCACAGCTGTCCTCAAGACTCAAAGAAATGATTTATCACCCTTACATATCTCAACCAATCAGGTCCCAGCACAACCCCATATCCCTAACCCACGGTGTTTTGTGATTTTGCCCTATATAATCCATAATCTACGTGACATCAGGGAGTGGGGTCTTTTAGAGGGTTAACTTGCCCCCACTCCAGATCGGCCAGTTCTCCCATAACCCACCTCTCTATACCACACACTCCTGCCCATACATGTCTTTTGGGCCAGCATGCACAGGCAGACGAAATCAAATTTGGGGTTCTGGTAACGTCAATATTGAATATGCCTAAGTGGCATATCTGGAGGTGGCATGTCCTAAACTCTTACAGTCATATTTTGGGGTGGCACATTCTGCTACCCTTCAGCAGCTGCCTCAGAAAACAACAGCCTCACAAAGATATAATGTCATCAAAAAATTAATGCAATCGTGTTGAAACTGTGGACTATCTCAAGCTAGTAATTCATGAGATGCATAGATCATGAGATGTCTTCCAGATGTCAAATTTCCCCAAAATTTCACAGTTATAGCACAGTGGTCTTCTGATCATTGTGATGCCCAGGTTCTCAGGACAGTTTGGGAATGACAAACCTACCCCAAGACAAAGTTGAGGCCAGACACAGGTTCCTGGAAAGTTGAGTAGGTGATATTAAGTGGCAAATGATAGGAATTAGGAGACTTCACCTTAATACCAAGTAATCAGGAATTTCCAAAAATCTATACATTTGAATTTTAGTGTTCTCAGCAGAAGATCATTGTTGTGAAAACTAGTGGAGCATTCAAAACACTTCTTGTTCTAGAAAGCATGACATGTAAACCTCAAAGAATATTTAAGCTAGGAGGCATGATAGATATAAGGTAGCCCAACTCCTCTATTTTAAAATAGAGACTATAATAACTAACATGATTTAGTTCTTATATATATATATAGATTACTGCCCTAGTGTTTTACTGCATTAACTCATTTGTCCACAAAACAATCCCATGAAATACTATGATTATCTTCATTTTACAGATTAGTATACTTAGACACAGACAAATTCAGAAATTTGCCTGGGATCACAGAAGCAAGTGGAGAAACTGGCGTCAGACTCCAGACCATCTGGCCCCTAAGTCCAAGCTATTCCTCACATGGAAAACACACTCTGAGAAGATTCTTCACTAGATATTTGGTTCAGTACTTAACAATTTTCAAAGTGCTTTCAAATCAAATGTCCCCTCTGACAGCCACAAAACTGAAAAGTGGGAAGGACAAATATACGCAAATTTCAAGTGGGGAAAGTAAGACTGAGTGGGGTCCAGACCAAATTTAAGTGAGTGATGGTACAGGGCAAGCCCCGCTTTCTGACTCCAACTCTACTGATCTTGCCACTACAATACATTTAGGTGATTTTTTTTTTCCTCATATATTCTCTAAGATAACACAAGTGACTTCTTGGAGAAAAATTAAAAGACTACTACTACTGTTCGCTAATCTTCAGATAAAATAATAATGGTTTCAAGTCATTGCACCATGTGCCAAGCATTTCGCCAAGCACTTTGCCTCCTGAAGTCCTCTTGACAATCTTTCTAGGTAGTTGCTTTCCCCCTTTTTACAGATGAGGAAACTTGCCTTGTAAGTCACTTAGCCAGGATCCTTCAGCTAACAAAGACCTGGTTAGCAGATTGTCAGGACCCGAAAAAACAAATGTACATTTAACCACTGTGCAGGTTTTACATAAACCAGATTTGTGAAATAATATGCTTCAATTCCAGGAGCTAAAGAGAGTTCACTGGCAATTCTGTTTTCTAAAAAAAAAAAAAAAAAAAAAAAAGTATCTGATTTGCTATGAAATACAATCGTGACTTTGTAATCACTATTTTCTTTATTTGCAAATTGGTGGAAACAACTGGGGTGATCATGTGAAGAGGTCAAGCAAGAGACAGGGTCTTTATTTAATTTGGCTTCTTATGTAAGTAGAGCAGAGGAATTTAAGGAGATAGAGTCACCAAGAACTACATTTGTGGAGAGAATAACTTAGGAAAACAAAAGGAAATGAACGTGGATTAAACCCTTATGGTGCACTGCAAGCTTACCCCATTTCCTCCTCACATCTGCCAGCCAGGTGAGCATTTTACGGCCTTATAGGTGAAAAAACCGGCTGGGGTAGTTAAGAACTAGTAACCCACCCAATCGTGACATGGGTTGGGTATGGAGTTTAACTTCCAAACCTGAGCTCTTTCTCCTGACAAACTTTCAAACCAAAGAAACCCACAATACAAATGTTAGAAAGTGATTATTTGTGCAAAAGTACAAATCAACAAACAGCAATATCTTGTAACAATTGCTAAATGGTAAGTAAAGGGCCAATAACAAAAAATTGATTTGAAGATCTTGTAAGAGATGTAAACAAACCCACTCAGGACATTCAGAGGCAGGTCAGCGAAGTCTGAGAAACTATGATCCTTGGTCTCCCAGGAAGTCAAAGCTATTTCTTATATCACTTTGATCAAAAAGCAAAACCACTATATTTTTCTTGTCCCAAATATAGTGGATGGACAGTTCCCAAATACAGTGCTTAGATTAAAAGACAAAAACAACAACAACAACAAAAAACACTAAATATGAACCTCTAAGTCATAAAGAGTTTAAAGTACTTGTAAATAATTATTACAAAGCATTGCTTTGTAGAAAGGTAAATTCTAGAAGAGCATTATCCCCCATCCACCCCCCAAAAAAAGAAGGAGGAGGAAGAGGAGGGAGGAAGGAAGGAAGGAAGGAAGGAAGGAAGGAAGGAAGGAAGGAAGGAAGGAAGGAAAGAAAGAAAGTTGCATTCCTACAACTTGTCAGCCACATACTAGTATGTAGTGATTTTCTTGGTATTTGCCAGTATAGCTTAGCAGCCATTGTTTTTCTGCAACAAAAGTTAACATATGTGAGTTCAAATAAATTTAAGTCCCACGATGCCACCCAGGCACACACAGAAAGAACATGTAAATCCTCATGCTGTGGACTGACTCAGGACCTACAGAAGATAACTATGAAGTATTCCATGGTGACCTTTACATTGAGAGAGAGAGAGAAAGGAAAGAAGGAAGGAAAGGAAGGAAGGAAACACTTTTTAAAATTTGTTTTCCTTTCTGTTTTCCAAATTAGTATCTACTTCATATGCTTGTTGTTACTTCATATGAGTTAATTTGTGGCAAATGCTTAGAACAATGTAAGCACCTGGTAAGCACTACAAATAATGTTGCCTGTTACTATTACTGTCATCAGTATCATTCTTAGAACCACTGACCTATACTGGCATTCTGTGTAAGGCTGGAAAGCCAGAGATGGCAATGACAGAAAGCTCACAGGACATGAGCAGAGTTCAGCAATGGTTTGTCTGTCCCTCTAACCAAGGGAGCCTGTCCAGGTAGGGACATCTATTATACCAGACTTATTTTCAGTTTTTAGAATGCTGTTGAAACTGTTAGAAGACACATATTTAAGTGCATAAGTATTGAATCTAAATTCAGCATCTGGCTTGTTAAGAAGTTACTACCACATTGAACTTTTAAATTTTTTGGTTCTGCTCTAATCTTTAATTTCAAAAAATTTACAAGGAGCAACATATTATATAAAGGATTACATTGAAGGTGTCTGTTTCTGTTTGGTGTTAAAAAGTAAATTCAAATAATATGTGATGGAGGAACAGGAAGAAAGGAGAGGTGGAAAAGATAAACGTTACTATTTAACAAGTGGTACCATGCATTTCTAAGCATTCCCTCCCCCAGAAGACATATCTATTACGTAAAATAGAATACTGAATATACCTCTAATAGAGACGAGAAGCTTGAACATATACGTGTCACTTTATGCAATCAGTTAACGCATATAACCCTTTCTCATTACTGTTCTGTTGGTTCTTAGCACTTCCTCCTTTGAATTATACCAGTTTATCTCCGCTACCAAACCAGAAGTTCTTTAGAAAGAGACATTATTTTATCTTCTCCTCTCAAGAGTACTCCCTGTTGTGCTTTAGGACATAATAGCCTCACAATTACTATTTAAATGAGTACGTTAATTAAACATTCAATGAGTATTTAATGAATACCCAGTTATTTATACAGTCTTATCTTGACACTGTGGAGGATACAGAGAAATAGTTTCCATCTTAAAAGAGTTAAGAATTTAATAGAATATGTAAGATTCAATAGACAGAACAACACATAGATAGATGAAAAGTTACAGTAAATTCTTCATGTTTAAGGATGACGAATGATGAGAATGAAAATGGTAATTCCAACAGGGCAGCCACTATGTCCCCTCCACATCCCAGAACGCCGCCCTCTCTGTGTCTAGCACTATTGACTGCACCTGGCAGGTGTCCAAACATTGCTTGTGGATTGAATCAATGAACGTAACATAGGCTGTCAGATCTGAATGAGAATTTAGAGCGTATGAAGTCTAACCTCCTCATTTTACAGATGATTTGTTCTGTAACAGGGCTCCTCCCACTCGGATCACCCTCCCTCTTGTCCATTCTTCAAGACCCAGGTCATACTTCATCTTCTTGGCAAAGTCTTTCCTGACTACGTCCCTGCAAAGTGACCTTGTGGTTTTATGAGTTCTCAGACATCTTAGATTGTTTTTCTTCTTTCTTTCTCCTCTTTTTTTCTCCTTTTCTCTCTCTTTTTTCCTTTTTTTTTTTCTTTTGTTCTTTCTTTTCTTCCTTCTTCCTTTTCTTTCTTTTTTCTTTCTTCTTTTCCTGTCTTCCTTCCTCTCTCTCCTCCTTCTTCCTTTCTTTCTTGGTATCCCCATTTTATTAGTTACACATTGTACATACTAGATTCACTTACACTCTTTTAAATTATGAAGCATTTTCAAGGACATAGAAAAGTACAGAAAAAAATGATAAAACAGAATAAAATAGCCACTCACTATCTCGATTGATCAAATGTTCACATTTTGCCACATTTGTTTCAGCTCTTTATTTTAACATGTGTCATAAAAATTCACCTGGGAGGATATATTCCTATTACAGTGTGGTAGTTAGTTACCTCTGAGAAGGGAGGAAGTGGGAAAGCAATGGGAGGGGGTGGGGGGCAGAGGTCAGGAATTTGGCTATTAACTACCTTCGAAAAATTAATAGCAACAACAAAAAGTTGGTGGAAATTGGTTCCTGTTCCCCCTGCACACTGTATCCCCTTCCCATTTACCATCAAACTGCCTGGTTTTCTCTGGCTGAGGCCATTGGGCAGGCACTGTGATGCAGCTTCTCCACAGTTCAGTCCTGTCTCAACAATCAATTTGATTGCAAGCTCCCAGAGGGTAGGGGCCATGTCTTATCCACATTTGTCTTCCACTAACACAGAGCCATATGGAACACATTGGAGGCTCATTTCAGTTTATTAAACCGCATAGTTCCTGTGAATATGGCATATGCAGCTCATTTTTTTTTATTTTTTAATAAGGGTTTCTCTCTCAAATTATTAAATTTGCAATGTCTTCATTTATCATTTCATTCCTAGTCTTCCCAAAAATGTGGTAAGTGCAGCAAGTCGAATTTACATGTGATCTTTAACTTGTTTCCAAGGGGCTCCCATTACAATGAAGATGAAAAATTGCTGAAGGCAGTTTTCAATCCCATCTACACATACCATTCTTTAAGGATTCATTAGACACATTTTCTATGCTTATTTTGAAGATAAACTATTGCAACATCTCCATGGTGGGGCAGATATAATCTTGCCCAACCAGATCCTCTACAGATGCTTTGTTCCATGGTGGAATTGAATATTTCAAAGGTCAATAACCCTTTCTATCATTTTTCATTAAAGTGCTCGGAGCAGGCAGTTCCTAAAGGAATAATTACTTGGAATCTGGCATACGATTCTTGTTTACCCCAGTGAGTTAACCTTGAGCATTCCACTCCAAAGCCAGCCCTTGACAGGTTTTTGTGGGAGATTTACCTCACACCTTGGAACAACTGAAATGCCTTAGGAAAACCACATTTCCAAAGTGAGAGTTCACAGGCTGGGTGCAGAGACACGAAACACCCAATCACCATGCATCAGGGTGAGCGGACGTGCCAGATGGGGAATGGAAGGGGAAGTGGGGGAAGGGAGCCACCATTGTGCGTGCTTTGTGAAATTGCTCTTGTTTCAAACCTTGATTTCCTATAGGTTCAGGGAGAGTCCAACAAAGCTGTTATTATTCTGAACTCCAGGCTCTGGTGATATAATCCAGTTCCTAAGCATAGCCTCAGTTTGAACCAGACACCTTGGGGAGCTCAGCTGTGCTTCCTGACCAGCAGAACCTCCTAGTCCAAATCCAGTTCTTGTGGCCAAAGCTAAAGGTCCCACAAGACAGAGGGCAGAGGCAGGGTCTGGGGAAGCAGGATGATGAAGTCCAAGCGATCTCGTCATTTCAGATTGTGCCAAACTTGACCCGTTGGGAACACTGGAAGGGTTCTCTGGCAGAGCCACAGAGTCATCTAAACAACTCCCGGAGGAGATTTGAGTTCAGTTGGTCTATTAAAGTCTCTGTGGTTACAAATAATTCAAGCTACTCGGGATAGTGTAAACCAAAAAGAGAACAGGATGGAAGAAACCTGGGCTGGCTCCAGGAAGGAAAGACAGCTGAATAACTCAGGCCTGCAGAGGCTAGGAGCCACCAGCCCCACAGGCCCCATGGACATTTTCTCTGGAGTGGTTTTGTCCAAAGGAAATGAAATTCCGACCACATATATAATTTCAAATTTTCTAGTAGCCACATTTAAAAAAGTAAAAAGAGACAGGAGGAATTAATTTTAATAATATATGTTATTTAACTTGATATATCTAAAATATTATTTCAACATAAAGTCAAAGAGTTATTACTAATATATTTGAAATCCTTTTTTCATATTAAGTCTTTGAAATCCAGTGTGTACTGTACACTCATAGCCCATCTCAATGTGCACTAGCCACATTTCAGCTGCTCAATAGCCACATATGGCCACTCTATTGGGCAACACAGCTCTAGAGTGCTGTCATTGATCCAACTTATTGACAACAATGCCCGATGTCAGTGGATCTTAGCTCAAAATTCCAAATTTCTGGGAGACAGAAATGTGACTGAGCCAGCTAGTGTCCTGGCCATGGCTCGATCAATTAGTCATGGCAGAGCACAGACACTTAGTACAGACATCGCTGCTAAAGGTCCAGACTCAGAGAAGGGGGGTCATGAACCAGATGGCTGCCCCAGGAAGTGGCAGACAGAGCAGATTTGGGGTGCACACAGTGATTTTTTTTACAGCTTCATGGGTAATTTATGATGGGGTAAGCTGAGGAATCACTGATCTGTTGCCCTTCTCTTTTACAGATTAAGAACTGATACCCAGAGTGTTCATTTAACAGTTTGGACAGTGGTCCCCTTTTTCCTGTCATGTAGCTATCACTTAGGGGTGAGAGGTGGCAACATTAATGACTTCATTTTTCCATTCAGTGAATGGTTCCCAACCTCCCAGGGAACCCTTCCTGAACCCACAGAATTGGGTAACTTTCGTTATGTATAACTTCATCCTCCATTACCCCAATACTTTAGAATAGTGTCTAGATCCTAGCAGTCCTTTGTAGTGAATCTCAGGCTGAAGACTCAGGGGTACCTTTTCTTAGCTCTCCTTCTCATTCTCTAGTCAAGTCATTTTCTGATAAACTGGATGGTGGGGGAGATGGGACCTCTGATTTGTAGCACTTGCCAGTTTCTGTGGTGTAAATGCTACCACTGTGGCCAATTTCATCAACCAATGACATCAACCTGTTTGCAAAAATCCTGAAAATTTAACCATCAGGTCTTGCAAGCCAGGACAAGCTGGACCCAGCATACCACTGCAGCAGTACCGAAACATTAACTCCTCTGTGCCATGTCCGTTCTCTCCCCCCTCACTGCAGCCCAAAGCATCAGCATGTGTGGACGCTGGCTTCAGAGCCAGTCAGCGCATGACCTGACTCATGGGTCAGTCCCTGTCTCCCCAACAGATATCTTTGATGTTTGAGTTCATATTAACTAAGTTACAGTATGGTGGTAAGAATTAGAGAAAATCCTTGTAAAGCCTGCACATAGGAAGGACTCCATAAATGCTACTACTCGTATTTTCCCATTTTGAGTGTTTAACAAGCAAACACACACAGCTAGCCAGGATTAGAGCCAGCATTCAAACATAGAGAAGTCCCTTCAAGGATTTCACTAAATTATCAAAACTATCCATTTGAGAATGGTGTAGACAGGTGAGGCACTTCTGAGCCTTCTGTGCATCCCTGCACAGGTGGGGGAAGGACTACAGGGAGTGAGACGCAACATTATTATTAGGAGTTATGATGATGCTAAAATGAAAACTAATATTAGGTCCTGTACTAGTCTCCTAGGACTGCTGTAATGAAGTACTATAAACCGAGTGGTTTACAACAACATAAACTTATGTTCTCACAGGTCTGGAAGCCAGAAGTCTGACATCAGGGTGTCAACAGGGACACGTTCTCTCCATAGTCTTACATGTGGGCACTTCCTTGGCTCTGCCCGCTTCCCAAGGGACGCCAGGCATTCCTTGGCTTGTGGCAACATAATGCCACATTCTGCCTCCATCTTCACACGGCAGTCTTCCCTCTCTGCATGTCTCTCCCACCTTCATCTTACAAGGACACCAATCATATTGGAGTAGGACCCACCCTAGTTATCTCATCTTAACTTCACTGCATCTGCAAAGACTATTTCACATTCACAGGGTTAGGATGTCAATGTGTCTTTTGGGGTACACAATGCAACCCATAACAGGTCCTTTGTACAATTTAGGTACTACTACATGAAACCCCTAGAGAATATTCTCAGCTCTCCAGTGTCCTCACCCCAATAAAGAGAAATGCATTTTGTACATTTCTAAATTCATCTAATACAATATCCAATCCTGTTGACAGCACTGGTGAGTCTGAGCCTGGTCTCTAGGTGCCAACAGCCGAACTTAATCTGACAAAACAGTCAGCAAGTCTGTTCCTCAGCAGGAAGACTGAGGTCACAGATGCTTGATCGCCCTGGTCACACTGCACAAAGGCTGAGTCCTAACATTCAGATGTGTGAAGGGTCTTTGCAGCTTCCTTACTAAGTCCTTTCCATCCTCCTCTACCTCGGCTCTCCCACAAAATGTTCATTGTTCATTCATTCAACAAGTAAGGATTCAATGCCTACCACTGAGGGGTTGCATTATGTAATATTTAAGTCCTGGCCGGCATTTGAATCCTGGCACTACTTACTAGCTGTGTGACTTTGGGCAAGTTACTTCAGCGTTCTGTGGCCTCTGTAAAAAGAGGATAACAATAGACACTTCACTGAGTTGGTAGGAGAATTATAGGATGCAGTGAGCGTAAAGCTCTTTCCACAGTGCCTGTCACCTGCTTAAGCCCTGGATACATGCTGGTCATCATGTCACTATGAGACTGGCCCTGAGTCAGACCCTGAAGCTACAATAACACAAAGACCAATAAGGCCTGACTCAAGGAGTTAAAATCCAATGTAGATAGCCGTGAACAAATAAACATACCAATTTTAGATTTGAAGCACTCATTTTGTTAAATCTTGTTTCTATAACTATTGCCTTGAGCCCACCTGAGTTTCTGATTTTGTGGTCAGGTATGTTGGGAGCAACTCAGCCAGTCAAGAATTTCCAGACTTCCAATCCAATTCAATCCACTGGTTTGATGCCATTACCCACACATGAGAGATGTATATGTCAGGGTGGGAAGGGGGAAAAGGGAAAAGATGGGAGGCACTCATTTATTCTCCCCATAGAGCTGTCAAATTTGGATGCTCTTGAAATAAAGAAGAAAGAGTATGGGGTAAAGAGGTTGAGATAATTGTCCATGTTGGAGTTTCACCAATACACCAATACAAGCCTGAAAGCAATTTTGATATATTCTACACATTTGCTAGTAACAAAAAAAAAAAAAAAGCGTGCAACCCTATCAGAGCTCAGGTCCAGTGAGAAATATTCCAGCTTGTTTTATCAGCAATAGCTCTAGGAAATGAGAGGGAGGAGGCAGTGAGACAGGGGTCATTGTGAGCTCCCCTCCCCCGCAGGAGGGCCTGAGTTCCTTGTAGGGGGCTGGCAGTGGAGGGGGCAGTTTGAAAGTCAAAACACATCATTGCTCTTATAAGAACCTTTTTTTGCCCTATGTATATTAAACTATTTATACAGTTGTCTTCTACCTGCAATGAATCTATGGGCCGGTTCTGATTTCAAATAGTCAAATGCTAAATTAAGAACTATGTATAATTTGTATTTTTTACTTATTTTTTTCCCCAAAAAGACATATTATAGCTATCATTTTATTGGTATCTTGGTAGAATTGCTCATATAAATTACTTCATAAATCCGAAAAAAAAGACGTATTGGGGCAGGTTATGAATCGAAGATGCGGGAGTGCCCAGTTGTGTCTGAGGAGGTTTATAAGGGGTCCACTCTGAAGGGACTTAAGACCACACCAGCGCTTTCCCAATATTCATCAGGGAGGCTGAGTGGTGAAGGCAGGTAGCGGGACTCAATTTCCACCTCTTGGTCAGACAGGTGAGAGTTGCAATGCCTTTAGAGCACATATTTACAACATCCAATGCAGTCACGGGTGATTGGAGTAGAGCTGACAGAAATGGCTGCGGCTCTGAATGGTGCACCGAGGGGTGGAGAGAAGGCGGCAGCTCTTCCTCTGTTCTGTCACTGTCAGAGCTTAGGCAAGTGGTGCCGCCCTCTGAGCCTCCATGTTCTCTCCTATCCATCCACAGGTGGTTCTAAGATCTTTTCCAGCTCCAGGTGTCCTGCTATGCTTTCGGGGCACCTGAGCTGCTGTCCTGCTTGTGGTGGAAGAGTTGACAGGCTTCCTAATACTCTACCTGGCCTCCATAAATGGAGTTTGGGGAGCACAGCAGAAAGCAGAGTCCTTCGTGATATATTTGTATTTGAAACATGGAAGCATGTCCCTAAAAGAGCTTCAGAAACATGCTGGTCACCAAGGCCTGTTCCCCTCCTCCACCCACCCCTCCCACAACATCCTGCTGGGCCTTTTCCAAGAGCCTCCAGATTCAAAAGCTAAAGCAAGATAAAGGTGAGGAGAGGCTGCTTTCTCTGCCCCCACTCTCAGCCTGCATTCCCGGCTGCCCTAGAGCATCGCCAGGCAGTGACTGATTACCCACTTTTCCCCACTCTTCATTCTCTTCTCCCTGAGGCAGACAAAAAGCTTCAGGCTTTCCAAGTTCTTAGAGAAAGCACAGTCTTTAGGGCTTTTTCTGTGCAGGGATCAGGATAAGAAAAGGAAAAAACATTCTGAGGCCTAAACAATGAAGGCCTTTTTTGCTGGCCAAACGGGACTCCCTCCCTAGCCTGGGGCTGGGTGAGGTGTGCAGGTATTTTGAACCAAGGGTGACTCCTTTTCACCAGCCTCACTAACCTGGGAAAGAGCCTGGGAGGTTATGTTATATAGATTCTAACTAGCAAGAATTGATTTTCACTCCTCAGTGGTACTGACTGTTTGGGACAAAGGACAGTGACTGGTTAGGGAATTTCTAGTGAGACAGATTAGTCAGCATGCTGCTAGGTAGACTGGGAAGTCCCTGGTGGAATAAACAAAAAAACAGCCATATCCTGAAACTCCAGGTTCTGGAATGTCTCCCTCACTCCAGGACAAAGATATGAGAATGCACATTAAGGTTAATAAATTATCTCAAATCCCTTCTGGCTGGACAAAGGAGCAGATCTGATCGGTAGGAATGGGTTATTTCGTCAATCCCTTCAGGATGGGCAAACGGGACAAACCTGATAGATGAATCCCATTAGAAGGCTCCAGCCCCCTTCCCCAAGCAGGCAAGGGAAGGTATAAAAGTAAGAACTTTTGCCTCAGTCACTGGACAACCCCATTCGGGACCCCCTCCTGCTCAGGGAGAGTTCTGACCTTTTGCTTTCAATAAACTATCTTCCTTTACAACTCTTTGCCTCTCCCTGGTCCGTGTTTCCACTCTTTGGTCTCAGGAGACACGAAGCCGGCCCACACCCACAAACTGCCAGCCAATCCAACATCATTTACATCACTAGTACTTAACTTTTTAAAATCTTTTTCTTCCTTACTCTTCCTTCAACTCAACATTTATTGAACACCCACTATGGGCAGTTAGGACCTTAGGGAGAGAAAACTACAGGGCCTATTCATGAGGGACTCAGGAGATTAAACCTCAATTACCTAAGGAAATTTTAATGGCCTCCCCTGAGGCAGTTGCCTTGTAAGACACTGCTGATTCTCCTCTGGACCTCTCCCCACCACCCATTTTTGGTTTTAGACCTATAACTAGATTTGATTCCAAAGGCCTGGAAACTCAGGGAAGAGTCAATGTTGCCATTCAAGTCTAAAGGCTGTCTGCTGGCAGAATTCCTTCTTGCTCAGGGGATGTCAGTCTTTTATACTATTCAGGTCTTCGACCAACTGGATGAGATCCACTCACATTAAGAAGAGCAATCTGCTTTATTCAAAGTCAACCAATTTAAATGTGAATCTCATCCAAAAAATCACCCTCACAGAAACATCCAAAATAATGGTTGACCAAATATCTAAGCACCATGGCCCAGCCAAGGTGACATAAAAAATCAGCCATCAGAAGTCTACTCCTTGTCAGTCTGGTGCTGGTACACGTCTCCTGAAACCATACTTAATCTCCAAATGAAGACAGCAACAAGGTTTAACTTCCAAATAACTTGATACAACTATCCTGCATACAACTAAAACGCACTAATCCCCGCCCCAGAAGAGAATGCAATGCCCTTGTGTAATGTTTATGCTTCTTCTTGTTATCCTGTAACTTAAATTCTATGCGGTAAAGTTGACAATTCTTAAACACTATGATATAAAGTCAATGCATCTTGAGTTACAGGATAATAGTATAAGAACACAAGAAAACAAAGATATCTGCATGATACACACACTCACACAAATATAGTCATAACAAAACAAGGCGGAAATACTCATGACAATTACAGTCAGTTACCTTCTTCTACTGACACTTATAATTCCATATTCCCTTTCCCTTGGCAAGTACCTCAGCTGATCATAGCTCTTTACCTGTGTAGTGACCCAAACCTTCATTCCTGAAAGCTCTGGGCCATTGGTAGCTCTGCAGGGGTTGTGTTGTAGTTGTCCATTAACTTAAATCGCAGGGCATGGTAATACTAAAAGACACCCTACAGGATCTCCTGTATTCCAAACACACTCTCCCTCACCTCCATTGCGGAGCAGCAATCTAATTTCTCCTTGATAGTCAACCTATTTTAAAAAGTACCCATGCCTCGCCCATCACAGACAACTGACACCTTGTCTGTGGTGGTGCGTCCTAGGTAACTGGAGCTTAAAAGATCTCTCCAGTTGGCTTTATGACATGTCCAGGGATGAGATCCATGAACCTGGTGGGAGAGGCAGAAAGATAGACGGAACATCAAGTGGTTAAGGCTGAAGCAGGTTGGCAGGAAGGACACGCCATCCCTGCCATCGATGCCAGTGTATGTAATTCTATGTACCAGGCTGCATTTGAGGAAGTCCTGGGAACAAAGACAGCATCACAAAATCTAACAAATGGAATATTCCCCTCAAAAATCTAACCTGGGCCATAAAGCCCTGTGAAATTAAAAACATGGAATAATTTGTGAAAGAAAAAACTGGCCCTGAACTTGAGCAGTGTGAAGGGAGAAGTTACAGGTACCAGGACCATGATTCGGAGGATAGTTCCACATTAGCCAACGGATGTTTTAGGCAAGGTCCCTGGAAGCTGCATTTCCTTCAGCTACAAGAAGAAGTGGATAAACTGGCCTGAGTGTTGAATTTTCTCCTCATAGCTGATAAGGCTTCAATTCTGTTGTCTAACAGCATATGAGAAGTTCAATTTCCCTGATAATCAAAGAAAGGTAAATTAAAACAAGACATCACCTTACACTCATCAGAGTAGGAGTAAATGGGAAGTCAGATAATGCTGTCACACACTGGGAGACGTGTAAACTAGGACAGCCACTCTGAGATGCCACCTGGCAGTCCTTCGTGGTGTCAGAAGTACATATGGCTGCAAGTTGCAAAACCCTCTGTTGGGGATATCCTTCTGAGAAAGCTTGTGTGGGTCCAGCAGAGGATCATAATACAAGTCCAGGGGTGTGTATTAAACCATTCAGACTAGGCGCATATGAGGAGAGGGGATGGGTTAGGAATGAGGAATAAGAGGAAAAAATTAATGAAACTAAAATAAAATAAGAGAAGAGCCCTGCAAGACCAGCTATAGAGCATGCCATGAACTGAGGAGCATAACTAATTAGACATTCTCCATCTGAAGTCCAATTTAATTAATTACTTAATTAATCAGTTACCTTGACTCAGCCTCTCAGGGCCAGCTCATCCCTTGGCACTGACAAAAGGCAAGTCTGAGCCTTCCAGGCAGGGGCCAGTTTCAGCCAAGCCTACTTTCGATGATGTCATTATACACAATCAATGCAAATCATTTTTACAGGTCATAATGTTTTTCTTTTTTTTAATCTTTGTTATTCTGATGAGAGGAAAATGTACAACTGAATTTTGGGAGATATACAAGGATTATAAAATTAGACCTTTCTTTAAAAGTTGAATGTACTGTTAATCCTCACTTGATGTTGTGGATACATTGCGAGATTTTAAGTGAAACAACATATAACAAAACTAATTTCACCACAGGCTAATTGATATAAGCAAGGGTTCAGTTCCTACAGCATCGCATCAATGTTACAACAAAAAGATATTATTTGAGAGCCTGCTGTATTTCATTGTATAAAGTAAAGATTTGGTTCCCCCCATTGATGCCCAAGAAGTCCCAAACTGTCACAAGGTAGGGCTTGATAAATGAGGTAGACAGAATCACGGTCCCCCAAATGTCCACGTGCTAATCCCTGGAACCTGTGATTATGTTACCGTACACGGCAAAAGGGACTCTGAAGATATGAATAAGATCAAAGGCCTTGGGATACAGGAGACTATTCAGGATTCTCCTGGTGGCCCTACATGATCCTTCAACATAGACAACCTTTCTTGGCGCTCACTAGAGAGGGAGGTGTGACTGCAGAAGTAAAGTCAGAGACATGAGATGGTGCTGACTTTGAAGACGGAAGAGAGGGCCATACAGTAAGTACTATTGGTAGCCTCCAGAAGCTGGAAAGGCAAGAAAATGGATTCTCTCCTAGAGCCTTCAGAAAAGAATGCAGTCCTGCCAACATGTTGATTTTAGCCCAGTCAGAGTCATTGGACTTCTGAACCATTAAAAAAAGAACCATTAAAAAAAAAAAATTGAGTTGTCTCAGGACACTACATTTGTCATAATTTGTCATAGCAGCAATAGAAAACTAATATAGTACATACAACCTCATTTAACTCAATCTACAGAATCCAGAGTTAGATTTTTGTTGTCATTTTCTTAATGTTTCCTGCTAAAATCCAACAGAGTCTTCAGAAGTATGATTCTGATGAGGGAAGACTGTGGGAAACTCACAGAATGTTAGAATTGGAAGCCATCACAGAAAGAACCCAGTCTGACCATCCACTCAAAGCCAGAATTTCTTGCACAACATACCTGACTGTCAGATACTCAGCCTCTGCTTGAACCTGAGGGAGAAAGCTGTAGCATTCCTTGAGGGCTCTGTTAAAATGTCCTTTCTTTCTGTGAATCAATATTTACTGCTCTAAAGTGTTCATGTTTTGGCATAATTCTCCTAAGGCGACAGAAAATAGAAGATACAGGCTGTAGGGGCCTGAGATAAGAAGATTGGGTTCAGAAGCCAGACCAATTGAGTCTGGCTATTGAGTTGTATACATACATATACAGTCATATATATTTAGTCTTATTTATAAATATAAATATAAAAATATATATCTACTCTTTAGAAACACATACCACATGAAAAGGACACAAGGAATGCAGATTTGGGGATGCTGGTTATCTCAGGTGAAAGGAAACAGGGAGACAGAATGGGAGGACCGTGATGTGGGTTATTGTCAGAGCTCTGGCTCTCATTGGGGATGGTGGGCTTGAGGGTGCTTATCACATCAAAAATGACTAACTATATAAAAGTGGGCCATGAATGGATAATGGAGAGAGTGTGTGACAGAACAAAGATTATGATTAATCCAATTCTCTGTACCTGAGACCCACCAATAGAAAAACATTAAGAATTAGGTAGATTTGGGCAAAGGGGTATGTGGGAAGGGATAGGAAAATATGGTCCAGGTAGAGAGAATCCTGGGTTCATGAGCCCTAAGGAAAGACTCAGGGAACCAAAAGGAGGCTGTATGGTTGCCTTGAGAAAGCAGAGGGAGAAAGAGGTGTGCAAAGGGAATGGAGAGTTAGACGGGCCAGATCACAAAGGGCCTGGAGGCATCTGGGTTTATATCCTAAGAGGGATGGGAAACCACTTATGGGTTGAAAGTAGAGGAGTCACATGAGCCAATCTGCACTTGCTAATGATCACTATGGCTGCAGGGGGGAGCCAATCACAGGAGTACGAGAGTGGGTACCCGTCACTAGGAAGTAGGTAACGAGGTCACCGTCCTGTGGTCTTCCTTACTTCTGACAATCCTTGTAGCCTACTAGGTGTTAACGGGATTTTCCTCTGCTCAGGCCTCTTCTAACGGTGAGGGCAGAAGTGATAGACCCGTGGGTTAGAAATAGTGGCACAGGCAGCAAATTGTGCATGGCCTTCACTTTGAGTTTCATCTTTCTCCATCAGCTTTGGCAATTGATAACCAACCAGCTCTTTCCTCAATTATTTAGGAGCCCATCAAACTAATGTATTTGTTAATTGTCTTAATTGTCTTTCAAAGGCCATGTAGTCTCATAGTCTAGCCTCCTGTGAAGCATGTCCTGCCTGTTCACATGACAGGGACTTCTTGTCTTATCTACCACTGTCGTACTAGAGGCACTTTGTCCTCCTTCCTGGCCTGTTTGCTTTTCTCAGAGCCCCCACATGACCTAACAATGAAAGTCTCTATCATGTTGGAGCTATCCCCACATAGTTTCTCTCTGACCCTCCAATTTCTCTCTTGTAAATGGGGAATGATATAATACTCATCCCATTGTTGGTACAAGCTCTTTTTCAGAAGACTTTCAGCCTCAGCAGAGGATGGGGAAGGACTAGTAAGGATGATGAGCTGACTTGGAAACACAGAACATTGATGTTTGTAAACAGTACCAGAAATGAGGAAAACAAGCTTGCCACATCTCAGTGGCGGTCATCATGGAAACCAATGGCACACTTCAATGTTTTTGGTGGAGTTTTCATCCTATAACAGGTAAAACTGTTTCTAACAAACAAAGCAGACAAGATGGGAGCTAACTGATCTGCAGTAAGTATTGATGGTCAAAAGTCATCAAAATTGATGTCTGGGGACTTGCTGAAGACTTCAGTGGACCTTCCCTTAAGGGAGATTGTGTGTCACGGGAAGGAAGCAATGGGAATGGCTGGCCAGTGGGTGTAGGGAGAATATTATAACTGAATGCCCGAATGGCATTTACATATATGCCCTGAAAGGTTAAGAAAGTGATCAGAACCAACTTATAGATTTAGGAAAAAGGGAGTTTTCTCCTATACTCCCTCCTCCAGCTCCAACTAGAATAATATTTTGTTACCAGCTATAAGAAACTCAGGTTACTAATTACACAAAGGTAATATTTCATTTCATTGGCTCCAACTGATCCATTGTTGTTGCTTTTACTAGCTTATTACCCTTATCAAATTGGTCCAGTTCATAATAGCTTTCCTTTGGCCTCCACGAAGCCCCAGTACTGCAGCTCTGGCTCTCAGGGACACTCCACACCCCTGGCTGGGCCCAGATCACCCGGGAGTGTTCATTGACTCATTTCTTTCATTAGGGATATTTTAGTCCCAAGAAAGCTTAAGAAGCTGTGCTCTGGGGACAACCCAGCCTTTGACAAACAGATTGGCATCTTAACCCTATCACTTCCAAGCAGTGTTACCATAGATACGTACCTATTCCGAGCCTCATCTTTTAAACGGTGATAGTAATAATACTTTGGACATTGAGTAGTTGTGATGATCCAATGAAACAGCAGAATGGGTGCCCAATAAAGGTCTGCCCCCCCCTTCCCTGAAATATCTTCTTTTACTTTTATGTGTATGTCCCAAGTCTACTGTGGAGTAAGCAAAGGGAATCAAGTGAAGAGACAGAGATGAGAGCAGTTTGAGATAAACTGTTTTGCAGAAGATCTGAATTCTGGGATATAATGTGTGATTTTACATGCCAGAGGAAAAATGTTAAAACATGGGACTAGAGCCCCCAGGAATTATTGCTGAGGGAAGTTATTAAGTGGTATGGCTCCTTGCTGACATCCTCAGGGCACCTTCTAAATCCAGCTTGCTTATTTTAATCTGAAACTTGTTCTGACTTCTCTGGGGTAGAGGGAAGAAGGGGTAGGGGGAGAAAAAGTCTGAGGATTCTCCATTCTTGTAGACAGTGATGCCACAATCTCCCATCCTGACCATTTATGCTTGTCTAGGAAAACAAGGATATTGTTTCCTTGGGCAAGGAAACCAACCCCCTAGGTCTTCTTACTGAGTTGCCTGCAGACTTGCTGTTCCATAATAACAACAGGACAACTTTGCCCAAATTGCTGGGGAAATGTGGCCTCTCTTTGGAAAAAGTAACATCTGTAGATTTAGAATTGTTCTAGGTGGGGCATCAACATCCTGAATTTCCTTTGTTGGCCATATTTGCAAATCACTTCCTCCTGCTAAGCCTTAGTGTCTAGAAAATAACAGGCTGGATCAACAGATAACAACCATGATAATGAGTCCATAACGTGTTCTCACAAGGCCCTCAAAATGACCCTCTGAAGTTGGGGGCAGGTGTCTGTCTCATTGTTCAGATGAAACAACAGAGTTAGAGAACACAAAGTCACATGACCTGGAAGTGGCATAACCAGGCTTATGGACTCCAAGTGAAAATTTTATTCCTACTAACAAGACCTTTTAAAATAAACCATCATTTATCAAAGCAAAAATCAGAGTAAAGAATTGTTGGATTTTTTTCACATTTCGTTTCAATCTGTTAGAAAACCAACACAAAGAGGGGAAGAAGGAGGAAGAGGAGCAATGTGCAGTAGAGAAATTGTGTCTTCTCTATAGCTGGCATTCCAATCTTGAGAAACTCATTGAAAAAAAAAAAACAAAAAAATAATTATAGATCTGCTTTATCAAATTGCGAATAAAAGAAAAATGACTCCTGCTCCAAAATAGTGAGTGCAACAGTGGAAGAAGACAGAGCCGAGAACTAACATGTGAGGCTCACTACAAGTAATGCTCAAGGCTGCTCTCCACGGTTGCCCTGGCCCAGCAGGTGCTTTACCTTTCTGTCTCCTCTTAACCAACCCTCCTTTCTGCATCTTACCTACAAAGATGAAGAGAGAGCACCAGTTTCAGAACAGGAAGAGGCCAAATCTGTGCCAACTTCTCAATAAAGCTGTCAGTTTGTAGCCATCCCTACATTTCTTTTCAGATGCTTGTACACACGATTTGTATTTGAGTCTTATCAAAGGTAGATACTAAATTCACGATTGTATCACTGAAGGAATTGACCCCCCCACACACACTTTCTGAAAGCTGTGACCGCTTTGTCAATCTGCAGCAGTGACACACACACAAGGAGAGCCAGGCACATGCTGCCCAGTGTGGCCAGTCCTTTATTAGATCAGAGCCTGTGACCTCACTTCAGGACTTTAACAAAGGAGCATGCATCCAAAAGCAAAATTCTTCCTGAAACATTTTTTTTAAACTCAAAGAAAGTCCCAGGAGGTTTTTAGATTGACGGTCAAATGCGGTTCATGAAGCACACTCCGCTGACCAGTGGGAATTTTAAGCTAGTGTTTTGCATGCCAAGTGCTACAGCCCCTAACTCAACAGCCCCCTTCCTCTAAAATCTTGTACACAAGGTTCTAGAGAACAGTCCATGAATACCAGGAAGAGACCCTTGGGCCAAAGTCGGCTCCAAGCTGCTCATTCATAACAAGTCCAAGGGGAACCAAATTGTCCAGGACTCTTGGAACAGGCTTACTGCTGCTGCCTCAGGGCCCTTACCTGGGGGTGGGGACTTACAGGGGAGACTGGGAGCCTGATTCTGTTACCATCTGACTGATTAAATCCAGGTGCTTTGTTTATTTCGGAGTGCAAAAAAGCACACCAAGAGCTTACAACTTACATTACAGACAGGAAACGGCACTCCAGAGACACCGATGTCTGAAACTTGAAGACCCTGTGGGGCCTCTTCTCAAACAGAGGCTGTTTCTTCCCTGTCTGGAGCCCAGCCTGTGCCTCCAGATAGAGAGGGTATTTCTGCCTCCTCACCCTGGGCAGTCGAAGGCTCAGCTGGTTGTAAACTTACTTCTTTTTAATGTACTTAGTCGTCCTTTCTCCTTACATTTAAAAGCAGATGGTGTAAACTTGATCCCAGCCATGCTGTCTCAAAACAGACAGTCCTTATGAACTGGCCATTAAAATCTCCCTAAAGATGTATTCTTAATGCACAGGGTGCAGTAAGAACAAGGGTGGCTGGGCAGCCAAAGCGGAGCTAGGGAAGGAAGGGAGGATTTTGAGGGCGTCATTAAATCGAACTGCTTTGCAGGGTTTATTGAGACAGGGGGATTGGAAGGAGAATGTGTGGAATGGGATTTCTGAGTCGTTGGTATTCAAGTGACCCCTTTCAAGTTCCCACTCTCTCCCTCACATGCACACACATCACAGGCCTGCCTCCTCGCTCTAGCTCTCACATCAATATCTCTGAGGAGATTTTAAAAAAAGAAACAAAACAAAACCATAAAAAAGTTCCCTTTTTTCCCTGACAGATTAGGAGCCCCTGGCTCTTTTGCACTCTCATTGGTGAAATGGGCCATTGCGAAAACAAAATCCCATCATCTCCTTGGGAAGTCTTTTTTTTTAATTTTTTTTTTTTTTATTGGGGTGACAATTGTTAGTAGAAGTCTTAATGCACAATGCACGCAAACGTGCTTGCAGGCTGAGATTCCTTCAGCTTGTACGCACGGCACGGAAGAGAGCCAGGTAAGAGCAACAAGAATCCCCACACGAAGCAAGCAGGCTGTGCAGTGCCAGGAGCAGCAAGTCAGGGAGTGAGGGCCTCACTCCCTCAGCCGTCACAGGCGGCAGAGGACAGGATGACCCTCAGGTTTATTCCAGCTCCAGAGCGAAACTTGCCCTGTCCTCCCCTGTTCATGAGGCTGCTGCTTCTGGAGACTTTGCTTTAAGCTCTCTTCTATAGACCACCAAAGAATGCAAACATTGGTGAAAAGACTGGAAGGAAACTGGCTAACATGCAACGGTGATGTATCTGTTTCAGAGCCTTTGGTTGTAAGTCTTAAAAATCTACTTTAACAGTTTAAGCAAGGGGAGTTTGTTGAACTGAATGGAAAAACATGCTGACCAACATTGGAAGATCGCAAGGGGAAGATTTGGAGAATTTCTGGAGACGGGGCTGTGAAGAGTCCCGTCATGCTGCTGGCATCAGAACGAGTCATATCCAGCAGACTTTTATTCCTGGTATCGTCACTAAAGATTCCAATCCTGGCAGAAAAAAATCTGTGTGGTCCATCTGAATCCTATACCCACTCCGGTGGCTATGGGCAGGGTCCCATGACTAGGGCCACAGGGAGAGGGCAGAATGGGGACTCCGGAAGGAAAGAATGCTGCACAGGCAGAATCTACAGACGCCCACTCTAGAAGTGATCACCTCTGGGTTGTCATGATTTTCCTGCTTTTGATGCTTTTCTGTGATATCTAATTGTTTTAGACATTCAACTCCTACTGTTCTACAACTATGTGTGTATGTGTGTGTACACAGATTCATAATATATATGCATATATACATTATACATATGTACTACATGTATAATGTATATACGGAGGATGCCAAAAAAATGTATACACATTTTAAGAAAGGAAAAAACTGTATTAAAATTGTTATACTCAATATATACCAATAACGAAAAATGAATACAAGTCATGCATATACATTTTTTTGGCACCCCTGGTATACATATTCTTGAGAAGCTCAACACTGGACTCTCTAATCCCTTAGCATGAGTATAATTTAACCAGAGGCTGTTTTCAAGCCAAGAAAGTTTCTGTCCAGTACTAAAACACCGAGAGCCTTGGTAGTAGAAAAATCCTTACAGGTAATAGATGCTCAGTCAGTTTTGTTCAATAAAATGGAATGGGGAAGCTACAGAAAGGAAAGATAAAAGCCAGCTACTTACCCGTAGTCTCTCCACTTGCAATCACCCAGGGGGGTTGACAATGCCGCCCCCCCACACACACACACACAAACATTACTGCTCACCCTTCTCTTCAGAGGAATAGCTAATAGATCCACTTTGAGAAGAATTTTCCCATCTTTAACTTGTGGTTGCAAATAAAGCAGCTGCTAAGTGTCCTCCTCACTCCACATCACTCCCTGCCCTTAGAACGAAACACTGGTATTTGTAGGACAGGTATGTTGAACAAGTTCAATTAGTGGAGTAGGAGAAAGCACATCTCTCTGTTTTGACTCCCATCAACCCATTAAAGTTTAATTATCAGGGAGGCTTTCCCTCTGCCTTAGATGACAACTCAACAAGTTAATGGCATATCTTTGTTCACTTTTAGCTTAGAGAGTGTCCTATGTTCACTCTCAGTCATACAGCATGCTCTCAGTTCAGAAATTCAATTTTCTACCTAACATATTATATTAACCTACATTCTCTCTCCTTGATAAAGCCTGCGCTAGGTGGGCAGCCAGGCTTTGGAGAGGGGTGAAGCCACTTCTGTTGTCTTTCTCTGCTTATTTCCTCCCGCATTCACTACCTGATGTTTTGAATCCTGCCAGGGTGAGGGGGATGGGGCGGATTAAGAGAGGAGAAGTACGCCGTAGGATCATTTTTACCTGTGTGAATGCATTCAGGCTCTCCAGTCCAGTGGCTGGTGAAAGCTGACTTTCTGAGGGGCATTTCCGTGGGTTCTTTGGAGGTCCCTGAGCTGCGGACCACCAGATGTAAATACTCAGATGTGGACTAGGCTTTCCTTCAGTAAGCTGCTCTGCCTACCCAGCTCAGGCTTCTCCCGCAGACACACTACACCTAGGAGGTCCTCGGGGCCCACAGGTCACCCATAGGAAAAGTGACATGCCCCTTGCTCCACCTTTGGAGCAGCTCATTCTTTCTCAGCTCAGCCTAGGCTCCCACACCCCGCCTGGCACAGACTCCTCAATGTTCCTAGCTGTAAGTCAAGCCCCAAAGCATGGACCTCCCCACCTGCAGGCAACACTTTCAAGCTCTGCCAATTGTCCTGTTAAAGAAGTTCTCTGTCTCCTTCTCCCTCTCCTCTGTCTCTCTCATCTTAAGTAAAGGAGGAAGCACCAATAATCCCTCACCTTTCAGGGAGCAGGGTAGGACTCCTGAAGCCCCTTAGGGGTGGAGTGGGGCTCACACAAATAGCAGCAGCAGAGACCTCCTCCCAAATGCCTCCCTCCACTCTCAAACTCCTGACCATTCACATTCCTGTTATGGAGGAGAGGTTCAAAATCAGGGAATGGGTTCTGGAGTAGCTATTTTAAAGATTCCTCTAGATTGATATGTTCTCACATTCGTTTGGGCATCTAAAATTTACATCTGGGTTGCAACTTCACTGTTTACATTCTGTTACACTCATGTATGTACAGCTTTTACACATGCTCTCAATGACCTGGCGTCTTACAACAACCCTAATGAGGTCTTCACCCGTATATGAGTAGATAAGGAAAGAGAGTCTTGGGAGCTGATAAACTTGTCTAAGGTCACTAAGCAGGAACCTGGCAAGGCCAGATTTGAACTCCTGTGCTGGCTGTCTCTCCCTTACACTGCACCAAGCTGACCTCCAGAGGGCAGGAAAAGTCTGACCTGTTCTATAATATGGGATTCAACCAATTCCGGGTAGATAACTCTGGTCTTAGACTGTCATTTGGTCCTGCTAGATCAAAAATGCCTACCTTTAAGCATGTAGTAGGCACTCAGAGAGGGAATGCTATGTGCCAAGTAGCTTGCACGTTCATTTTAGAATTTAGACCATAAAGGTGTATCCAGCTTTAGGTAAACTCAGAATCCACATTTACACAATTGCCTAATGAGAAGATAATACTATTTATATTGTAAAAAAAGCAAAAAAACAAAATTCACCTATAGTTTTTTTAAAACAGTAAAGTGTCCCAACCAAATCAAATATGACTGGACCTACCAAGGTCTAACAGCATATAGCACCTCTTTATAAAGCAAGAGCTGCCCCTCACCTCCATCCTTATCATGGATTCCAGGACCTCACACTTAGTGGCTCTAACGACGAGAGTCCCTTTGGAGAAAAACTACTTGGCATGATCCAAGTGAACAGGTTGAGGCGACGCTCATAACCACTTGCCATGAGCAAAGCCTACACAAGACGGCCTGAAATTTCCTTCCAGGTGATGGGTGCAGGTGTTTTTTCCCTAAACAGAGTAATCATTGCCAAAAAAATATTGAAAGTTTGGCTAGTTTTTAAAGAATTTGAACTTTATTTTCCCCCCCGGTCAAGGACTTGGCCAAACAGGGATTTAAAAGGAATAGTAAAAAAAGGTGAAGAAGGGGACCTAAAAGAGAGAGTAAGATAGAAAGGAGGATGGGAGGAAGAAAGGAAAAGGGCCTTCAGATAAGGGAAGGAAATCCTCCAGTTGCCCATAGAGGGCCACTCTGTTTCCATACCACTGTCCACCTGTCCTCCACATGGGGCCATAAGACTTCCTTAAGGTCAGGAAGAAAACACATTTGAAAAAGCAAGACCATGTGGCATAGTTCATCAAACATTGTTGATTTTCTTAGGCGGCTGCTTCATGCACACACAAACACACACATACACACACAAACACACACACCACCACCACCACCACCACCACCATTACCACCAACGGTACATGTCCCAACTGCTCTCCCCCATGCAGCCGTCTCTGGGCTCACCTCCCCTCTCTGTACACCTGGCGTGGTTTCTCCTCTTTCATCTCCCTCTTCAGGAATAATCATTGGGTTTCCAGGGTGCAGCAGGCACACACCCATGTTCAATTATCTCGTCTTGATGTCATTTTCTTCCTGTCTACCCAACTGGAGTTTAGACTTACTGAAATTAAGGGCTGTATGCTGTCCTTGATTGCCTCCCCCCCCACACACACACACTCCCTGCCCCTCCATCCCTACCCGTAAGCACATAATGAGTCCTCCTGAATATTTCCCCACCCTGCGGCCCATGGACCCCGGCCCTGCAGCTGGCACATTTAGAGCTGCCTAACTGAGAGCTGTGATGTGCAGAAGTTAAAGCAGCCCAATCACAAATCCCAACCAGAGCTGAGGGCCACTGGTTCTGTCCCTCCTTGCATCCTCAGTTCATTCCCTGTCTTGGCCATCAGATGGCACCACGGTTCCACAGGTCACCCAGGACTGGGCATCTGGGAGGGGAGCTTTAGCACCCTGCCACTGCCCCTTCTCCCACAGAGTGCACCTTGCTACCTGGACAGGGTCCCCAGCCCCCAGCCACTCTCTGGAGGGAGTCACAGAAGTCTGGGGATGTCGGCAGCAGCACTCCCATCCCAGGCCATGTCCTCCTGCTCCCTCCCCACCTGTGCAGGGCAGGCTAATTGCCTGGCACTGAGGACACAGCACCAATGTGTGCTGAAGGCCATGGAGGAGGTAAGCAGGGCACAGCAGAGCCACCCAGTGGCTCTCAACTAGAAAGGATGAGCAGTAACAGATTCCCCCAAATCCACGGGCTTCCTTCATCTCCATCTGCCCCACCCACTCCTCCTTTCTAACTTGAGTAACAGAGGCAAACACCTACCTAGTGTTCCTGAAGAAGATCATGGTGGATGAAGGGCAGAAGGCGCCCACAGGACCCTCTGCCCCAGAAGCCACATTTTCCCAAATCCTGTAACTTCTTGTCCTAAAGTCACTTTGATTAACAAGTCTTTCTATCAAACTTTCAGAAAATAGATTAGGAAAACAAACTCACCCAGTACGTTTATTTTTACCAATTGGCCTTTCTTCCCCGAAGGCACACAAACTGGATGATATAGAATAATCTTGATTTCAAATCAGTGCAACCAGTGCTGTGGCCACAACACCAACCCATGGAGCCGCTAACAATGAAAAAGAGGAAGACAGAAGGAACGCAACCCTAAACGATTTACGACCGGCTTAAAAGATATGAATGTTTTAACTTAAAAGCCACATGATAGACCTGGTACATGTGAGCTGCATGCCAGCAATCACATGAGTGTACATAGAACATACAGGGGTTCGTGTGTAAGTTGAGCTTAATTTGGAGTTGACATAATTTCTAAAATATTAAATTTTAGATTCTCTCTCTCTCTCTCTCTCTCTCTCTCTCTCTCTCTCTCTCTCTCAGCACGCTGGATGCTTTTCCAAATGCCAGGGTACAGAGAAAGGAGCTCATGCACACATAGGTGGTCCAAACTGCCTAGCCTTCAAGTTGGCACATGCAGATTGCAGGCCAGGGGTTAGGGTGAGGACACAAACACCACCACATAACACAGAGTCAATAGAAAACGGACTCAAAAAACAGCAACATGAAACCTCTCTTCCCTCTGGTGCCGGGAACTTTCCACTCTGACAGCCCCTGAGGCCGACACTTTTTCTAGCTGCCTCCAGCCATAGGAATCACTAAAGGGAAATCGCCCAGCTTGTCAGGCGCCTCAGCCACAGCCACTTCATCTCCAGCTTTATTGTCTGTTCAGCTCCAGCTAAGGAGAGCAGCTGAGGTCTCCTCCCTCCAAGGCAAGCCAGGGCCACGGCACAGAAACGCTTCATGTCTCTCTCTCTCTTTTGCTGTTTTTAAAATCTGTATCCATAACTTTCTTCACTGGGTTTTTCCCTCTCACCAAGGTCCCACATTTTCTAGGTTCGAAAATAAATGCAAATTTTTTTTTTTAAATCAGAAGATTTATCATCTCACTCCTCTCTGATATTTTCTGCCAGCCAGAAGGAATAAGGAATTCTTGTTCTCTGCTCCTCTTGGCTTAATAAGGACACAGGGAGGCCAGCACAGCCCTTGGGACATGTCCAGACCCCTCATGGAATCAAATAGGCCCCACAGAAGTCAGGTCTTCAGTTTGGTCTCCCAGGCCCACCTCACCTGGGGCCCCCTCTAACCCTTCCTCAGCTTTCTTCACAGCACTTACCTCTGCCCAAGTCATATTAGATATTTATTCATTTGCTTGCTCATGATCTGTCTTCTCCATTAGGATCTAAGTTTCTCAAGGGCAAGAACTTTGTCTCACTTACCACTGTAGCTGCAGAGCATCCAAAGCACCCAGGTACAGTAGGAATTCAATAAATGTTGACTGACTGACTCACTGACTGCCTGCTGACTGCTCCTGCACCGCCACGTCTCCAGCTGTGTCTCCGACACTCTTCCCCTCAGCCTCTGTGCCTGGGCCACCCTGGGCCATAGCTCCTCTTCTCAGGCTCTGGGCACATCATAATCTCCCTCCTCCACCTGCCACCTTCCAGATCTCAACCCCAACATCTCTTCCTCAGCTAAGTCCCCCTACCACCACCCACCTGCCCCAAGAGATGCCAGGCCCCCATCACATATTTTGTACCCCCCTGTACTTTTTCTTCACAGTATTTGTCATGGTTTATAAGTTATTTGAGAGATTATTTGCTCAAGGACCTCTGCCCAATAACTGCCCTTTTCTCACCATTGTATTCCCAGTTCTTAGCACAGTGTCTGGCACATAGCAGGGCTTAATGAATATTTGCATTTGATATTTATTATAACTATGGGAACAAAAATTTCCTTCAAACCCTGGGTTTTGAGGTAAAGGTACAATTTACAAAGATACAAGTCGTGTCCCAGGTTACCAAGAAGTTTTTTTAAATCCTTTCTGGGAAGACTTCCCTAAATTTTCCTACTTTCAGTAGCCAAACCTCATAGGATTGGATCCATTTTTTTCAGCATATGCTAAGCATGATTTTCTAAAGTGGGTACTCAGAAGGATGGAGAGGTACAATCAGAAGTGGGGAAGGGGATGGGTGATAATGGGGGAACAAGAAGGTACAGTTACTGGGTAATTTTGAGACTTGGTCTTTCCTTCCTACTGACTGCCTCCCCACCCCTTACTCTCCGCACCATCATATTAGGAAAAGACAAAAAAACAAAAAACACAATCTATTATCACAAAACACCTCAGCAGCTAAGATTGTGAAAATATCTGCTTTTACTTATTGCCATAAGATTAGCAAGACAACTTTGGGTCCAATTGCATAGCATTTTGGAATGGTAAGGTATCCAGAGGAATTGTGCTATCTGATCCCCTAATTTTATTGATAAGGAAACTAAGGTCCATGAGTTAACCAAGTTCACACTATTCAGCTCCTTCTCCTAGAACCACAAGCCACTATCTTGGTGGCAAGTTTTTGTTTTTTAAAATTAGCTAAATTTTCCAACAACTTCGTTCTTTGCAACTGAATATAGTAACATATGGCAGCTGATTGCTGACAAGAACAATGTGTGTATATTAACTACACATCATGTCTTGCTTTGGGTTTCCCCTAAAGAAGCTGCTGAGAGAATCACTTGAGTGCTAGCAGTTGATTCAGAAGCTCCACGTATACCCTGCACCGCCAGAAAGATGAACCAGTGGGTCCTAGAGCAAATTAAGCCTGAAAGATCCCTGAAGGCAAAAATGACAAAACTGAAGCTGTCCTAAGTTGGGCACAGGTGAGAAGGCAGGGGTCTTTGGAAAACCCTGGGAGAGATAGAAGGCGGTAGGAAAAAAGGAAGAGCAAATCTGAGATGGAGTGACTCCATAAAGGAAGCCATAGGCATGAGTCTCCAGGAGCTGAGCTAGGCTGGTGAGGACAGGACGTGGTGGACGTCACTCATTCATAGAGTTGCCAGGAACTGGAACCAACTCAATGGCACGTAACCACATAACAAGTTGATTCAGAAGTGATGTCAAGAAATGGGGAGGGTGTGGAGAGGTGAGACAGCAAAGGGAAGAAAGCCCATACAGGTGGCAGTTTCTCATTTCCCTGGGGACACCTCAGGTTGGGCCCACTGAAGATGTGGCAGTTGGGTTAGTTACCCCTCAGCTCCCAACCCTCCTCAATTGAGCTTGCCCAGGAGGCTGATGAGTGAGCAACACTTCCAACCTACCCACTCGCTGTGTTTTCTCAGCCATAGCATCCAGAAGCAGAGGGGCCAGGCCAGAAACTGGGGGGACAAGGAACCGGCCACAGCAACCTCTAAGATAGGTCAAGGGGTATCTACAGATTGTCTCCCACCCTCTTGTCTAAGCCGTGTGAAATGCAAAGGCACATGAGGCATAATGCCTGATCTCAGACCCTACAAGCAGGAGGGACCTCGGACATCATCTAACCAGAGGTCAGCAAACATATTCTGTAAAGGGCCAGAACATAAATGTTTGAGGTTTTGTGGGCAATGTGGTCTCTATCAGGACTACTCAAATCTGCTGTTGTGGTAAAAAGCAGACATAGCCAATATGTAAAAAATTGAGTGTGGCCATGTTCTAAGCAAACTTTATTTATAAAAACTGTGTCGGGATTTGGATTTGGCCAGAGGCCATTATTTGCTAACCCCTGAGCTAAACAAATTGCTTGTTTTAGCATTGAAGAGACTGAGACCTGCAAAACTGACATCTGTTCAGGGTCATAATTAGAGATTTGTTCCTGAGCCAGTTCAGGTTTCATTCATATCAGTAGACGGTCTGTCTGAAATGACCCAGAACTCTTCCTAGCTTCAAATTGCATATGTTTCCGCCAACCAAGCCTATCAGAACTTGCATTCTGCTAACGAAACGCTTGGGAACAAAGAGCTGCACAGGGTGAGTCCCTGCCTTAGAGGTTTCATTATTGGGAAGGAGGTCAGCTACACACACACAACAAGACCTTAACAATATGGGGCAATACAGAGACACCAATCACATTCAGTAGAAGAGGTCTGTGAAAACCTCCCATGAGTCCCATAAAACGCTGTGCACGTGGTTTCATACACACATCGTGCTGGACATCTTCTGGTTTTGCTTCCAGATCCAATTTCTATCCTTCACCCCACTCTAGCCCCTGGAGAATGAATTTATATAAACTACAAAAGCAAGCTCATGTCCTCTGGCTTCCTGTGGGGTTCACCAATAGGAGGGAGTGGGACGGAAAATAAAATCGGAAAATTTATTTTCCAGTGTCTGTCCCAGAGGGGTCCCTGCAAACTGGCTGCTTTCCTCTACCAAAGGTCCTATCAAACTCATTCTGATATTGTCCCCTGCCCTTGTTCCTTCCATTAGGAGTGGTTAAGGTGCCCCCTGATGCCAGCCCTGGAGTTCTTCACTATCTTTCATGCCTTTCCTACATGCTTTCCACATTTTTGCAAGAGTCCCTTAATGAAACACCCCTCAAATTACCCAATTTTGTGTGCTGTCTGTTTACCGCTGGGTTCCTGACTTCCAAGGTATAACGTGAGTCAAATGAATGTCAAAGGCTGTCGGGGTGTAGAACCCTGGAGGAAGAATGGGATCTTCTCCTTGTGGGCCGAATAGGACATGCTGAATGGGCCTTGAGGAAGGGGTGTAAAGGGGCTGAGAGACATGGATGAGAAGGCCACGTCTGGAGGCAGAAAGAGGATGGTGGTATGTGTGTGGCAGTGGTCAACCTCTAACCCTCGACCCCAACCTTAGCAAGAGGAGGAAGCCCAGGAAATGTAGTCCAGCTTCTGTGAAAAGGCCAGAAAAACCTGCACCAAATGGAGAAGGAAGGCCGCCCCCGACCTGCCAGCCATTGCCACAGAGACACATGAGGAAATGAATCAGGATTGCCTCAGAGTGGGAGAGACTGGGTGTGCCCCCAAAGGGACCCCAATGTGCCCGGACTTTCAGTCAATCTGAACATCAATAGAGCAGTCAGTGAAAGGTTGCAATACTTCCCAAGAGGGTATTGGGTCAGATGAAGGGCCTGGTGTCACCAACAAGTCCCATCCTGCCTTTGGGGCCAGACCCAAGGCCCTAGGCCAAGAGCCAGAGGCTGAAGAAACCAACAAGAAATAGTTGTTGCAGAGCTCAGAAAGGTCTTGGAGGCATGTACTGGGAAGAAAGCTAATGTTTTTGTCAGACGCAAGCAAGGTACCAAGATCACGCCTCTCTTTCCTTCCTCAGTACACACAAACACTGGAAAGGAAAGCACACACAGAACACACACTCAAAAGCCAGGACACGTCGTTTCCAAATGGATTACATGGACCATTTAGCAGCCTTCACCGTGGATTATTTAGGCACTATTAGAGTCAGAGCCCTATAAATTGGATGTAAAATTTGTGCAGGTTTCCTGTAGTTTATCAAGCTGGTGACTCCTTAAAACCAGAAAACAGAACACGAATGTGCCAAAGAGCTGAAGAGAGAGGAGATGGGAACTTTCTCAAGTTAAAACTGCATTTAGAAAGCAAGATTTAGCATGCTGCTCACTCAGCCCAAGGATATTTTGGGGAGGATCTGGTTCTTCTACTTGACCTTGGCCTCCAAGGTAGGAGACGTTGCCCCTGGTTGTTTTTTATGGATTCATCATGCACAAATTTATTTTTTTCTGCAGAGATTTATATTTTTAATCCATGTTGACTCTGAAACTCTCTAAATTTACTATGTTTGAAAAGGCAATACTTCCTTTCATTTATCATAAGTTGTACTTCTTCCAGGAGTGTCCCTAAACTGGGTATTCTGGAAATTCTCTCTGCTGTCTCTTCCCACTCATCAGTTTATTAGACTTTGATGATACTTGTTTTAGAGTCTCATTCATTCAATTGACATCAGTTCACTGACACCTACTGTGTGCCAGAAAGCAGATTCTCTGGCTCCTCCCCCTTATTTTTTGGATCGTTTTGGTTGTTCTTCCTTGTTGTTCTGTTTTGTTTTGTTTTGTTTTTTCCTTGACTTAACCATCTGAATAGCTTTACTGATTTGCAGAGATGGAATGGGCCTATCACCATTCTCTTTTCACAAACGAGGGAATCATGGTGCTAAGATATTTCATTCTTAGAGGCCTGCTGCAGGCTTCAGTCTCGCAGTAAGGAAATGAGCCATGCCATTCACAGACCTGGGCTCCAATTCTGCCTCTACTGCCTACCAGCCTGGTGACCTTGGGCACGCTGAGGAACTGCTCTGAGCCTTAGTTTTCCTGATCCATAGAGTGGGAATAACATCACTTCTCTCAAAAACTTGTTGGGGAATTAAATGAAAGAACTTTTGCATGTGACATGGAAACAGTTCTCCATATGCACCCAGGCCAGTTGTTTGCAGAAACATGGCCACTATAGCAAGGCACAAAGCTGCAGAGGAAGCAAGATGGAGTTAGGAAGGCAAGAGTTAGGGATTCCTACCTTCAAATTCTTTGCTGAGGACAGCTGTGAATGCAGAGAAAAGCCCCAGAAGATGCAAGGGGGGGGGGGGGAGGGCAGGGTGAAGGAGGGACAGAACTAGGGACCTGGGCATTCCGAGGATCAACATTGCCACTTTATAATTTCAACCATGGCTGGTGCCAAATAGGAATCAATCTTCAAAAATATTCACTTGCCTCCTGAGACTCACATGTCCTACTTCAGGGGTTTATTCTCAACTTTGCTACTTGTTTGAGGTTTAGTACATCCTGTCTAAAGCTTTAAACCCTCCTTCCAACAGAACTTGAACTGGAGACTGGTGCTTGCCAAAGGCTTTCCTGCTCAAAAATAATATTTGTGGAGGGACAGAGCCATGGCTCTGAGAAGCTCTGAGCAGGTCCAGAAGCTTCTCTCTCACAGGCTGGTTCTGTGTAACCAGCCACTCCCCACCCACAACCCCATCCATCCTTCATGTTTCAGCACTTCTGGAGGACACAGTGCACCCCCACCCCCAGACACTTCAAGAGGAACCAGGAAACAGTGGACAGGGCTTTTTGGCAGTGTTATGAATACCCTCTCTCAGAAAGAACCAGGGTAGCCACCAAAGCTGCCTTATCTGGAATTTAGTGGTTTTCACTTGTTCTTTGAAGCAACTTGGACCTAGTGTTGCACTCCTGGGGCTCTTTAGAAGTTTTTCAAAGATCAAATTCCTTTTTCTTTATTTACTTCATTATGCCTTCAGAGCTCCCAAACCCCCAGTGAACCCCTCTGCCTTCAGCACTTGCCCTCTGCTACCCGCCCGTCCCCACTGTCCCTGCTCTTCTAGGTGAATTTAGCCCTTTAAAGGGTGCCTCACAGGATTTCTGCCTCTGGTTCCAGGGACGCAGGAGCAGCAGGACCATCTGACAGGTGCATGCTGACACTTCTGGGTAAGAAGTATTAGGGGAGACTGAGAGGGTCTGTGTCCGTGAATAAGGTTCCCTGAACATGAACTCCTTGCCCAGTACTGTGTGAGCTTCTGTGAAAAAGCAAAAAAACACGAGCTTTGATTCCTGCTCTCCAGAAGCTGAAGGAGCTCAGATCCCAACTGCACCGATTCTCCTTCATCCTGCGGACACTGCTAGGTATTTCAGGTAGAATAGCTCGGCAAAGACTAGGTGATATAGACATCACTGCCCTCCGTGCAGATACGGAGAGTGAGACTCCATGGCTTGTTCCAGGTCCCCCGCAGGTACCAGGATGAGCAGGACTCTAAGTCATGCATCCGACCCAGAGCCCGGGGCTCCCGCACCAGATCAGGCCAGGACACCAGCACCAGCACAGGATGTCTGCACCTGAGCTCACAGTGACTGACACTTGCAAGTAGAACAGTGATATGATCAAAGTGGTGGTTCCTGGAATCCATGTATGAGATGGACTGGAAGGAAGAAGAGTAAAGACTGAGTCACCATCGGAGGGGCTCTTAAAAGAATCAACATGATTCGTGATTTAGTGGCTATAAATCCTCATCCAGGTCTGTGATATTGTGATTTATGGGAAGCATATATTTGATCTTAGTCCCAGTTCTGGCAGAGTTCCTAAAACCCTTGGAATTATCTTAGTGAGAAGCTGTCTTTTGTTATATTCATGAGGTGACTTTCGGAATGCCTCTAGGTCACCTAAGAATGAGGCTGGTTGCTAGGGGAACCAACCACATGACTGGAAGTTTGGAACTTTCAGTTCCCCTCAGGCAAGAGGAGAGTGGCTGGAGATTGAATGTATTGCCAATGGCCAATGATTTCCTCAGTGATGCCCGTGGGGAATCTCCCTGCTCTTTCCCCAGGCCTTGCCCTGTGCATCTCCTCCACCTGGCTGTTCCTCAGTGATATCCTTTTATAATAATCCAGTCATCTAGTAAGAAAATGTTTCTCTGAGTTCTGTGAGCCACTCTAGCAAATTAATCGAGCCCACAGAAGGGCTTATTGGAACCTCAGATCTATAGCTAGTCAGTCAATAGCACAGGTGACAATCTGAGCTTGCACATGTCATCTTAAGTGGGGCAGGAGGCAGTCTTCTGGGATTGAACTCTTAACCTGTGGAATCTGATGCTATCTCCAGGTAGACTGTGTCAGAATTGAGTTGAATTGTAGGACACTCAGCTGGTTTTTGAGAATTGTTGGAACTAGTACCACACTAGAACTGGTACCAGAACATTTTAAGGGCAAAGGTAGAAACAGTCCTTTGGTGGCAGGATGGGATTTACTTTTCCAAGTGAGCTCACCTACTCTCACAGGCCTAATTTTGAATAAATTTAAAAGCAGCAACTTTTAATGCCTGCGGACCCAAGTCAACTGTCCTTACTTTAAAAAAGGTAAATGAGCTGGAGTTAAAAGCTGCTTCTCCCCACTTTGACCCAGTGTTCTGACAGAATCCTGAGAGGCAGGCTCCACATTCAACCCACGCTCTCCCCCACCCTGAGCTCCCCTCCTTCGACAAGGCAGCCGGGAGCCCCTCTAAGCACCACGTGGGGTTCTTCTTGATGGCTCCTGCCTTTCTGTCCACACTCCGAGCCAAGCACACTGCTTCACTCCTAGGAAGTGCTCATTAACTCACTTATTATTCAACCAATGTTTATTGAGTGCCCGCTCTGTCAGGCACTGTTCTGGGCCCTGAGATACATTGCTGTGCCAAACACCCTCTTTCTCCTGCAGCTTAACTGGATTGCAAGCTCTAATTAATTCTCCAATTATAAGCTATTATTATAATAATATAATTCTTATGTTAATTAATTGATTCTCCAATTATAAGCTATTGGAGAGTGACAGGCAACACATCTAGAAACAAATAAAAATGAAACAACCAGGTAATTTATCACAGGACCCTACAATGAGAGGACTCTGGCCAAGAGCTAGGGAAGTTCTGTACATTGGAGGGCCAGTAAAGGCCTTTTAAATTGGGGGCTGAGGTAGGAATGACATAGAAGTTTAGGCCTCATGAGAAGCTAGAAGATGAGCATGCCAGGCAGAGAGGACAAATAATGCAAAAGTTCTAAGACAACAATGACCTTCTCTGTTTCAGGAACCAAATGGAAGCAGAAGTGTATGTATCTCAGTGGCGTGAGCAGGCCTACTACTGAGACAGTAGGCCTCAGTACCAATGTGTGTGCTTTTTTACTAATATCTATTCTGGTTGATCAATTGTCCATTCAAGTTGGACAGATGTACCAGAACCAGAGAGTGAATATTTTCAATATCATCATGTGATGTGAAATGAGGTCAGAAAGGGGGACAGAGGCTACATCATGTGGGGCCTAGTGGGCCATAGCAAGAAGTTGGGATTTACTCTAAATTTGGTGGGAAAACCAATGAGGACTTCTAAGCAGGTGTGTGAAGTCGACTGTTTATACTTAAAAAAAATAGCAGGAGCTGCTATTTGGGGATTGAATGGGAGGGCAGTGTCTGTGGTAGTTCAGACAGATGAAAATGTTCGAGTCATGGCAGTGAGTATTGGGAGAATGGGGCATTTAGGGTATGACTTGGTAGTTCGTAATGATGGATGGGATGTGGGGGGCAAAGGAACAAGAAATTAAGGACTCATATTTTTGGCCTCAGAAACTACATGGACAGCAATTTCATTGGCTGAAATCTGGCAGAATACGACAAGGGTCGGTCAATTAATGCTTTTAAATAAATAAAAATTATCACTGATTGGCCTCACAAGGAACTCTGTGATTTGTGCAGGAGCACAGCAAGCAGCCTAGACCGTTCTACAGGTTAAAACTGCAAGCAGGTTAAAACCATAGAATCCGAAACAGCAGGATTTCATCCATCCCTCGCTCCTGTGCCTGCCCCAGCCCAGATCTCCACCAGCAGGGTCTAACCTCAAGGATTTTTCATGGTGCACAGAAGGCTTGTCCCTATTTGGACTAATGTAGATCGTATGTCCAAATGATGGTAGTCAGGAGTGGGGACTGTTCTCTGTTCTCAGCCTGAAGTAACTACAAAGGCAGGGCCACTAGGAACCCAGGAACAGCAGGCTGGTTAGAAAACAACATCTGACATTTGGCTCTTTTCCCCTTCACTGGTTCTCCCAAAAGACTAGATGGTTCAAGGTCAAGCTGTTCTGCTGCCCCTTCGCTAATCAGCCTTCTCTTGCTCCCATGCATCCCTCTATCTCTGCTACAATAAGATCCTGCTTTGAACTGTGCATTCTGATTCACAGAGCTCCTTTACATGCATGATCTCATTTGCTCCCCTCGATAATCCTCAAGTAGAGGTATCATTTCCAGATAAAAACCTGAAGCACATAGACTATCACCTGCCCAAGGTCATAAAAACAGAGCCCATAATTTTCACCCCAATATGCTCTTCCTCCAGTTTTCTCCATACCAATGATTGGATCCACCAACTACCCAATGACTCATTAAAGAAGCCTGGGAGACACCTTTGACACTGCCTCTTCCCCAACCTACATCTCATCAATTACCAAATTCTGTCATTTCTGTATCCTAAATATTCTTCTCCATCTCCACCATGGGGATTATCATCTAAGGCACCATTATCCCTCCCCAGGACTGATAACACAGCCCTTTATCCAGTCTCCCAACACCACGCTTGCCCTACTTATGTCCATTCTTCATACCCTCTTGAGAATTATCGCAGAAATGCAAATATGATCATGGCACTCCTTAATTTAAAACTCCTTACAAGGTCCCAATTATTACTAGAAAAAGAAAGAAGAAAAGGTTTACTATGACTCCCAAGCACCTCATGTTTGAGCCCCTGCAAACTTCTTCATCTCCATCTCCATCACACCTAAGTTTTCCCCTCCTCTCTTCACATTGGCCTTCCTTCATTTCTTCAAATGTGCTAAACATTTCCAGCTTCAGGACCTCATATCTGTTGTTCCCTTTGCCTGAAATGTTCTCCTTTCAGTCCATCCAACATCACTTCCTTTAGTTAGTTCCAACTCAACCTTTAGGTCTCAGGTTAAAGATTACTTCTTCAGAAAAGTCTTCCTCCATTCTCCAGATGAGGTCAAGTTGTCCTATTATACACTTTCATATTTCTCCATATTTCTCCTTCATGACAAGTATTACAATTATAATTCATTTATGAGCTAGATGTGGCAGATTGTATGTGTGTGTGTGTGTGTGTATTAGGACAAAGAGATAACAACAATAAAGAGCTAAATTCACAGATGTTTGAAAATCCAGAGCTCCGATTTTCTGAGTCTCTTGACTGAAAATCCTAATTTATGTTAGGTGTTTTGCACAAAATTTGCATGTCACACTGAAAAACTATTTACTTTTCCACCTCCACCCTCACACACCAAATGCCACTCACTCGCACCCTCCCAAGAATAACAATGCAATAGTGACCATAATGGTTAATTTTATGTGTCAACGTAACTGGGCCATGGGGTGCCCAAATTTGACCACGGGGTCAAACATTAATCTGGTTGTTTTTGACGGTATTTTTGGATGACATTAACATATAAACTGGTAGACTGAGTAAAGCAGATTGCCCTTCCTGATGTGGGTGGGCCTCACCCAATCCATCGAAGGCTTGGATAGAATAAAGTTGCTGACCCTCTCCTGGGTAAGAGAGAATTCTTTCTGCCTGATGACCTTCAAACTGGGATGATGGCTTTTTTCCTGCCTTCACACTCGAACTGAAATATCAGCTCTTTCTGGGGCTCGAGTCTGCAGCCTTTGGACTGCAATTACACCATCAGCTCTCCTGGTTCTCAGGCCTTTGGACTTAGACTGGAACTACACTATTGGCTCTCCTTGATCTCCAGCTTGCTGACTCACCCTGCAGATGTTGGGATGTGTAGGCCAATTTCTTATAAGTTTCTTTCTATAGATATACATACATCCTATTGGTTCTGTTTCTCTGGAGATCCCTAACTAATACAGTGACTGTCTACATTTGTGGTGATTCAGACTTTGGAATGTATGGAATGTGCAGGATATATACACTTCCCTGGTGAGGGCCAGGGACCCAGTACATGTGGGCTTGTCATCACTGTCACAAGTCTGGCCCTACTTAGTCTGTGTTACTCTCAGGGCTCACAAAATAAGGGTGCCTGCCACAGGGTTAGGCTAAGCACACTGGAAGCAGATGAAGTTCATTTGGGGGCCTACCCTGCTGGATCTCCTCTCACCATTTTTTTTTCTGCATGTACAAACTAAAAGACTTAAGAAGGGAGAGAGTTCTGGAAGACAGTAAAGCTCTGAATGGTTAAAGAAGACATCTCTAGGCATGGATGCTGGGACTATGGCATACGCACGGATCAAGGAGACACTTTGGAAAGAGGGGTCTTCTCCCAGGCCAGGCAGAAGGCAAGCTTTGGGCCCCAGCTGGGCCGCTGTGTGTATGGTTAACCCTGAGTCACAGATCAGTCTCCTCAACCTTACAGTTTGTTTGAATGACCTGGTCCTATATAAAAATATACCAGTGGCTTGTAGAAAAAGAAAGAATTTCCCTGAGGCCACAGCTGTCAGGAAGGGCTATGTGTTCCGTATCCTGGCATGTGATTGACTTGGGCCCCTGGCAAAATACCCGCTAATTTGGAATCTAAAATTCATCTGAAGTGAAACTCTATATTCCCTACCTTTGGCTGTATTTCATTCCAGTCAATATTTGTTCTACCATATCCATATTGAAGGTTATTCTCTTCAGTGGAAAAGATCTGCTAACTAGAAGATATCTAGCTCTGTGGTCTCTGAGTCAGAAGATGGAATAGAAAGAGAAACATTATACTAACAACAGTAAACCTGAGCTCTGGTCATGCTCTGCCACTAATTTATCAGTGCTTTGACTTTCATAAAGCAATTAAACTCTCTGGGTCTCCTTTCCTCTCCTGCAAAATGAGATAGTTTGATTGTGTATTAAGGTTTATTAGGCTAAGCTGTTGTAACAAAAATACCCTAAAATACAGACTTAAATAAGTTAGAAGTTTATGGCTCTTTTTCATAAAATCTAAACTACTAGTTCAGGAATGGTAGATCAGCTCTACTCAAAAAGATCATCCTACTTGGCAATGATATATCCGATAAGGGGTTAATATCACAAATTTATAAAAAAAACTCACTCAACTCAACTCCAGGAAAACAACCCAATTAAAAAATGGGCAGAGGACATGAAGAGACATTTTTCTAAAAAGAACATACAGATGGCAAACAGACATATGAAAAAATGCTCAACCTCACTAACCATCAGAGAAATGCAAATGAAAACCACAATGAGATACCACCTCACCCCAGTCAAAATGGCTATCATCAATAAATCAACAAACAACAAGTGCTGGCGAGGATGTGGAGAAAAGGGAACCTTTGAGCACTGCTGGTGGGATTGCAGATTGGTGCAGCCACTATGGAAAACAGTATGGAGGTATCTCAAAAATCTAAAAACGGAACTACCTTATGATCCAGCAATTCCACTCCTAGGTATCTATCCAGAGAAATCCAAAACTCTAATTCAAAAATCTTTATGCACTCCTATGTTTATTGCAGCACTATACACAATAGCCAAGACATGGAAACAACCGAAATGCCCATCAGTAGATGACTGGATTAAGAAACTGTGGTAATTTATACAATGAAGTATTATGCAGCCATAAAGAAGAAAGAAATCTTACCATTTGCAGCAACATGGATGGACCTAAAGAACATTATGTTAAGTGAAATAAGTCAGACAGAGAAAGACATATACCATATGATCTCACTTATATGTGGAATCTAAAGAAAAGAATAAGTGAATGAACTAATCAGAAACAGTTTCGGAGACATAGAGGAAAATCTGAGGGTTGCTAGATGGGAGGGGGGTGAGGATAAGGGGGAAGGTGAGGGGATTAGAAAGAAGTCAGTAACCCCAAGATTGCCATGGGGTTACGAAAGTTAATTTGGAGAATATAATCAATAATGTTGTAAAGATTTTGTAGGGTATACTTACAAGAAGCGGAATACAGAATTAGGAATAGATACAGTGGAGATGTAATGGCTGTGTGCGATGTCAGAGGGGTAGTGGATGGGGGTGAGTGGTTGACACAGTGTGAGGGATATAAATGATAAATGTCTAACTATTACTTTGTTTTGTGCACCTGGAACTAATAAAAAAATAAAATAAAAAATAAAAAAAGATCCTCCAGGGAGCCAGGCTAGGGGTCACTTCTGTTGTGATCATATGTGGCTTCCACCTCTGAATCCAAGGCAGCAGAAAGAAGAAAAATGAAGGTCCAGGGCATTCCTCTTCACAGGGATTAAAGGAGATTACCCAGAACTGCACACTTTACTCTGTTCATACCCCACTGGCCAATGAACACAGCCATGTGGGGCCACTTAGCTGCAAAGAAGATTGGGAATTCAGTGTGTAAATGGGTGGCCATGTATACAGCGAAAGCTGAGAGTGGAGGAAGAGGAAGGAAAAGACATCTATTTGTAAATAGGAAAAGGAAAGAATAAATATGGGGAGAGAGTTGACAACAGACGAAATGATCTTTAAAGTCCTTTTGTCCCATCAAACAAGAAGAGGCTAGTTTCTTCAGCCATTACACAATCTTTCTTAAGTATTCGCCTCATCCTTTTGTCATTTTGTCATCCTTTTGTCAGATGGACAACTCTAAGTTGTCCGTTTTGTTGGACTACTTGTGAATGCAAGTTTCACAATCCACAACTCACTGTGATCTTGAATCTCTCTGACATATTTCATATGGACTGGCTGGGCCATCTGCCTGTTCGTCCATTTTTTGTATGATCACTCTTAAAATATGAGCTAGTTAGCAAGCTTTATGCGTGGTTCCATTGTTTCTTTGATGCCTTCTCTTCTCCCTCCCTTCATTGCTATTACTTCTGGTCATTGGATGGATTTTCACATGTCATGGAATTTCTCTAGTTATTTTCAGATTTTTTTCCCTTTGCACTCTCCTTTCCTAATAACTGAGGCATGTGTCTGGCAATGTCCAAATCCTGTTCCTTTCGTTTCTCCCAAGGCTCCCATAACACAGTGTTCAGCCCTTGTAGAAAGAATTGAGGCCAGGGCAACAGCTCCCCACATCACTTACTCTTTCTTTTGAAAATTGAAAGAGATTGAGGCAAGTCAAATTCACAGAGGCTTGATTTTCAATAGACTGTTCCCCATTGTTCCTTCCTTAGTCTAGAGGGAAATTTCAACACTTTAATACTTCACTGGAAAATGTCCATGACAAGACGCACATTTCCTAGTTTTTGCTGAGGTATCTCTTGGATGATCTATGAACTTGGTGCACTATTTAGCTTTATCCAGTCTTACCCAGCAAACACAGCCAGCCCAGCACTAATAATGACCTTGACAGCACACCTGCAGCATGCGTTCCTTGACTCTTAAGCCACTTTCCCTTTCCTTTATTATGGGATACTGATTGCTCATGATGGAGAAGAAACAGGAAGCTTGCCTGGATAAAATGGAGAAAAAAGTAAAATGTGCAGCACTGAAATAAAGGGGAAGGTACCACGGAGAAAACAAGAGCAGAAGCTTGACTGGCGCTGATGGCCTGGGGGCCACGGCACGCGAACGATGGCAGCAAAATAAGTAGGTGCAGTCATCTGACTAAGTGATCCTAGAAAGCAAAAGGATTCTAGAAGAATTGGTCCTCAAGCGTGCCCTTTGGTGTACAGAAAAGAGAAATGAGCCTCCATCAGCCAGGCCTAATGAGAGAGCAGCAGCCTTTGGTCAACAGATGGGGGAGAAAGAATGAAGAACTCTGGACATCAATTTCCAGGGTGTGAGTGAAGAAGACAGCCAGTCCTAGGGGAGCAGAGCTGGCCAGGAACCACAAATCCATGTGGACAGTTCAAGAATGCTGCCTTTTGGTGCTGAGGGGACTAGAGAGACCCAGTAACTTTGTGGGGCTCAGCAGAGGTATATGTGGTATTTCTTTGGTCTGCAAAGTTTGCTCCAGACCATTCATGTCTTGCAAGTGTGTGAATAAGGAAGATATTGGTGCTAAAACAGTAAAGTCCAAAGGAAGACTTTCATTTCTCTGTATCAGAGACTCAAAATGAATAATAACCATGGGTGAAGTGAGCCCAAAGTTACCCTGGTTTGAGTTTTGTTCAGGCCAAGAACAAATATTTGAAACAGTTTACATCAGAACATAGAACTGGACAACGTTCTCCCTATTTCAGATTTAAAACCGCTCTCAGAATTAGTTCCAGGTTTTGCAGGAGAAGGAGAAGGAGGGCAGTAATTCTTTGGATCTGTTGCAGCCTCATTTCTGCAGAAAGAATAATCTCTCCTGTTATGTCTTCTGTTTAAAATGGTACTATGGTCAATAAGAATCAAGCCTCCTCTACTACTCAAGAAAAAGGAGAGGCAAAGACCCCATCACCACCATCACCACCATCAGTGGAGGGGAGAGGTTGTAGAGCAGCCCTGAAATATTGCCCAGAGAGACTAGGCATGGTGAGAAAGACTTGAAGACAAGACAAGACATTTAGAGGCATTATTCTAAGAGGAGGCTGCCTTCCCAGGCTCTGCCTCCTCTGACTTTCAGAGGGTAACAAGTCCCGCTTTCTACTCTAATTAAACCCAACATTTTCCCAGTGTTCTAAAACTCCTCAATACTCTGAAGAAGCCCAGACATATACTCTGTGTCATGGTGAACAGAGATATCATCAGATTTCCCAGAAGATGGAATGGACCTAAAGAAATACAAACAAATTCCTCTGTGAGTTTTCCTATAGCCCCACAAACATTTTACAGGTGAAACCAGAATTAAATATTTTAATGTAGCTGCTTTGAAAAAGAAGTCATTTCCAAAAGGACAGTTGACTATGTTATGGAGGCAAGAGGCTGTCGTACATTATGTGTCTTGGTGATCATGGCCAGGAGGGGTCATGAGCTGACTGGAGCTGAAGGGCAAGCCTCTCTTGGGACTTGTAAACAGTATGGATTATACGCCACAAATCTTGAGCACAAAAAAAGCTTATTTTTCTAAATGAGCTTAAACCTAACTCAGCATTCTAAGTCAGTTTAAATTCCTGTTGGGTCATTAAAAAACAACAACCACAACAACAACAACAAAAAACAACCCTGGGATTACATAATCCAGGAAATGAGGAAGGGCCTCCTGTCTTCAGCACCTGGTGGTCACCAACCAATTTGATGTTCAATGTCCAAGCCTGTGTGATCATTCTTGGACTGGGGGCTCCAGGCCCCATTCCTCCATATCAAGAAGAAAGTCTCAAGAACTCTTCACAGCTCTTAAGGAAGTGGCATTTCTGGTTCACTCCACACATCTCCATATTCATTCCATCCAAGGTCCTGCCACCTCCTCCCACTGTGTGCAGGCAGAGCACAGGTCCTCACTCCTAAGGAGCACAGCACCCTCCATCGTTCCACTCTGCACATCCTTCCTTGGGTGTGGGTCACCTGAGAAGTCCCACTCTGGGATAAACCAGTTCCTCCCCTGCACAAGCCTATGCTTGTTTCTCCCCTGGGGCAAGGGAAGTCCAGCTCCCCCAGAGCACAGAGACTGGGCTGTTCTTGAGAGGAGGTGGGAAATACCGCTCATTCTTTCAGAAGGCTCCTACAGCCTAGGAAAAAAGGGAATGAATTCCTCAGTCAGGCTGTAGGGCCAAACACTGTATAAGGAAAACTGCCTCCTCCTTCTGCAGTGATTTCCCTAACTCCTTCCACGATGGAGGGGGGTGGGCGGTGGGGAGCCTGAGACCTCAGGTTTATTCTCCTCATGTTCATTACACAAGGGCACCAACCGAGGGAACAGGGAAGGCTGAATACAGTCAGGTCCCATCTTCCAAGCCCTGCACCACGTGTTGGGCTGCATTTGCCTGGAGGAGGGGCCTTTCCCTCTCACAGGCTGTGGACAGCCCTAGACCCACAAGTCCGTGTGCTCCCAGGTATGAGGGGCAGGCTCACCCAGACAACTCGGAGGCACTACCCAGTGCTCTGTGGGGTTTACACTTGGCACAGGAGTCCCATGAGAAAGGGAGAAATGGGAAGATGCCTGGCCACCCCAGCAGCCATTCCCCAGCAGTCTGACAGGATGGAAGATAGCCAGCATGCTTGAAGGATGTGGCCCAACTTAGCTGCCTCTGTGGTGGGTCAAGAGGGGCCAGAGCAGGACACTTCTCCCTGAGGACAGTCTCTGCCTGGAAACTTCTTCAGCTGGGCCAATGTGCTCAGCTTACTGGAAGAAAACTCTGAAACAGGAGTTGAGAAACCTGGGTTGTTGTCTCCTTAAATGACCTTTGGAAAATGATTTCTCTTCTCTCATCCTCAGTTTCTCCATCACTAGAATACCAAGTCTTGCTCTGAGTAGTTAGAGGATCATGCTTAGGAAGATGGATAAAACTGATAGGAAAAGTAAAGTAGCACAAATACAAAATAGAACAATGCGGGAGTTCTGTTACATTTGGGCCTGTCCTCCTCTTTCACGCAGACCTTTGCTCCTGTAACAGGTCTTGCACAGAGAGTGTAGGAGTCCATTAGGAAGCTAGAAAATTACATGGACTTTTGTTGATACAAAACCCAATGTCTCCTGTTTCGACTTGACAGGAGAAGCCAGATGACCTCCTTTGGTCTTTCTAAACTTCCAACCATAGTTTCCAGGAGCTTCACGCAATTCGTCTGTTTGGGTTGTGTCTTGGAATAATCCTTGTGCCCACGCCTGTGGAGACACCCAGAGGCAGCAAACCCACCAGGGTTGACCCCCTTGAAGCCCTCATCCCTCCCCTGTCACATCAGGACCACATGCCCAGCTCTGGGAAGAAAAGGAATTGGGGATGGAGGGGAATTAGCACAAGGGATCTGGAGGAAGAAGGGGGAGGACAGTGAACCATCAGTTCCCCTTCCCCTCACTCCCACCCTAGATCAGACTTGGACTCTAAAAATAGATTCATGACGTCAACCCCAGAACAAAGGCTTCTTTGGCTCAGGAGTAAAAATTCTCAGCTTGGAATTCAATCGAAGGCTTTGTTACAAATACTTTACATGACAGAATCTATTAATATCTTCAGCTAATTGCTCCCAGTTTTGTAATCTCTGTGGCAAAAATTCCAGCCAGGTCAATTAAAGGGAGAGGATTTGCTCTATCAGGGGAGCTCCCAAGTTCTTGTAAATGAAGTCATGTTCGACATTTCACCCAGCTCAGAAGTCTGTTGCTGTGACGTGGCCTGAAGTCTCTGTTCCTAGACCAGGCTTCTCAAGGTTGTCATGTTGTGGGTGACAACAGAGTATTGGGGAAGGGATACAGACGAAATGCATTTTGTCAAGACTTAAAATGAGGCAGGATCTCAGACAGCAAGAATGTTTTAGTGAGTTTGCTTTGGATTAGAGGCAAGGAAGAGTTGCTGAAAGTCCCAGCCTGTGCTTTATAAATTGGATCAATCAAAATTTGCCCTCTGGCTTTTATTAGTGAAGCTCGAGGCCTCAGGCAGGATGGACAGGCTTTCTGTTCTCCTACAGGAAGACTCAAGATCATCATGAACAGAAATGATAGCAATTGAGAATTTCAAAAATGGTGGCAACAGCATTTGGCCCACAGAGCTGACCAATAGAAGACTTACAGAGAGAAAATAGCATCAAATTTGTATCTTCATGGGCCTTTCTAAATATACATGTAAAGCTTTATTAAAACAAATATAGACCATTTCTTCCATGTACAACAGGTAGGGGTTAGGGAATCATTTAACAACTGTTGCCCTAAGAGCTACTAAGATCAGTGAAGGGAAATGATACCAAGATTTAGGAATATTCCCAGATTCAAGAGAGAAACACAGCACCCCCCACACACAGAGATTCAATGGCAACTTACACACAAGCAGAGCAGAATGAATGCTCCTCCTGGCCAAGCACTATTCTCTAAAGGGTGTTGGAAATACTCCTTCAGATCTTATCCCCTGGTTGTTTTTGTTTGTTTGTTTGTTTGCTTGCTTGCTTAGTTTCTTTTCTAATAAATTAGTTTGCATGCATTAATTTATTCACCAAGAAGTTTTTTAGGGAGTAACATATTCCAGCTTCTGTATTAGGTGCTGGGAATTCAATGAAGAACAAAATTGGCCAGAAAGCCAGTCCTCCTGGAGTTTGGAGTCTAATTGAGGGGTAGGGTGGGGGTGGAGATCTGCAGAGTGTGCCAGAAGATGCTACCTTGTATGGGGCGGCTTATTTTGTTTGGCAGGATTCACTTTCGTGTTTGTTTGTTTAGGAAGATTGGCATCTGAAGATGGGGTTTTGGGGTATAGTTCTTTAAAATATGAGTTTTACTTGTTTTGTTCTTAATAAATGACATCTTGGACTGTAACTAAAAACTCTCTTGGCTGAAACTACTCTAATGATCTCTCCCGAATTGTTTGGGAATGTCAGGAAGATGAGCACATAAGCTGCTGTCACCAATTCAAGTCAGAGCTCAAAACTAACCTGCCAGTGACCTCTGATGCCGCACGCACGTGAGCTGTGCTCACTTCTTAGTTGCCAGACTCTGCAGTGGTCCTTGTGGAGCACTAGTCTGGGTGGAAGCCCTGCAGAGATGTCTCTTAATTTTGGTTGATGGCATTTTCCTGGGGAGTGAGCTGTACCCTGGCACCTCACACCAAGAGATTAGACCTAGAATGAAAGCCACTTAGAGAGGAGGTCTGCATGGGCCCCTTTCTTCCAAATGTGTTAATGACTAAAGTTCGCTGAAGCTCCTTATAATAAGGGGTAGAAACTGAAGCCTGCTTGAACACTATCCCCAGTGATTTCTACCCAACTTGGGGAGCAGCTGCTTCAGAGACAGTCCTGACCTGCATCATTCTTAAGGCTACAGCTAAGAAACCACCCTTTAATTGAACCTCCCAATGTAACCCACCACTGGGCTTCCCAGTTGTGCATGCCCTTGGAGTCTCAGAACCCAGCTCCAAGGTGAGATACTAAGCCTGGAAAGAGTGGCTACCTGAGGGAGCCATGTTTGAACAGCCATCGCTGGGTGCTCACTCACAGACGTGGGGAGGACAGGAGACTGGGTCATCTTCTAAGTTTCTAGTCCACAGCACCATCTACCCCTCCATCTTCTAGAAACCTGGAGGTGGGTTTTCTATTTACCCTCTGAAGAAAATCAGTTCCAAGAATAGAATTGGCAGGGTTCCTAAAAGCTGTTAATACTCATCCTTCATCATTTAATAAATCTTCTCTAATGTGTCCCCTTACTAAAGCCAAACAGACAAATTTCAGATTTCTCTCCCCTTTCTCTTTTCCTTCCTTTCTTCTCTTCTACTTTCTCGCCTCCCTCTCCCCCTAGTAGGGGGGAGGGTGTGTGTGTGTGAAGGGGTACACGAGTCTCAGACTTTCTGTTTATGCATAGGAATTATTCTCAAGGCAACAATTTCCCCAACAACAATGTAATTATGAAATATTACCCAAACACATTGGGTATTATTGAATGTGCCATTTCTGGATCCTGGCCAAGGGCTTTGGCAGAAATAGGACTCAAAGGAGGAAAAGAGGGAGAAAAATTATGAACATGTCTCCCCTTCAGTCCTGCTGTTGAATTAAACCACATGTATATTTTCTCAAAGAGCACAGCAGAAAGGAATAGCTCTGAAGCACATGTTTCAGAGCAGAGGTCTTTTCTCCGGGATTTTGAAAATTAGTGGCTGAAACAATATAACATGAAGCACAGGAGCATGTGGAAGTGATTAAGCGCTGTTGCCATGTACAGTAAGAGCTGTTAACCAGCGCCTTCCTACTGGCTACTTGGAGACAGGATCTGAGTAAACACGGAGCTGTGCTCAATAACGAAACCAGGGGTCATGAGGACCCTGGTCCTCAAGGCTCATCGGGGTAACATTTATCCTGGAAAAGAGTTGGAGTTAATGGCATGACAGATTCCTTAGTAAAACAAACCCTAGAGGCATGGCTGAGCAGAAACCTCATCCACAGGGTTGTAATTATATATGCTGGGGGCTCAGAGGAGGCATTTCTTTCTGCCTATAGTATCAAGTCGTCACAAAGAGGCAACCAAAAGCTGGAGTGGGTTCCATTCTCTTGTAATTCAGTCTCTCATTCATCTGTTCATTTATAACTTTATTCATAAATATATTCAAGTGGTATTTATTGAATACCTACTATAAACAGCGTATAGACTATATAAAGATCTGGTCACTACTCTGGAAAAACTTACTACCTAATGAAAACAGAAAACCTATATTAACAATACAAGACACGACACAAGGAAACATGTATGTAAATCGTAGAGGAATAAGAAATTGTCAAGGACTTTAGAGGAGGAAGGTGAGATCACTCTGGTTCAGGGTAACCAGAAAGGGATGGGATTTGAACTGGGCGGTAAAGAGAAGATGCATCCCAGGTGAGACAGGCCAGCATCATAGTGGCCTTCCATTTTGCTCCATTCACATGTAAGAGCTATGAAAAAGCTCTGCCATAAAGGACAGGACTAATCAGATGAGCCTGACATTGATGAGAGCTGCCAGAAAGGATGGCCAGAGATAATTAAGTTAAAATGAGGCCATTAATCTACTCTGATTGGTGTCCTTATAAGAAGAGGAGATTAGGACACACAAAGAGACACCAGGGGTGCACATGCGCAGAGGGATGACCTTGTGAGGAGGCAGCAAGACTGGGGGCATCTGCAAGCCAAGGAAAAAGACCTCAGGAAAAACCACACCTGCTGATACCTTGATGTTGGACTGCTGGCCTTCAGAACTGTGAGAAAACAAATTTATGTTGTTTAAGCCACCCAGTCTCTGGTATTCTGTTATGGCAGCTCCAGCAAACTAATGCATATTGTATTTTTCATTTCATCTGTTGATATAAATCACATTAATGGATCTTAAAATGTTAACCCATGCTTGTATTCCTAGGAGAGACAAAAGGTATTTAGGATATATATTTCATACACTTTACTTAGGATTTTTACATATATTCCCAAGTGAGATTGGTCATAATTTCCTTTACTATATTGTTTTTATCGTATTTTGCTATTAAACATAATGGAGCCTTCATCATGAGTTGAGAATCATTCTGTTTTTCTTTTTTATAGACAAATTGAAATAACATTTAGTAGAATTTACCTATAAGACCACTGAGCCTGGTAGAGTTTGTGTATGTATATTGGGGTGGGGATGAGGGGCATGAAAGAGAATTTTTTTTAAAATAGTGATTCAACTTTTATAAAGGTTATAGGTTTTGTATTTTCTTTTGAAACAGTTTTGTTAAGTTACATTTTCTAGGGATTTTTTTTTTTTTTTGTCAAGAACCATTATATAAGAATTAATTGCATTCCTAAATAGCAGAAACATAATATTAGAAAACTTTTAAGGTATACTATAAGCAACATCACAAAATATAAAGTGCTAGAAATAAATCTAACAAGATATGTACAAGATGTTTTATATTTAGAGAGAGAGAGAGAGAGAGAGAGACTAGAAGCAGTTTCAGAATGGTGGAATAAGAACCTGTGAAATCTGGTTCTCCATAAAAGTCATGAGAACACTGGGGGAAAAAAATCTTTTAGAACTCTGGAAATTAACTAAAGCTTACACAATCAGAGGAGCCTTTAATTCAAGAAAAATGATGGAAATTCAGAACAACTTTCTGCTCTGTGCCATTTTAATTTGCTCTAATCCCATTCTGTTCTCCTAGCCCTTGAAAAACCACTCTCATAACCATGGTAACTGTAAAAAAAAAACAGCAGCCTAACAGCTACTAGAGGGGCCAGAACAAGTTTGGAGTTCCTCAATAACCCCATCCCCAGAGAATTCTCACTATTTTACATGTATGACTGCTTACTGAAAAGCTCCATTCTCAGAGATTGTCTTCATTTGACTGCACCAGAGCGCCCTCTGTTTGAACAACCATGTCCAGGGCTTTTGTGAAAACAGTAAGTGGCTATTACTTAAAATTGCAGCTGCCTGATTATCTGGTCAAGACAGTAGAGTATTTAAATGCTGTGCTCACCTCCTCTAAGGACCACATTTATTACAACTTAATTACAGAACAACCATCATGGAGAATCACCTGAAGTCTAGCTAAACCAAAGCCCTACAACTATGGACACAAAAGAAGCCATCTTGAGACTGGTAGGTGGGGTAGAGACATGGAAGAGGCTGGTACCACACCCATGTGTGACCATTAAAAATCAGGAGGGATATCTCAGCTGCGGAGCTTTCCCCTGAGGAGTGAGGGGTCCCAGTCCCTCCCTAGTCCAGGGTCCCAGTGCAAAGGAGAGAAGTCCCCATAACTTCTGGTCGTAAAACTCAGCAGAGATTGTGGCTGAGTGAGACAGAGAGCAGCTGCATTCACAAACACTCCTCTTAAAGGGACTGCACACAGATTTACTCGCTGACGGACTCACTAGCTCTGAGATCCAACCCTGGTGAAGTGGCTCAAAAGGTGCAAGGGACATATGGGGAGGAATTGAATTGTCTGGGCTCAGGCCAAGGGCTGAAGAGGCAATTTTGTCCCAGATAGAGGAGCTGGCAGAAGTCATTGTTTGTTGAGCCGTCCCACCTCTCTGAGTACAGACACAGGCAGACGCCATAGCTGAGTCTCCATCAAACTAGCTATCACCTTTTTTTGGCCCCATCCTAGTGATTCCTGGAGACCCCGGCCCCTTAACTTTTGGGCACACCTAAGCTACTTACAGTGGCTTTTCCATATAAACGGACTGCCTTGGCTCATGCTTTGGACTTTCATAAAAACGTTCAAAGTTTCACAAACCCCAAACAAGCAGCATGTGGCTTTGGTGTGACCCATACCTAAGGGGAAGCAGGACCAAGCCTGGCACTAGCAACAACCAGCCTCAGTTCACAAATTGACCTCTCAAGGCAGCTATCCCTAAGCCCAGTGCAGACGGTGGCAATCTACAGATTGCTTTGTGGCTCACATTAGTTGGCCCCAGGCAGAGCACAGGCTGTGGTTAAACTTGGCCTGTGGTGTGTTCCCACCCAGGAGGCCCTAGGGCTGGCACACTTGGTAGCCAGCTTTGGACCAAGCCAGAACATCACCCAACCACCTCCAAGGATGACACACCCAAGGCAGACTGGGCAGGCCCCAGAGCCCTGCTAAAGCAAAGCCTGCTCTCTAGGGTCAGGCCTTGTGTTATAGCTTGTCCACTGTAGTCACGGCCACTCCTCACAAACAATCAGCCCAAGGGTCAATCCCTCTCACTGATGTGAAAACAGCAACAAAGGCTCAACTACAACAGGAGGGCACACACAGCCCCCACAAGGGACATACCTGGAGCACCTGGCTCAGGTGACCAGGGAGGCTGCACCACTGGGCCCCACAGGACACCTACTACATAAGGCCACTCTGCTAAGACTGGGAGGCATAATAGCCCTACATAGAAACAAACACAGGAAGGCAGCCAAAATGGGGAAACAAAGAAACGTTTCCCAAATAAAAGAACAGAACCAAGCTCCAGAAAAAGAACCGAACAAAATGGAAACAAGCCATCTGCCAGATGCAGAGTTCAAAACACAGACTATCAGGATGCTCAGTGATCTCAGGGACAACTTCAACAAAGAGGTAGGAAACATAAAAATGGACATACAACACATAAGAAAGAACCAGTCAGAAATAAAGACTATAACAACTGAAATGAAGAATACATTAGAGGTAGTCAAGAATAGATTACATGAAGCAGAGGATCTAATCAACAATTTAGAATATAAGGCAGCAGAAAACACCCAATCAGAACAGCAAAGAGAAAAAAATCCAATAAAATAAGGATAGTTGAAGGGGCCTCTGGGACAACATCAAGCTACCAACATTTGCATCAAAGGGGTACCAGAAGGAAAAGAAAGAAAACAAAGTATTGAGAACATATTTGAAGAAATAATGACTGAAAACTTTCCTAACCTGGTGAAGGAAATAGACATACAAGGAAGTACAGAGAGTCCCAAACAAGATGAACACAAAGAGGTCCACACCAAGACACACCGTAATTAAAATGCCAAAGGTTAAAGACAAAGAGAGAATCTTAAAAGCAGCAAGAGCAAAGCAATTAGTAACGTACAAGGGAGCTCCCATAAGTCTTATCAGCTAATTTCTCAATAGAAGCTTTGCAGGCCAGAAGGGATTGGCAGAAAATATTCAAAGGATCTACAACCAAGACTACTCTACCCAGCAAGGCTATCATTTAGAATTGAAGGACAGATAAAGAGCTTCCCAGACAAGAAAAAGCTAAAAAAAATTCATCACACCAAACCAGTATTACAAGGAATATTAGAGGGACTTCTTTAAGATGGGGGGGGGGGGGAGAGATAAAATATATGAATAATGAAATGGCAATAAATACACATCTGGCAATAATTATTTTAAATGTAAATGGATTAATTCTCCAATCTAAAGATAGGGTGGCTGAACGGATAAGAAAACAAGACCCATACATATGCTGCCTGCAAGACACTCACTTCAGATCAAAAGACACACAGACATAAAAAATATATTTCATGAAAATATAAACAAAAAAGTTGGGGTAGCAATACTTATAACATACAAAATAGACTTTAAAACACAGTCTATAACAAGAGACAAAGAAGAACCCAGTAATCCCACTTCTGATATTTATCTGAAGAAACCCAAAGCACTACTTTGAACAGACATATGTATCCATATGTTCATTGTAGCATCATTTACAACAGCCAAGACATGAAGGCAACCTGGGTGTCCCTGAATGGATGAATAGATAGAGAGGAGATGGTACATATATGCAATGGAGTGTTGTTCAGCTGTGGATGGGAATTGGTTCTTGCCTTCTGTGGCTGCATAGATGGATCTGGAGGGTATTGTGCTGAGTGGAGTATGTCAGATAGAGAAAGACAGATGCTATGTGATTTCACTTATATGTGGAATTTAAAGAACAAAATAAACAAACAAACAAAACAGAAACAAACTCATAGGTACAGAGAACATTTTGATGGTTGTCAGATAGGAGGGGTTTTGGGGATGAGTAAGAAAGGGGAAGGGATTAAGAATTACAAATTGGTTTACAAAGTAGTCGTGGGGATGTAGGGTATAGCATAAGGAATATAGTCAATCATATTATAATAACTATCTATAGTGTCAGATGGGTACTAGATTTATCAGGGTGATAGATGGGAAGGGTGTTGGGGGCACAGTGCAAAAGGTGAAGGGATTAAGGAGTACAAACTGGTAGTTACAAAATAGTCATGGGGATGTAAGGTAAAGCATAGGGAGTATAGTCAATAATGTGGTAACAACTATGTATAGTGCCAGCTGTACTAGACCAGGCAGGGGGATCACTTCTTTAATTACATAAATGTCTAACCACTATGGTGTATACCTGGAATTAATATCAAATAATATTAAATGTCAAAATAAGTAAAGTATAAAATAATAGACAAAAATAAATAAATAAAATTGCCACTGCCTAAGGCAGTGTTACCAATTGTAATAAGAAGCAAACAAAAAAATCTTAAAAGAAAAATTGAAGAATTAGATATTCATAGAGGGCTTTGAAAAGCTCCAACAAATTTCTAGAATTTAAAGCTCTACATGAATATATAGATCTGTGCACATAGCCAAGAAAGACTTGAGAAGGCCCTATCTCTGGTTGACCTCAAAGCTGTGGGCAGGCAGGAAGCAAGGGCTAAGGCAGAGTTGTATATTGCCTGCTAAAGCATTGAAACTGCCCCAACACACACACACACACACACACACACACACACACACACACACACTCACGCACGCACACCACACGTAGAATCCCACAGCAAAGTTTGGAGACTAACTGATTCATGGCATTTTAGAACATCTCTGTTTTTAGCTTACCACTAAAAAACGAAGCCAGAAATTCAGTAGCCACACACAATAAAGGATATGGGCTTTATAGAATTAGTTCAGAAAAGTCACTAAACAAACAGCAACAACAAATACCAATGATAACAAAGTGTTAGAAAGGGAATGCATTTGAATTCCAGAGTTACTACATTATATTAGCTAAAATATCCAGTTTTCAACAACAAAATACAAGACTTGCAAATAAACAGGAATATATGGTTTATGCAAAAGGAAAGAAATCAGTCAATAGATATTGTTCCATGTCTGGTGGGGTCCCTCAGGGACAATATCTGTTAACATGTTTAACATGGTAATTCAACCCAAATTATTTTATAGAGTTGATGAAATACCAACCTAAGTCTCATTAGGTGTTTTTTTTTAAACAGACTTAAAAAGCTAATTATAAATACTACATGGAAAAACTAGCAGTCAAGAATAATTAAGGAAATTTTTAACAAAATGAAGATAAGGGATTGCCCTACAGCTGTGAAAACTTTTTTAAACTATATTAATCAAGACAGAGAGTGTTGCTACATGAATAGAGAGGTATAGAAGAGATTACAGTACAGAGGCAGCCCCAAACATATACGGATTCTTCTTATATGACCAAGTAAGCATTCAGCCTTCAGAATTCTTCACATGAAAGAATTGGCTAGAAGCTCTGTCTGGTGGCCAGGATATAATCCTGAAATTGAGAAGAAGGCAGAGGACTGGAGTATGTGCCAAACTAGCGAAGGGAAATGATCAATAAGCCTGGGGCAATCACCCGTATTTCTTTCTCAGTGATCATAACTGGGGAAGACTGTCTTGCTTTTGATCTGCTCCGTCTGCAGATAGCTCCTGATTGCGGCTGATTCTAGCTCCTGCTGTACCAATCACAAAGCCAGGGACAACCAGACATTATGGTTTCTGACTATGGATCTGCATTTATCTTATTGATGTAGTTCTGAGCTCTATTGTTTTTTAAAATCTTTACTCAAATAGTCTTACTACAAAGGTATTGCAGATATTCTCCGATGAATTGTTGAAGGGGGCTAGCTGAGAAAACTTGTCTGGTTGGAGTCCATCTTGTTAAATTACCGAAGAGGAAACATCTCAAATCTTGACTATTATTTCCAGTCAGACTTAGATGAGACCATACAACACAACCAAGAATATATTCAGAATGCTCCTGAATGATGCTCTTTCTGTACCTACTTTATTCTCATTTTTACCACCAGTGTTGGCATGGTAGGATCCATAGGATTTGAATCAAGATATGGGCTCCGGCCACCAAAATTCTATCAAAATCAGTAACATGCAAAACCTAGAATCACATAGACCAATGCAACATGGCCATAATAAAAGCTGTTTATGGAGCACCTGAGCATCCACTATTTATTAGACTTTAGATAATTTCTCTCTAATCCACACATCACTACCTTAGATACTATAGTATCTTCATCCCCATTTTTATAGGTAAGGAAATTAGCTCAGCAAGATTAAGTCACTTACCCAAGGTCACACAGCTACTAAGTAGAATTACAATCCAAATCCAGGGCTGTCTTCCCCCAAAACTCTGCACTACGCAGACTGTTCTTCAAAATAGCAGCTATCCCCACAGTCCCCTTTTGAGGAAACTGCTGCACCCACTGCACCCATCTAAGGAATAAACCTTAGGTGCTTTGTTGTATGTGTTGCCCTGCTCTGAACAGGTTCTTGGTGCCTCTGGCCACACTGAGTGAAGCAGGAGTGAGTCCTTCCCACCCAGCTCGGCCAAGTTGGCCAGTCTAGCATTTGAACAGTGCCCTATGAAGTGTCTCGAACCAAAGAGCATTGCCCAGAAAAGATAATAATGATTCACTTGACCCAATCAAATTCTCTTTCTCTTGAACTTTAACAGGAGATGTAGGGAAAGAGCATCAATGGCCTGTTTTGGGGTGAGAGAGAGGGCTCTTTAAAAAACACACAGAAAGAAAACAGTCCATGAGGACTCAAGTATAAGCAAAATCAGTGAGTAAGCCGAAGATCTGAGTCAACAGAAACAAACATATATAAAGGGTGGAGGATGAGTTGGATGATTGACAGTCACCTGAGTGCTAGAAGCAGAGGCTGACATTCTAAGTCACCATAATTGTAGGACCCCAATAAATGCCAAGGCTGGGGAAGAGAGGGTGGAACCACAGCTGCACCTTCCCGGTTCCCAAACTATGTTCCCGTGTCTTTGAGATCAGCTATATGGTTCTTTCCAGGGATACCGTGACATTCCTTTCTCCATATTGCATGTGTATCCTAGCTCTAAACCCTCACTCCTTGAAGTTACTAAGTGACCAAAGGCGCAAACTAACATGCACCCTCTTTCCCTTATGTCCTGTTTCTCTCGGTGTCAAGCAACTGCAAAGTTGTCTCCTGCTCCTGCTGTAACCTGGCCAGGGGAGACATCCAAGCACTTCTAAGCCAGCCATGTCCTGAAACCTCACTGGTGTACCCAAGAGGAGACCTCTGGTTGCAACCGAAGGTGCAGACCTCTGGCATTTTCGTGCAATGCAGAGACAACCTCAAAAGAGTGTTAAAGGATTTAACTAATGGAAAAAGGATGGGTGGTTTGCCATTATGCTGTTTGTTTTGCTCTGGGATTGTGGGCGTCTGTTGCTTTGAGGTCGCTGAAGTTGCATGCTTTGGAGGTACACGCGGAGCACGGCCTCGTGAGTTTTGCCTGAATGTGTAGCTATTACTGAAGGTCTGCATGTGTTTGTTCCTTGCTACTCTGATACAGCCAAAATTAAGGAGAGGATTTTCAGATCAGGAATAAGGTTTGAGAAGAGAGATGAGCAAGGGTCAAAAACTCCATCTGAGACCCAGAAAAAAAGGGAATCTATGAAAGAACATGCTCGTCTACCTCCTAACAGCTTTGGGGTCAGCCTCTGAAAGAGATGAGGAATTCTCATCTGCCCTGACTTGAGTCAGAAATGTCTGCCAGCATCACGCTCGGGCACAAAGGACCAGGCACATTGTTCAAACTATTATATCTTTGAACATCAAAGAGCCCATGGCCTTCTGGGTGAACCTGGAGGAGGAAAAGGGAAACAGGGAAGCTCTGAGCCTCTGTGTTGATGGTATAAAGATCAAACGGAACCCAATGAAACATAATGCTTCCCTTTATCTCCTGACTCCAAGAGTCTTCAACTGCCCGCCATGCCCTGAAGCTGAGGAATTAGGAAGGAATTGAGGTGTCTTTCTTCATTTGGGAAGACAGAACAATGCAGAAATTGCAATTCATCCTAAGAAAAGCCTCCTAAGGGATTGCCACTTTCCCTGTTCTGGGGGCAGCTTTTTCTTCCTAGAAGTCTCACCCCATCGTTACATATCCCTTGGTCCCTTCTCCACCGCCCTTGCCTTTCTGTAACCTTAATTCTCTTGTGATTCAGTAGCCAGCACAGCGCATGGCCTAGAGATAGTACTATATGTATTTACAGAATGAAAGAGTAATAAAACAAGTGAATGAGTGTGAAATGTCTTGTTGTTGGAGGGGGCAGTTTAGAAACACAGTCATTCCGCTTTCAACATTGCATCCTTTTGCTCAACTTCAATGAATATATACTGTATACAAACCATGTGCCTGTGCCTGTGGAGAGGCAAGAAAAACTTTAGACACAGCACCTATACCAGGAGCCTTTAATTTACCTAAAGAGATGACATATGGACCCAATTACAGAAATGTGTATGGATTCTCAAACTACCACCTAGGGAGCACCAGTTAAAACTGCAAGTTTCCAAAGCCCCACTCACCAGGGCTTCTGGTTCAGATAGGGCCCCAAATTTGAAATTTTGAGCCAACTCCCCATGTAATTCAGAGGCTGATGTAAACCAGTGCACTCATGGAGAAACACTAACTTGTGGGGGGAAATAGACTCATTAGGCAGGCATTAAAGACCTTGCCTGTCCCCATTACTCCTGAAAATCTTTCCAGCCTCCTCTCTACCCCCGCTCCATACCTCATTGATGCTGAGCTCTAGATGCCATAGTGCATGGATGGCCCACTTAGGTCTCAGGACAGGCGTTTCTGGCAAAATGGCAGGGAAGACTCAGGGAAACCATGGCATAGGGACTAAGTAACATCAGTAGAGAACCAAATCCATCCCCTCCCTCACATCCCTGCTTTAGCTCTTGCAGCATGTTCTAAGGAAAGATGGAGCCAGGCACACCTGGCCGGGTTGTCAGAAGTGAGGCACTGTTAGGATGGGCTGGCAGGTGGCCCACCTCCCCACTGTCCTCCTCTGAGTCTCCTGGAGAACAGGCAGTTTGTGAGTAACAATTCAAAGAACCATTTTATAGAAGCTGTATAATTATTAGGGAACAAACAGCACTCCCTCTGGGACACTTAACCCCAAAGGAAAAGGAAGAGACATCCCACTTCCTGACTTTGGCTTGTACTACAGGGCCACAATAATCAAAACAGCATGGTATTGGCAGAAAAACAGACATATAGACCAATGGAATAGAATTGAGAACCCAGAAATAAAACCACATAAATATGGACAGATAATTTTTGACAAAGAAGCTAAAAACATACAATGGAGCAAAGACAGCCTCTTCAATAAATGGTGCTGGGAGAATTGGATAGCCACGTGCAAAAGAATGAAACTGGACTGCTATTTGTCACCATGTACCAAAATTAATTCAAAATGGATCAAAGACTTAAGCATAAGACCTGACACAATAAACTGCATAGAAGAAAACATAGGTACTAAACTTATGGACCTTGGGTTCAAAGAGCATTTTATGAATTTGACTCAAAGGCAATGGAAGTAAAAGCTAAAATAAACAAATGGGACTATATGAAACTTAAAAGCTTCTGCACAGCAAAAGAAACCATTGACAAAATAAAGAGGCCACCAACTGAATGGGAGAAGATTTTTGCAAACAGTGCCTCCGATAAGGGGCTAGTATCCAGAATATACAAGGAACTCATGCAACTCAACAACAAAAAACAAACAACCCAATTGAAAAATGGGCAGAGGACTTGAAGAGACATTTCTCCAAAGAGGACATACAAATGGCAAATAGACATATGAATAAATGCTCAACATCACTAATCATCAGAGAAATGCAAATCAAAACCACAATGAGATATCACCTCACCCCAGTCAGAATGGCCATCATCAACAAGACAAATAGTAACAAATGTTGGAGAGGCTGTGGAGAATAGGAACCCTCATACACTGTTGGTGGGAATGCAGACTGGTGCAGCCGTTATGGAAGGCGGTGTGGAGGTTCCTCAAAAAATTACGAATAGAATTGCCATATGACCCAGCAATCCCTCTCCTGGGTATCTACCCAAAAAATCTGAAAACATTTAGAGATAAAGACACGTGTGCTCCAATGTTCATTGCAGCTTTGTTTACAGTGGCCAAGACATGGAAACAACCAAAATGTCCTTCGATAGATGAATGGATGAAGAAGTTGTGGTATATATACACAATGGAATACTATTCGGCAGTAAGAAAAGATGATATAGGAACATTTGTGACAACATGGATGGATCTTGAGAGTGTAATGCTGAGCGAAATAAGTCAGACAGAAAAAGCAGAGAACCATGTGATTTCACTGATATGTGGTATATAAACCAAAACAACAAAAGAACAAGACAAACAAATGAGAAACAGAAACTCATAGACACAGACAATGGTTTGGTGGTTGCCAGAGGGTAAGGGGGGTGGGGGGTGGGGGGTGGGAGATGAGGGTAAGGGGGATCGAATATATGGTGATGGAAGGAGAACTGACTCTGGGTGATGAACACACAACGGGATTTATAGATGATGTAATACAGAATTGTACACCTGAAATCTATGTAATTTTACTAACAACTGTCACCTCAATAAATTTAATAAAAAAAAAAAAAAAATTAAAAAAAAAAAAAAAAAAAAAAAAAAAAAATTAAAGTGCCTATCACTCTTTATGGCATTTATTTATTTACCTGATTCTCCTAGACTGGAATCTCCTTAAAGGAAGAAGCTGTGTCTCTTATTTCTATCAGCAACTAGTACTAATGTCCAATCTCCTGTCTATAAGCATCAAACCGACTCCACAGGGATGATGGAAAACAGATTCCCTAAAACCCACCCACTCTCCACTATTTTTTGTGGGCAGGAGTGGTAGGTAAGATGGTGGAGGGGATTGCTTCTGCCTCTATAAATTCCTTTTTCCTCCCTCAGAAGCAAAATAAATATGAGTGCTAATGGGTAGAAGAGAATGGATATTATCTATAACATCTGCAGTCAACCAACAATTTTTGATAACTACTATACTTATTAAAAAAAACAATTTTAGATACTTCCTTTCTTGCAAGGCTTGTCACATTAAGTTCTCCCTTGGTGTTTTCCACTGCACTGATTCTGTCCCTTATTAGCCCAAATCCATGAAAGCTACTGTCCTGCACTTGTCTTCAGCCCATCTTGGTTCCAACCTGTCCTTTGATGCTGTATAAACCTTCCTAAAACACTCCAATCAGACCACATCTGCAGGATTGAGTGTCCTGAGATAACGGTACTTTTGAAAGCACCTTTGAAAGTTAGAGCCCATGCAAAGGAGGCTGGCTGGATTGAGCCACCTGGAAAATGTGTAATGCATTCAACATGCTATGAGGAAGTCACTGGGCTAGAAGTGACACGTGGGAGAGAAGCATCCATAAGGTATAGTCCTGGTCCTCAAGGAGCCTGCAGACCAATAAAGATGGTAAAACTTTCACACAAAATGGTTGCCATATAAGGCACATGACATAAACTATGTGCAGACAACATACCACGGAAGTTCACAGGAGAGAGAGGTTTCATCCAGCTGGAGGGATCAAAAGAAGTTTCCATGGCAGCAATAAAATATGAAGTGGGTCTTGAGGGAAAGGTAGTATTAGGCATACAAAGGAGAGAGAGAAGTGCCTGAGCCAAGGCAGAGAGAAACATCTGGAACATCTGGTGGTTGGGCTTGACTGGAACACAGAGCCAGGGAAGAGTGTGGTGGGGAATGAGCCTGAGGTAACACTCAGGTGGCTCCAATAATGATAATTACTACCATTTGCATGGCACTTTATAATTTATGCAGTGCTTTCCTATGAATTGTCATTTGACCTTCACAATGACCCTATGACTTAGAAATTTTCATATAAATAAACTAGGGCTCAAAGATAGCTTGAAGTAACTCACCCAAGATTACTCAGTGGCAAAAGTTAGTTTTAAGTTGGGAAACTACAAAGTACTTTGCATGAGAAGGCACTAAAAATATTGTAAATATGTGTTGGTTGGCCCCCAGTTGCCTGAGGCTAATTTAAATTTGTTCTCTTCCATAGTTTCAACATTCCCCTTGAGTAAATAATTTTCCAATATTAATTTGCATTATGAGTCATTTCTTGAGGTTAAATTTCTTCACGTAAGTTCCAGGTTAAACTTCAGCCTTGATACTCTTAGAATTATTCAAATTCAGAATTATTGGTAGGTGAATTACTGTATATTCTTTTAAGCCAGGTCACTTCTGCCAGTGTTTCCAAACTTATAATTTTCATACCCAGTCTGAGCTTGTTTTGTGAAACCCTTAGACTAGTTAGTATAATGAGCAGGGATACACTTTATCTTTCTCCTCTTTTTTTTTTTTGCTATTTGTTACTGGTGTTTTGTTTTGTTTTTAATGAGGATTAAAAGAATGAAAATGACTCTAGTACATCTTTAAGAGCAAAGTGAATGTCTTTATTACTTATATTCTGAAATTTCTCTCTACTGGATTGATATAATTGAATTTGCTATTGAACTGGGCCAATAGCAAATAAGTGTTTCCTGTGAGATGCCTATTGTTAGGTAGTGATTTACTTTTATTATTTATGTTTTCTGATTTCTGTGTCTTATTTGTGAGTAGACTTTTAGTTTCAGTTGTTTTCTTTTGTTTTTGTTTGCCTTGGTTTGTTTGGGGCCGGGGAAGGTTGCTGTCAATCACTACTATAGAGAAAGTGCTCAACTCTCACGGGGGATCCCCTGCCTCACACTGTTATTGCTCTCTCCCATGTCCTGGGAGTTCTGGAGATGTCTGCTAAATGAGAGAAATAATCTTTACAGTTGTAAACCTAGCATTTTCTATAGCTCCAAAACTCTAGGACTTTCTTCATTTTGTGATATAGAGAGAGGAACTTGGGGACAGGGATGTATCAATTCACTGCTATTTCCCTCACAGGGCTTAGGTGAAAATATATATATAGTTGAGTCTTCCTATTCAAGGTAGTTATGTTCTATAAAGTCACTGCAGACACTGAATTAGTTAATAATGAACCATTCATTGCTCCTAAGGGAAATACAGGGTTAGATTCCTACAAGCCTTTGGTCATACCATTTTCATCAACCAATTAATGCATAACTTAATTGTATGCCTGTTTCAGTTCAAATATTCATTGTTGATTCATAACATAACTCATGACCAACAGCAGGATAACTCACCCTGAATGAAGCTTATCTAACACTAGCTTCTCCAGAAGGCACATCACAGCCTCATGTGCTTAGGAACACTGGACAACACTGAAGCCCGACACTTGGGGGCCATTTTAAACAGCAAAATCACCAACAAAATACAAAAAAAAATGTGGTACTAAAGAGATCACAAAATGGCAACTGTTTACAGCACGAAACAAGAAGGCAGAAGATCACCTTGTTTGACCTCAGCTGGGAAAAGCAGAAGCCCCCCCCCTCCTTTTTTTTGGCATGTCCACAAACATTGACAAATGTCCATCATGAGTACTGATTTGGTGGTTACAAATAAATTTTAGCAAGTATATAGATTCACAAATATAGAATCTGCAAATAACAAGGATTAATCAAATATGGAAAATGTGTGTGTGTGTGTGTGTATGTGTGTGTGTGTGTGTGTGTGTGTGTGTGTACTTATGGAAAGAAAAAAGGATGCTGTCTGAGGTTGGGCAATGTTGGGGTACTGGGGTACGTATACAGCCAAATCAAGGCCACTGCTAATCTATACGGTGCTCTCATGTGCATTGGCTAGTGGCAGCCTCAAAATTGGTTAGTGCATCGTCTGGGCAGCCTCAAACCCACACCACACAGCTTGAGGAACAGACACAGCAGTAAGAAGAGAAAAATCCTTCTTCCAGGGAAATGTGCCTTTGCACCAACAGGGGGTTTTGCTAACATAGCACAGATAGGATTCCGGTCCCTTCTCACCCACTGGGCTATGCAACCTGCAGAGCCAAATGTGGCATTGTAGAAGAATGTGGCATGGACAGGATCTTTTTCTAGAAGCAGAAATCAATCCTTCAAACAGGCCCTATTAAGGAACCTCTAAGGGGACCTCTATGTCACCATTTCTGTTCTCTGACTCATGTTTTGCTACAGGCCTGAGAGTTCTTTAAAAGCTTCAATATTTGTTTCCCAGGGCTGCTGTAACAAATTACCACAAACTAGGTGGCTTAAAACAACAGAAATTTGTTCTCTCACACTTCTGGAGGCCAAAAGTCTGAAATCAAGGTTCAACAGGGCCATGTTCCCTCTGAAGTCTCTAGGGAAGAATCTGTCCTTATCTTTCCAGTTTCTGGTGGCTTCCGGTATTCCTTGGCATTCCCTGTTTTGTAGTTGCCAAGATTGCTTGTAGTTTCAATCTCTGCTTCCATTTCCATGGCCTTCTTCCCTATGTGTGTATCTCTGTGTGCTCTTTCCTGTTCTTATAAGGACACCAGTCATTGAATTTAGGGCCTACTCTAATCCAGTATGACCTCATCTTAACTAATTACATTTGCAAAAACTCTACATCCAAATAAAGTCACATTCTAAGGTTCCAGGTGGACGTTAACTCTGGGAAGCAGTATTCAATCCACTGCCTCTCATATAAATGAAGTCTGGGGGGACATAACAATGGGGACCTTGACACTTTTCTAGATTCCTTGACAAAACTCTAGATTCCTCTCAAGATCTCCGCTATTGCATTCCCCCCAGTTTTAGGGTTACTTCGGTCCTATATCCTCTTCAGTTTTAAGGGATTTGAATCAGTGGTAGTTAGTGGAAAGAAAGGAAACAAAAAATCAAATGGCAGCCACAAGAAAAACACTAAAAATATTTCACCTTGAAAGTTTATGCAAATATGCACAACTCCCTCAATAATATCTTAAAGTTTGCCATGACCCAAGGGCAAATTCCAGGGGACACCCATGGTCTGGACTTTAGAATTGCAACAAGAATAAAACAGGAGGTTAGACATTAATGGCCCTTTTCACCACAATATTTCCTATGGACTCAGGAAAACAGGTACTACAAAGCTTACCTTCATAACACCCAGTGTGCTCTGACGCACTCTGTAAGAGAGTACACCCTTTAGACTACTTCAATCATCAGAATCTTGACCATGATACTGAAATAAGTCCAGTCGGCTCAGGTAGACCTCTACCTACAATTGCTCTACCAATAACTAAAGCATATGTCCCTTTGATGATAACAAAATAATTTTTTTGAGAATGATTAAATCCAATGCCCTGTATAGTAATTACCAAATACAGTCTACTCCACAAGTTTTTGGACTGTTGAGCATTTTTTCTCAGCAGTTTATGGATGACAAGTGGCGTTAACGCCACCCCTTCCACCTCCATGTGCACATGTAAACTGAGCCTAGATTATCAGTGCACTGAATCCTCCTGGCTACAGAAATTGGGTGAAAAATGGATGTCAGACACCATCAGGGCCAATGAAAAGTAATGTGACTTTGAGGAGAAAGGGATGAGCTATTCCTGTTGGGTTTCTGGAGTTGCTGGCAGCCATACTGCCACCATGGAATTACTTGGCAATGAAGCCAAGATGAAGAACAGCAGAGTCGAGTAAAGAGTGTAGACTGAGACTTGATGGCATCATTTGGGCCCTGCATCTAAACATAGCTGAAGCTGAAACAGAATACTACTGGACTTTCAGTCACACAAAGCAGTGAACTCCATTTTTTGCTCATTTGAATTGTGTCTTGTGTCACTTGACGTAGCTCAACTGATATGGCGTGATACAACCAACCATGAAGGACATGTGTGATGGCTTATCCAGTAAGTTCTGCTATCAGGCTCCATTTCCTCCTCCTCACTAGGACAAAGATGATTCTGAATTAGCACAGCCAACATCCCCACAATCGCTCATTTGGGTCTTTTTCTCTGAGTCTCACGTTGCCCTTGACCTCCGTGGTCTAATCTTCTGTGAGGTGTTGATGCTTAATCATTAACTCAGTCTTTGCTTGTATATCAGAGTTTCTAGATTCAACTCCCATCACAACCCAGATACAGAAAATGTAATGCTTCTAGGCTGCCAATAGCTGATCTGATCTTTCTCCTCTGGAGTCTCCACTCACTGGTTAACAAGAAAATATTAAGTAAACCCAGTTTAAAATTACTCTGATCCAATCAAGCAAACAGCGTTTTTAGGAAATACACAGACTCGTTTGGATAAAAATTCTCCTAACACAGGACCTCTATTCCTCCTGCTTCTCTCCATAAGGTGGTCTCTGGGTGCATGAGAGGAAGGGGGCTTGCTCACCCTATGTCAGTGAGAATGGATCAGAGGCCTTGGTATTCTCAACCTCTTCTGGTGTCTGGACGGTATCCTTTGTCTACCCAGGAGAGGTCTGCAATGTGGATCTCTCCCGAGCTGGTCTTGCTTATCTTGGTCAGAATCTAGCATCTATCTCAGATTACCTTGGCATCACCTCAGCTGCCTCTACAGTGGCAGGTCATCTCCACCTGTCATAGTGGATGCCATGGCAGACCCCCTGGCTGCCAGCTCATTGTCCACACCACATAATGACCAAGGCAGCTTGAGAAGGCAAGCCCATAGGACCTCCCAAGGCCACCCTGTGCCTCAGGGCCTCAGGTTGACCTTAATGTGGCTGTGCCCCAGGCTGATGTGTGGCAAGCTTTGCTTTCAATGTGGCTCTCATCCTGCCTGACACCTGTGCCCTTCACCAGCCCAAGCCTGGAAAGAAGAGTTTCGCAGACATTGGCCCAGTGGCATCACAGTCCTCACTCCATTTCTTCTTCTCCTGTCTCCATGTTTCAGGCAGAGCACATACTCTACCTGTACTTCAGGAGAGATGCTCTGATTTGTACATTGCTTTGTCCCTCTCACTCCCTCTCTCTCCTGACTCCAGCTAAACCTGACTCTAGGCTGTGGAGAAATCTCCTGGCTGAGTTATCTGGGCTTAGTTGCTGAGATGTAAAAAGGGGAGGTAAAGAGATGTGGCAATCTGTGTTTCAAGACAACAGCCTGACTTGCATAGCTATTTTATTGTTGAAGGATCAGATTCTGAATGTCAACAGCTGAATATGAAGTTGTTCTTCCTCTTCGCATTTCTTAAATAATTTTTCTCATTTCCTCTGTGGCTTCCCACCCCCAAACAGAAGAATGTGAGAGCCGGGCTGTCCAAAAGAACATTGTGCAATGGTGGAAACACTCCACACTTGTGTTCTTTAGTACAGTAGCCACGGGCCAGATGTGGCTATGGAGTACTTGAAATGTGGCTAGTGGGCCTGAGAAACTGACTTAATTTATTTCATTTCAATTGATTATACTTAAATATGTGCCTAGTGGCTATTATATTGGACAGCACAGAATTAGAGTCAAGGTGTCCTATCAGAAAGACAAAAGAGAAAGGCACAATAATCATAAAACCTGGCATTCCTCCTATTCCACTTGAAAGTGGTTGTGTAGTTCTGCAATCCTCATTTCAGTACAAGTGCTCTGTGTGCTTCATTATTTCATACCCAATACTTTCCATCTTTACACACAGATGCAGCTGCTGATGTCTGCTTTTGTAGCATTGCACACCTCACCATTTAAAATTTCCTGCAAGAGGTACATGCTGTTTCCAAGAAACAGATCTTTTTTATGATGATAATTGACACACAATCTTATATTAGTTTCAGGTGTACAGCATAGTGATTAGACATTTATATGCCTTATGCAAAGTGATCACCACGGTAAGTCTAGTACCCATCTGGCTCCATACAGAGTTATGATGATATTATTGACCCTATTCCCTACGCTGTACTTTACATCTCTGTGACAATTTAATAACTGGCAGCCTGTGCTTCTAAATCCTAGACCCCTGACTTCCTCATACAGAAATCTTCCTTTTTCCCCCCTTTTTGAGAGTTTTTTCCTTAGCGTCAGGGTGGCCAACTTCTCAGGAACCTTTAGGAGGAAGGTCAGTGAACAGAGGAAATAGGTCTGTAAAAGCCTGTCCCCCTGAGCTGCAGGCGGTCAGAGGAGAAGGGCACTCTCGGGTTTGGCTTATTTTCTTTGGGCAGTGTCTGTCATCCTGCCTTCTTTTGGGCATCTGCCTGCCTGCGCCCAGATGAGGATGGGGGGGAGGGGGTGGCTCCTGTGTATATTCACGGAGGCTGCATTACAAGATAATCTGGGGACGCTGGGGAGGCCATGGAAAGTGGGGGGAAACCCCTACTGTATCCCAAGCTCCGAGTTATAAAACAAGCATGCTGTGCCCCTGGACTCATCCAAGTCTAGGGAAGAGGAAGAAAGAAGAGGAAAGCACCCACCACCGTCAGGAGTGTGGCTCACAGAAGTGGTCACACTGCCAATAGCACACTGGTTTGAGGAAGGGTAATTGTCAATGACAGTGAGAAACACTTACGTTTATACAGCTTTCTGGCACTGTTTCATACAGTATCTCACTTAAAACATCAAAAACAAACAGCATCATTGAAGTCCTGGATTGTGGGGAAAAGAAACTGAGCCTCTGCAGAGGTCAGTGTCTTGTTTGAAATCACACACCAGGAACCGATGGGGCAGGTCGACAGTCTCCAAAGCCCAGGGTGGCACAGGCTGGAGATAGGTATAGCCACAGAGATGAGGGTGCCAGACATGATATATTGGAGGGACAAAGGAAGTAGTCACCGAGAGAAACTTTTGAGAGGACATAAGATGGATTCTAAGCCTGAGACAGCATTAAACCAGACAATACTCAAAGCAGTCAACGGCCCTGGCCAGCATACTACCTGCCACCCGTCCGTGGGCAGAAGCACAGAACCCCTTATGGTCACACAAAATTTTTTAGTTTGTCAAGTTATTTGTACGTACATGACTTCTTTTGATCTTTACAGAGGCCCTATGATATACGAAACCAAGCCAAAGATATTATATCCTCAATACTATAGTATCTATAATATGACTAATTAATTATACAATGTTAATTATATAATTATTAATTATTATTTACTTAATTATATAAATGTAATATAAGGATATTATATTATATCCCAAATATGGATGAGAAAGCTGTGGCTCGGAGCAATGCAGGTACTGGCTTCATGTCAATCAGTCCAGGACTGACATGGAGGATTTTACCTGCCCATTCCCCGTTCTATGGACTCAGGCGCTCTTTCCACTGCACCAGGCGTCCTCTGCCATCATGACACTGACTCTTTGTCCCATCAGCTCAGCTCTGTGGCTTAGCTCTCCTCTCCAACCATTGCAGCAGGAAAGGGAAGGTGCCTATCTGATCAATTCTCAACTAGATGGTGCCTCTTCTGAGTAAGTAGAGAGAAGAGAGAAGATGCCAAAAGTGCCCACCTACAGGGAGCTTGCACCTCCCTCCTCTCAGGCGCCACAGCCAGTCGGAGCTGTGAGCCTGTGTTGTGTCAGCAAGAAGCCCAGCTTGTGCCAGGCCCACCCGCCCATTTACTGGGACATGTCTCCATTAGTCATCACATTCTCCTCCGTCAGGACTGCTCTTTAGAGCTTCACATAAACAGATGGCTGCAGCCAACCGCTGGACCAGAAGCCTCCCCGGAAAGCTCTCTGCAGGAGGAAGCTCTGTTCATGGTCCATTGATCATCCTGTCCCCCCAAGACTCATCCTCCCTGCTCTCCGATTGCCACTCAGGCATGGGGACCTGGAATGGTGGGCAGCCTGGGCCTTTCCCCAATCCTACAGAGGCTGCTGACTGAGGGGAAAGCAAGCCCATGCAGCTCTGGGCTGACAGTCGTCCACATGGCCCAGGAAGGTGGCTCCAGCCTGGGATGCACTCTCTCAGGTTGAGGTGTTCTGGGAAGAGGCTCAGAGTTCCCAGGAGCCTCCCGGGTATGTTCTGTATTGGCTCCCCTGACACATGGTTATGTCAGGCCTACCTACTTCCCTGTGGCTGCTCACAAGGAGAGAGTGGGGTTTCCTGCAGCCACACTGCCCCAGGCCCTTCCATCTTACAAGCTGCTGACAGGAGGCCAGCAGAGAGGGGAAGGAATGGCCTTGGAGGTACAAAGACCTGCATCCACCCTGCCTGAGCTGAGTGACCAGAGACAAGCCAGCCCCGTCCACTTCTCAATCCCCTTCTCCGCCCCTCACTACTTCTGTGCTGGGAGAACAAAAATGCTCACCTCCAACTCTTATTCTTTCACTCATTCATTGAGCATATACTGTATGCTAGGCCCTCTGCTTAGGACCTGGGGATATGCTCAGGAGCAAACCCACAGGGCCCTGCTCTCAGACAGCTTACCGTCTATTTTCAAAGGAAATAAAGCAGCATCTGGGCCTAGCCCCCCACAGTCAATGCTCTGCAAATATTTGTGGACTCTGCATAATTAACACATGCCCTTTTACCCAGGGCTGCTGTGAGAAGCTGATGAGACAGTGCTGAATAAGCGCTTTGTATACTGTAAAGGGATTATATAAATGGCAGGGGTGATTTGATTGTGGCTGTGACAGGAGTAGTGCTCTTCCAGGCAGCTCCCAAACAGAAGCGAGCCATGCCCAGAACCCGTAGGAGAGCCCCCTGTGTCTGACAGGGAAAAGGTGCTGGCTGAGGACAAGGCCCAAAGCTGGTGAGTGCACGCAGGGACACACCCACTGAGGAAGCCCGGGACCGGTGGCAAGGTTTACAAGGCTTACTGCAGTAGCCTGTTCACAAGGAATCCCCCAGGCTCTTATGGGGAGTTTGTGCCTTTCAGAAATAAACTATGTTAATCAGGTGTATAGGTGATTTTTCCAATTTTAGAAAACAGAATTCTTTATAATTCTTATAAAGAAATTTTTTTTTCTCCAGGTCTCGGGCTCCCTCTTGTCTAAACGTTTGAATCCCTGATGTAGACACAGGATTACTTAGAAATTGGCTCTCATATTTCTACACTCAAAGTCCATGTCAGCTGTCCTGAGGCCAAGAGGTTTATCATTTTCTAAAAGTTCTTTAACATTTCTGAACTTTAACATTTCTAAGTTCTCATAAAAGCTCTGAAATTCTGCTAACAGCCCCTCCAAGCCTCACCAGCCAGGGAACTTGCATTCTTTCATGATGAATTCCTTCCATTTCAGTGACTCATCTGTTTGAGAACTTAAGGACCTTCCCATTTACTCTACCCCAGGCCAGTATTAGTAACAAAGCTTGGATGGATGGATGGATGGATGGATGGATGGATGGATGGATGGATGGATGGAATTTTTGCCACAATGACGTTCTTGTTCTACAGAGCAATTTATTTACAATGCTGAGCTCATCACTCTGAAAATACTAATGTGGCCCCAAAAAAGGGCCATGATCTAAACCTGAGAAGCTCAAAGGAGGCCAGCCTGCCAGCTCAGAGACTGAAAGTAACCACATAGGATGGTCTGAACATAAACATTCCTAACTAAAAGTTGCTCATGGAGGGTAGTCACTTCCTAGGCCTGTAGCTTCCTTGACAAAGGTCAATCTTCACCTTAAGTGAGCCTGTCTATGGTCTTTTTGTATCTAAGATAACATACCTTTGAAATGCCAGAGTAATCTTCTTTTCTGGACCCCTTAGGGCAAACCCACTGCACCAGAGCAGAGACCACAGAACTCTTTGTTATCCTGTTCCCCAATATCATCTCTATGTGCTGTAAATGTTAACTATCCTGTACCCACCAAAGTAAAAGAAGTATGTGTCTCTCTATTTTACTTTTTATCCAATCCCAGAGATTTCCCTGCTTTGCTTTTTCTCACCTCCTTAATCTACCTCCAGTGAATTTCATGTAACTCTTCTTATGTTTCCCCCTTTTATTCTTATGTATAAAATAAACTGCAATTTCTCCAGAGCAAAATCTCCATTGAGATTTTGCTTCCTAGCAGGCAATTGTCATCAGTTTGGCTCAAATAAACTCATAAAAATTCTCTACAGGTTTGGAGTGTCTTACTTCAACACTAATCGCCGCTAAAAGGTCAACAAAAGTGAATGAGAGCTCCAGGGCCACCTAAGAAAGTGCTTTGCTACACACACACACACACACACACACACACACACACACACACACACACACTTAGACCAATGTGATAGTCCTCTTCCTAATAATACCATTTGAGGAACAGCTAAGACTTAGATTTGCTCTTGTGATTCCGAGTCCCTCAGCTCAAGAGACAGTTCTCCATTCTTCCATGAGCCCTGGTTGTGTGAGGCTTTTTCCTCTCCAGGTGAGGGGACTTGAGGTCAGAGCTCTCAGCTCACCCAGATGTGGATGGCCCTTAGCACCTGGACACATCTGGCTGAGGCTTCATGAGTGTCAGTTGAATTCAGCTAAATCAGTTGGGACTGAAAGAGCAGCATGCACAAAGCAGGCTGAAGACCATTCCTAGCTGCACTAAGCACAACTTCCAGCAGCAGTATCCACTGATTTAATGACAATCCTAGAGGCTGATGGTGTACCCAGCGCTGGGCAAACAAGGGGTTTCCTGTCCTCAAGGAACTTGCATTCTAAGAGCAGCAGGTCTCACTTACTCCCACCTGCTCTTTCCCTATCATCAGCCATCCTCCTTCAAACTGACTGAAAAGCAGAGATTTTCCTCTCAAGCCACGCGACAAAAGCCACCAGTTGCCCCTCGCCTCCACCAGGTCAGCGCTGCAGTCCTTGTGTTCCCTCAGAAAGCATTAACGGGACCATGGGTCACAAGGCTACTACAGTTCAGAATTACCTGTAGGGCCCCACCATGGGACATTCTAATTTCACAGGTCAGGGCTAGGGCTAGGCATCTGTCCCACAATGTCTGTTTTCAGCTTCACCTTCCATCAGAATCAGCTGTGTGCTCATCCCTATGTGTGTTTATGTATGGGGGAGGGGGAAGAATGGCAGATTTAAGATACCTTTGCCAGGGCCCAAAAGATGGACTCCCAAACTCTTCCCTGGCACTGATAGAGATATAAATACTCAGAAAGTGGAAGGTAGGTTGGTGGGGTGGAAAGGACACTGGGCTGAAAGTAAGAACAGGTTCCAAAGTCCACTCCTCACTAGCTACGTGACCTTAAATCTATCACTTCACCTCTTTGGCCTTGGTTTCTTCAGGTACAGATCCAATGGGTATCTATAAAGCTATGTAAGATTCATCCCAACTCTGAAAGTCCATAACCATTTGCTACAACAATGACCCAGGCCTCTCAAATGGAAGGGAAAGACAATTGCTAACTGCCCCACGATCTGGTTTAAGGCCACTAAGGTTGAAATTCAAATACCATTCTCTAAGAAAGAGAAAAGGGAGAGGCCTCCTAACTCAAGGAGACAAGAAAAGGCCCTATGTCCTAGGGCCTTCCCCAGCACTTCCTCTGTCACTCTCAGCCCCCAGCAGACAGCGCTGTAAGGCTCTGACATCTTGGTATGCCTTTCTTTGCTCTGAAATGGGACTACAACTTGGCGTCACCAGGCTCCCTGTTGTCTGCCAAACACAAGAAACAATGGGTTGGCACCGCTGGCCTGCTTCCCCAGTGTTTTGAACACAAAATCCTCATCAGTTTTAGAATGAGCCTCAGGAGTCAGAACTGAGAAGTGCTGGCATGGGAACGCTTTTTCTGTTCTCTTCTTGTGGGGCCTGGATCTACCAGATGACAGTCACCATCTAAGATCAGTGGGGACTGAAGAGCTGCCCCAGGCTGATCAGGAGATGAGTGATGGTTTTTGAGGAAGTTACAGATCGATGGGGTTTTCCAATCAGCCCTGTCAATCCATTGCTCAACCTCCATAGCTATAATTGAGAGCAGATGGCTTTGCTTCCTGACAGGCTGAATAGAAGCAGGATGTGCCCATTGATCTTGTCCGTCATCAGTTTGCTCTCAAATTGAGAATAGGAGCTTGTCAGGGAGGCTCAAGGCAAAAAGAAGCCTAGAACTGAGTCAATTCCCAGATGAACCTCAGCCTAGACCAGAAGGGATGCAAGCTCTCCAAAGGCTCAGACTGGGGAGGAAGGGGCTTGAGAGCAAAGCTAACTGGCATGGAGAACCTGCTCTTAAAACTTGCTGAGGTCTTTGGGACTGAAGTAACCACAGTGCTTGCAGCAATCTCCTACAATAGCATCTCAAATCCATATTTTCTCAATTTTTTCTGGTTGACTATAGCCTAAGTGGCAACTTAGGGCTATGCCGTTGGCCCCTCTCACCCATTGTGCACTGGTCATTGTTAGAGATTGGCTATGTCTCCAGGAAAGACAGCCACCTACATACAGTCTCTAAGGATGGCTCTACCCTGGCCCAGGGAGAAAGGAACTTGGCTGGGGGCCTAAGCCAAATATTGCTACTTTTCTCTAGTAGTGGTTCCTATTAGGGCCTCCCAAGCTCTTCCTAAGCTGGGAGAGGCTTGGGTGGAGAAGGTGGAGAGGGGAGCCACTCTGCAAAATCCTTCTCACTTCATAAGCATTTTGGCTCCCCACAGAATGTATTCCAAACTGCTCCCCCGGATTAAAGCCTCTCAAATCTTAAAGCCTCTCAAATCCCACCCTTCTGGCCCTCACCCCCAATCACTACACATGTGAACTCTGTTTCCTTGTCCCCGAACCCCATCCAAACCAACCCATTCTCCAAGCCACATCAAAAGAAACATCTGTTCCAAAAAGCGTTCCCTAACCACTCCAGCTGACCCTGATCTACCTCTGCTCCAGAACACTCTAGTTCTTGCTGTTTGGTATCCTTATTAAAGGAATTTGAAGTCCTGATGAAGACTGAGACTTGTAGTTTTATAACTTCCACTGGACTGTAAGCTTTGAGGGGGAGAAACACTGCATTTTTCAAAACATAATTCTCGTGAATGAATGGACTCCAGACTTAAGTGCCAACAACTCCTCTGAACAGCTTTACAATCTAAAATCGCTGCACTGAGGTAGGGTGTAGTTGGGCTGGACTGGTGAGGAGGTTACTGCTCAAGAGCCCTTGCGCTGGCCTTGCATATCTCACCTTCAGCTTTGCCCCAGTTCTCTGACACAAAACTGCCTAACTTACTTTTGGGTCTATAGCTAACCTGTGTCACTGCACAATTCTAGAGAGTGCCAGTCACTTAGACCACAATGTAACTTAACCCCTAGAGTTGCTCAGTGCATAACGCACACGACCTCATTTGGTAATACTGTCCAGTAGTGGCCAGAAGTCCATTTATGGCCACTAGGAAAGAAAATGAGACACACAGGAGATGAGCTGAGCTTGTAGTTTGTTTGAACATTCAGCCTGTGGCCTGAGGAAGAGCCAGCTTCTGCTCCGCAGCACTCTGTTATCCATGTGCCAGGAATCACGCTGAACTACCACCTGGCATCTCATCATGCCTTTCACTCCTTTCTCACAGTGAAGAAACTCTGGGCAAGGTGTTGGGCCAAACCTAAGGCCTAAGGTGAACCAGATTGCTGTTTCCAAGATTCTGATAATTGTCACCATCTACTTAAAACTTTTGACCAAAAATATTAGAAACGCCTAAATTCCAAGCAAGTTCCCAACTTCACAGTCCCTCTTCATTTTCTCTGCCTGAGAGAGCATCCTGACCTCATGGGCTGCCCACACACTTGTGGGGAGGCCACTGCTGAGGGACCAAGCCTTTGGTTATTCTATTAAGAGTTTCCAGACGGTGCGTAAGCATGGGCAATTTTGCAGCAAGCAGGAAATTATCATTAGAAGTGGAAGTGACAGGGTGTTTAGCAAACATTAAACCAAGGAAGCTTAAAAGGTCTTTGAGCATCGTTAAATAAACATTTAGGATGACTGAGCACACAGAATATAAAATGGAAAGGAAAGCATAAACACTTTCTGTGGGTGGGGAAGGCTTTCTCTTTCTTTCATCCTAATCTAATCACAAGGTTATGAGGGTGCTAGGAGTGGCCTGAAGTAAGCTATCTAATACTTAAAATAAAATTATCTTTGGCAAGGTGGAGTACCAACCAGCAAACATTCAGAGGAAAGGAACTGGTTCTCTTTGTCTCAACAGTCAGGTTTGATTCTGATATTCATGCCCTAAGATGCTACGTAGCACCCCAGGTCTAAGCTAGTCCCAGAACAACACCTGGCCCAAGGCCTCACCCTCCAAGACACCCCAACAAGAATAAGCAACAGGAAAAGCAGCATTGGGACTGAACAACTCCTGCTGAGTGTCAAACACCTTATTTAAGCTTCAGATCAACCCCCATGACATAGGTATTCTTACAGAAAGGGAAACAGAGGCTGAGAAAGATTAAGGTCACATACTGAACGGCAGAGTCAGAGTTGAAACCCCAGTCCATGTTTTCCAGAGCCCATTCTTTCAGCACCCCACATTTCTAGGAAGTACCATAAGAGGCTCACACCAAGTCCCTCTCAGGGGTCACTCAAGGGAGAATGAAGACTGTGAAAGAAAGCAGCATAAGAAAGCCCAGAGCAAAGCGACAAGAGCAACCGCTACAGTGACAAGAACACTGATGGCAGAGCTCACAGACCTTGACAGCTTCAGGAAACACAACATCTGTTGGCCCTTCTGTGCTTCTCTGAGGGTTCTCAGTGGCTAATTTGCAGGGGTTTAATTTCTCACATGGCTCCAATCAATGCAGGGAAAGGGCAGTGGGGAGCAAGCTAAGTTAGAGGAAGGAGCGGCCAGCCCACCAGCTGCAGGAGTGAGTTCTGGCAACATTATGGTTAGCAGAGAATGTGGAAATCTTTCCTCATTTCCTGCCATGGGGGCTCACGTTGACTAATAATCTCAGTGCTTTATATATTTCCTTATTTCCTACAGACACAGAAAATATAGAAATAAGGTTAGTGAGTGTGCCTGCTTAGAACAACTCTCCCACACACACCAAGCCCTCCCCAACAACCAAGATGGCTGACCACCAGAAATGACCACAGGCCCACCTCCCCATGAAGGCCCTTCAACTGCACCTTCTAGTTCTAGTAACTGGAGTCCTTAAGAACTTAACATAGCAAAGCAAATCAAGGCAAGAAAATAAATAATAATTCAATAAATGCAAGAAAAACAGCAACAAAAACAGATGCATCTAGCAGTGTCTTTCTCACCACCTCTAGGACAGGCTATGCCATTCTCTGTATTTATAGACTCATTCCATACCCCCACCTCCTCTACCTCCTCCATTCCCAAAGTTTCCACAGAGGGTCCCCATAAAGCAACTAGAAAGAAGTATCTGCCAGGGCCAAAACTGCCCCATCTGACTTTCAAGGTCAGCTAGCATCTTGCTTTTTGCCCCTTCTTAAATTTGTCTTCCTACCCTAGGTTTCTTCAGCATCCCCAGCTCTGGGTCACGCCATGGCGATTTTGCTCCCTTCTTTCTCCTCTGGCTTCCCCAGTTGCTGCCGTCCCTCAGTGCCCTGCTCTACCTTCTCCTTCATGAAGACTCCCTTGCCCACTATAGGTCACAGGGACCCCTCCCCTTTGAACCCCTCTCGCCTTTTCAAGATGGGAGGTCAACTGCCTCCCTTCGGGCTGAGGAAATGAGTCTCGACTCCATTCAGGTCCTAAACCCTTGGAATCGGAGACCACAGTTGCTGTTTCTTTGCCACTTGGCACATGACGGCTTGTTAGTTGGCTGGGAAAGGAACATCTGTCCTTTCTGTGATAAAGTCAGGCAAGCAGCGATCTCTGCAACTGGGCGGGCAGCTTGGCTCTCGCTGGACAGCCGCTGCCAAGACCTAAGCGAACGCACCCCAAGGACTCCAGGAGCTTTAACGAAACCTTGGGCACCTATCCAGATCGGCAACAGCTTCAACTTTTACCTCAGAAACCAAACTTTGACCTAATTTCTGTTGTGTTGAACTAAATCCCAGTGACACTAAGAAAGGGGAAAGAATTTAAAAATAGCTTTCACCGTTACATATTGAATCAGTTACAAGCTTCCACAAACAAGGTTCAATCTTCTCCAAATTCAAGTTATTTTTATAGTATAGTACGACTCAAAGAACATTTACCATTTGTGTGATTACAACTGCTGGCAGGGCCTATCTGAAGCCTGAAACATGTGCATTTGCTTAGATGGACTGGATTTTTACTCTTCTCGTTTTAGTAGAATGACACATTTTATGTGTGAGGTACTCTCTCTATGGATGTTTTTCAAAATACTGTAGAAGTTCCCATGTGAGGAGCCCAGTTCCCAAAAGGATCCAAGAGAGGGAGAGTTGGGAGAAGAGCAGATGGTTTGCAGTGAGGCCCGCTGTGTGTGAACGCAAGGTCGCAGGTCCCCAGCTGTGGTCTGCAGGAGAGAGCCCTGGCTTTTGAACAAGACGCCGGCTTAAATTCATGTCCTGCAACTTAGATCTGTGATCTGTGGACAAGTTACTGAGTCAGTATTTTCATATCTGTAAAAACACATAGTTTCCTCAGACTTCCATAACAAAATACCATAAATTGGGTGGCTTAAAACAACAGAAAAGCATTCTCTCATAGTTCTGGAGGCTAGACGTCTAAAATCAAGATATCAGCAGGGCCAGGCTCCCTCTGTAGGCTCTAGGGAAGAATCTTTCCTTGCCCCACTCCTAGCTTCTGGTCACTGCAGGCACTGCCTGGTGCTCCTTGGCTTGTAGCTGCATCACTCCAATCTCTGCCTCCATCATCTCATGGCCTTTTTCCCATGTCTGTGTCTCTGTATCTGAATCTCCCTCAGCTTTCTCATATAAAGACATAAACATTGGACCTAGAGCCCACCCTACTCCAGTATGACCTCATCTTAATTTGATTACATCAATGAAGACCCTATTTCCAAATAAGGTCACAGTCGCAGGACAGTTAGGACTTGAACATATTTTTTGGGGGGACACAATTCAACTCTAAAAATTAACCACGGACAAAAGTTTTCTGAATTCAAAAGAGGATACGGATGATTTATATAAATACTACCTTCCTCCTCCAAGATCTGGATAATAATTTATGCCTCCCTGTATCATTTTGAGGGGGGGGAAGCAAAATCACAGTGTGCACAATTATTGGCCCATATGTGTACAGTGATCGAGGACTCACCGAGTCATGGTAAACTTGGCCTGTACAAAGATGGGTCCTAAAGAGCCAGGAGGGTGGGAGTGGCCCCAAAGCTGAGTCCCAGGAAGTGGTGTGCAAGGGGCAGATGAATAGTTGTTGTATGCTGCCTGATGGTCTCTCTGGTTTAGAGCAGGCACCCACCAGGAACTGAAATTATAGGCAACAGAAATCCTGGCTCCCAGGACAGAGGTTGACGGAGTGTTTGGGTCCTCAGCATGTGAGTTAAACCACATATTGGAGAATTATAGCAACAGTCATATCAAGCACAACAGGATGGGAGAGAAGAAATCTACTGAGCACAGATGTATCCCTGGCTTACGAACAGAAAGACTACCTGATGGAAAGGACAAGGGATGGGTCATGAAATGTGCCTGTTGTGGTCAAGACTGGCTCTGGGGTGACGGGGGCCTGTTGTTGCGGAAAATCCAGAAATGAGAGGGGACTCCACAAATACAACCATCACAGTCCTGTTGTTTCTCCCCTTGATGCCAGCGAAGGGAACCTGCTTTGCTTTTTTAATCTCTCTCTGTGCTGCTCATGTAAATCCTACTCACTGTTCAAGGACTTGGTTTAGGACCCAGCTCCTCTGAAAACCTTTCCTACCCACTCTAACCTCCTCAGTCATATTATGCTTTAACCACACCAATAACTCTATAGAACCATTCGCTATGGCTATAGAGGTTAATCTTTCCCCAAATGGACCATGAGTTCCTTAAGAGCATAGATCATGCTTTATTCTCAGTGTTTCCATAGCTCAAGTGTGATACTCAGGATATAGTAAGTACTCAATAAATACTTGCTTGTTTATTTTTCACCTATTCTCCTTTCCAGAATTTTATAGATTTCAACAGAAGATGAAAACTGCATTTCCAGGGGAATAAAAGTGCCTAAGACACATGCATTATCCTTTGAAAGAGTTATGTTTTTCAGAAACTGATTCTTTTAATATTACAGCAAGTTCCAATGACTAAGGATATCATATTATCCCATGATGCAGTTGGAAGCCTCTTATGTGACTGGGGTAAAGTCTTTCATCATCCTCAACTACAACTACTTATTGAACAATTACTATGTGGCAGACACTATATTAATCATCGGTGATGCCAAGAGGAAGAGGTTCCTGCCTTTAGGAAGCCAGCCTGCATATTGGATTTGTTATAAAACAGTATTGTCCAACTGAAGATATTCTGCACCCTGCTGACCTATTTGGCAGGGGTCGACTGTGAAAAAGACCTGAGCCCATCTGCTGGAAAATGAATTAGCCTGGGAAGAAAAGTTTTCTGAATTCAAAGAGGACACGGGCAGTTTAAATAAACACTACCTTTCTCCTCCAAGATCTGGAATTTGGAGGCGATTTTATCTTAGTGTTTGATTTGGAATATCGATTTAATTGCTTGGCATGTTAGCAATGCAAAAGAATGGAACCGAGAGAAGTGAAGGCAGATGATGAAGGAGTCCAAAAGCCTTGGCCCCTTCACCTCCCCTCTTCTTGCATACTGCACTGCAAGCACATCGTCAGCATTTCCATTCTAGAAAACGGCTTTTTCTTGGGGGACAGCCAGGTTATTCCTTGAGGGGAATTTACTATAACAAAATCGACAATGCAGTACTCTTCTGGGTCATCTGACTGAATGTGGACACGGTTTTTTTTGTATCAAGTCCAAAAGGACCTACAAATTATAAGTACCTAGATATACCACCTTCTGAATTAATGTCAGCATTGAATTTAAGTCTACTTTTAAGATTTTCAACTACATAGGCCTATTTTCCAGGCACAATTTATTATTAGGATAACCATATCCTGGCATGATGCTGAGTGTCAAGAATAGAAGAGCAGATCGCAACTAGAGGAATGGGTATCAGAAAGCCACACAGCACCCTGTACCTTCCATCCCAAACACACCACTGAAAACATGATAGCCCTCCTCCCTAGCATGTGTGTCTTCTAATGCTCCTCAGGAGACCTAACCACTTGTCGATGACCCCCTGCGTTTGTGTCAGACACTGACTGGTTTCCAAGCAGCTAAAGTGGTAAGTGGTTAACAGGACTGGTTCCCAGGGCTGCAAACTCCTGTCTGCGTTGCCAAGGAGATGACTAATAACAACATGATGGCCCTTATCCCTGAACAAGAAGGTTCCCTGAAGGTAAAAATGATGCTGAATCCCTGAGTCAGGACTCCCATGCCACCTTGCCTGTTTTGGAGACGACTTAAACAAATCAAACGTCTCTTGGCTTCGGCATCTGTGAGAACCTAAGGAAAAAATATGTGTGTCTCAAAGCACTTTTCGAAGTTGAAACAAATATCAAGGATTTTTGTCTGTGTTCCCAGAACCTGAGACAAAGTCCTCCAAGGACCTTGGGGTGAGAAGACATAAGGAGAATAGGCCTGACTATTTTAGACTCTGAACCCAGAGCCCCCCGCACAAAGGGACAGGAGCCTTATTGCTGGAAACCCAGATGTTTGCATCAGCACAGGGCAAAGCGGCATTTTTCCAGTCTCATGGACACAGCTGAGAAGTTGCTGTCTCTCAAGATATCAGCATCTAAAAGAAGAGTGGCGCCTCAAGAAGACTACTTTCCCAAGCTTCACCACAGTGGGGGATTTGCATAGCATCAACTTGGTGAAACTGGAAGTAACGTGGAAGTCAGGTTCCTCTGACACTCAGGTCAGGGCAGCATGTCAGATGCTGCCCGTCACAGCTCACGCACATGCTCACCTGCCTGCAGCTCACCTCATTGACATGGGGAAGCAGCCAGGCCCTTGGCAACACTACATCCTGCCAGATCTATCCCGTCAGCGTCTTCCACTCGTGGGCCAGGTGTGTTTTAGTTTTATGACAATGGGCACCAGTTTATCCTGCAAAACACTCATCACCAAAGTTACAGGTTTAGCCAGTGAGAGACCAGTGTGAGTTCTAGTCCATCCTCAGAGTTCTGGATCATCTGTGTAAGTTCCAGTTTATCCTTGCTTCCTCCACTTCATGACCATGTTTCCAGACTCCCTGCCCTGCTGCCTTCAGGATCAGCACCAGTTTCCAAAGCAACAGTCTTTCATAAATTATCCACAATAGCCTAAGGCCGAATTCCCACAATAAATCCTTTACTATGTATACCTGAGTGATTCTGCTTCTCTGATAGAACCTTGTCTGATACAGAATTTGGTACTGAAAGGTTCCAGAGGAACAGACATTAGGAATGAGTTCTCTGGATTGAGCCTGACTTTTCTGGAATTGGCTTTCTGATCTGACTGGATTTAAAGGCATTAACGACCCCATTTCTAGTGGTAAAAGGGGCACTGGCTGTTTATGGTATTTGGCGTCAAAAGTTACCTAAATTACCACCTATAGATACCTGTCATCAAATGCCTGTAAAAGGCAATACTTTTAGTAAACAAGAATTTGCTGCCACTGAAAATTTTAGTGAAACTAAGAAATATCGTAGAACTGTCTAATTGTTTCTAAGTGCACTGGAGAAGTAACGGGATAAATGATGAGATCAGGGCTTTAAATTTCTAGCTTAATGTTCATAGAGGTGATTTGAAAACTTCAATTTATGGCCCTAAAATAAACCTATCTCCTGTAGCCACTGGCTTGAGATTTCTAAAAACCAAAACTAAACCCAAAGTCTAATTCTGCAGGTAGCTAAATTGAACTGTCAACCTCATTGAGTTTCTTACGTTAGTTAGTGCATTGATTTTGAAGGAGTGGGACCCTGAAAACTGGGACAGAGGCATAGGGTAGATTCTAAGCCCTCAGTTCTGCCACACCTCCTTTCCAGTACTTCTACCCATCAATGAAAAGGTGAGTCTCCCTTTGGACAAAGAACCTACAATAACTTCACCTGGAAGGGGGTTATGCTTCCTTAGTCCACTTTCACCATCTCTCAGTGCTTCTGGATTTATAGGCAGACTCAAATCCACAGGCCCCAGAGGATAAAGTACAAAGTGTGATCCATGAGGAAGTATGATGTGCATCAAAAGAAATGCATAATTTTGCCAATTTATGTGGCTAAAAACCTAGGAAACGTGTGCGAAGGCCCCTAATGGTGTGCGATCAGACTGGAAGGAACATAAAGTTGGACCAAGTCAAATTTATTTATATGAGCCACTAAGCAGAGATTTCAGACTCAGTGTGTTCACTAAAGATGCCGACAGTGGCTCTTACAGTTCACTTGGTTAGTTGACAGGCATCTGGACCAAAAGGGTCCCACACTAATTGTGGCTGAAATGCCAAAATTTCCTTGGCATATTGTAGAGAAAGACACCTGGCGTGGTTACTGTAAGGGTCAGCACAGATCTTTGGTGTCTCTAGAACTGATACAGCCGGGCAGCTTCCTGAAGACTTCCTGGTTATATATAAGCTAGAAAGCCCTAGATCTGTCTTATTCACAATAGTCATGGCCACTGAATTCACTCTCCTGTTAGTCAGTTCACAGCCCCAAGGCCTTTGAATAAAGGGGAGGCCAGGTCTTCCTAGGAATGACCTGCTACACAACCAAAAAGTTGTGCTGTAAAACTTCTTCCTAGACTCCTCCAAAGGTACCTGCAGCCTTTTGCCAGGTTGACTGTGCTTCAGGGAAGGGGCATTAATCAGGACTTGGGGAGATTATGGGACAGCAACTCTGAATTGACACTAAATCCTAGACACCCAACACAGCACAATGGTATACTGGTCAGTGTAAAGGCTTATGGTGATTGGGAATTCAGAGGAGTTTGGGCTCAGGTCTATCTTACATTGGGTCCTCAAAGCCCAAACCCACTCTGTGGCTATTTCCCCAGTCTGGGAATGTGTAATTGGAATACATATACTTGGCAACTGACTGAGTTCCTCCTGACCCATGGAGCGAGAATTATTATGGTAGGGAAAGTCAAGGTGAAGTCATCACAGCTGCCACTATCAACTAAATATGAAACCAAAGGCAATATTATTTTCTAGAGGGACTAAAGATATTAATACCATATCTAATACCTTGAAAGTTCTAAGAGTTGTGGTGATACCTACCATATCCCTTTTAACTCACTTATTTGACCTGTGCAGAATAAAGATGGAAATGATAGTGGATCATCATAAGCTTAATTAGATGGTGACTTCAATTACAGCTGCTGTTCCTGAATTTTTTTAATTGATGGAAGAAATCAATATATCCCAATAGTACGTAGCTATTGACCTGGTAAATGCTTTTATATATATATATACCTGTATTAGTTTCCTAGGGCTGCCATAACGCAGTACCAAAAATTGGGTGGCTTAAAACAGCAAAACTTGATTTTTTCAGTCTGGAAGCTCGACATCTAAAATCTAGCTTCTGGCAATTCCTAGGGTTCCTTGGCTTATAGATGCATCACTCCAATCTCTACTTCCATCTTCACATGTGTGTCTTCTTTTCTCTTCTTATGAAAACATCAGTCATATTGAATTTAAGGTCCAGCCTACTCATCTTAACTAAATATATTTGCAAAGACCCTATTTCCAAAAAAGATCACATTCTGAGATTACAGTAGACATGAATTTGAGGGGAGATATAGGGGACAATAAAATACCTGTTATTAAGGGCCACTAGAAGCAGTTTGCAGGACCAGCAATACACCTTCACTCTCCTGCCTCGGGACAAATCACCCTCCAGCCTTATGTCATCGTCCCTATGTCATAGGGACCTGTGATTTTAATTATATCAGTGAAATTAGTTATAACAAAATTGTAAGACAACAAATTAATGGAAAACTATAGAGAGCACTGTTATCAGCCCAGTCCCTTCAGGAGTGAAGGTTTTGGTCAACCCATTTGGTAAGAAACTATGACTAGCCAAGGTATTCTCTTAAAAAGGAATAAATATGGACTGTGAGATGCAAGAAGGTTCTTATGTATCATAGTTGCAACCATGTGAGCAATTGCAGAATGAGAATTAAATAGTTATCTATATTTTTCTTATTTTGATAAGAATATATTTCTGTATATGTTAACCAATTCTTTCCTTCCTTATCCTCTTCTAATTCTCTATCATTTGTGTTAATAATAGTTAACCTTATACCTCAGTATGAGGTTAGAGTATATTAATAGGGGAATGCAACTCAGCTAGAAGTAGAATAAACCTCATCCACAACTAAAGGGACTATGTGTCTTTAGGGAGAGGATTAGCATGTTTTCAGTTAAGAATAGCTGCATTATATTAAGCATGCTTTCGCTATTGCCTTTAATAGGAAATTACAAATGTTAAAAGTAATATACGTGGATAAGAAGTTTACAATGATGAGTTGTGGTAAATTTGTATCAAGTCAACTTTGATAAACTGGAACTATGTTTCTCAGAAGTTCTGGATCAGCACTGGCCACGAGACACAGGTTATGTGAGGTCTGTAAGTCAAAGTGAAGCTGAAGCCATATACCTTTTATGCTCAGTAAGTGCAGGGGACCATGCTCTGTTGCAGCTCACACACGCTGTCACTCATCTGCTGGCTCACACTGAGATTGTAGCAGCTCCAACTTCGGCTGGATCTCTCCCTTCAGCTTATCCAACCCCTGGGCCAGGTGTGTTTAGCTCTGTGACAGCACACACCAGCTTATCCTGCCCAACACTACACATCATCAAAGCCAGAGGCTTAGAGGTGACAAAAAGTCTGTTCAGATTCTAGTTTATTCTCATGGCTTCTGGATCATCTGTGTCAGTTCATTTCTCATTCCTTCTCCTATTTCATATACATATTTTCTTCCCAACTGCCTGCCTGCTAACTTTAGGCTCCAGCACAAGACAAGGAAGGAACAACCTCTCATAAAACTTTTAACCAACTCCCACTATTGTGTGAGGTCAAATCCCTATAATAAATTCCTTATTATATACTCCAGTGGTCTGCTTCTCTGGTTGAACCCTGGATGATGCAATGCTGTCCCAGACCTTGACCTTAAGAGGCCCTGACAAGCTATCTTAGTCATTGGTCCTGCTAGAAGCTGTCAACTATGTCAAATCTGCAAGCCATCATGGCTGCTGAGTGCCTAGGGATTTGAGATGGTTTTGGTTCACAACCAAGTTTACCCCCAAACCCATTTATTAATGTTTACCTCTGCAGATATCCTCTTTCAAACATATTATCTACCCAAAAATTGTGTTTATTAGGCATCGATTAAATTGTTTTCCCACATATGGTGACTGAGAAATAATCAAAACTGTTCATCAGCCCAAGCAAGCCAACATCCCTATCCTACACTGATATCATTCCAGCCAAAGGCAAAGAAATTCAACATGTTGCTCAGCTCTCCAAAGTAAGCGAAACTGTTTTCTTTAATTTTCCCTCAGAAATGCCTATGGGAAGAGAGGAGGAGAAGATGGGTGAGCCACAAAAACCTTACCAGTGGTTCTCATCAGTGGCATCACGATAGTCCCCAGCAGAGACAGGGATACAAGGAAAGGGGGACAGAATGAGTAGAAGTAGAGGTGGGGAGCAAGTGGACTTGCTTCCTGTAGCTTTCTGCTTGAGTATCTGGAAAGAGGCTGCCCATTTTGAAACATCATCAAAGTAGAACAACTGCACACAGCTGAACAGAGAAGATGGCCTAGAGGGCTTTCACTCATGGTGACATCTGGGACAGATCCTGTCAACCCCAATTCAGCTGGGTATGTCAGCAAAGCTTGGGCAATGTTGCAAAAACCCAAAGAAGACAGTCACCCCAACTTTATTTTGCCAGAGCTCTACAATGGGAAGTGAACAAAAAAAGAGTTTATCACAGGACTTACCTCCTAATAATAATGACAAAGATCTAATAACAACGACAAATAATGACAAAATAATAATGACATTAGTAATACTTGTCATGAGTCAGAAGACCTATGCTCAAGATATTCCTCTATCATTAAGTTTGTCATCCTGAGTAAATGGCATCATTCTTGGCTTAGCTTACCTTTTTAAATAAAAGAAAGGTGCTGAACCCCGTAGGACATCCTTGGCAGAGATGCTAAATGTCCACCAAAGATCTGCACTCCTCTCCCCAGTGTACACTTGCTGCTGAAAAGCTGCTACCCAGCCAGGGACTACATTTCCCAGACTCCTTTGTGATTCATTCTCAACAGGGGAATGATGAGTGGAACTAACTGGATCATTTCCAGACTAAAATGGACAAGAAATAGATGTGTCTTTTCCATACTCTTTTCCTATATCCTGGCAGGATGCTGGCACCCAGGCAACTTTGAAAACCATGTGTCCGGAGCCTCCATCAGCCCATATCCATGAATGTCCATATGGAGCATCACCCAGCCCGCACCATAGGACTCTATATAAATGAGAAATCACCCTTTATTTTGTTCAACTAATGAGAATATAAGGTTTCTCTTTCAAAGCAGCTAGAGTGAACTGATCAAACAATACAGCAAATGTTTAAATAAAAATAAAAAAAACTACGACAGTAAAAGACATATTGCCATTAATCCCCTTCAAAATTATCTCCCTCACTCCGAACACACTTATCCCATCATTCTTGCCACTTTCCGAAGCAGTCCTGGAAGTCCTCTTTTGCAAGCGTCTTTAGTTGCGCTGTCACGGCTGGCTCCATGTCCTGAATCATTTTGACGTTGGGGAAGAACCAGAAGTGGCACAGTGCCAGATCTGGTGAATAAAGTAGATGAGGACACACCATGATTTTATTTGACAGAAATTTCGTATACTAGAAGTGATGTGTGACATGGAGGGTTGTCATGATGGAGGATGATTCATGGCACACTTTAAAATACACCTTCTCTCAACCGTAGCTCACAGCCGACTGACTGCACTGAACAAGTTGAAACGTGTCACACACTGTTACTAAGGTTAAACGTGCAGTTTCCCATATTGAAGATCCCCACCTTTCTGTTGGGTGGCCCTCAGCAGCAGCATTCACCATAGTTGTTTTTTTTTATCACAACAGAAAGGCTCCATGTTATACGTGACTTCTGGTACAGCAATTTCTGTCAAATAAAAACATTACAGTGTGTCCTCAGCCGCCTTATCACCGCATCTGGCACCGTGCGACTTCTGGCTCTTCCCCAAAGTCAAATGACCATGAAAGGTAAATGTTTTGAATCTATTCAGGACACTGAAGCAGCCACAACAGCATAACTAAAGACATTCATGAGAGAGGACTTCGAGGACTGCTTCAGAAAGTGACAAGAATGATGGGATTACTGTGTTCAAAGCGAGGGGGAGTATTTTGAGAAGGATTAATGACACTGTGTCTTTTACTGTAATAAATTATTTTTTATTTAAACATTCACTATATCTTTAGATCACGCCTCATACACTCGCTAAGCTATAAATTTAAAACCAATTAACAGTTTGCAAACACTTTCATTTTTAAATTTTTGTACTTAATTTTACCTGAAGAATAACAACTTTGTGAAATAATAGGTCAGTTAGATATTTCTTTCATTTTACATGTGAAAACTGAATACTCAGAATACGAAAGTGATTTCCCAAAGTCACTGACAAGCAGTAGGGCCAGGATGAAGAGTCAGGAGACACAGATTGGATTTGAGCCTGAGAAGCAGGGTGGTTCACGGTCATGTGCATCAGTGAACTCTGGGTATGATGGTGGCTCTATCTGGGAGTAGCTCTGTGACTTTAAACAATTCTTTAAGAATCCATTTTCTCAATAATGAAGAGGGAATAATATGAATCTTTCAAAGTTGTTATAAAGTGAGATGTTTACATAGGTAACAATGTGTCTGACTCTTAACAGATAATCAGCCAGTAACAATGGCTCACACTTACTAAACACTTATCATGTGCCAGGCACAGCTCCACCTCCTCGTCCACTGACTCATTTATTCATTCAATAACCCTACAACTTATATGCCATTACATCATCACTATTTGAATGATGATGAGATTCAGAAAAATTAGGTAATTTCCCCAAGATTACATATCTTAGCCTGGATTCCCTAGAAAACAGAACCAGAAGGAAAAGGAGTGAGGAAAGAGGAAGGGAGAGTGTGATCATTATCAAGTTGGTTATCACTTAATAAAACTGGCTGCTTGACCCCATCAGACTGTCCTACAAGAAGCATCATAAAATGTGACTTAAGATCATTCATCTGGGGGCAACAGGCTGAGCAGGGCACTAGGTAAGCCCCAAGGCCAAAGGGAAGAAGAATCCAATGTGAGCATAAGGCAAGATACTGTCAAGTTTATTGTATGGAATCAACGGAGTCTATGCACAGTGGAGGCTGGAACAAGAGATAGGTGAGTTTGACAAAGCCTGACATGGGCACAGTTGGTTATATTATAAACCTAGGAGATGGTGGCGCTAGTTGGAATCCACTATTTGTATGAAAGAGGAGGTTGCCATTCTTCACTCACCACTGGAAGGGGAATGTTCACTGTGAGTTATTTTCCCAGTGGGAATAGGTTTGCACAGATTCATACACATGTTCTCTTCCAGTCCATGACCAATACCTGTGTTTACGGAATGGCTGGCCCAAGTCACATGTATAGGTGTTGGCCAATCGCAGGGAAGCCAAAACCTTCTGCAGAGGACAGCCAGCCATGGAAACTCTAGGTCTAGGGTCAGTGTGATGCTTCCCCAAGGACCCATGTCTGGCTTGATAACTGGAGATGTTAACAGTGTGTCCAACGGCACCCAGCCATGCTCACCAGGGAAGAACCAGGCTGCCATCCTCTACTGCCCCATCCATACACTTAGCGCACTTCTGGCCAGGCATGAGACTCCAAATCTTATAGATAGATAGATAGATAGATAGATAGATAGATAGATAGATAGATAGATAGATAGATAGATAGATAGATAGATAGATAGATAGATAGATGATAGACAGACGATAGATAGATAGATAATAGATAGTTTTGTTCTTTGATTATAAAAACAATAATAAGATTCCTGGTCAAGACGGCAGTGTAGATAAATGTTGTGCTGACCTCCTCTCAAGGCCACATCAATCACAACTAAACCACAGAACAACCATTATTGAGAATCACCTGAAGTCTAGTTGAACCAAAGCCGTACAACTACAGACATGTAGAAGCAGCCACCTCCAGAGTAGTAGGAGGGGCAGAGGCACATAATGGGCTGGTCCCATACCCGCATGTGACCACAAAAATCAGGAGGGATATCTCAGCTGTGGAGGTCACCCTCTGAGGAGTGAGGGGTCCAAGCCATGCCTGAGCCCAGGGTTTCAGTGTCAGGGAGAGAAGTCCCCATAACTTCTGGCTGTGAAAACCAGCAGAGATTCTGGCTGAGTGAGACTGAGGGTGGCTGGAGTCCCAAACACTCCTCTTAAAGTGTTTGGCCCACACGTGGACATACTTACTGATTGACTCACTAGCTCTCAGTTCCAGTGTTGGGGAAGCATCTCAAAAGGTGCTAGGGACACACAGGAAGGAACTGAATTGTCTAATTTCAGTGTGAGGGCTACAGGGGTAGCTTTCTCCCAGACAGAGGAGCTGGTGAAAGCTGTTGTTTCTTTGTTGAACCCTACCACTCCCTGCATGCAGATACAGACAGATGCCATATCTGAGTCTCCATTAAATTGGCCCCACCTAGGGATTCACTGAGACCCCACCTACCCCCAACTTTTGGGCACACCCAAGCCACTTCCAGTGACTTTTCCATATAAATGGCTTGCCTTGGCTCATGCTGCTGACTTTCCTAAAATCTCTCAAAGGTTTACAAAACCCAATCAAGCAGCACCCGGTTTCAGCATGGCCCATACCACTGGCTGAGGAGCCCTAAGTCCAGGAAGGGTAAAGAGTTCTAAATAAGATGAACCCAAAGAGGCCCACACCAAAACACATCATAATTAAAGTGTCAAAGATTAAAGACAAAGAGAGAATCTTAAAAGCAGCAGGAGAAAAGCTGTTAGTTACCTACAAGGGAGCTCCCATAAGACTATCAGCTGATTTATCAACAGAAACTTATGGATTGGCAGGAAATATTCAAAGTGATGAAAAGCAAGGACCTACAATGAAGATTAGTCTACCCAGGAAAGCTATCATTTAGAATTGAAGGACAGATAAAGAGCTTCCCAGACAAGAAAAAGCTAAAGGAGCTTCTCACCACCAAACCAATATTACAAGATATGTTAGAGGAATTCTTTAAGACCAAATATATATATATATATATATATATATATATATATATATATATATATATATATATAATAAAATGGTAATAACTACATATCTATAAACAATTACTTTCACTGTTAACAGATTAAATGCTCCAATCAAAAGATAGGTGGCTGAATGGATAAGAAAACAAGACCCTTATATATGCTGCCTATAAGAGACTCGCTTCAGCTCAAAGGACACACACAGATGGAAAGTAAAGGGATGGGAAAAAATATTTTATGAAAATAGAAACAAACAAAAAGTTGGAGTAGGAATAATTATACCAGACAAAATAGACTTTAAAACAAAGGCCATAAGAAGAGACAGTGAAAGACCCACTAATCCCACTTCTGGATATTTATCTGAAGAAACCCAAAATGCTATTTCGAGGAGACATGTGCATCCATACATTCTTTGCAGCATTGTTTACAATGGCCAAGATGTGGAGGCAGCCTGAGTGTCAGTCAATGGATGAATGGATAAAGAGGAGGTAGTACATATATACAATGAAATATTGCTCAGCCATGGAGGGGAATGGGTTTTCACCATCTGTGGCGGCATGGATGGACCTGGAGGATATTGTGTTGAGTGGAGAGTCAGACGGGGAAAGACAGATGCAATGTGATTTCACTTACTTGTGGAATCTAAAGAACAAAACAAACCAGAGAAACAGAAACAATCTCATAGATATAGAAGAACATTTTGATGGTTGCCAAGCAGGAGGGGGGTTGGGAATGGGTCAGAAAGGGGAAGAGATTAAGAAATACAAATTGGTTGTTACAAAGTAGTCATGGGGATGTAGGGTATAGCATAAGGAATAAAGTCAATAATATTGTAATAACTATGTATGGTGTCAGATGGGTACTAGATTTACTGGGGTGATAGAAGGGAGGGGCTTTGGGAGACAAGGTGAAAAAAGTGAAGGCATTAAGAAGCACAAATTGAAACTGGTAGTAACAAATAGTCATGGGTTTGTAAAGCATATAATGTAGTCAATAATATGGTAAGAACTATGTTTAGTGCCAGGTGAGTACTAGACTAGTCAAGGGGATCACTTCTTCAATTATATAAATGTCTAACCACTATGCTGTTCACATGAAATTAATATAAAATAATATTAAATGTCAACCGTAATTGAAAAATTTTAAAAGGGTAGAAAAAGTGAAGTGGAATAAAATGTTCCAATTTCCAGGTATAAAACACGTATGTCATGGGGATGCAATGTACAGCATGGGGAATATAGTCAATAATATTGTGATAGCATAGCAGTGTCAAATGGTTGCTGGATTTATGGTGATCACGTTTTTAGATATATAAATGTTTAATAACTATTGTGTATACTTGAAACTAATATACAATTGTATGTAAGCTATATTTTAATAAAAATCTTTTTTAAAAAATTTAAAAGCAACAATATTCCTCCATTAAAAATAAATAAGCACAGAGATCCAAGATGGCTAAGTAGATAAACATTGTGCCTATGTCCTTCTGTGAACACATTACAATTACAACTAAATTATAGAACAATCAACCTGGAGAACCATCTGAAGTCTAGCTAAACAGAACTCCTATAACTGAAAATATAAAGAAATCACATCAAGACTGGTAGGAGAAGCGGAGATACAGAACTGGCCCCAAATCTCCTTATGGCAGTTGAGAATCAGGAGGGATGTCTTAGCTGTGGAGGTTCCTCCCAGGAGGAGGGAGGGCAGCCCAGTCCCCCACACCAGGCTCCCCAGCTTGGAGTATGCATGCCAGGAAGAGGAGATCCCACAACATCTAGCTGTGAAAAACAGTGGGGATTAAGGCCATTCAGGTGGGACGGAAGTCTGAGGGAAACACAGACGTCTTTTTTTTTTTTTTTTTTAGTTTCACGTGTATAAAACAATGTACAGCCCTCACACAGACTCACTCGATCTCAGGCACTTATCTTGTGTTGCATCGGTGGGACAGTGATTCAGAAAGCCTTGGAGACATACGGAGGGCAGACTGAAGAATGTGACTTCAGGGAGAGGACTAGAGGAGAGTCGGCATTTTCTCAGGAAGGAATCTTCCTTTTTTGCAGCCATCAGGCAGGTGCCATCTTTCTTATGTTGAGCCTGCCCCTGCAGGCCAAATATAATTCTGATTGGCCTGGTGAGCTCCACTCCTCTGCCCTGCTGGCTCAGCTGGAATCCCACCTGACCCAAGTTGTGCACATCTGTAGGCACTTTCTCTGTGAGCAGCCAGCCCCATCTGCATTGCAGTCTTTCTTGGAAAACTATTGGAGTCCATGAGCCCCAGGCAGGCAGCAACTGGCCTTGGTGCACTCTGAGACTTTTGCTGAGTCACTCCAGGCTCAGCACTGGCACCAAGCCAGAGTCTACATTAACCTGATGCCCACAATTCTTCCCATTCTAGTGACTCCCTGAGACCTTGCCTCACCCAATTCACATCCCACACAAGGCTTCATTAAACTTAAGGGAGCAGGCAGGTCGCGGCAGGCCTCCAGGTACCCTGGCTTTTTGAGGTGTTACTCCAGGCCTGGTGCTGATGGAGCCATACTAGGTTCACAGTGTGGCCTCTCCCATGAACCACGCAGGTTTAACACAGGCAGCAAACAACTGCAGATCACTTTGTAGCTCCTATCAGGTAGTACCCAGCTGGTAACAGGCAGTGGGTGACTGAGCTTGCATCAGAGGCCGTCCTAAGAGGCCCCAGAACCAACATAATTGGAGGTTGGCTTCAGACCACAGCAGAGCACTGACCAATTAGCCCCACAAGTGATACACACAAAGGGTGGTCTCAACAGGCACCAGAGCCCACTGGGGCAAATCCCACTCAGTGGCATAAGCATCCTGCACAGCAGACCATAAGCTGTGGGTGTGGCCAAATTTCACAGTCAGTCAGTCTGAGGGTCAATCCCACCTATTTACATGCCAATAGCAATCAAGTCTCAATTATAAGAGAAGAACACACACAACCCACACAAGGGACACACCTGGAGCACCTGGCTCAGGTAACCAGGGACACTGAGCCACTGGGCCCCACAGGACACCTATTATATAAGGCCATCAGCCAAGACTGGAAGACATAGCAGATCTACCTAATACATAGAAACAAACACATGGAGGCAACGAAAATGAGGAAACAAAGAAATGCATTCCAAATGAAAGAAAAATCCAGGAAAAAAAAAAAAAACTAAATGAAATGAAGGCAAGCAACCTACCAGATACAGATTTCAAAACAATGATTATAAGGATGCTTGAGGAACTTAGTGAGAACTTCAACAAAGAGATAGGAAGCATAACAAAAGGACATAGAAACCATAAAAAAGGACCAGTCAGAAGTGAAGAATACAATAACTGAAATGAAGAATGCACTAGAAGGAATCACCAGCAGACTAGATGAACCAGAGGATCAAATCGGTGATTTGGAAGACAAGGTAGCAGGAAATATCCAACAGGAATAGCAAAAAGAAGAAAAGAATTTTTAAAAATTAGGATTGTTTAAGAGACCTCTGGAACAACATCAAGCATAACAACATTCATGTCGTAGGGATACCAGGAGGAGAGAAAGCAAGAGACTGAAAACATATTTGAAGAAATAATGACTGAAAATATTCCTAACCTGGTGAAGGAAATAGATATACACATCCAGGAAGCAAAGAAAATTCCAAACAGGATGAACCCAAACAGGCCCACATCTAGACACATTATAATTAAAATGGCAAAGATTAAAGACAAAGAGAGAATCCTAAAAACAGCAAGAGAAAGGCAACTAGTGACTTATAAGGAAGCACTCATAAGGTTGTCAGCTGATTTCTCAACAGAAACTTTGCAGGTCAGAAGGAATTGGCACAAAATACTTAACATGACGGAAAGCAAGGACCTACAACCAAGACTACTCTACCCAACAAGGCTATCACTGAGAATAAAAGGAAAGATAAAGAACTTCCCAGACAAGGAAAAGCTGAAGGCATTCATCACCACCAAACCAGTATTACAAGGAATGTTAGAGGGGCTTCCTTCAGCCAGAAAAACACACACAAAATTATGATAATAAAATGGCAATAGCTACATATCTATCAACAATTACTTTCAATGTAAATGGATTAAAGGCTCCAATCAAAAGATACAGGGTGGCTGAATGGATAAGAAAACAAAACCCTTACACATGCTCCCTACAAGAGACTCACTCCAGATTGAAAGACACACAGAGACAAAAAGTAAAGAAATAGGAAAAGATATTTCATGAAAATTGAAATGGAAAAAAAACAAAAAAAATCTGGGATAGCAATATGTATACCAGACAAAATAGACTTTAAAACAAAGACTACAATGAGAGACAACAAAGAACCCAATAATCCCACTTCTGGGTAATTATCTGAAGAAACCAAAAACACTACTTTGAGGGGACATGTGCATCCATATGTTCATTGCAACATTGTTTACAATGGCCAAGATGTGGAGGCAGCCTGGGTGTCCAGAGATGAAAGTATGGATAAAGAGGAAGTGATACATACATACAATGGACTATTGCTCGGCCATGGAATGGAATGGGTTCTTGCCATCTGCAGCAGCATGGATGGTCCTGGAGGGCATTGTGCTGAGTGTCGTATATCAAACAGAGAAAGACAGATGCAATATGATTTCACTTTTATATGGAATCTAAGAACAAAATTAACAAACAAAATAGAAACAAACTCATAGATACAGAAAACGTTTTGATGGTTACCAGTTGGGAGGGGGGTTGTGGGTGAAGGTGAAAGAAGGGGAAGGGATTAAGACATACAAATTGGTTGTTACAAAGTAGTTGTGGGGATGTAGGGTTAATCATAAGGGATAGAGCCAATAATATTGTAATAACTATGTAAGGTTTCAGATGGGTACTAGATTTAGTGATAGATGGAAGGGAGGTGAGGGGCAGGGTGGAAAAGGCGAAGGCATTAAGAAGCACAAATTGGTAGTTACAAAATAGTCATGGGGATGTAAAGTATAGGGAATATAGTCAATGATATGGTAATAACTAGGTATAGTGTGAAGTGGGCACTAGACTAGTCAGGGGATCTCTTCTTAAATTGCATTAATGTCTAACCACTATGCTATACACCTGAAATTAATATACAATAATATTGAATGCCAATTGTAATTGATAAATTTAAAAAGAGGGGAAAAGGGGAAGGGGAATAGAGGTCCAAATTTCCAGGTATAAAACAAATACTTCATGAGGATGTAGTGTACAGCATAGGGAATACAGTCAATAATATTGTGATAGTAAAGTATGGTATCAGATGGTTGCTGGACTTACCATGATGATCAGTTTTTAGGTATATAAATGTTAAATAACTATGGTGTACTCTCAACCAAATATAATATTATATATTAGCTATATTTTTTGTAAAAAAAAAGAAAGAAAAATTTACACAAATGGTTAAAAAAATAAGCAAACAGTAACTTATGCTTATTGTAGAAAATTTGGAGGTATAAATATAGCGAGAAGTTTAAGAAGAAAATAATTATCACCCAGGTCTCTCTTCTCCTCCCCAAAATAATTACTGCTAACATTTTGGTGTATTCCTTTCTAGGTTTTTAAATGTGGTTATATAAATATAAACTAGTTTTAGTAAAATTGAATCACATGGCATGTGTTTTGTTACTCTTCTTTGTTCTCTTAATGTTTTATATTTTGTTGCCATTAAGTTGTCTTTCGAAACACCATATTTATAGCTGAACAAAATGTTTAGGCATTCAAGTTGTTTATATCATTTTTACTATTATACATAGGACTCTGATGAACATCCTTATATATAAGTCTTTTATCACATTTCTGATTATTTTTTTCATGAGATAGTTCAAAGTGCGATAATTGTGACAAATGACATAAAGATTTTTAAGAAAATTCCTACTGCCAAATTGTTTCCAGAAATGTTGTCCCAATTTATGAACAGTATGTTAGTGCAAAAGCACTGCAAAAACAAGTCAGTATTTTTTAATGTTTTTTCAGATTGATAGGATGAAATGGCATCTTATTATTTTGATTCATATTTCTTTGATGAATGTTCTATTGACCAATTCTTAGGTTTGTTGGCCATTTGGATTTCTTCTATGAATTGCTTATTAATTTTCTTTGGTCATTTTTCCATTGAGGCATTAGTGTCTTTTTATTGACTTGATATAATTAAGGCTGTTTATTGTTTGTCATATTCATTGCAAATATTTTTGCCATTGTTTTCATTTCACTTTTAATTTTTATTATAGAGGGATTATTCTTAAATACAGTTTGGGGCGTTTTGTTTGTCTAACAGATTCCTTTGTGATTTATCTCAGGTCTTTATGCTTATAAAGCTCTCCCCACCCCAAGATCAGTTAAATGTTCTCTATATTTTCTTTTAGATACTTAATAAGACGTATAAAATCATAATGTATAAGAATTGGAAAAGTTGTCAGTGTTCTTTGCTATATAAATAAGAAAATTCAAGTTTAGGAGGTAAAGCAACTTCATAAATACAGGTTACACAGCCAATAACTGGTAAAGCCAAGATTTTATTTTTATTTTTAAGTACAATTAGCACACAATAAATCCACAAATTTGATAAGTCTTGACAATTGAATACACTCTTGTAACCACCATCCAGACCAAGATGCAGAATATCTCTACCACTATCTAACATCTTACGCTATAGACTCTATTTGCCTATATGGGGTTTTGTAAAATTGCAATCATAGAGTGAGAACTTTTTTGTGGCCCCCTTCATCACTTAATATAAAATGTTTGAGATTCAACCATGTTGTTGGGTCTATAAGTAGTTCTTTCTTTTTTATTGTGGAGTAGTATTTCATTGTATGAATATGCTATAGTATGTATATCTAGTCCCGTTTATGGGCATTTGTGTTGTTTCCAGTTTGGAGCTATTATGAAAAGGGCTGATACAAATATTCTTGTAGAAGTATTGGTTTAGACATAGGATTTCATTTCACTTGGCAATTGAATTGCTGTGTCTTTGGATAGGTGCATGTTTTAAAGCTTGGGTTTGCAATATGACTAAAAACCATGCCATTGGACCACACTTCACATCACAGATCCAAGCTTTAAGAAGTCAGATTTAAATTCTAGTTCTTCCATTTCCTTGCTGTGGAAACTTGGGCAAATTACTTCAGCTCCTAGTGCCTTGTTTTCTCATTGGCACCAACCCCTCAGTTTGTTGTGAAAATTATATATATATGTGATGCCATTTAAATCAAATTTGAAAAATGCAAAATCATGCTATTGTTATTATGTTCATGATTATGGATCCATACTATGTAGCAACAGTTCAAATATATATAATTATATATATGTGTATGTATATGTATATACATATACACATATATATAAAATACCATGAGAATGAGAGACACCAAATTTAAGATAGAAGTCACATAATGTGCGGCCAATACAGATAACTATACTTTATTAGTAGAGAATAACTGAAAGTTTTAGAGTGTAAGTGATTTGATCAGAGCTGCAGTTTGGGAGGTAAATCTTACAGGAGAAATGAGGAAAAGACGCTGCTGTCACTGGTTTTTTTGTTGCTTTCTAGACCTCAGAAAGAAAAGCCTGTTACACAGAAATCCAGACAATAGCTCAGGAAGGACTGGAGGTATAAAGGAAAGAGTGAAGGAGAGGGCCAGAGAAATCACCCAGGTAGAATACATAGGCTGGGCAAATGTGTAAAATCCTAGGAGAGGGGAAGAAAAGGTCCTGAGTCGAGTATGAAAATGAGGTTTTGCATCTGGGCAATCTGAAGGATGGGTGTCCCTGACAGAAACAGGAAACACAGGACAAGAAAGAATAGGCTCCTGCTCTAGGCCTAGCCGTGCAACAGAGCCCAGCTCTGCAAAGGACAGCGTGTTGGCTGCCCCCAAGGAGCTCACAAATTCTTTGACAACCATTCATTCACCAGTTTGTTCAGCAAATACTTTCTGAATAAGTGTGCTGAAATCTGCACTCGATAACTTGTCATCCTACCAACCTAGCAAGAAGTTGATCTACAGACCCCGAAGGCTATGATTTGGGGGGCGGGGGGCCTTTGTGCAGAGATAAGAGGCGTCCTGGCTCTGGAAAGCAATGAATGTGAGAGAGTTACGATGTGCACTTGCCTCCCACTCCACTCAAGTACCTGCTCCTCTCTTCCTTAAACACTGTTAATTCCCAAGATCCTGGTCCCTTGATGGCTCAGCCCCCAGAAGCAGGAGGCCACAGCCATAACTTTTCAAACTCAAAACATCCACTCAAGGAAGATAAATTTCTGGTTCTAGGAGGACTGGGAAGGGCTGTTACAAAGGCACACCCATGCGGCTGACTGCTCCAGTGGACTACGAGTCAGTCTGGTGAACAGTCTGTCAGCGAGTCAGAGACCTGGGTTTCAGTCTCAGCTCTGCCACTAAATAGCTAGGTGACCTTGTGTAACCACTTAACCTCTCCATGCTTCAATTTCTTCATAGACTTGAAGACATACTTAGATCTCTTTGGGCCGCTCCACTACCATCACTGTATTAGTTTGCTTGGGCTGCTGTAACAAAGTACCACAAACTGGGTGGCTTACAACCATAGAAATTGTCACAGCTCTGGAAGCTGAAAGTTCAAGATCAAGGCTTCAGCAGGGTTGGTTCCTGCTGAGGACTGTGAGGGAGAATCTGTTCCAGGCCTCTCCCCTGGCCTCTGGTGGTTTGCTAGAAATCTTTGAGGTTCTTTGACTCGTAGATGCATCACCCTGATCTCTGCCTTCCTGTCCATATGCTGTTCTCCCTGTGAGCTGTCTCTCCACATGGTGTTCTTTTTGCAGGACACCAGTCATATTGGATTAAGGGCCCACTCACTCCAGTATGACCTCATCTTAACTAATTATACTGGCAATGATCCTATTTCAAAATAAGGTCTGCACCCCTTTCTGGGACTCTAATTACATGTACATTGACAGATTCATGTGTATTATTCTACATGTCACTGAAACTGTTCAAGTTTTTCACCCATTTTTCCCTTGTCTTTCATTTAGATTGTTTTTATTGTTATGTCTTCAAGTCCACTGTCTTTTCTTCTGCAGTATATAATCTGCTATACTCACCATACTGTGAAGTTGTTATTTCAGATATTGTATTTTTTTAATTCTAGAAGTTCTATTTAGCTCCTTTCTATGTCTTCCATTCTCCTTTTTATTTTCACATTCTCTGCCAGATCTTTGAGTATATTTATTATAGCTGTTTTATTTAAATAAACTTTTTATTTTGGAACACCTTTAAATTTACGTTAAAGTTGCAAAAATAGTAAAAGTTCCTATATACCTGGCCCATGTTTCCCCTAATATTAACATCTTACATAACTACGGCACATTTGTCAAAACTAACAGATTAACACTGGTACGTTACTATGAAATATACTCTTGGCTTTACTTGGACAAGACCAGTTTTCCACTAATGTCCTTTCTTACTCCAGAATGTAATGCAGGATATCACATTGCATCCAGTGTCCCCTGCTTCCCTTTTGCAATCCTCCTGGATCAACATTGCCCTGAGACCTGTCAGGGGAACTCATCCATACTCTCTTATTTCCTGCTTCACTTCCTACCCAGGTATGGATATCAATAACCTACTCAGCGTTTATTTCTGTCTGTCTTACTTTCCCTATGAGATTATAAGAGACTTGGGGACAGAATTTATTTCTGCTTTGTCTTTGCAAACTTCATAATAGCTGGCGCAGTGGCTACCCAATAAAGTTGACTTTTATCAGTGATTGAAAACAGCAGAACCCTTTCCCTCGGTCTGGATGGAACAGGCTGGGAAGAGATAAATAGCTGTTTGTCTGTTATTCCTACCTCAAGTGCCAAGAAGGTCTAGGCCCTGATGGATCCCTGCCAGGGAAATCCCAACAGCACTAAGGAAAATGGTTGGTTGCTAAGTGGACCCTTTTGAAGGGATCAGTGCCTCTCTAAAGTCTACAGAAAATGAGGACACCAGCTGTCCCCTGTCTCAGTCAAGCAGGACATTTCCTTTCATCTCTCTCAGGCCTCTTACCACCCAGCAGGGTGTCAGAGCCCAGTGACAGTTGTCCCAAGATGGAGAAGCAGACTTGACAGCTGGAAGATAGGTTAGCATTGTGTGAAGGGAAACCACTTTTGTTTAGACCCCCATGTGCGTGGTGGGCACAAGGCTTGATTACAGGGTGATGAGCTGTGGAAGGAATGTGTCGCCCAAATGGAAAACAATCATGGGTTGTTTTGTTCCTGCCTCTAAGGATGCACTAGGATGGATGTCATCATGCAGGCACAATGTGCCACATTTCATACCTACAGGAACCAAACCTGCCTCCCTCCTGCCTCTCCGAGAGGCTGTAATTCCGGGAGTTCCCCCATGACGCTCCTGCCATAAGTCAGGCATAGTTACCCCCAAGTCACAGGCAGTTTGGATGAGGTGACTAAGAAATGTGAGCAGGAGGGACAGCCTCCTGTCTGGCTTTGCCTATCCAGATGAGGCTCCCTGAACTTCCATGGCAGTGACAGATTCCATGAGTGTGGCCTAGCTCGTGAGAGAGTCCCTGAGCCAGATCCTGCTGTGTCACGCCTTAAAACAAGTGTCCCTGTGCCAAGGACTGTATCAGGTTGTGAAAGGGAGCAAAGGAAGTGATAAAGACAGGGAAGCAGCAAGAAAAACATACAGAAAGATTGCAGGTGGGGGATAAGAGGGGCCAGAGGGACAGAAGTGAAAGAAGACAATTTAAAAAATTTTAAAAAGAATGGAAAAGAGAGAAGAGAGAGTGAGCAGGGGGAAAGAAAGGGAAAGTAGGAAATCTGAAACACTAGGGAGAAGACATGACAAATAAGAAGTAATGTTCTTGGTAACTGTTTTGGAAAGCCTTATTGATTGATAGAAACTTTTTCCTGGACACATGTCCTCTCCAAGCTGGGGTCTTTGGTCCAAGCTCCCTCTGTTCATTCCAGTGAGCAGGGCCATACAGGTAAAGCTGTGAGTGTCTCAATGAAGCCAAAGGAAGTTCCTTCCTCTTCTTCCAGGCAGCCCAAGTCCTACCTAGGAGGTCCAAGGAGCGAGTTCAGGGCTCAACCCCAGCCTAGCAGGAAGACCACAAAATGGTGTCATCTCATGGAGAATGTCTGCTGAGCTGGCTGGAAAAGTGTGTGTGTGTGTGTGTGTGTGTGTGTGTGTGTGCGCGCGCAGCGCGCATCTGTGCATATGTGGGTCCGTGTTGAGGGAGAAATGAGGAGCTTGTCTGCTGGGGTTGGAAAATCTTGCCACTGCAAGAGTTCCGATCACTTTTGATTTGGGTGTAGCTGTTTACCTCTTGTAATCCCCAGTGTGGTAAGCAGAAGGAGGTGGAAAAAGCACTCCATGGAGTTTTTTCCATTTAGGAGGCCACTAAACTGCATAAGTAATTCAGAAATAAGGGTCTGCTGCACACATAACTTCCAACTCACATATTCCTCTTTTGTTCCCAGAAATGCCCCGGAGAGAAGGAACAATATTTTTTAAATTATCATTTTTTTCATATCAATTAATCATATCAGGGCTTTATTTTTTATTCTTTTTAAATTTTTATTAAATTTATTGGGGTGACATTGGTTGGTAAAATTATGTAGGTTTCAAGTGTACAGTTCTGTAATACATCATCTATATATTACCTTGTGTTCACCACCCAGAGTTAGTTCTCCTTCCTTCACCATATATTTGACTCCCTTTACCCTCTTCTACCACTTCCTCTCCTTCCCCCTTACCTTCTGGTAACCACTAAACTGTTGTCTGTGTCTACGAGTTTGTATTTGTTTGTTTGTCTTGTTCGTTTGTTGCTTTCAGTTTTATATCCCACATATGAGTGAAGACATATGGTTCTCAACTTTTTTCTTTCTGACTTACTTCGTTTAGCATGATAATCTCAAGATCCATGTTTTAGTTGTGGTTAACACACATAATAAAATTTACCATTTTAACCATTTTAAAATATATAGTTTGGTAATGTTAAGTACATTCACATTGTTGTGCAACCAATCTCCAGTTCTTTTTTTATCTTGCAACCTTAAAATTCTATAATCATTAAAAAATTCTTCATCTTCCCTGCCCTCAGCCCCTGGCAACCACCATTCTACTTTCTGTCTCTATAAATTTGACTACTCTGGGTACCTCATATTTATTAGTGGAATCACACAGTATTTGTCTTTTTGTGACTGGCTTATTTCACTTTGCATAATGTCCTCAAAGTTCATCCATGCTGTAAAACATGTGTCAGAATTTCCTTCCTTTTTAAGACTGAATAATATTCCAGGAGTGAATATATCACATTTTATCTACTCATCTATCTTTTTGCTATTGTAAATAATGCTACTATGAACATAGGTGTACAAGTATCTTTTCAAGACCTCACCTTCAGTTTTCTTGAGGATATATCCATAAGTGGAATTGTTAGATTATATAATAATTCTATTTTTAATTATAATTTCCCATAGAAGCTGTACTATTTTACATTCCCACCAACAATGCACAAAGGTTTCAATTTCTCATATCTCTGCCAGAAATTGTGTTTTCTGGGTTTGAGGTATTTTTGTTGTTGTTTTGATTTATTTTGAGGGGTGCTATTTTTTTGATAGTAGCCATCCTGATGGGTATGAGGTGGTATCTCATTGTAGTTTTCATTTGCATTTCCCTAATGATGAGTGATATTGAGCATCTTTTCATGTGCTTCTTGGCCATTTCTATATCTTCTTTGGAGAAATATCTACTTTAGTCCTTTACCCATTTTTAAATTGGATTGTTTGGGGGTTTTTTGTTTTGTTTTTGAGTTTTAGGGAATCTTTATACATTACAGATACTAACCTCTTATTACATACATGTTTGCAAATTCTCCCATTCTACGGGTTGCCTTTCAGCTCTGTTGACTGTGTCCTTTGACACACAGAAGTTTTTAATTTTTATATAGACCAATTTATCTATTTTTCCTTATGTTGCCTGTAAGGAAGAGTATTTTAAGCCAACTTCAATACTATGGTTCTTCTCAAGATGCCAGTGAGTGAGAGAAAAAACAAGATAAAAGCCCTGTCCCAATGACTCAGACCAGCAAAAAGGGAGCAGGCGTGGACCGGGTTGAAAGCTAACCCTTCCTTTCTGCTAATTCCCATGTTACAGTTTGTATATGAGGTTATCAGAAATCCTTTCTTTGCAAACCAATGTTAAATTAGGATTTTGTTTTTTGACTTCATTGTTTTGTTATTGCTGGTTGGGTTTGATTTTGATGCTGGTGATGTTTTTTTCCTGGCTTCTGAGTACGCTTTTTCAAGTCCTACAACAAGGAATCTTGAAGAATTAACTTCACATAAAAGATCCAAAATGAACCGCTTATTTAGGAGACAATGTCCCAGATTTTCTGGCACTACTTGCACCAGAAGGGATCATCCTAAAACGTCAATAAATGGTCCCAAGGCTGGTGAGCCAAATGCAGACATTTAACTGTTCAGAAAGATAAGAGTTGAAAGGATCTTATGCGAAAATCCTCAGCATTCAGGGTCCTGGATCTATGCTTTACGAGCCCTCCTTCTGATCCACTCTCAGTTGCTGGGTCCCCTGCCAAAGAAATACTGGAAAACCAGCTTCTCCCTAATTTCATTGGTATGTCAGCAGCTGATGGACACCGTCTGTGAAGTCAGACCAACTTTTAACACATTCAAATCGGCTGGCTTGAATTCACCATTTTCCTCTCATGATGGAAAAAAACAAAGCAAGTTTAATTGAAGACACCTTCAACCCAATGTGCCAATAAGTGGTGAGGAAGGAGTTCGTGGGCAGGGACAGCAAAGCCATTGGAATCTGCTCAACCTCTTGACACTTTAGAGTAACTTTCCTTTCTCCTGAACCTAACAGGCCACAATCTGCAAAACTCTGAAGTCCAGTTGTCTCCAACCATTCCTCTTGTTTCTTAACCATCCAACACAAGTTACTTGAGTATAAGCCATGTGCAAGGCTCAATTTTGAGGGCAGTGGCCGTGACGAAGAGGCTATACAGAACTAGTCCATATATGGTACTAGTACAATGTATTATAATGTATAGGATACTCGTATTATACCTCATGGTGCCTACAAACAGATTGATGTGATTAAAACATCCCAGAAACAAGAGTGATCAATACGAGACAGACTTGGTACCACACAATTTAACATTTTAACATTCCACTGTACGTCAAATATAGTGAATGTTTGGAGAAGAGGGACCGGTGAGGAGGCGGCAATCCTGGAAGTGGCCTCATTTTGGAGCCACATTAGAGAGACATCGACACAAACTCAAGCACACACATCCCAAGGCCAACACCTACACACTTTGACACTGATATACAACCACACCTACACACATGTAGACACCCATCCATACACATTCACACCCTGAAAAGAGATGTGCTCCTGGCACACCAGTTCAGGGATACATTTTTTTAAGTTCCTCTTCTAAAAGAAATAAGAAATGGGCAAAAGCCCAGGGTTTCCTGAAGAAGTTTCGTGGCCCAAGAGGGCACTTGTAGCTGAATTTATAGGATGTCATCATCCTCTTGTCCCTTTCCAAACAGGTTTTTTGTGCATCCCATAAGAAAATGCACTCCAAGTTCCTGGAAGGGCTGAGTTTTTTAAAGAGTAATTTAGTGCTCATGGGAGGTGATCACTGAAATTACAAGTGAAAAAGACGCAATATGGGGTGTTTATCCCAGAATTCCAAGCACTCTCCATAGAGACACGTTTATTCCTGTAAACAGATGATGGTCTTTCTTTTTATGTCCTCTGGCTCGTTTTCAGCACAGGTCAAGTTCAAATGCTTTGTGCTGCCTGGAAAGCGACTGGGCCAGGAAGAAGTCCAGGTGGTTCTGATTGGGTCTAGAAGCACACGACTTGTCCAATGTAGAACCCAATCGATTCCAAAGGCCTCTGCTCCTGTCCTCTCTGTCCAAGTTTCATTCCTGATGGAATGCAACTCCCAGCTCAAAGGCAAAAACTTTGATTTCTTCTTCCCACCTACCCTACTCACAAAAAGTCATAAGAAAAAAAAAAGGCTGGCTTGGAATAGAGGCCCTAGAGATTTGTTTGGACATCACTCGTCCTTTATAAATCAACATTTTAGTGAGTTAAGTGCACATGAGTCAGAAACACAGGGTCACATTTCCTCTGAAATATTTGGGGTGAGGGTGCAAAACATACTCTGAATCTAGCCTAATCCAAAGTCAGGAGGCAGGCCAGGCCCTTGTCAAGTCTCCCTTGTCAAGTGTCCCGATATTTGGCCCAGCAACCAGGAACCCCAGCTGGTCTGGACAGAGCTGTAGCTCACAGCCCTGAATTCCTGTGACGGACTCCTGACAGCCCAGACTCCAGAGGGCACAGCTGCCTGAGGCCTGCCTGCAAGGGGACCCCGCACGGGGGCCCCATAATCGATACCAACCATACCAAAGGCACTGTGATGGGCCTTCTCTGGCAGGCAGAATATGAGGCAAGCGATAATGAGAACAATGAAAGGGTCTGACATGGAAATTTCAGTAGGAAACAAGCAATTACATGAGAACAAACATGCCCAATGCCACTCACAATCATCCAAACACATAACAGTGATTATGAAAACGAGAGCAACAAATGCAAACTTGGAGCAGTCTGCGTTTTTGGAAAGAGTCCTCCTGGGGCAGAACAACGACCCTCCCTGGGCACATGTGTGATTATGTGCGCGTGCGCCTTTTGAAACACATGAATTTCATTTGACTTGATGTAAAGCTGGATCTCTTTCTTCTGCAGTTGAAACCACTTTTCCTGAAGAAACACATTTCCATCCACCAGGCGGAGAGGAAATAGTGAGTCAGAAAATAGGATTTTCTGTGGACCTATTGTAAGTTCAGTCTGAGGCTTGCTGCGAAATGTCCAGACCCAGAGAGAACAGTCCCCTGGCGGAGAGCTGTGCTCTCCAGCTCAGGGTGAGGGGTCAGATGGAAATGAGGAGGGTCTAGGATGCAAACGTTTTGCTTGGAACCAAACCGACTGGGACACACAAGCTGTCCTTTTTCTTCAAGAGTCACAGCACAGTCAAGCCAGTTCTGAGGTATTTCAAGTTGAGTTCTTTCTTTCCAACCCGTTGAGTGGAAACAAACGCAACTGCGGGTCCTGGTGTACATCTAAGCTGTCCCTACCTCGTCTCTATCGTGGGATGCCTTCAACACCCATCTCCAGCTCCATATCGTAAGAGCTGGAAGTCCTGGCACTGCAGGAAAGAAGCATCTGAAATAAGGAGGCTGCTGGAGAGAATTATGAGAGGACAAGGAGAGTTTCCATGTGGCGGCTGGCAAGTTGGGGGCAGAGCTAGGAAGGCTTCATGCTGACATTAATTTCAGTTTACAGGCTGGTGCTTATTTTTTCTCTAGCCACTTACAAGCTGCCTCCTCCTGTTCCTCTGCCTCCTCTGCAGAGGCCGTGGGGCCTCCCTGAGGCCTGGCCTAGGTCACACAGAGCCTCACTTGCCATGCTGGAGGGATGTACTGCTGGTGGAAGTCACGGAGTGACGACCAAGAATGGCAGCCAAATTTAGTGGCCTCAGCTGCCAGCCTTGGGAGGCAATGCTGACCTCACAGGAATCCAGTTAATTCTGTGGAACCTACCCTGGATGTCCCTCGGTCACATTGCGAAATAGGCACTTGGGTTTTTGCCTGTGATAACTTTATTCCTTCAGATTATGGGCTTAATCTTTTAGACAGAGGCAAAATTACCCAGAGCTGCATAAACTCTCCAGAGAACTAGGCAGCAAAAATGGAAACCAGGGCCCTTAAACCAGTTCTCACCCCTAATACATTTCCAGGTCCAAACAGTGACAGTGGATGCCATTGAGAATTAGTAAAAAGTGCAACAGAGATGGGATCATGCACAAAGCACTTCAGTAGGGTCTCCTCTTTCCTTTCTAATTTTATGTTATTTTATTTTGTTAAGGAAATCTAACATGCAGTTCTGGGTTTTGATTGCTTTATCTTTAAGTCCTGATATCCATGGAATCTCGGAGAAGCCCTGGCCCAGAACCCCACCTAGCGAGCCAATGAACAGGCTTCCTGAGCATGCACAGATTTAGGGCCCAGGACTCAGGTGCTCCAGGGAAGGGAGGAGGTAAGAACCTTACCTTAGAGTTCACAACTGCCCACAGCAGAGCCTAGCTGAAACCCCAAGGACAGAACCATGAGAATACCGAATCCTTCACCTTGCCTCTCCACCCCCCCATCAATTCTGGTGCTCAGGTAATGGAAAGGTCACCCTACCTAATTAAAACCACGTGGTGGGGTTTCAGCCGTGGAAAATTGCTGGATCCTTTCTCCTTCTTCCCACCTCCTTTTTCTCTCCTTAAACATACACATGCAACTTTCCCTCCCTGTATTTAAGCAAACAACTCTCTCCATGATTAAGTACAGCCCCTTCTTATCTAAATAGTCCACAGATGTATAAAAGACACAGGAGCTTTCGGCTCCTATTTGGAGCTTGCTCTGGTACCCATCTTCTCCAAACCTACAAAAGGCAGCCTTCCTTGGCCTTCGCTGACAGAAATTCCTAACGCCTGTTCCCCCAGTAAATCAGGCCTGCTTGGCAGCCTGTCCTCAATTTATCAAAGAGGTGGGATTTCCCCTCCAGATACTTCAGTTTCTCCCCAACCCCCTTTGCTTGGCCTCTCCCATAATCTGAGCTTGAAACTGCCCAGATGTGAACAAATGGAACATGAAAAGTCCCAATTCTGTTGTCAAATTCTGATATTACTTTAGAGGCCGAGGTAAATACCACCAGTTGGTTAACTCCCACGACCCCTGGTGGTCCAGAACTGGGGGCTGGGGAGTTTGTTTGGGAAAGCACGGAGACCAGATTGCTAAAGCTTTGCTGAGGAAGGAAAAAAGGAAGGGATCTGTGAGTTTCCAAAATAAATGCAGCCTGAGGAAAAAGAACCCACTCTCAAGGCCCGGGGGCACAAGTGAAATCTCCTGAGTGGGTTGAGAGGGCTAGCCCCCAGCTTTGGGTTTCTAACTGTGATTCTTCCCCAGTTTGGTTTTCTTTCCAACCCAAAGCCTGGCTAGTATTTTGAGTCCCTAGGAGATAGGCTATATATGGGGACCCCAGGATGGCGTTATTACAGTAGGGAGCAAGGACACTGCTGAACCCTGGCAGCCCCTCTCTCTCGTCCCTGAGAGCCTAGCTATTCGGTATGCTCTGCGGACCAGCAGGTCAGCCTGTCCCTTCACCAGGAAGCCCATCAGAAATGCTGAACTCCAGCCGCACCTCAGACCTACTGGACGGGAATCTGCATTTTAACCTGGTCTCCAGGTGACTCACATGCATATTAAAGTCTGAGAAGCACTCCTTAGATTAGATGTACCCAGCTATTAAGGAGTAGGCTCAGTCCCTCCCTTATGTATCTAACTGACCTCTATTAACTAATACCTAGTAAGAATAGCTCACAGAACTTCAGAAAGGGCTGCAGCAATATGAAGTGAGTGGGGAGAGGCAGAGGGGAGATACCGAAATAACCTCCTGCCTCTCATCCCTAAGCCACTTATGTCCTACTAGAATGTTTTGCAAAGTAAGAGCCAGTGAACTGCTGGCATCTATTAGTTCTAATGCTAGTTCTAAGTTTGAATTCTAGGGCTCCAATGGCAAACCTGCCAAATCCAAATTTATAGGAGGTAGAAGCCAGAAACTGCACATTGGCAAGTTCCCCTCGGTGAGACATACTAAGATTTAAGAATGATTCTATTTCCTTTGACTACTATTTGAAGATTTCTTTCTCAGGACCGACAGTACATTGCTGGCATTTTGGACACATTGTGGGGAGATGGCCTTAGAAGTTAGACCAACCTAACTTGGTTAACATAGTCACCCTTCACCTCTTTCTGTCCCTGGGTAGGAGAGCACCTGTATATTTCTCTGAAGAAATGTGGGTGCTACAGAGCTTGAGGGCAAGGCTGCTGTTTTTTGTGCTGCCAGCCCCTCTTAGGCCCAAGGTACAAGCAGTCCCGACCCCTGGAGACCACAAACTCCAGGGTGACTCCAACAGCTGAAGCCAAGATGCCTTTGCACACACTTCATCGTCCTTTTGCTATGTGTTAAAAAACACAATTTCAAAACAGCAATAGGAAATTATGGGTCATGGTGATGGGGCTTCAATGAGGGTGACAATGACATCCACACCTAGCCTAAAAGAGAGTTTTCTTCTTATTAACCACAGGGGAACTAAAAGGAAATGTCAGTATTTTCCTTGGCTGGGCTAGCATGTCATTTCACCCATCAGGTACACTAACATGGGAAAATCTTTCCATACTGGAGCACAACTTTAATGGAATTTTTACAAGTCCTCATACCATGCCTGAAAAATGGTGTCTCTGTGCTTAGGTGTGGTTTTGTGTGACTTGGGAGTATTTCCTCACTTCTAGGTAAAATTGCCAGTTGTCTGAGGTTTGGAAGTGCCTTGTTAATCGGGGAATGACATCACTGAAGTTGTCATCGTAATTGCTTACAGAATTAAAAGTCACATTGAACAATTCCTTAGGCAAGACGCACATAAACTAATATGAAACAGCCTGGGCTTGGCAAGGGCCACACTCCAGTCCAAAGGGACATTCAGTGGTAAGTCGCATGTTGTTCCCACGTGACTGGAATTTAGGGGCTTTGGGTTCTAGTTCCAGCAATGCCATTGACCTGGGAGCTCCTAGGTCAAACTCTTTGGGAACGCCTAGCCATCTCACATCTTAATTTCTCCATCTGTAAATTAAAGGGGTGGGCCTGGTCTTCTCTCAGGTCTCGTGTGGGTCTAAGATTCCAGATACCAGAGAGTTTACAAATTTTAGTTGGTAATTTTAACATTGACTTGGCTGGAGGAGAAATAGCATCTGAAACCAGGAAAAGAAACTCAGGCAGGATTGAAAAATACATTCTTGTAGAGCAAGTATTTAACCTTCTCTCTGATCTGAAACACACACAGCCAGGAGAAACAGTGCGGGAAGCTATGCATAGGAGCAGATGGGAAACGTGGGATGGGGGTGAGGGTAGCCTGGGGTGCCTCCAGGAGCGTCTCCAGCCCACACATTCACAGTTACCCTCTGAAAGCTATTACACAGAAATCAGAAAACATCACTGAAAAAAATCAAAAAGTGGGGGGGGGGGGTATGTGTGCAGTGGAACAAGGTGAGTGGTGTATCACTGGGGGGAAAAATTCACAACTCACATTATCATTGATTAATTGAGTGATTTTAGTCAAGTGAATATTGATACATGGCAGGAAAAGCATGAAAATAAAATGAACACATACGGGAATTACTATTAACATAAGTGATAACATCAAAACATCTGGTAAAATGCAGTTAAAAAAACACAAATGAAATGGAATGTAAAACATTTTCACAGTATTCAAAGCTTTTGTAAAAGATTTAGACTCTAAAAGGAGTGCTACATGAAGGAACTAGAGGAAACAGGAACTTCGTCTGTGTCCTATGTATCTGCTGGTGACAGGTCAGAATGGCCAGTCCATCATTCCATGGGAGCCACCTAAGGCGTGCTTCTAAAACAGACCTGAGCCCACTGCATCAACAGAGCAACTAGTTACCTGGAGTCTGGTGAGAAGCACAGATCTGAGGTTTGGGAAAAGGTGTTTCTACACTTTACAGATGCAGTTGGAGCTCTCATTGGATTCTGCGTTGGGGAGACCTTGGTGCTAATTCAGTGGCATCAAGAGCCAACTGTGGACATTCTTAAAGGAAAATGTTCTTGGAATCCTCACTTTGCTTGCTCTCTTCTAAGATAACTACTAATACTTTTCAAAGACTGAGCTGAGTTCTGCCAGTGACCTCAGATTCTACCCAGAATGTTTTTTTAAACCTTTACAAACATGACCTTTGCACTAGCAATAATTACCAAATCACATACAGACCTCCTCTTTTGGAAACCAATGACCATGCCAATGAGTCTGCACATTGGTTTGGTTATATCCTTTGTTGAGAAATACAAAGGTTTGTGATAAAAATGCAGCTTTGGGTCCGTAGCCTCCCTGAAATTGCTGATGTGTTGCAAAGTTGGTGGATCTCTCAAATCCACAGTAAAACTCAAAGTCTGTGGTTGGGGTGAAACATGCAGCTACAATTCACATTTCCAATTTGTTTTGAACTCTTTCTGAAAATGTCCCTTCTACCTGAGAATTCCCAGTTAGAGTTGCACAGCATGACCACCTATTCTTCCATAATCTTTCTGCAGTAACTGCTAATACCCCACATAAACCCCGCTCCCAAGGCCACCGCCTTGGACAGAGGGCCCTGTTACATGATGCGCTCTGTCAAAACGAGGAGATACATCAGATACATACGATCACTGAACTTTTCAGTTAATCAACAAAAACTAAGACCCAGATCCATGCACTCATGAAATTGCTCGGAATTTTAGTTGATAATAGGAACGTAGAATATTTCTAATTAACTAATATATATATACACATTTTTAAAAAATCCAAAATTACAGGTAAATCACTTAAGGTCCCCAACGCTTTATGATTAAAGGTCAGAGAGAACCAAAAAAAAAAAAAAAGGTAAATGATGGGATCACTAATTGTGAAAGGTTAATTACATCAGGATAACCCTCAGGTAGGTAACAAAGTTGGCAGGCTGATTTTCAGACTAGAGTCTTGAGAAGTTAACAGAATCTTCCACTGTTTCTGTGTCAAGCCAAAACCATGGGGATAACACTGCCCAGCCTCAATGCAACAACCAGACTGGGTACAGCCATTCGCCCAGAGGTACAATCACTAAAGTCCTAGAGGTGTTACCGAAAATTAAGAATCAGGCTGCGGGGAAGAAATTAACATTGATTGTTTAGAATTACTTCCTACACACTGAACAAGAGGAATAAAGTTGCTTAAGTGAACAGGTTTATATACATCACTTATTAAACACAAGGGTTTTGAGAAATACCTTAGGGCACTCAGGAAAAACTGCAGAGATGTGTTGCCTTTGGAACTCTCTCCTTGAATGGGAATACTGTGGCTTTTCCTCTGCAGAAATATATATATATATATATATAATGCAGGAGGACAAGGGAGGCTGGCTGTTCTTAATTTCTTTGCTCTACAGCCAATCAAGTTTAAAGGAATCAATTTCTTCACAGGAAAGAAAAGAATGGGAAGCACGGCGAGCTCTGGTTGGTTAGCATTGTTTTGGGCCCAAAGCATGGCTATGCTACCAGGCCAATCCAGCTTCCACCCAAAATGCCTAGTAACAGCACTGCTCTGCTAGAAAGTAGCCTCCAATGCACCAAGAGACCCTGCTCTTAGGATGCCTTTCAAATGTTCACTGCAGACTTTTTTTTAAACAAACTTTGAAAAGTCAGTGGGCTTTTTATTGTTCTTTTTTAAAAATGTGAAACAAACAAACCAATGAAACTAGAATACTAAGCTCTTCACTCAATTAGTTCACCCTGACTAGCAATATGCTGGACTGATCTAAATGTTTTTTTCTTTTTTTCTTCTTTAACTATGCTTTTTGAAAACCACTAACCATTGCCTTCTAAGTCTGAAAATCATCATCTCTCTTAGGCCATGGGTCTGGTACCATGGTGTTTCCTTTTCCTCACACAAAGGCGGGCACGTGCCACCCTCCACATTGTCTGGAGGTTAGATCATGCACTGGGGCTGATGTTAACTGCCACTCACATGGCATCTGAGACTGGCTGATTCATAGCAAAAGACAATCACATGGAAAGGCCGAGCAGGCATGACCTCCCTTTGTTTTCACTACTACATACTGTTCTTGTGCTTTCCTCCCTGCACCTATTACTTTCTGGAACTGAGCTTAAGTTTTAAGTATGGTGTGTGTGTGTTTCTGTCTAAAGCCGACAGAAAGAGAAATTACTCTGCAACTGAAAGCAATGTGTCTTACCAACAGTTACAATTTTCTAGTTCCAAAGGCACAGATAGAGCCACAAGCAATTTGTGATGACACAAAGAAAATTGCAGAACTTAGTTTTTGCTGCTGTCTCTTAGTTTTGCCTAACCCCCTTTTATTACTGGCAAAATCGTCTTCTGTAGTGATTGTGTCTCTGGGTGACTGTGTCACTGGTTGAAATGGTTTTTCACCTCCTTTTATTTATTGCCATGGTGTTCCACATTGCAGATCTTAGAAGGCTTCCTAATCTAAATGGTTTTCCTTACCTGGTGTGTGGCTTTAAATATTGGCTATACTGGGGTCTGGAGCATGGCTAGGGAGGGGAAGAGTGGGGATGCTGCAAGAGGAAAGCCAACTGGATTACAATGTCTTCTACCCACAGAAGGAGCAGTGAGTTCCAGGGTTGTCTGCTCAGCCCCCACCCCTCACCCCAACCCATGCTCCCTCCCCAACCCACCCGGTGAGATTCACTTAAAGACCGACTGGAAAGTGGGACATTCGTGATTTTTCATTCTCTTCATGAAGTTTTTGAATTCCTTGTTTTTCTTGTCCCACTTGTGGATGGCCGTCAGCAAGTATTGGCTCTTCACTTTCCGGCCCATGATGAGAAAATGGTGGCTGAGGTTGTCCAGCTGGTGGCAGGGACAGTCAGCCCCGTTTTTCAGGTACAGGACAAGCTTCTTCAGTTCCTTCTTCTTGATGGGCCCCAACTTCAGGGGCTTCTTCTTCTTGGGGACAATCTTTTTGTCACCATTTTCTTTTTTCACTTCTTTTATTTTCATCCTGAGTGCTAGAGATGGTGAGGGCAGGGAAGGGAAAAGGAAAGAAGGGGGGAGAGAAAGCATTTTAGAACACAGCTTTTCATCTAAAACAATAACCTACACTTATGGTCGAGAGGTGGGTGAAATGAAAGGCAAAGAGCAAGCAAAAGAACAGGGCAGTTTTAGAAATAAGAACCAAGATCTCCATTACCTTTACGTACGGATGCTGCCCCTAGATTTGTGCCTAACTGTATTTCAATAGTTGCCACAGGGCACCATAAGAGTCTCAAACACATTTGCAAAACCAAATCGTAGCTTTCTTTTTTAACTCAGCGACTCAGAATATAATACAATGCACTAAGAGAAGAAGGGGATCACAAAGTCCAATATAATCCATACAATCTAACGCTACAGAGCTCTGCATTCAAAGAAAAACTTAGCCTGCGTATTTTTTTAAAGAGAAAGTTATTGGTTTAGTTTTTTAACATCCAAAGGTCCTAAAATTCCTTGAAAGTTGTGTTCTATAAACAAGACAGACAGAATTTATGTGTGTACATCCAGCAAGGAAAAGTTACTGGATGCTTCAAATTGTCATGCTCAGATACATTAAATGTCAATGTCCAACTTCAGCATTTGAAGAAATTAGAACCCCCACCAGCGTGCCTCTAAGGAGTTTTCACAGCAGGTACTGCTAACATTCTGTTAGCCCCTAATCAGCCTCTAGTGGGTGCCACAAATATTCTATCCACTGAGTAGACCCACACAGAACCACACTCTACTTTGAATTCCTGGTAGATCAGAGCAAGTCCTGGTGACGTCCTAATAGATAAATTCAGGTGGTGATCTCTCCTACAATCTAATATGGTGCATGGGCTTCTGTTCTCAGCACATTCCCAAGCCAGCATGTCCATCATCTCTGCCTTCTCTTTTCTATGTCTCTATAGACCCTGAGTAAACATTGTTTTCATGTTAATGTGTGGACCAGATACTTTAGTGACTGCTATACAGGGGCCAATGATGAAGGTAAATCAGTGTGGAGTCATTCTATAAATTGTAAATGCATTAACACATGGCATCGTTGTTACAAACAACCCCCCTCTAAACCAGCCAGCCCTAGATATTTCCAAAGATGTTGGAAATAATTTTCTAGACGCTAGTCACCAGATAATTTGTCCATCCTCTGAATTCTTCTGAATTCTAAATAACTAAGCCTCCTCTTTTTAACAACTCAAAACTTCCACCCACTCTCCATGAGGAAAGGCTTTAATCTGAACTCAATAACAATAGCTAACAATTATGAAAGCATACGTCATCACAGGAAGTGTACTGAGTATTTTCTATGCATTTCCTCAATTAAACCTAACAACTCCATGAGGATGGTACAATTATTTTCCCCATCTAACAGATGAGAAAACTGAGGCATAGAGGGTTAAGTTTCCTTGCCCAAAGTCACTAATCCTAAATTGAAACCCATGTCGGAAATGTACACTTTTAATCACTGTGCTGTCCATGCTGATTCTATGGTTGCAAAATTCTTTATAATGAACCCCAAGTTTAGAGTACAGAGTAAATGGACCAAGATATAAATAAGGGGGAGTTCAGACTCTTCCCAGTTTCACCCACATTTCAAAATGACTTTACTTATGAAATGGTAAAAGAGTTCCTCCTGGTTGAAAAAGACTATTCTGGCAAAGGAAAAACTGCATTTGTAAAGGCTTTAGTATTTAATATTTAGTTGATTAGAAAACACACCCTTGCTTAACCCAAGAATAGGGAAGAGGGGATAAAAATCCTAGGAACAAATCTTTAATGAATGAGTCAAAGTCAGTAAACTAAACATGCTCCCACTGCTTTTTTTTCTTACAGAAAGAGCTCCAGACCTTGCAGCCCATTTAACCCTATATAATACTGTAAGGCCCAGCACTCCCAAGGGTGGCAGAAGGTTCAGGGCCCTGAGTAGCAGAATGCTCTTGCTGAGGATTAGTGTTGACCTTGCAAGCTTGTCCAGTTTCCCAGCACACAAGGAGTGAGCAGAGCACAGCTCCCCCACGAGTTCCTTTCTTTAACTCTCCCCCCAGCCCGAACCAGCTATTGCCCAGTACTCCTGATTATGCTCGACTCCCACCCCCAATGTGGACAGAGCAGAGTGGGACCAGCAGGGGGGAGTGCAGAATAGAAAGCAGCAGAAAGCACCCCTCCAGGACCTCACCCCAGACATGCCCAAACAGGCCCACACCTGGTTTAGCTTCCCTTATTGGTTTACAAACCTTGTACCTGGGGTTCACTCAAGAAAAGATTTCAACTGTTCCAGTCTGTGGCTTGCCCAGTGAAAAAAGTTCTCAGTGGGGTTGAGTGAGGGACCAGCAGAGGAAACTCACTGGCCAGGCCCAGGCAAAGTCAAGTCTCCATCTCTGCCTCCCCTCTGCCAAAGAGAGCAAATGGGACTGGGAGAAACCACAAAGAAGGGCAGCAAAGAGTCCTGCAGGGAGGCAAAGCAGTCAGAACAATTCTACTCCTTTCACAGACCCTCTGAGAAGTGGCCCCACATGTTGGATGAGTCCCAAACTACTTCCCAAAGTATAAGTCTGGGAACCAAGTGTTGCCAGTGATTGATTATATCACCAGGTGAGGCGAATGAATGCCTGCCCCAGCTAACAATGTGGGCCGCATCTTTTCTGCAGAAATGTGAGCCATCATTTTTTGAGTACCCACCGCGTGTCAGGCTGTCTATGAGCACAGGATCGGTGCTGTAGGTGTGGCTCCTGATTTCATGCTCAACAGCAACCATATGAAGAATCACCATCATTTTTTATTACAACCAAGGGGAAGGACTCAGGTTAAGTAATGACAACATGAGGTCACCATTGTAAGACATAGAATCAAGACTAGAACACACACCTAACCCCAAAGACCACACTCTTTCCTACTATAACATGACTGGGTTTAAAATGATATTGCTTCAGTGGAAATTATTTCGCTTTTTTTATTGTGTTACTTATAATCACAACTCAAATCAAAAGTTAATGGTCCTTTGCCATGACCGTGTAAAGGAACTTAGTTTACATAAGTGGGGGGACAGCAAGGAGAGAGAGGAAATCAAATGATGGAAATGTGTTCTGCATTAGACTCTTTATTTCTTGCCATTTGGCTCACTTTCTTTTCTGAGGTGGGGAAAGTAGGGAAGGAGGAGGCACATATGGCCAGAAATTACTAACATCTTTCCCTCTTCCAAGGGTTTATTTTAGGGATGCAGATTACCCGCGTTTGGCTAGGCGATTAGCCATCCAAGGTTGATTTCCCTGCGCCTGTAGATACGTGGGCAACCCCCCACCATGCTTCCTCCACAGGCGGCTGGGGTGGGTGCTGGCCCCAGAGTCGCCTGGGACTAATCACCACTTCTCCCCCCTTCAGCCTCCCCCTACACTAACAGTGCCTGGACCCCAGGGATTTCTACCCTGGACTGTGTTCAGTCTGCAACGCACACAGTGGTTGTGGCAGGGAGAAGAAGCCCCAAACAGCAGCTGGGGCAGCTGCTAGTGCTATGGATACAATCCTGGGTCCTGATTTCTAACTGTGTGACCACAAAATCTGGTTTTGAGCTGCCAGAGGGTCAGTGTTCCATCGAAAGTGCAAAGTGCAGTCTGCAGGCCTAAACCACGCTGGGCAGGGCTGGGGAGCCAGCAAAGCTCACCTCCAATAATCCCACCCTGTGCTCATTCTTCTCTTCCCTAATCACAAGTTACCATGGGAGGAGAATGCTATGGCCTCGGGCCCTTGATCTCAGCTACCGGAATAGCTAGACCCTAAACTAAAACAAAACAAAACAATAAACAAACAAAATACTTCTTTGGATTTTTTTGTTTGTTTTGTTTTGTGGGTTTGTTTTGTTTTGTTTTTAGCAACAACTTATCCTCCAAGAGTAGAATATTACTCTCAACTCTCACCTTACTGGTCAGAGACCTAGAAACTTAGGAGCTGGGCCGTCTAGGTCTCACTCAGCGATCTTAAATAATGCCTTATATTCAGGTAGAAACTTAAAGTTTCATTCCACTTTCAGTCATCTAAGCCATATTTTTTGCTCACAAATTATACTCCTTGGTAGCCTCCCCATGATGTTTGGCCATATTTCTAAGGCTAAAATGAGAACAGGTAACTCATTATACTTGTCCCAAACCAACACTCTCTTAAAAACCATCTCTTCCTCCTGACCTGCTTATTCGAATGGTGCCACCATTCTTCCAATGACCTAGACAGGGTGCTTAGAAGTAGCTTGTATTAGATGTACTTTAGCCAAGGGCCAGTCATTTATACAACCAACAACGTGGAATTGCTAAAGGAATGTAAGAAGGATCTGGTGGGAAAGGCGGGAATGGGGCTAAGTTAGTAATCAGATTTGTGACCCATCTGATTACAGATAATGAGCGCAGTTAAGAGTAAAGTACGGAGGAGAGAGGAAATGAGAGACCCAAGAGAGCACTGGGGTAAGAGGAAGAAGAGATATTACAAAAGTCATCAGAGTCACAGATAGAAAAGCCAAGCAGCCCAGTATCTCAGAAAGCACAGTAGGAAGGTGTTTCAAATGGAGAAAATGCTCCTCAATCTCAAATGCTGCAAAGTTTAAGAATGAATGTGAGACTAGATCACTCAACTTGGCAATTAGGGGTTCTCTAAGGACCCCCTGGGAGGCCAGGACCCAAAGGGGCAAAGGTGAATTCCAGAGAGCTACAAATTAATGGGAAGTGAACCTAAATATTAAGACCTGAAACAATAAACTACATAGAAGAAAACATAGGTACTACACGTATGGACCTTGGGTTCAAAGAGCATTTTATGAATTTGACCTCAGAGGCAAGGGAAGTAAAAGCTAATAAATGAATGAGAATATATCAAACTAAAAAGCCTCTGAACAGCAAAAGAAACCATCGACAAAATAAAGAAGCAACCAGCTGAATGGGAGAAGATATTGGCAAACATTGCCTCTAATAAGGGGCTAATATCCAAAATATATAAGGGACTCATGTAACTCAACAACAACAACAAAAAGCCAATCCAATTAAAAAGTGAGCAGAGGACATGAACAGACATTTCTCCAAAGTAGATACACAGATGGACAATAGACATATGAAAAAATGTTCAACATCACTACTCGTTAGAGAAATGCAAATAAAAACCACAATGAGATTCCACTTCACACCTGTTAGAATGGCTATCAACAACAAGACAAATAGTAACAAGTGTTGGAGAGGCTGTGGAGAAAAAGGAACCCTCATACATTGTTGGTGGAATGTAGATTGGTGCTCCTGCTTTAGAAGGCAGTGTGGAGGTTCCTCAAAAAAATGAAGAATAGATGATATCACAAAAATGGCAGTGTGAGGTGAGCCTCTTGAAATCTCCACTAGAATTTACAGCAAATTGAACAACTATAACTCCACAAAGGACTCCTTGCATAGCAGACAGGCAAGACGAAGAGGCACACTACTGAATATACCTAAAGGTGGGAAAATTGCGCGAGCAGGGGAGGAGGGAAGGGAGAAGTGTGGAGATGGAGCTGCACGGGTGCAGGACGCAGACCTAGCTCAGTGCTCCAAGCTTGCTGCATCCCGAAACTACCGCAGCTGCAGGAGAGGGAAGAACTCAGACTGCTAGGGCTCCACTTATGGCCCACAGAGCTGAGGGGACAGCATATAACACGGCTGAACCCAACGCTCACGGCAGAGACCTCGGAGAAAAGACTGAGGGAAAAAGGCTGAAAACGGTGGTTTAAGCCCTCACTGCCGAGCAGAGAATGGAAGCCTTAGGCACTGAGACTAGCTGCCCCCTCCTACCCTCCCAGAGCTCGCCCCGCCCCCACCTGCCCAGTGTTAGAAGCAGAACAGTAGCAGTGTCAGATCAAAAGAACAGAATATTTGCAGTTATGAGAACTGTGGTCCACAAACACGGACTCACAGTCCAACTAGTTCTGGCAAAGGGGAGGGAGCTGTGGAAGCAGGACCGGCTGTGGTGGTGGTCATCACCATTGCTCTGGGCCACCTCCCACAACCCACCCCGTCCCTGTCCCCACTTATCTGGGCAGATCCCTGCAGTAGTAAACAGAACTGCTGAAACACACGGGCTCTGAATCTGGTGCAGGAAGAGCTTTGGAATGTCAAAAGCTCTCTACATTTTCTCACGGAGGCGGGCGGCCCAATGACCCAGGTGAACTGTTCACAGAGGAGAAGCCTGCCTTCTAGGGAATCCCCCCATTGTGTGAGAAGCCAGAATAGTGCAGAGAAAATATAACACTACAGTGTGAGAGAGAATAAAAGGCTGCAGTCAGAGAGAAAATAAAACATTCGACGAATACCTACTGGAAAACAAAAAGAAGACCTCTTTCTATCAACCTGTTGCAGAACCCACTCCTGTAGATGTCTAGGAAGAGAAATAATAAATCATTAATTGCCATGAATAACCAAGGTAACAAGACAGCTCAGGAAGAAAGTGAAAAGTCTCCAGAAAAGGAACTTAAAGACATGGAAATATGTGACTTAAATGACAGAGAATTCAAGGTTGCAGTTCTTAAAAAAACTCAACGAGATGCAAGAAAACACAGACAGGCAGCTTAATGTACTCAGAAACACAATCAAAGAACAAAATTAACATTTTGCCAAAGAGATTGAAATTTTAAAAAAGAACCAAATAGAATTTCTCTGGAGATTAAGAACTCAATAAAAGAAATGAAGAATGAAATAACCAGCTTAGGTAATAGAGTTGACCAGATGGAGGAAAGAATCAGTGACATCAAAGATAGAAATCTGGAAATGACACGGATGGAAGAAGAAAGAGACTTGAGAAATAAAAGAAATGAAAGAACTCTACAAGAACTTTCTGATTCCATCAGAAAGAGCAATATAAGAATAATGGGCATACCAGAAGGAGAAGAAAGAGAGAAGGGAACAGAGAGTATATTCAAACAAATAGAGGGAACATAGAGTATATTCAAACAAATAGTCGATGAGAACTTCCCAAACTTGTGGAAAAACCAGATCCTCAAATCCAAGAAGGAAATAGAACACTTAATTACCTCAACACCAACAGCCCTTCTCCAAGGCACACTGTATTGAAGCTGTCAAAAATTAATGACAAAGCAAGAATCCTCAAGCCAGCCAGGGAAAACAAAACAGAAACCTACAAAGGAAAGCCCATTAGATTATCATCAGATTTTTCAGCAGAAACTCTACAAGCCAGGAAGGAGTGGAATCAAATGTTCAAACTATTGAAAGAGATAAATTATGAGGCAAGAATAATATATCCAGCAAAGATATCCTTTAGATATGAAGGAGGAATAAAGACTTTTCCAGATATACAGAAGCTGGGGAAATTTTCTAACACACGACCTGCACTTCAAGAAATACTGAAGGAGGTGATTCGAACAGCATAAATAGGGATAATTTGTGACAACCACAACATAAAAGAGGGGAGAGTAAAGGCCTAAACCGGAATATGGGAATGGAGAAAGTAAGCATGCTGAAGAAAATGGAATACTCTAAATGTCAAAGTTTCTTTTACATAAACTTAATGGTAATAACTCAAAAAAAAATCCAGAACTAAAATATATAATGCAATAACAGAAGAAACAGTGAAAAATCACAGAATACCACCATACAGAAATAATAGACAACAACAAAAAGGCAAAAAAAACAATGAAGATACAGTCTTAACAGAAATCCAAGATAGAATGATAGGAAATCCTCACATATCAATAATTACCCTAAATGTAAATGGACTGAACTCACCAATAAAAAGGCACAGAGTTGAAGATTGGATCAAAAAAACTAAACGCAACAATATGCTGCCTCCAAGAGACACATCTCAGCTACAAGGACAAACATAGACTCAAAGTGAAAGGGTGGAAATTGACACTCCAAGCAAATGGTACCCAGAGAAAATCAGGTGTAGCCATACTGATATCAGATGAAACAGACTACAGGATAAAACAGGTAACAAGGGACAAAGATGGACATTTCATAATGATAAAAGGGACTATACAACAAGGAGACATAACAGTCATCAATATTTATGCCCCCAATCAGGGAGCACCGAAATATACCAAGCAACTACTAACAGAACTAAAGGGAGAAATTGACTAAAACACATAATAGAGGACCTAAATACATCATTGACAGCTATGGATAGATCATCCAAACAGAAAATAAATAAATAAATAGCAGCCCTAAAAAACACATTAGATGAAATGGACATAATTGACATTTATAGAGCACTTCATCCTAGAACATCAGACTATACATTTTTTTCTAGTGTACATGGAGCATTCTCAATGATAGACCATACATTGGGAGATAAAACTAGCCTCGGTAAATTTAGGAAGATTGAAATCATACGAAGCATATTCTCTAATCACAAGGCTTTGAAATTGGATAACATATCAACTGCAAAAAGAAAGCAGGAAAAACCACAAATATGTGGAGACTAAACAACATACTTTTAAAGAACGACCAGGTCAAAGAAGAAATAAGAGGAGAGATCAAAAGATACATAGAAACAAATGAGAATGAAAATACATCCTACCAAAATTTTGGGGATGCAGTGAAAGCAGTTTTAAGAGGGAAATTTATATCATTACAGGTCTATCTCAAGAAACAAGAAAAATCCCAGATAAATAACCTCACATTACACCTTAAAGAACTAGAAAAAGAAGAACAAATGAAACCCAAGGTCAGCAGAAGAAAGGAAATAATAAAAATCAGAGCAGAACTAAATGAAATAAAGAACAAAAAGACAACAGAAAAAATTAATGTGACAAAGAGCTGGTTCCTTGAAAAGATTAACAAAATTGACAAACCCTTGGCTAGACTCACTAAGATAAAAAGAGAAAAGACACTAATAAACAAAATCAGAAAAGAAAGAGGGGAAGTTATCACGGATCCACAGATATACAAAGGATCATCCAAGAATACTATGAAGGACTATATGCCACCAAATTCAATAACCTAGAAGAAATGGACAAGTTCTTAGAAACATATAGCCTTCCAAGGCTGAATCACGAAGAATTGGAAAATCTAAATAGACCAATCACCAGTAAGGAAATTAAATCAGTCATCTGAAACCTTCCCCAAAGCAAAAGTCCAGGAACAGATGGCTTCACTAGTGAATTCTACCAAACCTTCAAAGAGGATCTAATACCTGTCCTACTCAAACTCTTCCAAAAAACTGAAGAAGAGACAATACTCCCTAACTCATTTTATGAGGCCAACATTACCCTGATACCGAAACCTGGTAAAGATAACAAAAGAAAAGAAAACTACAGACCAATATCTCTGATGAACACAGATGCAAAAATCCTAAACAAAAGACTAGAAATCGAATACATTAAAAAGATTACTCATCACGACCAAGTGGGGTTCATCCTCGGGCACAAGGATGGTTCAACATCTGCAAAGCCCTCAATGTGATACATCACATAAACAAAATAAAGGACAAAAATCATATGATTATATCAATTGATGCAGAAAAAGCGTTTGACAAGATACAGTATCCATTTATGATTAAAACACGTAATAAAATAGGTATAAAAGGAAAATACCATAACATAATAAAGGCCATATATGACAAACCCTCAGCTAATAGCATAATTAATGGTGAAAAACTTAAGACCTTTGTTCTGCTACGTTCAGGAACATGACAGGGCTGTCCCCTATCACCTCTGCTTTTCAACATAGTGTAGGAAATCCTTGCCAGAGCAATCAGGTAAGAGAAAGAAATAAAAGGCATCCAAATTGGGAATGAAGAAGTTAAATGACACTCTTTGCAGATGACATGATGCTATATATAGAAAACGCTAAAGACTCCACCAAAAATCTATTAGAAACAGTAAACGAATACAGTAAAGTTGCTGGCTACAAAATCAACGTACAAAAGTCCATTGCATTCCTATATACTAACAATGAAATCTCAGAAAAAGAAATTAAAAGAAAATTCCTTTTGCAATTGCAACAAAAAGAATAAAATACCTAGGAATAAACTTAACCAAGGATGTGAAAGACCTATATGCTGAAAATTATTAGACATTTTTAAAAGAAATTGAAGAGCACACAAAGAAATGGAAAGACATTCCATGATCATAGACTGGAAGAATCAACATAGTTAAAATGGCCATATTACCCAAAGCAATATACAGATTCAATGCAATCCCCATCAAAATCCCAATGGCATTTTTCAAAAAAAACAACAGAACAAAAAAATCATCAGATTTGTATGGAACCACAAAGACCCCGAATAGCCAAAGCAATCTTAAGAAAAAAGAACAATAATGGAGGTATCACACTCCCTGACTTTAGCTTGTACTACAGGGCAACAATAATCAAAACAGCATGGTACTGGCAGAAAAACAGACACACAGACCAATGGAATAGAATTGAGAACCCAGAAATAAACCCACAAAAATATGGACAATTTTTAACAAAGAAGCAAAAAACATACAATGGAGAAAAGACAGCCTCTTCAATAAATAGTGCTGGGAGAATTGGAAAGCCATGTGCAAAAGAATGCAACTAGACTCCTATCTGTCACCATGTACCAAAATTAATTCAAAATGGATCAAAGACCTAAGCATAAGACCTGAAATAATAAACTGCATAGAAGAAAACATAGCTATTAAGCTTATGGACCTTGGGTTCAAAGAGCATTTCATGAATTTGACTCCAAGGGCAAGGGAAGTAAAAGCTAAAATAAATGAATGGGACTATATCAAAACTAAAAGCTCTGTACACCAAAAGAAACCATCGACAAAATAAAGAGGCAACCAACTGAATGGGAGAAGATTTTTGCAAACAGTGTCTCTGATAAGGGGCTAATATCCAAAATATACAAGGAACACATACAACTCAACAACAAAAAACAAACAACCCAATTGAAAAATGGGCAGAGGACCTGAAGAGACATTTCTCCAAAGAGGGCATACAAAAGGCAAATAGACATACGAAAAAATGATCAACATCACTAATCATCAGAGAAATGCAAATCAAAACCACAATGAGATATCACCTCACCCCGGTTTGAATGTCTATCATCAAAAAGACAAATAGTAACAAGTGTTGGAGAGGCTGTGGAGAAAAAGGAACCCTCACACGCTGTTGGTGGGAATGCAGACTGGTGCAGCCGCTATGGAAGGCAGTGTGGAGGTTCCTCAAAAAATTACGAATAGAATTACCATATGACCCAGCAATCCCTCTCCTGGGTATCTACCCAAAAAATCTGAAAACATTTATACATAAAGACACGTGTGCTCCAATGTTCATTGCAGCTTTATTTACAGTGGCCAAGACATTGGAAACAGCCAAAATGTCCTTAGATAAATGAATGGATAAAGAAGTTGTGGTATATATACACAATGGAATACTATTCAGCGGTAAGAAAAGATGAAATAGGACCATTAGTGACAACATGGATGGATCTTGAGATTATAATGCTAAGCAAAATAAGTCAGACAGGAAAAGTAGAGAACCATATGATTTCACGGATACGTGGTATATAAAATTGAAAACAACAAAAGAACAAGACAAACAAATGAAGGAACAAAAACTCATAGACATAGACAATAGTTTAGGGGTTATCAGAGGGTAAGGGGAAAGGGGGGCTGTAGAAGAGGGTAAACGGGGTCTAATATAAGGTAAGGGAAAGAGAACTGAGTCTGGGTGGTGAACACACAATGTAATATATAGATGATATATTACAGAATTGTACACCTGAAATCTTTGTAACTTTACTAACAATTGTCACCCCAATAAACTTTAATTTAAAAAAAATTAAGAATAGAATTACTATAGGAGCCAGCAATCCCTCTCCTGGCTGTATACCCCCAAAAATCTGAAAACATTTATCCGTAAAGATATATGTACTCTAATGTTCATGGCAGCTTAATTTACAGTGGTCAAGACATGGAAACAACCAAAGTGTCCTTCGATAGATGACTGGATAAAGGAGATGTGATATATATACACAGTGGAATACTACTCTGCCGTAAGAAAAGATGAAATAGTGCCATTTTCAATAACATGGATGGATCTTGAGATTATTATGCTAAGCAAAGTAAGTCAGACAGAAAAAGTTGAGAATAGTATGACCTCACTCATATGTGGGATATAAAACTAAAAGCAACAAAAGAACAAGACAAACAAAGAAACAAAAACTCATAGACACAGACAACAGTTTTGTGGTTACCAGAGGGTAAGGGGGGAGGGGGAGGATGGGAGAAGAGGGTAAAGGGAGTCAAATATGTGGTGATGGAAGGAGAACTGCCTCTGGGTAAGCACACATGTGATATATAGATGATGTATTACGGAACTGTACACTTGAAACCTATGTAATTTTACTAACCATTGTCACCCCAATAAATGTAATTTTTAAAAAAGTTTTTAAAGAAAGGTATGCCATACTGATAACCACAAAGCTCCTGGAATGTTTGTGAAGAATTACCACTGACCACTTCTAGCCAAACATAATCGATTGAACACACAAAATCATTTCCACTCCTTTCTAAAGTCAGTTTAAAATTATAGTTAAAAAAAGTTATAAACACATGCAGGAAAATGGTAAAGGAAACAAAAATATATCAACATTCGGTATAATAGAAAGCAAATGAATGGTGGAACCTGGCTTGACAGCGAGAAGAAAAGCTGAGACCCTGCTGCCAGGAAGAAACAAGTCAATCCACATGGCAGGACCCAGAAACGTTCATGAACTGGGGCCACTGGGTGCTTCCACATTGCATTGCAGAAGTTGTGTTAAATACAGAAATTGGTAAAAAGTCTGTACAAGGACATTGTTATCCACTTCTCTGTGCCATAAATCCAGGTGGCTGCCCCTCACCGATTCCAGCAGCAGCCAAGAGCTTTATTTTCTACAGAAGGTTTGAGCCAGACTGTGGGCTTGAGTACGCCAGACACACAGGAGGACAGGGTGGTAAGGCACGGCACTGACACCAAACGATTAAGTGGAAGTCTGCAGAGTAAACAGTGAGACCCTCAGGCCTTAGAGCACTACATTTATGTCCCCCAGTCAGGAGACTGAAGGGTTTCTATGCAAAGAAACTAGTAGCACAACAAAAAAAGACCTACAGTTCCCCACAACAAAACTCTAAAGTGAGAACCAACAAATCACAGGCCCTGCACACACACAGTTTAGGCCATACACACAGGCCGTGCATACACACAGAGCTTCCAAGTTTGTGCTTCACTCTTAAATTCAAATGGCCAGCCAAGCATCAGCAGGCATTTAAGAAAAGCTTCTAAATGTGAACAACAGAGACAAAAAACGTACAAAACAAACAGAAAAAAAATAATTTGGAGATAACAAAGACATAAAAAAAGCTTTTAAAAATATAATATTAGATAAGATATTGTATTCATTGAAAGCTATTGAAAGGAATGTTTAGAGCACAGAAAGAGTATTTGGAAATTTACAATACAAGAACAAAAGTAAGGAATGCAATACAAGTGCTTTAAGATAAGGCTGAAAGAATTTCCTGGAAAGCTGAACAAAATGACATAGAGATGGGAAATAGAAGATAAAACAGGGGATCAACCCAGGAGTTTCAAGATATGAATAAAAGGGATTATAGAAAGAGAGAATCAAGAAAACAAATAGGAGAAAATATCAGAAAAATAACACAAGAAAAGTTTCCAGAAATGAAGAACATGAGTTCTCAGAGTAAACAGTGCCAAGCTCAATGAATCATGACATTTAGAAATACCAGGGATAAAGAGGACTTTTAAAGTCCTCTAGAGAAAAAAAAAAAGAGTGTACATCTAATACAAAGGCTCAAGCACCAGAATGGCAGTGGATTGAGCAATAGCAACTCTAGAAGCTGGAAGATGATGGAACAATGCCTTTCAAACTCCCACATTAGATACTGAGCCTCACCATCAATCCGTGTGTGAGAGTAGGACAAAACATCTCCAGACATTCAATGGTTACAGAAAAATAATCTCCCACATATCTTTTCTTAAGCAACTATTCCATGAAGTACTCTACAAAAATGCTGAACAAGAAGACACAGGATTCAGAAAACCAAAGATCTAGTTTAAACTAAAAGCAAGGAAGTCTTAGAATGGTTTTTCCAGAACAATTGTGTGGCAGGCCTAAAGCTCAACCAGTCCAGACTGAAACAGGAGGAGAAAAGGCTCAGACAGATTACCTGCAGGAAAGTTTGGGGCTGAATTCATAATAGAAACATAGGAACTGAGAAAATAAAATGAGGCAATTACCAACTCAAGGAAAGACAAAATGTTGTACAATAAAGAAAATACAAATGCAGCATACTACATGGCTCAGCTGCAAATAATATTTACATAATTAGAATAAATTAAACATTGAATATTAATTCATCCAAAAGTGTGATACAACTATACTGGAAAAAGTTGTGAGACGATGGGAGATGGTACAAAACAGATATATCCTGATCTTCAATAACAGCAAATAAATAATGTGTAAAAATTAAAATAAAGAAATCAAATTAAAACTATATTATTTATTTACTCCATTTTGCTAAATATCACAAGAAATATCTAAAATTATTACTTCTGGGTTGTGGGAGTTAGCAGTGGAAAAGCATGGGGCAGGAGAGGGCAGTTTTTTGTTAAAAGCCTTCTGCCTTCTTAAACTGCACTTATTTTGAAGCAAAAAATTAAATTTAAAAAAAACTTTTAGTCTAGTAAAGAACTTAAATGTATATAAAATATACATGAATCACAAAGTGTGAGATCATAAAAGAAATACAAATATTACATTTCCAGGGCCTCCACTGTCCCTTCAACTAGAGCAGCTTGGCATTAGTTAAGGCTTTTTTAATGGTTATATTTGAGTATTGCTGCTTTTTCTATTGCTTCTGGGGGGAAGGGGGTGGCCTACAGATCTAATCAATCCCCACCATTTTTGAGATTAAAAAAATCAATTAGGTTAGAATTTGGGTTATTTCCTTTGAACTGGAGAGGATGTTAAACCAAGTTCAACTGATGCTCAGAAGTAACTTGCCCAAGGTCATACAGCTGGAGTTTCCCAACCCTCTGCTGAGAACCTGTTCCCCTGCCTGTCCACCAGAGCTCACTGCTTTATTCCACAGTTTTTTCAAGCAGGAAAGCAAGAGGGAATGAATGGGGTCCTGGCAGATTCTGGGGACAACTGGACAAGCAGGGGGATACGTTTTCTCTAATGAAAACGCATCCCGCAGCAGATAAGAGCACCCACCCAGATTCCCAGAGGCTTGCTTTTTTTCTAAATTAACCTTCTCTTGCAAAAAGGGCTGAAGTTCCCAAATAGGAGGATAACACTGGCAAACTCTTTACAAATGTCTTGTCACTGGCCTCTTGGATCAGGAGAGGCCCATGGGTGGGCGCCCAGGCATCAGCCCAGTGGCTTCGGCTCACGCCCCTCATCCCACCACACCTCCCAATGAAAAAGACCTCGCGAAGCAATAAAGACAGAGAGGACCTGATTTTCTGCTTCCCACTCTATTTGCACAAATCTCTTGGGTGGGCTTCCCTGAGGCAGAAAGTACCATCCCCAAATCCAACTGTGCAAATGAGATTTGGTAACAGCGCTGGGTTAAGGGCTGGTCTGTGAGAAACTTGCAGCCTCCTTCCAACACTCAGCAGAGGGTCTGGGCACCATGGCAAGCTGGCTTTGAGACATTATGGCCAAATGAGTCCCCCTGACAAAGGCCCTGCAATGGCAGCTTAACAGCCCTCTCTGTTCCCAGCAGGAGCCAGTGTTTGGCATCATTAATTCATTTAGCAGAGAAAGGAGCTCAGCACTTGGTCATAAAAACTCATACTCTCTCCCCTGACCACAAACCACATGCTGCATACTTACATGAATTTACTGACTACAGGACATACGTTAATATGTTACAAAAAAAAAAAAAAAAAAGGAAAGGGCGGGGGAGGGACCTCACTTACACTGACCACGCCTAGCAGTGAGCACAACACACAAGTGTGGAAAGGAAGGAAGGACTGAAGGAATGGAGGGAGGGAGGGGGGAGGAAAGGAGGGAAAAAGAAAGGAAAGGAGGGACAAATCCACCCCCCACCAAAAAAAAAAAAAAGTTTGAAAGCAGCTTTCCTTTTCTCTTAATTAAAAAAAAACAGCAGAGGTAGAAAATGCTCCCGAGTGACTTATTTGTGGCAAATTATTTATTTATTGTTCTGTTTTCTGGATCCCAGACATCTTGGGGGGGAGGCTGTCACGCAGGAGAGTGGAGTTTGCAACTTTACAGGCCCCTGTCCGAGACACTCACACACAGCACAGCAGCGCTGATGTCAGCCAGCCAGATCCCGCTGCCTAATTGCTTGATTTCATGGATGGTGTTAAGTCCCCACTGGCTTAAGCTAATGGTGCAAAATGAAAACCCCACTTTGACAGCAAAGAGCTGCCTGGTGTGGTTTTCTTTGGGAAGACGTGTGTGCATTGGCAGCCCCAACGGCAGGGGCACGGGCCTCCGAGTGAGACAAAGAAGAGCTTTGGCCCCTTCCTTCCCAGCAAGCACGATATCCCTCCTCCCCACCTCTCCAAGCAGGAGGCAGAGGAGAATAGTCAATCATTAGGATTGATTGAATCTTGGCTCCAAGTCCAGGCAAACCTGCCAAGGCAAACAGCTTTTCCTGCCATGGGGTCACTGGTTTTCCATTCCTCTCCATTCCACCCCTCAGTGTTCACCCAAATGGCAAGTTGAACAGTGGAATGGTCTCTTGGAAGGAAAAAGGTGGGGAGTAGGTTTCACAACCAGTGAATCGGAAAAACCATGAGCTATCCCTGGCTCTAAGAGGTGCTTAAGAGAGGGGTCCTCAAACTTTAGTGTCACCAGAATCACCTGGAGGACTTGTTAAAAATTCAGTTGCTGAGCCACCCCCAGAGTTTCTGATTCGGTAGCAATGGCATGGGGCCCACGACTTTGCAATTCTAACATGTGTCCAAGTGATATTGATGCTGCTGGCTTGGGGACCACACTTGAGAACCACTGGTTCAGAGTCTGAGGGTGGGATAGGATGGGCTTTTTCATGTTTCCCATTGATCCGTGGTGTAGTCTAAGGACTCTTCCTGGGATGGTGTTTAAACATCCTGGAGGCCCAGGATCGCCCTCCAAACTCACTGACGCTCAGGCTGAGGTCAGCAAGGTCAACATAGGCACGTCCAAGACCTTGGGGGAGTTGGTCTAGCACTGTTCGCAGAATCATTGTTCGCAGAATCACTGAGGTCTACGGGCCCCTACGCATCAGCGGTGGATTCTCGCAAAGTCGGGAAAACAGAGGCTTTGATAGCAAGAGGCACACATTTCAGAAGAAAGGGCTCCTAAGCCCAGAGGCACCAGACTCCAGCATCTGTTCCAACAGCCATCACTGACTTTTTGTGCAAACTTGGGCAAAGTACTGTACTTCTCTGAGTCTCTGTACAGCCATTTGGACCAATTAATCTCAATGTCGATTCCAGTGCTGGCAGGCTTTCTAAATCTTCGTATCTCCTTTCTACGTCTTGAAATCCAATATAGAAACCCTAAGCATACAAGGGAAAGTATCCCCCATCTCAGGTGGAAACCGCTGGCCTGGGCTGCTCACCTCTCCTGGGGACCACGCCTAGAGTGAGCACAACGCACAAGAGTCTGGTTCTGGCCGTGAAGCTGTCTAAACTCAAAGACAGCCCCAAACAAGGGTCCGGCACACTTTGAGCACGGTGGAGTGTGTCAGATGCTGTCCCATGTGACAGATGGGGAAGAGGCCCAGGTGTGTCCTGACCCCTTGGCTGGGCCTGGGCCCTCGGCTGGGGTGTCCCTGAACAACGAGGAGTCCAGCGCCTCCAAGAACTGGCACTGGCACATCTCCACTCTTACCCTTTATTGTACCCTTAGTTAATCTGGCCAACCTGCAGACGATCTTCTCCTGGAGCCTCCCCAGCCTGGTCCAGCCATACCCAAGGAGAAGGGCATTCTAGGTACAAAAGGATTCGGAGAGGGACGCACCTCTGTGTCATCATGGACTTCTTCTCTAAAGTACTGAGCTAACAAAGTGCAAAGAAGCAGCCTGTGTCCCAAATCCTTCATTCTAACCATCACAGGATTCACTCTGAAGCAGAAACAGAAGTCCCATCTCTAGACCTGAGCCCACGACCCCGCTGATATGACGGTTCTTAGTGACTCACTTGTTCATCCACCAGACTTGATGTGGACCTCCTCTGGGCCTGGGGCTGTTCACATTTCTGACCCTACATACCTGTCCAAGTTTCTGTTTCTTGTTTCCCCCAGTCTTTCTAGGCTTTGTGTTAACAGCAGGGAGGCTCAGAAGACCCAGTCCTCCTGACAGCCTGCCTTACTCTGTTCCTTGGCAGGCACGGGGGCCCAGCACCGGGGGCCACATTGTATGCCTTCCCTCTCCAGCAGATGAGGCAGTGTCCCGGCTTCACTACAAAGTCCCAGGAAGGGGCGACAGAGCATATATGGCATTCCTCTCCTACCTGGCCAACCCCCACTGGAAATAGACATATATCTGGTTGGATTACAATGTACACCAAACACGATGGAGATGAATGCTGGTCTCCTGAAGGTGACATTTGTTTTGGCCTGAGGTAGGTTTGGTGGAAGCCAAAAACCTAAAACGTGACTGCGAGTCAGCACCCAGTGCTAGCTCAAAGCTGGCCTCCCCTCGACTTCCTATGGTTTACACTCTCTGCCGAGCTCAGCTGGCACACACTCAGGGTGGCCAGCTGGTAGCGACATCGAGCCGGATGTCCTGACTCCTACTTCTAGGTTCTCTGACTTCCACTGCCTTTTCTTTCTCTCCGCCCATTTGGAGCCTCACACACAAGAAATGGGGCAGAGGTTCTGAGAGCCTAAGGACAGAGGTGATGCAAGGGAAATAAAGGCTATGGGAACGCATACACACACACAAACTCCCGCTCTGTGGTCCCTCTGTATTTGCAGGAAAGCCACTTATTAAAAAGAGACAGAAACAAAAATAAATGAACAAACAAACTCACCCATGGCTGTGGAGGCCGAGTTGGTCCAGAGGAGGGACAAACAATCCCCAAGCCCAGAGGAGATCCACATCAAGTCTGGTGGATGAACAAAGATTTGGGATACCGCAGAGACAGAGCTCAGCAGGAAACAAGTGTCCAGACCATGTTCTGGGCTGCTGCCACCATTCAGGTGGCAAATACTTTCTGGGCGTTTACCAAATTCGTAACTCCAGAACCGGCAGGTTTTCTTTGAATGTGCCCCGATATGCTCCACGTACAGTGCATCCCTTCTTACTGAAGACAGTCACAAGCACAGGGGTTAGGGGTACCAGCTCTGGCTTGGAGCCCCGTGGGACAGTCCTGTAAGCGCCCAGCTCCCCCAGCAGGTATCCCATTTACTGACAGAGCATCCATGGAGCTGAGCTCAATAGTACACACTCACGTTCCCCCAGTTCTTTTCCTGTTCTCATGCCACCCGCCAAGTGCTCCTACATGGGCTTCCTACTCAGGGAGCGAGGGGGGGTCCCTTCTCCTGCAGCAACTCTCCAAAGCCTCTGGTATTATGTCAGAGGGCCCTCATCAGCCCCCCACCACACAGGCTCACCAGCAAGCTTTGCCCATGTACAAACCTGAAGAAGTCCAGCAGACTGGGCAGGCCCTTCCTGGATTTGCTAATGAAATAGAATCCCAGCATCTCTCACTGTCTCAGCATAGGAAGACTGATGTGATAGCCACAGACAGGGGAAGATGGAAGGCGGATGTCACCTTGCATGTGACCATAGCTAGAGAAGCAGCACAGTCACTTCAGAACACAAAATACCTATTTGAGCTCATGGCTACCATTCAAAGATTTCAGAAAAGCTGGTAAGCAGAAAGGCATCTTGTCAACTGTCAGGCGCTGTACAAACGCCAGGACGAGTTTAGATCTCTCGTGGACACATGTGTATAGAGAGACCCCACATAAATAATAGCCACAGTGCCAATTTGTCATAAATTGAGGGTTTGCTATGAAACCACCCCTAATACAGCATGCGTACCACGGCTAATTATGACCAGCAAGCAGCCTGAGGGGCTGTGTGCAGTGTTCAGAGGAAACTGACACACCCTCTGGTATAAAGAATTTCACGTACATGTCCAATCAGGAAAGATGCAATCTCAAGATCTAGGACCGCTGTGCAATGCTGCTGACTCTTTTCTGGAGAAAGGCATGGAAAAGACTCCCCCTCAGAGCCTCCAGAAGGAACCAAGATTTTGTACCGCTGGCCTTCCTGAACTGTGAGAGAATAATTTGCTATTGTTTAAGCACCCAGTTTGTGGTCATGTGTTATGGCAGCCTTAGGAAAACAATACAAGTGAAACTCAACACCACTGCATTATCAATCAGCCAATCAGCTACAAAGAATGTGAAGGGTTTGCTGGGATGTCTGATTCCTGAAACTTGCCCCGTTGGAGTCTCAGTTCTGCTGTGTGACCTTGGGCAAGTCACTTAATCTCTCTGAACTTTATTTTCCTCATCCTAAAAGGCAGGATAATAACACTTTACACACCTCACAGGGCCTTTGGTAGGCTCAGTACAAAAATAAGCTCAGGTATGGGAAAGCCTTTCGAAAATGGCAAACTTCCCCTTATCTTTAATAAGGCGAAGTTTGCCATCTTTACTGTCTCATACATTATCTTTATTTTATACCATGTGAATATATTGCCTTTTCAAAACTAAATTATATAGTCAAAAATAAATTATATGTAAGTATGTGTGTATAGATTTATCTTTTTATTTACACTTTACTCATTCATTCATTTTATTCACCTAAACTTCTGCTCAATTTTTAAGTACACCTCTGCCTTCAGGGGAGGTAGAAAAGTACACATAAAATTTTCTATTTAAGCCAAAATAACTCTAGCATTAGAATTTTGGTTCATTTCCCTGTGGTCTTTCCAGAAGCTCTCTGTGACTATCTATGATCTCATTCTTCATCTTGCTCCCAGAAGAGAGAAGATTCTAACTACTTCATAGATAAGAACACTGCTAAATTTCATTCCTTGATTTCTATCACTTGACCTTGGACAACACGTATCCACTGCCCTGTTTCTCCCTCTCTTTCTGTCATTTAGATTTCAATGTCTTTGTTTCTTGAGCTCCAGGACACAGCCACATCATAGCTTCTTCCCTTTGTTATAACAAAAAGTACATTTCCCTGACGTGTTAGGGAGACTACTGGGTGACGGTCACGTGTATCCTCTCCTCATGTCCCTCTTCAAAGTTTGTGGATTCTCCCTTTGAAATGGGAATGGAGCAATTCGTAGGCCTTTTCCTGGGACGATGACAAGTCCGCCACATCAGACAGACCTGGTGCTGAACAGGAAGCCTAGTGAAACCATCCTTGGAAAGACAGCACACCGGTGCCAAGTGGCTCTTTCAGCCATTCTCAAGATTTACTTAAAGATGATCCAAAAGAGGGATCAGAAGATCAGACCAAAATCAGCAGCTGAGCTTATAAAAACCTCCCAGATCAACACTATTTTTCTAGACAGGAAAAAAAAAATCATTCCTCCTTCAATTGCCTTATATGTATTGATTAGTTCAAATAATACACACAGTTGATTAGTTCTTGTTCCTTAGACACAGGTGTCCTAGTGGGGTCACAGCACAACTGGTGGCGGCGCCCACCCTGCCACCGATCACACCATTATAATCTATTTGCAGGAGTACAGAGGAACGTTCTGGAAAAAATAGAATCTTAAGATTCTCAGAGAGTAAGATCCATACATATGCAGGAGCACCTAGAGGAACTGCCAAGAGCCACATCACTGACAGGATGTGAAGCCACCGGAGACACTCAGGAGGAATAAGAGTCTGGCTCATTAGCCCAGGACCTGTGGGAAAGAGGCATCGTGGCTCTGGGTAGAACACAGTGGCTGTGGTGGACCCGCCACACTGTGGGGAGAATGTGTGCTGTGGAAAGACATTAAAGAGCGACTTCACTTGAGGCTGTAACATATCGGCACCCAGGTAGCCTTGTGTAGGGTCCCCCCCACAGAGAACCCCTTCAGGGACAGGCAGAGCACTCCCGTGGCTCTCTCTCTGAATCCTGGAAGCTCCAGCTCAAGCACAGTCTCTCGCAGAAACTGCCATCAAGCCTTGGGTGGCAGGTGAAGAAGTCCAGCAAGAGCAGGCCAGCTGGCTAGCACAGTTTGGACAGAAATCGTTTATACCCGCAGACAGTTAGGCTAGGGACCATTTGGTAAAGGCCCGTGTGTTCCAGGAAGAAAGTACAGGGAGAATGTCTCATTGGATAATCCAGCCCTTCTTCCCTGAGGTCACACACCCTTACACATGCCCCGGTTACTTAAAAGAGTATCAGATGTGCCCTCCGAGTAAGAAGTAGCCAGGCCAACCCAGCTCCAGGTTCCCTCCTCTTCCAACCCAGTGGCCTGTGCTGACGAGTTTTCTATAATGGAGTTCAGGGTAAGACTTCCTTTGAAGAAAGGTTCTGCTTCATGGCATGTGTACGTTTAAAGAACAATATGTTAGCATACAGCAGCACAGATTCTTACAATGGAATGGGATTTAAGAGGCCATCTAGTCAAAGTCTCATTTCAGAGATCAGAAAACAGAGGCTGGGAGGAAACGAGGCCATTGTCAGCTGTCAGCAGCCGACCAGGAGCTGGAGCCGGGGCCCTGACTCCCCAGGACCGCCATGTTCCCCCTCACTCCCCAACCACTGTCCCTCTCATTTTCTGTCCTGCACACACACTCTATCTCAGAAGAATAATCTTCCCAGACCCCCAGGCTCCAGCCTCATGTGATCACACAGCCTCCTTTCCTCCTGTTCCACACGCAAGCAACCCTCTCCCTAGTTCAACGCCAGAAAAAAAATGCCAAAAACTGGAAAACTGCGCTGCATTTAGGCTAAAGAAGACCATCCCAGCTCACTATCAGGTAAGTCTCTCCCTGCAAGAAATGTGGCTGTGGTGAAGGAGGAAAGCTGGGACCAGTGGTCCCTCTGCCAGCAGCCTCTTCAGGGAAAACCTGGGAGGTGCTGCCCAGCCCCTGGCCCCTCATCTGGCCCAGGACCACAGATCAGATAAAACAGCGGCTGCAGCCCCACACTCAATCCCCTGCAATTCAGGAAACTCTTACTGAGCAATCCTGGGGCCTGTCCAGGTAAGGAACATTTTGGAGGGAGGCAGGAACTAGCACAAAAGGATGTGCTCCTGTGAGCTCGCTCATTAGACAGCAGCACCGGAAATGGGCTCCTGGACCTCACAGCACCAGACTATCAGACCGGGGGATACCAGTGATCCCCCAGACCACTTCACAAGGAGTTCTGTTGGTGTCCTATGCCAGAGTTTCTTGGGGTATGCCACCACCCCACCCCAGGAACTTCCATGCTGAGGGCTCCATGGGAGGAACAAACAGCTTCTCAACTACAACCTAAGTTTCTCATTCTCAGGAACCCAGGAGGCAAGGCAGGAGCACAGTTTTCCACTGGCGCAGACCAGATTCAGCTCCCCAACAGACTCCCAAAAAGCATCAGGACAGTGAGCAAAAGAAAGGGAAAGTGCTGAGCTCTTTGCTAGGCTTGCCTGTTCTCCACTTCGAGTAATCATTCAAAACAAGGAAACCTGCCAGAAGACACATTAAGTCTGTAAGAAAAGAAGGCTGCAGGTGAGCTGTCAGTCATGCAGAAAAATCAACACAATCCACTGATTCTTCTCCTTTTCCAGGGAAGGGGCAGCTTCATGCTCAACCTTCTCACCACCCTCCCCCATCACACACACAGTTATACAACTGTGAGGGTAAGAAGGGTTGTTGTTTTTTTTTTTTAAGTCACCAAGAAAACTGATACCAGGGAGTGGGGGGCGGGGGGAGGGGGGAGAAGGGGGTAGACCAGATGGTCCTGCTTGAATGAAAGAAAGGGCAGGAGAGGGAGCAGAAGAGGGAGGCCCAGCCCAGGGCCTGTACTTCATTCCAGATCCGTGGGTCCTCCTCTTTGGCAACTGGAAGACCATTCCCCAAGAGTCATGACCACCAGACTGCTCCAAGCCATCTGGTCTTCATTGTGAAGACATGCAACTAGGAATGAATTCAAGGTTTTGTTTTTGCACAACCAGGAGCCAGCCCTTACCTCACTGAAGAGTGGGTCTACACGTGAGGTTGGAACTGAATAGAAACACATTTCAGGGGTGGCATTCTATGTTGCTGGGTGATCTAATGAGCTGGGGGCCTGTCAACTGATAGTCACCGGCACCAATTCAATGCCAACAGGAATCCCCAATTTGGGATGCAGTGAGGAAGGAAACCTTACTCAGTACAAACAGATCAAGTGTGATACAGTATAGCTGTGGAACAGCTCACTAGTGTTACCACTCAATTATGAAGCAGCATAGCTATGAGGGTGCTGTGGGGTCAGGCAGCCCTGGGGTCAGGCCCCTCTCCAACTAGACAGCTCTGCTCTGCTCTGGTCTGCTCTGCTCTGCTCCAGTGAAACATCTTCCATGTTTCATCTTCAGGATTTCAGCTCCAGCCAGGCAAATGCAGTCTTCCGTCTTTGGTGGAAAGGGAAAGTGCATTCTCTGAGCCAAAGGGGAGCTGACTTATATAGACAGACCAGCCCTTGATCCCTGATTGGTCTATCCTCATGCAAATGAGGACTCCAAATCCTCGCAGTTTGATTGGTCCAAAAGGCACTCTCCTGATTGGTCAGAATGGAACCACTCTGATTGGTTGGTGAAGATGCAGATGGAGATATAGCTGCACAGCTCCAATTAGGGGGGCAGTGCCTCAGTCCTATTGGTCGGAATAGGATTCCAGAAGCTCCTTAAAAGGTCTGGCTCAGATGCCAGGAACACAGTACAGAAGGCAGCTCTGAGCAGGAGGCAGGCAGCTTGGTGCAGGCTTCTCCCTGAAGTGTAGTTTGCATGAGAGGCCCATGTATAGAAATGGCTGCTAGGCTCTGGGGGTTTTTCGTTTTTGTTTTTTTGTTTGTTTGTTTGTTTGTTTTAAATTTGAGCCCAGTTAGACACCAGGAGACCTTCTTACTGGGTATCTTCTTTCTCAGGGTCCACAGGCCCCAGTTTAATTCTTCTACCTTCCTTAAGAAAAGGAAGGTCCATGAAAAGGAAGGTTTACCCATCAACACAGCCACCTCCCAGGTAGAAGTCACCAGCAGGAAGCAGACAGCAGGCGCTCCATAAATCGCTAAATCATGGAATCTGCAGGGTTGGAAAGGACCACAGGGTCATGCCTTTTGGCTTCCTGCAAAATGTAGGCCTTTCAGGTATCACAGGAAAGAGGCCATCCAGCCAGCTTCTATGGTAGATGTAAGAAGCTACCTTGTTGATCAAGGTTTTGTTTCCTCACCAACCCAGGTACTACCGGAGCCATGCCAAATACATCTTCCCTTTGCTGGATACTCTCAGGTCTCTCAACTACTGTCCTCCTAACATTTGCAGTCCTGGGAGGCAGACATCTTCAAACACACAGGCTTGTCCATTTGAAGGAGGATATGGAAGGAGAATTGGCAGGCCCCTTAGAAAGTGGGCAACATCCAACCTGACCCTGCAACATCTAGGTCTAGGAACAATGGCTGAGCAGCTCGGTTTCTGATACTTCACAGCTCCTGTACACAAAATATCTGTGATTGGCCACCATGGGCCAAAAGGGATGCTGAACACTCATTCTACATACTAGTATCTGAGCAAAGGAATAGCATAGTGTCAGTGAGAGCACTAGGTCACTCCTATATGTGACACATCTGTCCCAGGGCCTGCCATGGTCACTGTCTCCTCTTTGGGGGCCAGGCTGGCACAAAGACTCATGTCTCGATTTTCCAAGTTTCCTCTCCCAACCTATGCTTTGGACCTCAGTCTTCAGGTAATATGTGCTCCCTTGTGAGCCCAGAGATGCTGAGAGGTTAGATCAGCCTATATTTTAATAACTTCTAAAACTGTTTTCAAGCTCTTCTGAGACAAACATCACCATTACTATGCTGGTTCAGATTTGGTATACCTGTGACATGCATTCCTCATTTATTTTTCCTTTTTAAGGGAAGTCAAGTGTATGGCTTATGTTATAAATGTATTAGGGAAAAGACGGCCATGCTGGGCATGCTGACAGCCCTGCTAGTGCAGAAAGCCTTTCCTGAGGATGTCAAGCAGAGCTGGAGAATGGCACCTGTGACCAGCTGCCACAGGGTGAGTAACATGTTAGGTGTGAATTTGCACTTTGCCGTTTCCATACCATCTCATGGGGTCTATACACGAGTTCTGAGAAGAGAAGTATGCACCATTATCCCTATTTGGCAGGTGAGGAAACCGAGGCTCAGAGAACTGAACTTGGCCAAAGTCTCATGGCTGATAAATGGTGGAGTTGGAATTAAAGCTCGATTCTGAGGTTCAGATTGGATTCCTTAGATCACTTGCTCATGCTTCCAAACTGCTTTCCCATCAAGCTATCTTCCCCTTGCAGGCAAAGAGGGTCCTATGCCCTCCTTCCCTGGGTTTCTAAGTAAGCACAGGCAATAGCAAGAACCTTAGGGACACAGTCAGAAGAGGGATCCCAAATGTGGGACCAGTCCAAGGAGAGAGGCTGAAGTCAGGATGTCCAGCAGCCCCCCAGGCCCTGTCAGGGAACGCTGATCTACAGTGTAACAATGCACTGTCCTTTGTGGTGGTCCGAACCCTAACTGTAGAGCCAACTCAACTCTCCAAGAAGGGCGTCCAACTCACTTTTCACTTGCTGCACACTCTTAGACACTGGCTTCTCTCCACAGGTGCCTATGATGAAGGCCAAGTGCTCCCAGTGAACATACCTGGGGAACACGTAGGAGCAAACAAAAATATCCTGTTAAGAAACCAAGCCACAGAGTTTATGCAGAACAAAACCATACAAGTTCAGAGCTGGAAGGAGGTTTAGAGATCACCTAGGGTGACCCTTTCGATTTGCTTAAGGAAACAGGCTCCAAGACTGACTGACCCAAGTCACAAAGCTATTTAGTGGCAGTGCGGGAACCGGATCCCAGGACTCTGCAATTTGTTATTGTGTATCACGTCACATGTTATCTTCTTGCACAGAAGTTTTTCTTTTTGTTTTGTGACAGGTGGGTAAACTGAGTCATCAAGAGGTTAAGTGGCTGGCCTGAGCTGACACAGCAGGTGGTCAAACCAGGCCTTGAGCTCAGGTTGTATGACTCCTAAGGCTATACATGTTCTCTCCAATCTACTTTTTAAATCCTTGGGATTACAGCAGGCCCATTATGACAATCCCTGCTAACCACTGAGATTTGCTAAGGAAGTAACTCATGCCCAGAGAACCAGCAATTCTAAAAGGACTTGCTGCAAAAACTGAAACCTAAACAAAATAGGCCAAGTTGGCATTTGGAGTAATAAACAAAACACCAAGACTATAGGAGTGTTCCCTGGACTTAAAAAGATGGCGTTTACATAAAGGCATGCTTCAGAAAAATCCTTATGGGCTTCCCTAAAGCCTTCCTGAGCCAGGGGAAACCAAGGGCATGTTCTGGATGGCCTCTCTGAAGAGATGGGGGAAGGAGTAAGCCTCTGACCTCACCGCTAGAGACGAAGCACCTGGAGAGGCCAGGGCAGCTGTAAGAGGCTGTCTTCCATTAGCCATGCAAGCAGTTGCCTGCTATGGTCACGCTCACCTGGCAGACATGCAGTGCACACAGACAAGCACACATATATGCACACGTACATGGCCCACTGTACCACACAGCTTCACACATGCGTCTCCCACCACCCCTCAGACCTACCCATACACACAGACATAAACACACACACAATCTCCGCATACAGCCCATCTGGCATCTCCCCTTGTCCCTTATTGTAGACCAAGCGCCTCTTGCCTCCCTCCTCCAGAAAGCCCCAGACATCTGAGCTGCCCCAGCCCCTCAGCCCCTGACTAATGCCGTTACCCATCCAATGATTACCGGGCGAGCTCCAGAAGCGCTGCGCTTGCTGCTGGCCTGGGCTACTAACAAGGTCTGCAGAGAAACGTCAGGGCAGTTTATGGCAGCTCCTAATGACAACTGCTCCTGGTAATGACCAACTCTGCGGTGACCCAAGTATGACTTGATTACAAGCTCTGGCTCCTGCTCCACACATCCAGAACAAAGGTTTCTCAGGGGCCCTGACCACAGCAGACGGCCCCTTCCTTCCTAAGGCCAGCCTTCAGCAGCTCCTACAAGTGGGTAGTCCATAGCTGGCCCAGGCCCGGCCAGCACTGCCCTGAACTATCTAAGGGATGTGACTTGAGGGCCTCCTCTCTCCCCTTCCTCAGATTCTCCTGTCTTAAACATCTCACCCCCCGAAGCCTCGAGCGCTGCTGTTAGTACTTCATCACATGGATTACCTTCTCTTTCAGGTTTCCTTTTAAACTGGATTCTGAGTGAGAGCCCTGCATAGAGCCTCCCCCCGCAGCAGGATACACAGCCAGTGGTGAAGCAGAAGGACCAACTCTTCTTCACACCTCAATTCAGCCTTTGAGACCCCACATTTTCATCAGGGGCTAGTAGCCCTTACACAGGATGCTGAGTTAGTTGCTAGAAAAGACAGATGACATGCTTTACCTGAATGAGGTTTTTCACTTTAAGAATTACTATTTGTTTTTGGTCTTCACTCCCTTTCCCAGCCCTCACCTCCTGATAGCAGGAATGCCTTTCTTTCCTTTCTCCATTAATCTTAAGCCTGCAGTTAGAATACTCCTCTCCTCTAGGAAACTTCCCTGAGCTTCTCCAGCCCCCAAAGACCCTGTCCTCCTTCAGGCATGAGAGTTAGAACTACGCACTAAAGCATCTGAAATTACTGGGAAAGAGACAAACAAACATAGCCAAGGCCCACCTCATCCACCAGCTTCTTAAATTTGCTGAGGACAGGGTCCTCAGTAGGGAGCTGAGACCACAGGAAGCCCGGGAGAAGCACAAGCCATCTCTGCCAGAGCACAGGTACCTGCATCCAAGAGCTGAGCCTGGCAGGCTTGGCGCCACGGCCCCTCGTGGAGTGCTCGTCCTTCAGGGGCCAGCGGTTTATGAGGGTTTAAAGTGCTTATTCCAGCCCCGTGTCTAGCTCTGCTGCCAGACACAAAGGTAGGGATCTCCTTCAGCCATAAAGTAATTCCCAGAAGCTGAATGGATCTGTTATGGAAGACACACCCGTGTGAATTAATTTTCAGAGGGCTCACAAAGAGAAGAGAACACAACTGAGGTACTTCTAGGAGGACATGTCCTGGGGAAAGCGCTGGTGGAAGGGCCAGAGAAAACAAGAGGGAAAAGCCCACTCAGAATCCTGCCCAAAGGAGTGAGAACATAGTTTAGGGAAGCTGGTTCCTAATTTCTCCCCACTGCCAAAGTACCATTTTGCCATCTTTTTACAACTCACAGACATCCTTTCCGAATTTGTAAATGATTTCCCTCAATTCTTGCCCTAAAGAGAATAGTCCTTTATTCCCCTAAATATCTGCAAGCCAGTAAGCATCTATTAACTGTACCTCAGTCCCTAAGAGCAGTCAGAACAACTGCGCCTTACACACCCGCTGCCTGTCCGGCCCAGAAAGACCAAAACTATTTATTCTCAAGACTCAAATGTGAGCATGGATGCTCTGCCCAACCCCTAAAGCCCTCATCAAACAGATACAAATGTAGCCTCTTCTCTGGGGCCCTTGCTTTCACCCTCTGCTCCACCCAGAGGAAGTCCGGTTGAGTTATGCATGGTGTCCATGCACACCTTTAAACTCTGTCTTGCACCAAGGACCCCGACCAAGACTAGGGTTATCCAGAAGCTCCAGCTTCTGGGACTGGGGCTGAGAATAAGCAGTTTATAACTTAGGGGTCTCTCCCTGAATAGCTTCTATGAACAGTGACCACAGTATCTTCCTTTCAAAGATGGAGAAGGCTTTACTTCCTCTCTTCTCCATCATCACCTTTCATTTATTCATTCACTCATCACTCACACCTGTCCTCTGCACTTAATGTAGCACTCACAGAGCTGCATCTGCCCTCTTTGTTCCCAAATGGGTCTCGCACAGCCATCAATGAGCCATGCCAGAGATCCAGGGGAAGCATCTCATCACTTTCTGCCGCTATAATTCCAGCTCAGCAGAAGTCACAAGGTGATTTCACCCCCTTCCACCATGCTCTGGCCCCAGCTCCCAAATCATTCAACACGCCCTAGCCCCTGCCAATTTGGTACAACAAATGTCTATTTTCAAAGAAACCTAAGCTGGCCGCTTCTGGTTCACTTCCCTCATAACTCATCACAGGCTGTTTGTGTGACGCTGAGGGAAGCCGTCCTGAGGCTTGTGCTCTCTGAACCAGGATGTCCCCAGTGCCAGCGCTAAGTGGCACTCAAGCCCAGCAAGGCCCACACAGCGGGAGCCGCTCCTGCAAACACGGGCCCTTCCAGTTCTTGCTACTGGTGGCCCGTTTAGCCAGGTCTCAGTGCCAGGTCTTCCCAGGCACAGTAAGAGTGACAGTGCTAGTGACAGGCTGGGCCTCTTACACAGCAAAGCTGTAGCTCAAATATTTATTGTATGTGTCTGGCTTTTACACGGAATTTGCAACCTGCCAGTTACCAGTGTTTACCTTGGTAGAAATTCACGGGAAATCTTAGCCTGAACAGGCCCAGAGTTTATTTTACTGCCAAATAAACAACTTTCTTTGATAAATCATCCATGTGACAATGTTCCTGAAAGACTAAACAAAGATTTCAAGTGCAATCTATAGGGCTTTGAGAAGCCTTCCCAAGTTAATGCATGTTTAATTGGCTGCTCTACGCAAGCTGAAGGAGGGAAAGGGCCTGATGTTTCTTTGGCCATTTGTTTTCCTTTAAAAAAAAAAAAAAAACACACAGATTGGAACTTTGGCTCATTTATGCAAAATAGGACAAAATTTACCAATATTTAAATATTCAGTGGCTTCTGAACATAGCCTGTTTTTGTTTGTTTGTTTGTTTGTTTTTTGGTTGAAGGGAGTGCACGTCACAAGGCAGCTGTTGGGAAAGAAATTAAAAAATTAAAAGCTACCCTGGATATACTATACTACTCGAGGAAAAGGGGAGGACAGAGGGAAGTACAACATGCAAGATCTAAACTCTCTCTTAAACACACCCCAATAAATTCTGAATAGAAAAACTCACATTAGGAATAAGATTTCCAAAAAAAAACTTGGGTGGGCGTGTCCTGGAATTGGTCTATACTCAGCCCAAGCTTTGAGTGTTTTGCAGTCTGAATTGTCTGATGACGTCCAGTTTCACAATGACTTAAGGGTGTCCAACTAAAACTGCTAATATGGAGGGTTGTTTTGTGTTTGCCTTGAGTTTGTTTGAGTTTTGGTTTGGTTTGGTTTTTTAACTATAGCACCTTGAAGCTGCATAAAGTTTTTGCAAGTTTTTCCAAATGAACTTTTAAAAAGGCTCCTTCAGTTTAATTCTCTGTTAGCCAGAGAATTAACAAGGACATTCCATTCTACTTCATAAATATTTTTGCCAAACTGATTTCATTAGTGCTAGAATCTTCTTCCTACCTAGCCTAATTTCCATCCTGAAACAATTCTTTCAAATAAGAAAAGATTATTATGGTTTGAGCAGTCACCATGTTGATTAATTCAATTCTTCCCACAGTAACACAGGAAGCACCATCCACATTTTGCAAATGAGGAGACAGGATCAGGGAGGTTAAGAGACTTCCTCATGGTCTCTCAGCTTATTAGGTTGGGATTTAATCCAAGCCTGTCTGGTCTGAAGCCTATGTTCTTTCTAACCTACTGCACTGTCTGTGTGCCTCTTTCCACAAAGAAAGAAATCAACTATTGCTAAGCTCTTTCTATAGGTTAGGCACAGACATCAGTCCATTTACATTTCACAAACTCGGAAAGTAGTGAAGGAGCACCCTATGCCCCCTTGCCAGGGAGCTTCCTCGACCATTTCTGACAGGATGAAAATGTGATGGGCATGAGAGAACACGAAAGAGGAAGGGTATGGAATCTGGACTGGCTACCTAGGTAGATGCTGATGGGAATAAAAACTGTAAGGGATGCCAGGCAGTGGCCTTGGGCAATCAAGTGACTAACTCTCTTATGTGAGTCTTATTTTCCTCAATCTGTAAGATGAGAGCCCTGGACTGGCTGATTTTTAAGGTCCCACACCAAGCTTGGCATATCTTTAGAATGACACAGGGGCTAAGATGAGCAAGGCAACAGCCAGAGAAACGGGCTGCCTGTGTGGGCTGCGAATAGGCAGCTCATCCCTTACACCCTTCTCCTCTAAGGAAGCTTCAGAGAACAGGGGTGAACTTGAGGGCAAATACTCCTTGCCCCCCCTTCTCCATGATAGTTTATGTATATGTCAAATGATAAGGAGGACATTTTGTTAAGTGAAATAAGCCAGACACAAAAGGACAAATATTGTAGGATTCCACTTATATGCGTACCTAGAATAGTCAAATTCATGGAGACAGAAAGTGGAATGGTGGTTTCCGGGGGTGGGGGGAGGAGATTGGGGAGTGAGTGTTTGAGTACAGAGTTTCAGTTTGGGATCATGAAAAACATCTAAAAAGGGATAGTGGTGATGGTTGCACAACAGTGTGATTGTACTTCATGCCACATACTTAAAAATGGTTGAAATGATCAATTTTATGTTATATATATTTTACCACAATAAATTAAAAAAAAAAAAAAAAGGGCTAGGCACTGGGGTGGGGCCACTCACAACCAGACAATTACAGAACTGCAGGTTGGAGAGTACATCAAAAGACCCCCAAACTATACCGTTTGGCAAATGACCATCCCAAGGAATAACCTACTCAGAACTGGAATTAACCACAAAGAGAGGGAAGTCATGTGTCAGTCTATTCTGAACCAACCATGCCCATGCTTAAATCTGTCTTAGGACAAAGAAAAGCAATCATTTCAACATGATGCAGGGAGGGGAAAGGGCTGAAAAACAGAATTTGGTTCAGGAAAGATCTCAATAACTACACTGACAGCAGAGGACAGAGAGCTTCTGTCCTTGTTTGGTGAGAGCTGTGAAGGAGGCCTTGTCTGCCCGGGACAGGGCTCAGGGCTACTGCCCTCCCTGCAAAGAGCACCTATGAATGTGTACCGAGTGCAGCCTACATGCCGGTTCCTTACATGCTATTTCAGCTACACCTCAACAAAACTTATCCCTGGCTGTCAGTTGCCATTTCACAGAGGGAAACTGAAGCCTGGAGAGGTTGAGAGATTTGCCCAGTATTGCAGGGCATACATATAGTAGCACAGAGAGCATTAAACTCAGTTCCAGAGAATGCCATGCGCCATCCATGGATCCTGGGTTTCTGTGTCCTTTCTCACACTTCAGCATACTTTCATAGGTTCAAAGATGCTAAAGAGAAATGCTTCTCGTTGAAATGTGTTTCATCTGTCTTCTTGCCACAGATACAGCCAAGAAGGAATCAGAGATGGAGATAGAGTGCACCATGCTCACCAAAAGGGAAAATCTGGCTCTTAGCCCAGCTTTTCCTCAGTTCCTTGACATGGCTTCAGAGTGCAAAGTGCTCCCATGTGACTTCGATCCAAACTGCCCAAGGCCTGATTCCTCTGACCACAACTCCAGGTTTCGAGGCTGCTCAGGAACTCTCCAATCTGAGATCGTGGGTGAGCAGGGAACTGCCATCACAACTCACCCAGCCCACTGGAAGGCTGCGAAGGCTCCTGGTTCCGCTCTGGTCTCTGCACTGTCCAACCCAGCCCCAGGCACGGGGAGACTACTTAGAATGGTACTCAGACCGTGAGCTGGGAGTGATACTTCCAGTGTACTTAAAGCACCCGACCCCATGTTCTCCTGCACATGAGATGTCACAACTCCTTGCAAGTACTTAGAGATCTGTGGATGGAATATGTATTGTAGAGATCATCCCTGACAATAAAAACCCGTTGTTCTGAGTCTGCCAACTCCCACCTGGGCTAACAATTCCTTCTCCCATGTCTATTTAATTTTACTTGGGCTAAACTAGATTGCTGAATATTAGGGCTTTTTTTGTTCTTTTATACATACACTCAGTCACCTAAAACAGGGCATGTAATTTTCCTTGAACTTAATAAACAACTGACACAGAGTCACTTGGAAAGGAACTTTCTCCGTTTATGAAAAAAGGAAGTCCAATTTCCAAATCCCAGTATCCCGTCATTCATATTTTCATCTGACAAGCTTTTCTTTTATGCCGCCATGTCTAAGACACTGTGCCAGAGACTATGTAAGTACAAACAAGCCTTGTTTCTGTTCATGCTAAGACACAGATTATCGCTCCATTTGAACATGAAGCATGTTTTCTTTGTCAGGGGTACAAAATGAACAGCACGTCTCACAATTCACGGGCATCTTACACTAGGTAAAGTATGGTACACGATACAGACCCTGCTCTCAAGCAGCTTACAGATGTTCCAATTACGGTGCTGGCAGCCGGTTTTCCTCATCTGCGGGAGGAAACCACGGTTTGGTTTGGAAAGGCTGAACCCATTTTTTGCAAGAGATCAAACTGCCCTTCAGAGTAAAACACTGTGCCTTCCAACAGCAGCACAGCCAAGACACCTTGAGAAAGGGGTGTGAACAAATTAGTGAAGGTGCAGGAACCTCTAAAAATATTTCTTTGAGGGGAATACTCCCAAATGCTACCTGTGAGTGCTGATTTTTCTTTCCTATTTGACTCATTTTAGGGTTGCAATGTATGGTTTTACTCTTTATGAGGAAACATATAGTGGAAAAAAAAAATCCAGCAGGCAAGGAAAATTTCTGGGGGCAAAGTAATCTTTTTCCACAGCGAGAAAATACTGGGCTAAAAAAAAATTGCCACCTGAATTCTCAAGTTCAAAAAAGTGGAGAAGCCAGTACAAGAGAAAGCTCTAAACTATCTTACTGTGTTTCCTTGAAAATAAGACCTAGCCGGACAATCAGCTCTAATGTGTCTTTTGGAGCAAAAATTAATGTAAGACCAGGTCTTATATAATGTAAGACCGGGTCTTATATTATATAAGACCTGCTCTTATAATGAAATAAAACCGGGTATTATATTAAATTATGTTATATTATATTATATTATACCCAGTCTTCTATTATAGTAAAATAAGACTGGGTCTTACATTAATTTTTGTTCCAAATGATGCATTAGACCTGATTGTCCGGCTAGGGTCTTATTTTGGGGGAAACACAGTAGCAGAAGTATATCGTCACGCACATTCCTACCAGAAAAGCTTACAGGTATTTGCAGATACTGGAGAAGAAGCTAGAGAGAGTGGTCAGAGGTGGGGTCCTAACCTCACAGCAACTACAAATCAGATCCGCACATCCCTGGGATAAGTCAACATGAAGGAAAGACAGCTATGGGCACTGAGTTGTTAACAGCAGGATTGTTAGTGTGGCAGCTTGCACGTACTATATTGGCCTGTTTAAGAGACGAGGGCAGCACCCTGTTGTCATACAGCAGGAAAAGCAGAGACAACAAAAAGCAGATCAGTCCGCCCTAAGTTAAGCACAGCAGGCAGGCTGACCACCATGTTGAATTCAGAGACTTTGCACCACCTAACTTTTGGCTTTCCCACATCTGGTGCTTGATCCAGACTGATCCAGCTGCATTCCTGAGCATCAGCACACAGGTGTTTCTACTGATGCTTTCCCTGTTGGGGGAAAAAAATGTGCTCTGAACTGAGGAGGTACAGTGCAGGGGTGGAGAGATTAGTGGCCAAGCAGACCAGCCAGAGAGTTAAAAATGTACTGCCCGAGGAGGAGGTAATGGGTTGGACACGCAGGAGTCCACGGAGGCACTGGCAGGGGGGCAAGTGTGTGTGCTGACCCAGAAGGAATACACCCCTTGCTCCTGGAGCTCACTGAGAGCTTTCCAACAACCTGACATCTTCCCACCGGGGATGTCAGAGCCACTTAATGCAAAGTTTGATCCCTGGAGTAGGGAGTAAAACATTCTTTTTCTTTTCCGTAGTGTGTCAGCTTGCATTGCTGAATTTCTTTGTTTCCTAACTGAATCCCATCAGCGTAGCTGACTGCCTCACTTACTTGAAATGAACTAAACTAGGAAACAAGTTTCTCAACAAGGCTGCATTCCCAGGGTGCTGAGAAGGGCAGAGCTAAGCTCAGCCCCTGCAAAGAGAGAAGGGAAAAACAAACTCCTATCTACTGTCTTATAAGAACATTATAAATAAAAAGGCAAAAAGTCTCTCTTGCATCCAGATCACAAAAGCCTGGCATACACCCATACCTACGCTGAGGAGACAAATGCCTTTAGGGCAAAGTCCAGCAGCTGTTCATCTTCCCTTAAGTGGGGGAGGCAGCATGACAGAGAGTAAAAGTTCTATAAACTCAAGAAGAAAATAATCTCAGGGCTAGAAAAACACAGTCCCAAACAGCTAATCTCTCAGATTCACCAAGACTTGACTGGTTATTAAAGTAAGATATACCCCTCCCTCCTATAAGCAGTGAGCAAGTGCTTGCTGACTTGGCAGGTACCTACTACAGTGGGAAAAGGAGATCCATCCCCAGGTGAGTTACCTGAGCACCCTCTAAACCAGGGGTGTCCAAACTGCGGCCTGTGGGCCAACTGCGGCCCGTGATCCATTTTTTATTGGCCCACAGCAAATTCTAAAAATATATTTAGTTTACTTAAATAAACCAGGTGAGGCAATACGTACTTCATCTCGAGTGAGTGGCCCGGCTGTTTGTGTATTTTACTGCAAATGGCCCTTGGTGAAAAACGTTGAAAAAAGTTTGGACACCCCTGCTCTAAACCCTTGCCCTACACCACAGGTCAACCTTCCACATTCAAATTCTTTCCCCAAGGCTTGCCTCTTCAGCTCATGTCTAGGGAATGTCTCTAGTTTAACTAGCTGCCACAAAGTCCCCAGCTACCAACCATAATTTTCGTGGACAACTAGGGGAAGAGGGAGAAAACCTGATAACAAGTTCGGGTTGGCAAGTTCCAGGCAAAAATCTGAGCATAAGCGTGGATTCTCTTCTCATAGCTCCTCAGCATTAACTTTGGCCTTGAGTTTCCACAGACCCCTGTCAGCTGGTGAGTTAAAAAATGACTCCACAATTCTCTAGGAAATCAGTGATTGGTGTTTGGTCAAAATTTTTTTTCAATTTTTAGTTAAATTTTAATTTATGCTAAATATTTTGGGGGGGAGCAAATATATGGTGACGCAAGGAGAACTGACTCTGGGTGATGAACACACAATGGGATTTATCGATGATGTAATACAGAATTGTACACCTGAAATCTATGTAATTTTACTAATAATTGTCACCCCAATAAATTTAATAAAAATAAAAAATAAAAAAATATTTTGGGATATGGCATCTAGCACAGTACCTTCCACTCAAGAAATGTTGAATGAATGAATAATCAATGAATGATCAGATGTATTGAATTTGAGTTTCTTAACTCACATTCAGGCATCACCTGCCAGTCACCTCCACACACTCAGTTCCAGGGTTTTCCATCACACTTCCCTCAGGAGCTGAGCCTTATGAAAGTTACATGAGCATATACATTAGCTAATATACTACCTTCCAGACTTTACTCTAACATGATTCCCTGGATTTGATGAAATGTCGAGGGGCCAATTTCTAAAAGTGAGCGTGGTGATTTACAATATCTGAAGCGGATCAATGAAATCCACGAGAGCGGCCCCTTAGTTATCCCTTGTAAGGATCTTTAAGGAACACAGCTACACCTGAGAAGAGTCTTCCTGCCCCACACGTGCAGCAAAAATTTTCTCATCAAGATCTCTGAGAAATTTTATTTACGTCCTTTTTCTCTATATCCAATGTGTCTTTAGGAAGGAATCTCATCCCCATTTGCGGGAGAAAAGCTTGTTGCTAAGGCAGTGGGGGGCCATGGCAGGAGCTCTGCCAGGCTCAGCCTGGCGTTTGGCACCCGCTGACTGATGAGGCAAATGTGTGACCATTGAGAAGCAAATGTCACCACGATCAGATGGAAGGGTAATCAGAGCCCACTACAATTTTATCTGAGTTTATTTAAAATGACAAGAAAAAGGGTGTGACAAACACAAGCAGCAAAATGCAGAGTAGACCAAATCTTCCTAGTGGTCCTGCTGTCCTCCCCCAAGAACGAAAGAGGCAGGCAGAGACAGCTAGTGCAGAAATAAAGCACACAAAAGGCATCCATCCTCAAGAAGCTCTCTGTGGCAAAGGGTGTGAATTCTCCAACTTCTATCCTGTCACAATGACACAATCCCTGAGAATATGTCTGTTACACGTATAATTTCCTTTAACTCACACGTGCACTCACATATGTGCGGCTCATTCAAACACAGTATTCTGCCAGTACAAGGCCCTTATTATGCCTGGTTAATAACGTGGAGTAGGTTTCTAAAGGGACATAAAGACTCATGGTACCTACCGTTCTGCTTTTCCTGGTAAGAATTCTGTATGAAATCCAGCCCGAGGGACACAGCGCAGGCACCATGAGAAACGCACTGTTCGGTGTCAGGCTAAACCTATCCTTCAGCAAAGCAGGCCTGGCCCAAGCCACTTGCTGGCATCCATATAAAATGGAGGCAGGCGCAAGGGAGTCAGCCCTTCAAATGGATGTGGTTTACGTTTACTTTTCCCAGAGGAGAGACTCCCAGGGTTTCCGGGGCACAGGTCTTCTGCAGGACAGACTATAAGGGACCATCTCTGATAGGCCCCTTGAGATCTGCTCCCCAGGCCACATCCAACCCTTCTCCTGGGGCTGTAAGTGCTGATGCGAAGTTGCCTTATAAAGCCGGAGTGATGTGGGGGGAAAGGGAGAGAAGTCCTGCTACTATAGGGATGTCAATTTTCTTTGCCTGAAAGGACTCCTCTGAATGCCCTAATGATGGACTCTCCCCTCCCTGGAAAGGCACCCCATCCTCAGCCATTTCAGATCCTGGGTAGAGTGGTGCTGACACCTAGGGGTGGATGGAGAAAGAGCCAGCATGGAGAGAAGGCCAGCTCAAGCTGCCCGCGGCCAAGGAGTGGCGTTTCCCCTAGCTCCTGTCCACCTGTCCCAAATCTCCCTCCCTCCATTCCTACAGAAGGTCCCTAAAAGCCTGTCCAGTGATCTCTCCTACAGAAGGATGAAAGCAAAATTTGACTTGAATAAAAACTGGCCAGTTCCCCACCCTATCTGGTCTTCCATCTGCCTGAGAAAAGCAGCCATTGGGAAGATTGGAGGTAGAAAATATAAAGCTCCATAAAGATGCATCAACAGGCTCTGTTCAGCAGGGCCAGGAGGAACCAGGGAAAGTCAAACCTCCCTGAGGAGGCCGGGGATGCTTTCTTACCAAATTCGCTCGCACAGAGATGTTCAATTATGGCTTCAGATTTCAATTCGTTGTCACATGGAGGACACACAGTTGTGCCTAGGAAGGGAAAGGGGGAGAAACAGGAGCTGTGAGTTACAGGGCTATGGGATGCAGGAAAGAACCGTCCCTGGGAAAGACATCAGCCCATGACCAGGATGAAAGTAGTTAAAGGTCTTCTTGAATTTCTCAAGGGCAACCTGAGAATCGAAAACAAGAGACCTGGAGCCCAGGGCCTAAACCTATAAACCGAACATGGTTTCCTGAAAATTTGGGGGCTAGAGCTGTTGAATATGGCACAACTTAAACCAACATTATATAGGGCTGGATGGGGCAGGTCCTATGAATTGTGGCTTGATGGGGTACGATGGGTTCCTGTGAAAAGCTGACTTTTCACATATAGTCCAGTTGTTTGTTTCCTGTTCGTTTCTCCCCTCTCCTTTAAATATTCCCCTTTGATTCCTGCCCCCTTTCCATTCCCAAACTCCCAAGACAGCAGATCAACCTGACCAGCTCTCTAGGAGCCAAGAAAAAAAAACTCTGCCAGACTCACAAACTCTAACCCCAGGCCCTGAACACCCGTCTCCAAAAGGGCTATTGCAGTATGAGTTCCTAGCAAGAGCTGCCAAATGGGAGGACAGAGGTGGATGGGAGAGACCCTCTGGAGGCGTTTTCACGGCACTGTGAAGTGCTTTGAAGAGGAGGGGTGTGTGTGTGTGTGTGTGTGTCCAGTGTGAGGGCCACTGGGAGGTGGCTAAGCCCCAGGGGAGGAGGCACCTGAGGCCAGGGCTAGAGGCCTCCTCCAAGCCAAACTTCTGCTGATCCTGGAGGGATCCCTAAGAGGTAAAGTGCCTTCATGGAAGGACAGGGAGAAAGTGGTACAGTGGAATCCCCAGAAGGATGTCTTATCATCACCCCTACCACCATCACCATCATCACTGCCATCATCATCATCATCACCATCACCACCTTTCAAACAACCTGGAGTTTAATCCATGGTCTAGGGAAGCATTACCATGTTTTAAGAGCACGCCCTTCCTGGCACAGCACTGGAGGCCACGCCAGCCTGGAGCTAAGGAGCACAGGAAAGTCACCACAAGGAAAGACGGTGTGCTGAGCGACCCCCGCTCACATATAAGGCTCTTTGTCCCCTCCTTCCCGTCCCTCTCCACTGCTTCTGCTATCTCCTCCTCAGTGAGCTCCCTCCTTTGTGGCTCAGTGAAATGGGCAAAGCCTCCCAAGATGGATGATAAGGAGGGAGCTGCACAGCTCCTAGGACACAGCTGATCCAGAGCTGATCACCCACTCCCCACTTCCAAGCAGGGTCCCTGCATGGCCTTAGTCTCTGTTGCCAGATTCCTCTCTCGCCTTTACTCTATACTCAAGGCCAAACACTATTCTCAGTGCAGCAAGAACCACAGCCGCACCCCCAGCAAAAGACTGTATGACTGTCTTTTGGCCCAGATGTTGGAAATTTGGTTTTCACCTAGAGCTTGAGACTGGTAGTGTTCATAACAAAGGGAATACTTTATCCAAAATTTTGCATATGGTTCTTGCTTCCGTGGGGAGAAAAACAGGGAAAGGAAGCCCTGCAATAAAAGAAGGACCATGGTACTTAAACCAGGAGAGTCAATTGTGCTTTGGGGTTTCCTTGTTTAGGTTATTTTTTAAAAAGTAGAAGCTACCACATTGCAAGGTTCCATAAGTATAATCTTGACCAAACAAGTCGCAGAGCCAAAGCTATTTCCAGGTTGCCATCCACGCCACATACTCACATCATCGCATCTAGACACTCGGAGTTCCCTGACCCTACTGGCAGCCAAGGGCTCTGTATCCTACAGGGGCATTTTCCTCAGGCCCATCAGTTACTCTTGACCTTCCGTGCCTCTCAGGATGGCAGGAGCTCATTGAGGTGACCTCTGTGTGTTCTCAATGTGGCTTTCCCCATCTTGCTTTCCTTACAGCCAACTCTGGAGCAGCTCAACCCAGAGAAGGGAGGAATGTTAATGCAATATTAATCTGTGCCCCCTCCAATTGTCCTTGGGGCCCCTCAGGCTGCCTCAGCAGGAAAAATCCATCCAGTCATTCATCTGCGAGGTAGAACTAAATCGCTGTTTTAAGGCATATTTAAAATAATATTTAAAGCAAAGAAACAAAAAACTAAAATGTTTTGTGTTTTATCAATATTTAAGGAGGAGTAGAGGAGAAAGTACAACACTGGAATCAGGATTAAGTGCAGTTTTAAAAATCAATGCACACACACGCACACAGCACATTCTCTCCCCTCCCCTTCTCTCACACTCATACGCACAAGTCTCTCTCTGTCTCTCTCTCTCTCTCTCTCTCTCTCACACACACACACACACACACACACACACACACACACACACACACACACAGAGCAGGCCTTTCCTGGGCAGCTCCATGGTACATGGAGAAGGGACCTATAGAAAGCGCGAATGAGGGTACTGTGGCCTCTGCAATCTATGACTAAAACTACCAGGCTAATGTAATGCACAACATGCCTAAACAACAACTCAACTAAAAGTATGTGCTTATTCATACAACTTGAATCAGGAAAACCTGGCAGGGAGAGGAAACAACTATTTATCAGCCTGGGAGTACACAGGTCTAATGTAAGATTTAGAAATAACTTTCCTGGAAAAAGAAAACTTGCCTCTCCTATAACAAATGCAGCTTGGGCAGTGGTAGCCTTTTGGGGGGAAAGGTATCTTCTGACTCATTTTCATTATCAAGTTTATCTTTAATAACAAAGAGCTACCAATACCCCAAAACTATACATGTCCAAGGATATGAACAGAAACCAGTCAAACCATGCAGAGATACGATGCTGTTTTGAAAATTCAGTTTTAATCTTAAAGAAAAAGAGGCAATAAAAGTAGTGCAAGTGTACTTATTGTTATCCACAAGTAGCAGTTCTTATTCCGGAGCCACCAGCCTTAAGGTAATGAGGTCCAGTAATGTGGTCAGTCTCAACCTGCCCCTACACACACACACACACACACACACACACACAGAGCCCTCCCACTTCCATGCTCAGCTGACCGTCTGTGGCCATTCAGCCTCAGAGGAAGTGATGTGGGGCTCCCTCCCACTGAGTGGCTGCAGTCCTGGGGAGCAATGGATGCCCTCTCAGGATAGAGCCTCTCACCAAAAATGCTGAGGGAGAACCAGTTCCCTAGTCCCACACCTGAACTGGTCCTCTCACAGCCTTTCTCTCTGTTCAGCAGCTGATCTTGGGAGGGTGACTACCTGGGCACACCTGGGATGGAGGGAAGGGGAAAGGAGGATGGTACAAAGGTCCAGACTGAAGAAGTGGCAGACAAGTGGAACAGCAGCCAAGGAGTACAAGGCTTCAAGATGACAATTATTTCGTTTTCTGCTACTTCATCTCAGCCTTTTGGGGGGCTCATCTGGGAGGATTCTTTCCCCTTCATAAGGAGACACCCCAGCCAGTCCCCACATCTCCCCCTCAGAACGTGTTCCCCCAAAGGTCTCCACTTCATGACTACCAGCTGTCCCAAAAAAAGGCAACTGGGAGTGGACTCAGCGCAAGCCGAGCAGACCACAGCCTCCAGGGACAGGGTTGAGCCAATGCCCCAGAGCCAGGCAGAGGAAGGGGAGAAGGAATATTCTGTGGGCAGCAGGGGCTGGCTCCACACCCGCAAAACACAAAGTGCTTTGTTTGCTCTAGGGAACTGCTCAGCTCCCGATCTCAAAGGGCTGCCCTTCCTGGAGGTTAACCCTGTGCAGACACCCAGGAAGCGGAGAGCAGAGGTGCTGAGACCTCACCCCTGCCTGCTGCCTTTCCCACCTAGCCGGGATCCATGCCACCCAATATTGGTCACACTGGACTTATCTTCTCCCTCCCTGGAATAAGCAAGAGCATTCAAAATTCGGGGTGCCTCTTTCCCCATACCTATCCCTACCCTCACTCTGGGGGAGCACACCCTTCAGTGGACATCTTGTAGGCATCACTTCAAGATGCCCTAGGTCAGCAAGCAGCCCCACCCCCCACCGTAAGCCCCCTTCCCAAAAACACTCCGGATTTAGGCCCCTGTGCTAACAGCACCTGAGTATGTGTCTCCCAGCTCAGATTACTTCTACATCCTTGAGTCTCAACTCTGCTTTGGAAGAATTAAGGGTTGAAATCACGCCTATAAAAGTTAGGCCACTGCGTTGGGTTTTTTGTTTGGTTTGTTTTGTTGCCTCTCTGGGATTTTTTTTCCTCCCACTTCAAGAATTGCCCTTTAAGCGGGAGGGGGTTCGAAGAGGAACCTCAGGCCCTCGGAAACCAGAGGCGGTTAGGAAAGTCTCCAATTTGCGGAGCTCCACTCCCCAAGGAGAGACGAACAATGAACTAATTACACCTTTATCTTTCTAATTACCTGAGGATTTGCGTAAATGAGAAAAGCCGGGGGTATGAAAGAGTGAGATACAAGAGGCTTTCCATCCCTAGCCCTCCTGAAGCTGTTACCTGAAAGGGGTGGAGAAACAGAAATCCCCAGTTTCTAAACTTTTTTTTTTTTTTCTCAGCCAGTTCTGCAGCAGTCCTGGTCTACTTGGCTGAATGACTAGTTAAGGAAAGAGTTGTTGTTTAGTTTTTTGGTGTTTTTTTTTTCAATCCTCATGGAACCTATTAAAACAAAGCTGCGCCTTAGCATGTTCCGGCCTTTCTGAGCTTTCTACACTTTGGGTTTGGTTTTTTCCCTATTGGCGCATCCCGTCTTCAGATGCTAAACCCTTCGGTGGGGACTTGGTTCCCTCCCAAAAGAGAGACGAGCGGTTCTTTTATTTGGCGCATAAGGCTTTGTTCCAGGTATGGAAAAATGAGACTGAACCCCAGGAAGAGCCGCTCCAGGAGCAGGACCGAGTTTGTGTGGGGCGGAGGAGCAGCCGCCGCTGCGGGGGAAGCCCCGCCGTTAGTGCATCTGGGTCCGCACAGGCGCTAAGCAACGCCTTAGACGGACTGGAAGCTTTGAAAAATACTTCTGCACAGCTTGAGAGCAGTCTCTGGGGAGCACGTCCGAACTACCAACTGGAGCGGCGGCGGTGATCCAGCGGCAGGGGCTTTCCCGCAGCCCCCGCAGCAGCCCGGCCTGCCCCGGGGTCCCTGGCCGCTTGGGGCGTCCGAAGGGGTGGCCTTACCTTGGGGCTTGGAGGCTTCGGTAGCATTGGGCGGGGTCATGGCGATGCAGACGTCCCCCTCGGGGAACTTGTCACACTTGAGCATCTCGGGCCAGTAGAAGCCGAAGAACTGCATGACCGGCTCGCACGAGTCGCGGACGGCCTCGCAGAGCCAGCGGCACGGGTAGATGGGCCGGTCCAGGCAGACCGGCGCGAAGAGCGAGCAGAGGAAGACCTGGGTGCCGATGTGGCAGTTCTTGTTGAGCAGAGGCACCCAGCTGCTAGCCTGCTGCTTCACCTCGGCCATGGTCTCGTGCTCCAGCAGGTTGGGCAGCACCATCTTCTTGTAGCCCACGTTGTGGCACAGCCGCAGGTCCGCCGGGATGTCCACGCACTGCGGCGGCTTGGTGTAGAAGCGCCCGCTCTGGTACGAGCCGATGTCCGACTGGAAGCTCACGTAGTCGTACTCGCTGGCCGAACCCGCGGCCAGCAACCCGGCGGCCAGCGCCAGCAGCACGCCCCCGGCGGCCCCGCGCCCGCCCCCCGCGCCGCGCCCGCTGCCCATGCTGGCTCAGCGCACTCGCTCCCGCGACGTCGGGGCTGCTTCGGCCGCCTCCCCGCGCGCGTCCCGCCGCAAACTTCCAGGAGTCTCCGGGGACAAAAGGGGTCGTACCCACCCTGGCCTGGGTCGGTGGCCGCGCGCTCCTGCCCAGTCCTCGGCGGGTGGCGGCCCTCGGCCTGCCGCGGGGAGGGTAGCGCGCGCGGCCTGAGTGCTGCCTGGGCTCCGGGGCGCGCGGCACCTACTCCCGAGGCTGCAGGACTCGAGTGCCCGGTGCTCCTGTTGCAAAGCCCTCGGAGTCTCCCGGTGCAGCCAATCAGCTCCGGGCTGCGGCGAGCCGCACTCATTTAGCACGTCAGTCACCGGCGCAATTAGCCAATCGCTTCACTTGCTGGAGGGTTTGGTTTACTAGAACCAAACACAGGTCAACACCCCTTAAAAAAACAAAATCAAAAAAATAAATAAATAAAAGAAGGAAAATAATGAGAGAAAATAGGAAAAGTAAAGAAAGAGGAAATAGAAGTGTGGGGTGGATCATGAGAATGTTTGACGCTGTAATTAACTTGCTTAGGTTCTCAAAGAAGCAAGGAATTTAACAATACTTGCAATTCCAGGAGCTAACGGAGACTCTTTTTTACACTTCTTCCTAATTCCAAGCAGCAGCCCACAGAACAAGCAGCTCACCTCTTCGGTTTTGTTCTGTGTAGCTGCAGTACAAAGACAAGGCGGTTTCCAGACAAACATGGGCTCAGAAAGGCAGAAGCGACAGAGGTCTGCTTTTTAATCCCCAGCCGGCCAGGCTTGGCTCCTGCAAAGACAAGAGGAAGGTGTAGTTGGGGCTGTTTGCTGGTTTAAAAATGCAGCACCTTTCCAGGTGGGATAACGGGATGGTGGCCCTCCAACAAAACCAAAGGCACTAAGTAAATGTTGCTCGGTGTGGCAGGAAATATTGCTGCAAAGGTGTTAGCTTTGGGAGGGCAGTTTTTAAAAGTAAAGGAAAAAAAGAAAAGAGAAAAAAAAAAAACCTACTCAAGTCCCAGCCCGACAGCGTGTCTGTGTGTGCACGCATATCCACATTGACATGTTTGTGGTGTAGAAAGCCAAAACATTAAAAACACATGTGCACTTATCAGCCTGGTGTGTGTAAATATCAAATCCATCACTCCGGCACACATGCTACATTCAGAGCTGGCCCAGGACCCTCAAGTCAAAACCACCGGCTCCCATTAGGGCAGAAGGCAAGCGGAGAATATTAGCAGAAACACAGCCTGGCCTTCTCATCTAGCCCCCCAGGAACAGAAGTCTCCATGCCACCCTCCACCTCAGAGTTCCTGGGAATTCTTTGCTTCAAACATTCCCCTGAGAGGGAGGGTCAAGCTCCAGAGACCTGGAAGTGTGACCATGGCTGACCCAAGGGACAAGAGACAGCAACAAGCAGTTCGTAGAGTTCACTGGGTCTCCACACTGCATGTGTCCTGAAGTGTGGGTGGAGAGAGGTGAAGGATGCTAAAAAATCCGCATCTGAGCTGTGTGATACTAGTGCCCCATGTGGCAAATGGGCCACAGATCTTAGAGTTGAAGGCAGACACTGTAGGAGGCGCTGCCTTGCCAGGCCAGTTTGTTTGCAAGGCTCCAGGGAAGCTGGCTTTGGACTCTGCAGACCAAATTTCTTGATGGACAGATTCCAAGTAAAACTACTTGAGTTTGTGAAGAAGCAAGGCTATTTTCTTAAAGCACTCATGCCCATACAGAGATTGTGATTCCACTATGCACACAAGCAGCAACTGCAGATGGTCAACTTCTCTGTCATTTTCTAGGCTAATGAAAGGTGCACCAAAACGAATGGGGTGGAAAGGAGGCAAAGCGATCTGAGAAAGATAAAGCACTACTTTGGATGGCAAAGGGTTAATCCCTAAACAATTGGTAATGCTCAGCCAGAGAAGCTGGGGAAGACATTCCTCATAAAGAATAGACTGCAGGAGACCGGGCAACTGTGTCTCAATTCAAGGGGCATTTAGAGAAAAATGTTGTTTGGTAGGGGGTCCTTTTCTGTCCTCCAGCCAGGCTCTCAGGCCCAAGCCAAATGTGACTGTTTACTCACTCCTCAGAAAGAGTTGTGTTAGTAGATAACATCCTCTCACCTCTGAATCCAGGCTTGACTGATCTCTCACTCATGTTTGCACAGTTTACCCTAACAGTGGGAGGACTTGGGTCTGTCCACCATCTCAATTCTGGAAATCTGTCCAGCTAACCACACGTCTACCAGTCCTGGAGTCTCAAGTCAGGAGTAAATCTCACAAAGCCTTTCAGGGGAGGCCCTAGCCTATGTCTGGTTGTTCCCCATTGACTTTGATTACCCCCAATCCCCAAGTCCCCACCCCATCCCAAGAAGATCTTACTGCTTTAGAGAGAGGCCTCTCAGGCCATGCCAGGGTCACAATTGTCTCAAGAACAAGCAGGGAGTGTGGATGTAAATAAGACCCCAGAACCTCCTGTACATTTCTGGTTCCTTCCAAGGCCCAGCTGGAGAGGAAGAACTTCAGTGCTCAGTCCCACTGACAGACTTTAACCCACACCTGGGCTTTCGGAGGATAAATTCCAGTCAGTTCACATACTATATAATGGGTGCCAGACAGAGGAGCCTGAAGACTTTGTATTGCAGTGCTGCATACGGTCTTTTGGTCCCTTTCATACTGTTACAGCGTGGCACTTCAAAGCCCAGTCTCCCTTTTCCCAATGGCAAGAAGGTGTATGTGTGTGTGTAGAGAAGAAAGTTTTAAAACAAAGGTTCTTTAAACATGCTACTGACATGACAGAGCTCCCAGAAACCTGTGTTCTTCAATATGAGGATAGGGGCAAAATACAACTTTAAACTTGTGTTTTTCATTTTAAAAGAGTTCTGATTTGCTCACACTTCCAGGTGCCCATACGTGAAACTTGGAAGTGGGTTCCCTGTTGCTTCATAACACCAGCTCAAGGATGCATTCTACAGTCTGCCCGTTGCCCAAAGCTGACTGTGGGGCCAAGCAGGGTCATTGAGGGGCCTCCCAGGTGCCTACCTGGTGGCCTCTTCCCCCACACAGAGCTCCTTCCTGCCCTCTCCTAGAAAAACTGGGGGTGGAAGAGCCTTTCCAGCCTGTTCCTCCTATTCTGTTCCATTATCATGTCATCAGTGATTTTTAGGATACTCTCCAAAGATACAGTCAGAATCCTTTCCGGCAGCCAGGAGTGGTGCAGCAAGGCAGGAGATTCTCTTGCCTGTGGCTGGGTGGTGATAACTTTGGTGCATGCAGAGAAAAGCATTCTGGACCAGTCAGGACATATCGAATATGGCCTCGGTTGTGCTCCTTACAGGCTGGTGGCTCCAATGTTATCCCTCTGGCCCTAGAGTTCCCATCTGTAAATCAGCGCTGTAAATAATGCCTGCCCTGCTACCGCATGAAGTGAAATATGTGAATTCTCAATAGCTAGTGTCAGTGAGGCACACAGTTAGGTTTTCAGTAAAGTCTGAAACGTTTAGAGGGTATTCCACATAGGACATCATGAAGCACAGTCATGTTCTTACTTGGACAAGCTTCTTTTCCATCCCGCCTCTGCGGAGGTGCAAATACTGTGTCCACCTTATTGATCCCGAGACCCTCTGACTCAAGAACTGGCCTGACCTGCTATCTAGGGTTTGGGACTGTCTAGGAAGACTCATAAAAATTCAGAGTTGATGACAACTCCACCCCTAGCCGCTGTCACCTCCCTGCACCCACAGCACCGGGGCACCCTTCATCACAGCACTCACACTGATGTCTTATAACTGCGCGCTGTGGGGTATCTACTGCATGGCTGTGAGCTCTGGGAGAGCCAGAAGCTTGTCTTACTTTGTCTCGCTTGTCCCTGCATCCCAGGCATCTAGCATGGTGGCAAGCATACCGTGAGTGCTCAGTAAGGCCCTCCACCCCAACAAATACAGAAACATGTAGGAGAGGGAGGAGCCACGTGAGCGACCCAGGCTAAGAGAGGTACTACACTTGAGCATTGATTTTTGCACTGCATTTCCTGAGAACCGAGGCAATAATGAATCACTCACAGTTCTCTTTGTCTGCAGGAAAGGAACATCTTTCCTAGATCTGAATCCTAAGGGGACTCATCATTCAGGCCTCCTACAAAGATTGCAAAGAGAGCGTGGCCCTTTTGCATTGGCTCTCCTCCTGTCCCAGAGCTGACCTATGGCCAGCTGTCACATCCAATTCACCTATCTCCCCAGGGCTTGCACCCACTCGACTGCTCAATAGAGGATGGGCATTGGGTGGTTTGATGAATGTAGTGGCCAATTCCGGGAGGAAAACAGAACTTCCTGTAGATCCTGCATAGACACTGACCCTCAGACCCTAAGGCAATCCTGTGTGAAAACAGAGACTGGTGCCTAGAAGGCTGGGGTTTCTGGGAGCCTCTGACAGCACTTGGGGTGGGGGCAGTGGGCAACGGAAGCTGGAAGGGTGCTCCACCTGTAACACCTGTGCCAGGTCCTGGCTTCAGAGCTCAAGGCTTCGAGGCTTTGCTGGGACACCACGAGCAGGAAAAATGAGTCTTTAGGAACCCCCACCCCAGCCCCGGTGATCCCCGGAGTGAAAGTGAAGTGACACATGCTTCGGTGACAGGAGGCCCGTAAATCTGCTGAGATTGCTGCAGGGAGGGCAGCAGCCCAGGCAGACACATTCCCCTAGGAGCCATGTGCTTATTTACCTAACCCTTCGTAGCAGGCACGCCAGACAGCTCCACCGCCTTTCTCAAGGGTTGGAGCTGAGAACAACTTGGATATAAATGAGGTGCTGGGAGGAGGAGTGGGAGAGAGCCCATCATCACACTCCGTCTCCCTTCGGGAGAGCCTTTCCTTTCCCTCCCCTCTGGGTCTGGTGACCTCACCCTCGGCTGTGAAAGCACTTACCTCCAGGTCTCCATCTGGGCGGGTGGGAGGTCTTCTCCTCCCATTCTCCCTCCACCTGAATGTGCAACCCCCATCCGAGAGGCAGTGCTCAGCTGGGTTAAGGCACAGTGTCCCTTCGAAGAGTAAGCTGCCTTCCCGCAGTCTTTCCCAGTTTGCACTCTATGTGCATTATTGCATCGGGGCCTCATAAAAAGGCTCTGAGCTGGCAGAGAAGTTGTTATTCCCATTTCATAGAAGAAGACCCAGAGGCTCAGAGTGGTGGGACCCTCACCAGCAGTCCTACCACCAAAGCACTCTGGTGCCCGATCAACTGGGTCAGGGACACCGATCTTTGGATTCCAATCCTGTTGACTCCGCACTAGGCCTAATATCCTTTGTTAAATGCCAGTGCCTGGACTGTCATTACCTCTTATTATGAATCCATTTATCAGACTCTCCCAAGAGGCCAGCAGGAAGGAAAAGATGGTTCTGAAAGAGGGAGAGGATGGAGAGACAGATCTGACAGTCTGGGCAAATGAGTGAGGTGTCTTCCTGTGGGATCTTGGGATGGAAGGAGAGTAGGATAAAGTAGCGAGTGCCTGAGGGGTCAAAAGTGGGGGATTTGAGACTGCTGCAAGAGAGGGTCCCCGGGGTCAGTCCTGGGTTACAGAGGTGACACAGTGCTCTGTGCAGGCAGCTGCCAATAAACCGTGTGTAGCTAACTTACCATCATGCGGATACCCAGAAGAAATGCTCTAGGGATAAAATATTGTGAGCCATGGAAGGAGGAAGAGCACACTACATACCCATGAGACAGAGAGAAAGAACACTATACAAGAGCTGATGCAGGTGGTAAGGCAAGAGGTCTCTGTGGTCCTCTCTAGGGCCTGGACATTTTGAGAGTTTCATGGTCTTTCCAGGGGTGATATTAAAAATATTTAAAACCTGATGTGGCATGACTAATCAGATTGTATGTCAGACAAAAACCACCTGTGTCATCCTACAGGTGTGTGAGGGCTGGATCCCAGCCCTGGGGCAGTTCCAACAGAAGTGTGAGTGAATGTGCAGTTCCCAGGATGCACCAGGCTGCCTCCCGCCTCTGTGCTGAGCTCACGCTGCCCCTGCAGGCCCAGCTGTCCTCCCAGCCCCTATCCAAGACTCAGCTCTCCACCTCCTCTTGGCTGGCCCAGGGTCCCCCAGCTAGAAGTAGCCATGTTTACATGTCTAGAGCTCCTCTGGAGCTTCTTGAGGACAGAAACTATATCTTTTCCATCCTTGTATCTCCAGTACTTAGCCCAGTGCCTGCCACATAGTAGGTGCACAATCGACATGGGATCAGTGAATGAGATTGGCCCTATGACCCAGCTCTGAGCAGTGAGAAATAAGTGCAAGTTGGTAAGTGGGGCACAACCTTAAAGGGCGTACATCTTGACCATCTCCTCTTCTTCCTGCCTGGAATTCAGATACAATACCAAGACGTACAGCAACTATCTTGCAACTATGTGATCACAAGCATGAGGATAAATGCCCACACACGAGGGTGGAAAGATGGAAAGAAGCTGGGTCATAAGGAATAACCTGAGTGGCCTACCCTGGAATTCTTGTTAGGTGAGACCTACAATCTCTCTCCCTCACTTGCTTCAACCCAAAGTCATTTGGGTTTTCTCCTTCTCTTGCTAGAAACAAACCGAACTGACACAGGTCTATAGTTTAGGGACTCACAGCAGACAGGAAACTAAAAGGCTGACTTTCACTATCCCCTAGGACCATACTGTTTAACACGTGGTCCCCAGACCAGCAGCAGCAGTACCTCCTGGGAACGTGTCACAAATGCAGAACCTCAGGCCCCACCGCAGATCTATTCAATCAGAAGTTACACGTTAACAAGATTCCTAGGTGAATCCTAAGCACATTGAAGACTAAGAAGCACCATCCTAAGAAACTCTCCCTTGTGCCTGAAAGTTTGTATATCTTCCTCCTGTTTTGATTCCTATGGCTGTGAAACACTCTAAAGTGTCAGTGGATTTGTCACACACTTGCACCTGTGTCCCCCAACTTAGCATCCAACTGAAAGGGTCTTATGAACCTCCACTTTCCAGAAGAGGACATTGAGTGACAGAGAGGCTCATCAGCTACCCCATGTCCAGAGCATTAAGACAATCCTTCAACAATGAAACCAAGTTTTCAGGCAGCCAGAGTGGACAGGCAATTCTTTATAAGGAAGAGTGCTGTAGAAGGGTTGTAAAATCAAAGAGCAGGCAGCAAAGAAGCTTTGCCCTTTGGTCCCTCTGAGACGGAGTGCAGCAGGCAGGAGCCGACAGACCCTGCTTTCTTCCCCACGCGCTATAACATAAGCAGCTGTATATCTGGAGGCTTCTGTAATCTTCTAGCAGTTTCACACTCTATCGTATTTAATATCTGTCACTACACAAACATTGCCTTTTCTCAAATCCTTCTAACACTTATAGTGTTACCAGCCCTCTCCCCCCCAAGAAAAGCATAATTTGCCCATCAAATCCTTTTGTTCTTTTTTTATTTTTAACTGTAGTCTAGACCACCAAATTACTTAATACACAGTATAAAGCTCCATAAATAACAGCTTCCCGAGAACAGCCACTCAGCTCTGGAGGACTTTCCAAGTTCTGCATTAACTCCTCGGGTGTAAAGGGTTTTCCAGCCATTTTGGTCCATAAATATATAACCGGCTGCTTCCTAAGTGGCCATATAATTCTTACCGCCATCACTCATGTTTTCTTTTATTGCCATTATCCTTGGCGCCTTGACAGAAGAATAAAATATTCTTTCTGGAGGATAAAATGCTCTATATCTTGAATGATTTTAACTCACCCAAATTCCCTGATTTTTGGTTTTATTTCCATCCCCACCCCAAGGAAATTGCCTCCTCACAATCAGGAGGTATTTCAGATAGGAATTTAATTCCATCCTCTTTTCTCTTGATATAACCTTTGCCTGGGCTAGGTCAGGTGGGAAAGAGAGGACATCTAAGACGGATTTCCAAACACTTAAAAGAAAGACACAGATCAAAGATATGGTGGTTGGGGGGAATGTGTGCAGAGCAAAGGGTTGGGGGGCGTGGATGCAGGAGGAGCTTGGGTTGAGATCAGAGTTACTCAAGACACCACGATTCATCTTGAAGCATCCATCTGCCTACCCATTGTCCAGCAACTCACAGAAACCACTGGGTGTGCTAGGGGGACACAGCAACAGAACAAGCCCACGGGGACCCCACCTCACCCTCACTGTGGCATTGGACACACAGAGATCCCCATATTCCTGAGGTCTAACAATTCTGTCAGGTTGAGAAACAACTCTCTCTCTCTCTCTCTCTCTCTCTCTCTCTCTCTCCCTATTTTTGTCCATCCCCCCACCCTACCTTGCCCAAACTATCCTAAGCCTAAGCAAGTAGTCTCTCCGTCTTCTGATAGCTCTCCCAAAGGTTGGGAAGTTGTTGTCAATGAGAACAAGCACACTTATAAAAGATAAAAGGGGGTCGTGGGAAGGAAGAGCCAGGCAGTGCTAAAGTGCAAAAAGGAGAGAAAGCTCTGAAGTATGAGCTCCCTGGGGCCAGGGAAGTCACACTTCTAAACCTGTCTTGCTAGGAAAGACACTCAAGCCCCCTGGCTGTACCCTACCTTTCCTCCTTCCTCCCATGGCTGAGGCTCCCTTCACCTTTCCCAGATGAAGGAAAGCCCTGGATGGAGGCCTAGTATTGTAAAACACAGGGAACCAGAGGTAGTGACCCAAGGCTCACACAAACCCCTCCTTCGTGCTTAAAAAGCATGTATGATAAATGTGTAAGCCCAGGCTTCTCGTCTCCAAACCCCTCTCCCCTTATCTTTCACACGTCATATTTCTCTTGGTGCGGGCATAACTGACCCTGGAACGCGAGACCTGCAGGCTGCTCAAATCAAACCCAGTGACCCCTCTTGTCCTCCGGAGGAGGAATGTTCCTGATGGGAAATGGGTTGCAGAGGAGAAGGGGTGGTGGACACACGTTGCGTGATTGCTGAATGTGCCCTGCAGAGTGGAGGTAAGGAGGTGTGAGGGAGACAGAGCAGGGGCAGTGGCCTGATTCCACAGAAGCTCCCCGCTGCCTCTCCTCCTGCTCCTCAGCAGCCCACGCTGCCTCTCCATTTCCATTCCTGGCTCTCCTACTGGACTCTCGGCCACTTTCAATACCCTTTCTTCCTATTCTAAGGGTTCCAGATGGGCTGCCCTCTCCACAGCTGATTTTCAAGGGCTCTTCCTGGGAGATGAGACATTCATTGGCCCATGAGCTAGCTGAGTAGCTCCCCTTTGGGGCCCATGGTGGGCAGGGCTAGAAAGTGGAGTGCTGGGGGAGGGACGATCTGTGGAATGCAGCCCTCTCCCCAATACTCAGAGGCCAGCCAGAGGGGCATAATAGAATACATTAGTCCCACAGCCCATTCAGTCCTGCCTCTTTAAGAATAACGGCGGCAACTGAGCTGATTTTTGCCAAATGACTGGCTTTAGTCCTTTCGGAGCAGAGTGGAGCCCACCAGACAAAGTCCATATTCAGGGCTTCAGAAGGGGTTGGCTAATGGGCACAGGGGCAGCAGAACCAGGCTACTTCTTGGGACCCACACTCAAAGAATGCCAGAGCCCAAGAAAGAGCCTTCAGGCTGACACCAGCCACCCAAGCCCATCCCTAGACAGAGCCCACACTGGTCCTGAGGTAGGTGAAGAAGTTACTGCCCTGAAAACAGGGAAGACAGATTGTGTTTCAAATGTGGGACCTGGTACCAGTGGTTGACTCTAGAACAATCTTTATTATTTGGAGTTTTACATAGGAAACATCAACTTGACTGCTGGAAGGGAATGATGCTGTAATAACATCAATCTGCTGTTGTGGACGGAGCTCTGGGCTGAGGCCACTTTTCCAACCTGAGGTAACTGAGTGACAGCTGCAGTCTCTTTACCTCTCTAAGACTAGGTCCTTAACTCACGAGGAAGTTGAGCCAGATAAGCTGTAGATCCCTTCAAACTTTGGAATTTTATGTAAAAAGAAAACTCTGACCACGCTTCCTTTACTTTACCATCTCATGCTACGTCAGGAACTCTGAAGACACCACGATTTGGAAAACTGAAAAGCCCAGCGCAAATGTTAGTGATAATTATGCCCTTTGACAAAGATCGGTGTGAAAAGAGCACAGTCAATACGCAAAATAGTTATTTTGATGTGATTTCTTTTTTATTCCTCTAATAGGTATGTCAAAGTGGAGGGACGAGAGTCACCACTGGCGTAGCTGTGACGAGCAGACACCTGCAATGTGACCCCCACACAACCCTGCGTTCCCCCAACACATGCTCTTTTTTGCCATGGACACACTCTGATCACCCTGAGGGGCCCAGGACTTGGTTGCAAGCTTTTAACACTTTGCATTTTTCTTCTTATCTATTGCATTATTAATGTGGAAGATACAAGAATTTTGTCTAGATTTTTTGTGCACCTGAGAATGTAACTCTAAGCACCCAAAGATTGGATGTTGAAAATGGAGTATCTTAGGGGGGAATATTGCCCTGCTGGTTCGGACCCAGCTATCACCTACTCAGTGAGGTCTTTCCTATTTAAAATTGCACTCAGCCCTCGCCATCATTTGTTTTCCCCTTCTACTTTATTTTCCTACTTCCTTCTTCTGATCTTCTAACACACTATATTTTGCTCATTTATTTTATTGTCTGTCACTTCCCACCACCACCACCAAAATGTAAGCTTCCCACGGGCAGAGATTTGTATCAGTTTTGTTCACAACTATATCCCATAAAACAGTGCCCTGTTTCCTGGTAAGCACTTACAAAGTGAAGGCTGAATGAATGAATATATGGAAAATAGAGGATAAAATCATATATGTAGTGTGATTCAAACCTTACAGAAAGACTAGAAAGAAGACAAGGAAGAAGGAGGGAGGGAAGGAAGGAAAGAAGGAAAAAAGCTAAAGAATTTGAAAATAGGCATGCTGTAATGTCCAGTATGTATAGTTGTTGGAATCATGGGTGGTTTAAACTGTCTTCCTTTTGCTTTTCTTCATTTTCTAAAATTTGTACGAGGACTATATATCACTTTTGAAAAAAAGGGTCAAAGTATAAATATTAATGTTAAAGAAAAGAAAATGGGTAAATCGAGCATAAATGTTTTCCTCAGGCAGAAGAAACAGTGTGAGTCTCTAATATTAGCCTTAATTACACAGGTTCTTAAAAATCCTGCTTCATTTGAAATGTCAGGTAATTATTGCAAAAGATTTAGTGTGGGAGGGGGGTAAGCGATGGCTCACATTTTCTGGATAATTGCCCCCATTGTCCAGGTCACGCTGCCTATGGAGTCATATTCTACTTCTTCCTTCCAGACCACACAGAAGTGAATATGGAGAGACAGCTCTTAGTCCAGAAATCAATCAACAAATACTTAATGAGCTCCTACTACGTGCAGGTTCTGTGCTGGGTGAGCATCGTCGCTCTCCCTCATACACACGCCCTCCTCTGTTGCTCCCTCTTACCTCTCACCTCCCCAGTTTGCTTTGCTCAGGCTTCCTGCCTTCCCAGGGCAACACAGGCCCAGTCTGGGCATCTATTCATTGCATCATACACCCACCCTAAGAGAAGAGATTCTGAGCTGCTTCCACCAAGGAGCATAGGAGAGTTTGAAACAGGCTCAGAGACGTTTAACAGCCTGTTCGAGGTGGAACTGTAGGTCATTGGTAGATACCAGGCCTCTGAACTCCCTCCTAGCCCGCTCGCCTCAGTCCTGTCCACCCTTCTGGCCACACTAGGCGTAGAACGAGCACTGCCTAAGGTAACCCACCCATAAGATGGCCATGCCAAGAGGGAAACTGGGAAGGTCATATACCTGTCATACTGGGAGAGCTCTTGGCAGCCAGTCTTTCCGGGTCGCAGGAATTCATCCTGTAATAACTTGCCACACAAAACACACCTCTCCCGTATGGACTGGACCTTGTCCCAGGATGGGAGGGATGGTGAAAAGGCTTCCTTGAGTGCCACAGAGAGTATCTGAGCTTCCTACCCAGGCCTGGGGGTGTTTGCTCTGAGGAAATGCTGGACAAGTTGTGTGTCACCCAATATGAGAGCGTGGTGGTTCGAACACTGGGGAGTGTGTCTGGGCATGTGTCAGGATCCAGCAAAGCTTGCAAGGATTTCCCGCCAAACGAATGAAGATCCTGGCAGAGTGCAACAATCACTGGCAGGAATCCTTGCTCTAATTGGGATCCAGGCTTGGCTGCTCTGGAGGGCGGCAGTATGTGAGCGCCGAGCCTTGTTCTCCACAAACACTTCCCTGCCCCATCTCCCAGCTCCGTGGTAGGGTACAGACCTGGGACACTCTGGATAGCATGTCGCTAACATCACCAATAGCTCCTTTTCTCTCCACTTCTCCCACAACAAAATGCTTTTGATGTCCCCAGAGGCATAAACCCAGGAGACCTCAACCTAAACAGAGATGGCCAGAAAAGACCAGATTATCTCCTTCTCTTCAGCCTCAGCTGTGTGCTCTGGGACTCTAGCCCAATTTCTGTGCAGCCCACCTCCTGAGGTCCTGATTAGGAGACCTGAGACCGTGTGTGGTACGGGCCTTCTTCCTTCCCCCACATCCTCTATGCAGGTAGACAACGTCAACCAGAAGTACAATAGCATGGCTGGTGCTCCCAGCTGGACCTTGCAGCATGGGGGACCTGCTACTGGGAGAGGGAAGGAACCCCAGGGCAGGTGGGGACTCCACACTCAGGGAAGTGTTCTCCAGAAGGAAGGACAATCCCTCACCTTTCAGGGCATGACCACTACTCAATCAGCATCTTGTCTTGATAAAGTTGTAATAGTTCTGGAATTTTAGTCATTCATTCAGCGCCTCTGTGCTGGGCCCTGTGCTAAACCAGAGGGAATCAAAGTATACACGAGACAGGTCCACTCTCAAGGTATTTCCAGCCTTCTGGAGAAGACCTCATTCTGCCTGTCCAGGAGCTGAAATAAAATCCAGACTCTGACTCAGTTCAGATTTCCTGAATGCCTTCTTTGTGTCAGACACTTTGAGAATCATTTATACAAAGATTAGCACAATAGAATCTTCTTAGCAAGTCTAGGAGATAAGTTAGTTAGGAAGAAACTGAAGGTGAGACATTAAGCAATTTGCTCTAAGCCACACAGCTAACAAACAGGATAACTGAGATCCAAGGCTCAGAAGATCTTTAACACTACCTGGTGGTAGGGGCGAGGGTTAAGGAGAAAAGCGTTAATCGAAAAGTTTCACTAATAGATTGTTTGGAGCCCCTATTTAGGCCAAAGTTAAACTAAGCTAGAGCTCTTCACCTTTTCACAGGCCTCACTAAACCCAGGAATCAAAGGCTCTCACAAGAATGGGTGCCGTTGCACCCCTTACTTGCCAGAAAAGTTGCCCCATCTTGCCCCACCCCACCCCCATCTCACTGCAGGACCCAGCAGAAGACCACCACACATTCTGCATTTTTCAAACAGCTATGGTTGCAGAGCAGGGTGACACCTTCTATGAAGGGCACAGAGGTAGATGTTTTGGAACTGCTTTCTAATCTGCGTGGCTTTTTCCTTTCTCTGTGTCTCCCTTTCTTTGCTCCTTTTCAAAAAGAACGCAAGGTCTCTATTGTATCCTATTGTGTGCTGACTGCCTGGCGCTGTTTTTTTCTTCCTTGTCTCATTAAGATGGATGGGGTTGCTGCCTTATTAATAATTGGGAAGGTTGCTCTTTGTTCCCCTTTCCTCTCCTCCCTAACAATGCCTGCTCCAGTGATTCCATAAAGAGTCTTGCAGCCCCTGGGCAAACTGGAGCATCTCCTCTGTTCCTGGGGCAACGGCTGCCAAGGCAGGTTCATTGGCCAAGCCTGAGAGTCCCAAACACTCTTTGGCTGGGAGTGTCCTCCAGCCAAAGGGATGACCTGCCCAGATTTGCCCACTGGGTGGAGTTAAGAACCCCAAACCCTAATTCTATATCTGCTCCTGGCCCTCTCTGCACTGTTCCATCCTTGGCTCTCCTCACATGCTGCTGTTAGGTTTTCCTAATCCATCAGCAAACATGCATTGGTTACTATGCCAGGAGAAAAGAGGATTCATTCATTCATCAGTTTATTCAACACATTTCTCTGGAGGCTCTACAATGTGTCAGGCACCATTCCAGGCATGGGGCCGCCATGATGCACAGGCAGGCAAGTTGCCTTCTTGTCTTACTTCCTAGTGGAGTGAGGTGAGATAAAACACAAAGAGAAGATGTTCAAGTGGGGAGTGCTATGGACAAAAAATCAAACAGGATGATTCTATCTGGAGGACTTAGATCAGGGAAGGACTCTCTGAAGAAAGTGACATTTCCCTTGAGACCTGAATGCGAGTATGGGAGAGTGCATGAGGGTAAAGCCCTCAGGGGCCAGCACTGTCATGCGTAAAACAATTAGGGAATAAGTCAGCATGAAACATGTGGGACTGACACTTAGCTGCACTTGGTTGGAGGTGTCCGGAAGGAGACAGAGCCCAAGCTGGATGACATCAGGGCTTGCTGGAGAAGCGGCTGCTGGGTGTTTCAGGGTGGGGAAGGCTGGAGCTGGAGCAAGGGACAGAAAGAATGTGGTCTGCTGATGAGACAGTGGGGGGTACAGGTACAGTACGATAGCCACTTGCCTCTTTGTCTTAAGCCTCTCTAACCGATGCACCGGGGTACTTGACCACCTTCACCTCTCCTCGCTTCCAATCCTGCCTTTCTCATTCCAGATGATGGGACCACATCCTGAAGGAAGGACCCCTGTGGGCCTGTCTGGCCTCTGGATCCTGGCTCTTCTGGTTAGCTGCGTGCTGCGGCTGCAGAACCCAGGTTAACCGAGAGGACTAGCATAGGTAAGAACACCTAGGTCAAGGAAGACTCCATAGGGAGAGATGGAGGTCCCACTGCTTGCCAGAAGTTTGTAAAAGCTGTTGGCTCTATAGATTATGTTCCGCTCACAAGTTTAGCTTCACCGAGCCTGCCCTCTCTGCAGGAGGAGCTCCCCCTGCCCTGCCCACTCCGCCACCTCCTGCAGAGAATGTGGGTGTCTGTTCTCAGAAAACACTTCAGGGTTCCTCCATGGGGAAGAAGTCCCACTCCCAACAAAAGCAAGAAGAAAAAGGAGAGATAAGTTTTGCTTTTTATAATACTACTTGATTTTCTGCAAGCACCCGCATGACTTTTTCATGCCCTGGGCTTATGAACTAAAGCTTATTCACACAGCCAAATAAGACAAGGATCTCTCCGCTCACAGGGACACCCCCGTTTGAGAGATTACCAATTCCCTCCCCCACCATTGCCGTGTCAAGAAGATTAATGCCCTTTCTCCAACCTGTGAATGGGAGGCTGGGCTGTCACCAACCTTCCAAGGAAAGGAAGCCCCCCATGTTTGCATGTGACTAAGAGCTTGGTTGAGTGCACACATGTACACATGCACACACACATGTATGCACACATCTTCCCAGGATCCACCAGGGGAGGCTTTTATCCTCAACCCAGTTTTAGGGCTGCATCACAATTTATCATGGCATCCAAGCGGATGAACTAAGTTGATCCTCTATTATATCTAGGGGCTAGCAAGTCCCATCTGGGAGGGGACCTGGGCTCAGTCTCATTAAGTTAACCCTACAAATTTAGTAGGCCTCCACAGTTGCTGCTTTTGGTTCTGCTCCCCGAATTAACTGATAAGAAATGAACCACAAATCCAATGAGTACTGACTCAGTGCCTGCCATGTGCCAAGCACTATGCTTGTGTGAACAAGACTCGGTCCCTCCCGTGGCTAGCCATCCTGCTCTGACCCCATGCTCAGGCCCTGACTTCCACCTGCTTTGCTCTCCTGCCTCAGGTCGGATTGGCTTTTTACCTACTGGCCTCACTATCAAGGTAGCATTTTAGAATGGCTTTTCCACTTCATAACTGCATAGTTATAATACAAACACTGGAGGCTGGCTGAGTCTGCACTCAGCCCCTCTCCAATCCCCATGCATCCTCCCAGACCTCCTCATTTGACTTGTAACACTATTTACATATGTTTCTGAGCATGTTTCCTCAGCCTAAAATAGTGATAACCCTAGTAGCTATCACATAAGGGTACATTAAAGCATTTAAATGAGGTAATGCCTTTAAAAGCATAATGATATCTGCCAAGCAATACTTGTCACCTGCAAAATGGTAGCAATGCTTATTCTTCTTTGCTGGATTGCAGGATCCTTTGAGTATCTACAGCACAGTGACTGAAATGTGTTCCTCTTAATTCCCCCAGCCACAGCTCCAGCTTAGGCCTTTGCACACAGTAGATGCTGGTTAAATGTTTGTTAAAAATACTCCATATTCACCTAGTTCTGGGTGCTGATCTCTCAGAAGTTGGTAGCATCAGGATTTGCTAACTTACGGAGTCCATTTGTACTGAGGTGTTAGGGGCTTGACGGTTCTCAATGTGTTACCCTTCCCAAAGACAGGATGTATATGCTGGCAGTTTGTATTCCTTAAACCAAAAGAATGTGTAATGGTGCCCACTTAAGGCACCAGAGGGGGAGGGATAACTATTGTGGGCAAAATACCTTTTGACACTTATTAAAGTACCATAGGGAGTAAGCTAACCTCTCATTAAAAAAGACAGTCCTGACTGGGACATTTACACTCACCAAGCAGTTCCTCTCTTTGTCATTGACAAAGTTTAATTGCTTCAAACTCTGCCTCCCAGGAATTTTGAAGAGTTCTTCTGGCCAGTGCTTTTCTTCCACAAAGGCTATGCCTGGCGGTACTTTCTCATTGGATTTCCACCTTAATGTGTGTGGCACAGATTGTCCACTGTTAAAAGAGCAGGGACAGGAAGAGCAGGACACCAGCTGGCAGGGGAGTGGCTGGCTGGCTTAGCCCAGCCAGCAAGGACTCCAGTGAGGACCTCTCCAGGCTCAAGGAGTGAGAGTGGGTGTGGACTCCCACACTGGGCATCCGAGAAGAGCCAGGAAGAAGCCCTTGTGATGCCACTGTCTCTGCCAACTGTGCCATCCCAAAGCATAGCTCTGGACATGCCACACACTTATCCAGAAGCCTGGAGTGGATCCTGACTATCTAGTGCCTCAAAGCTATTAGCTCAAAACTGTCCTTCCAGCTTTACCTCCCACTCACTCTCACTCCATGGCCAAACCAAACAGCTCACCTTGCCCTGAACTGCCATAGGCTTCCCACCTTTTAACCTTCACCCTTGCTGTTTCTGTATCTTGAAAGGCTAATCCTGTTTCCTTCATCATTTGAAATCCCCTCACCTATCCCTCCAGGTGTAACTTAATGGCGCTCCTTTCTGACCTACAGCGGCAGCATTTCTTCTCTGAATGCTCATGGCAATTTATACTCGGCTACATGGCCTTGCTGTTTTCCTATTTTGCTTTATGTGTGTATTTGTCTCATCCATGTTCCTAGATTGGAGGCTCTTAAAGGGCAGGGACCTAGTCTTGTATATTTTACCCACAATTCTTGCACAATTTCATAAATAGATGGATGGATGGATGGATGGATGGATGGATGGAAACAGGCGGAGAGAGGGAGGGGTGGTGGGAGGAATATAGGCAGGAACAAGGAATGAGTGAATAAACAAAGGGCCCTTTGCCCTGGGAATCTACCAGCATCCCAATTAGTAACTAGAGGCCTGGCTCTGAAGATGTGATGGTAAAAGTGCAGGCCCTTCTCTGAATGGCTTCCTCCTGCCCCTCCTCTCCTGCCTGGGGCCTCCCTTCAGCAACATTCATCACACAGGCCTGGGCTCATTGAGGAAAAAATATGCAAGGGCAGAGCAGGGGTGGCCGTGCCCCGTGAAATCCTCTTCTTCAAGGGCCACTGCCCCCACAGGAAATCACTGAGGGGCAGGCCAACCTGCTGGGCCCCTTTATCCCACAGCCCTGACACCCCGGAAGCTAACTGTGACCACACACAGCAGGAGACACACACAATCGCCTCAGCCAGCGAGTCACTGGTTGTCACTGACAGTGACAAATTCTCCATGCTGCACAGACACACAAAAGCCAATGCCGAGTGACAACAAGAAAAGCCACATTTAACAATGATGCTTCAGTTAACCAGAATCCATTAGCTGCAATTCTCATTTCATTGAGGCTTTTTGGTTGTTTATTTTGTTTTTTTGGTGGGTTTTTTTTTAGATCTTTGTACCCTTTCTGGAGGAAAAACGGAAACAACCCCAGAAAACAAATTGACATTAAAATTGTGGTCAAGAAGAGTTCCAGGGGAAAAAAGAGAGGTGATGCTATATTCCAAATCTCTCTCACCACCCCGGCAATCACTTCTGGGGAACTCCCTTTGAAGCCCTCTAGGCCTCAGGGAGTCTCTCTGGCTCCTAAAGCAAACTGTTTGGACCCATCAGACGCCAAGACCACCCTGGACGTTGCCCCCTGATGCTGAAGAGTGCGGGATACGCACCTGAGGGATAGGCTCTGCACATGTTCCTCACAGCAGCAGCTCCGCCGTAACTTTGGGAAGGCTGGAGCTTCCAGAAGGAGGAAACAAAACAGTCAGCCCATAAACGCCTGTCCCAAATGCCTGCGTCACCCACCCGCAAACGCCTGCCCTCTCTGACAGTCCTTTTACCTGGCACAGTGTCAGCTCCTGAAATACCTCATTTAATCCTTATAGCAACCCAATGACGTAGGAACTGTCCCCTCTAGATAAGGAAACTGGGCCCCAGGAAGGTAACTTTCTCAAAGGTGCACATCAAGCAAGTGGTGGAACCAGCATTTGAGGCCACAGGGTCTGGCTCCTGAGCCAAGGCCTGCAGGCCAGCACTTCGGGGCCCTCTGCATCATCACACCCAAGGCTGCAGGCAAGAGGAGCCCCTATCCCAGCGCCACCTTGGGGGACCCACGGTGGGTAAACGTTTTCTATACACTCTTTCTAATTCTCAAAGCGAACCTGGATGATAAGTATAACTTCCCCATTTTTGCAAATGAGAAATACTGAGGTCCGGAGACATTAAGTCAAACTGTTAGGTCACGGAGCTTATAAAAGGCCAAGTCAGATTCCTCTGATCCCCACAGCCTGTCGCTTTTCTGCTGCACCACACCAGCCTGTCTGCTCCCAGAAGTCGGCGTATGACACACAGAGGAAGCCTGAACTGCCACCTTCGTGAAGTTTGCGAGGTAACGAGGCCCGATCTGTTCAAGCACTGCCCCATGACCCCCAGGTACAAGCTAAATTCCAGCCTGAGGCTTGCTGTTTCGGGGCCTTCTCCAAGAGCCCTGCCAAGTATCTGCAGTAATGAGTTATGTTATCTGGGATGGGGAACACTCACGCTACAGACAGATTAGTTGGGGCCCTTTATCTGGGCTGAACTGTCTGTTGGTAGAGAGCAGAGCCCAAAAGGATTAAGACAGGATGGGGACACTTTAATTTGGGTAGAGGTGGTGTTGGATGGTCAAGGAGCTGTCAGGGTGACTAGAGTGAGAAAAGCCTGAAGGATGGAGGTGGGAGAGCCCAGGAGAGGGGCGCCCAGTGTAAATTCTACATTTTCCCGATGTGGGCTGGCCCCAGAAAAGACTTGTGTGAACTCAGCTTCAAAGTGCTGTGGGTTCCCTCACGTTACTAACAGATCTGGTACTGTCCGGATTCCAGTTGTGCCGTCTGTTCTCATTGTCTTACTATAATCATTGTTAACATCATTAATTTATGCATTCATCTTCTTTACCTTTTCCGCAGTACCAAGCACAGTGTTGAACCTTCCGTACCCCTGTAAGTCTCTCCTTCCCTAATGCGGGCACTGCTGAGTCGCAGAGCACCCCACAAGCAGGCTGCAGCCCGACCCTCTGGAACTATCTCCTCTGTACAACAAAGCAGACTCCTCAGCTGGACCTTCGTGTCCTGGCAAGTGAGACCCTGTCCTCACCTAGTCAGGACTCCTGAATGGGCAAACAGACACGGGGTCCCTTGGGAGCCTGTTGTAGGATAGCCACCTCTAGCCCTTTAAAAACACAGGATCATTCTGGGTGGGGAGTGACTGTGGCACCCTGAGCTGGCCAGAATGGACTGCAGGCTACAAAGCTCCTTGGTTGAAGTAACAGTTCTCCTGTGCCCTCTGAGGGAACTGTAGTAGGTTCTCTCCCAAGTGCCAACTTCTGCGTCTGGTGTGTCCACTCCCATCAGACCTGGGACTCTGGTGACGTCTTCTCACACCTTTCATCTTGTCTTATCTGTGTCTGGGAATCCAACAAACATTTATTGTTGATTTCATGCCCAAAGGTTGTAAGCGCGTAAGTGGCTTCCGGGAAAGTGTGAACATGATAACAAAAATAACCATCGATAGCTGGCCCCTGCAGAATTATTTTGGAGGTGTAAGTATGGCACATTTTATGCAAGAATGAATTTTTGGTTGGAAAGACATGAGATCCTCCTTTATCGTAGCCCCTCAAGAATAATGAAGAGTGTTGTAGCAGTTAGTTATTACCACAAAACAAACAGCTCCAACAGGTTGGGGTGGACAGGTTGGGGTTACTCACACGTCTGGTTGTTGGCAGACTGTTGGCTATGATGACAGAGGCAACTGGGCCATATGTCTCTCGTCGCCAGAACTCAGCCCAGACTTCTTCAAATGGTGGCAGTCACAGGGTTCCAAAAACAACAAGAGAGGACATGTCCCATTGCAAGAGTGCTTTTCAGCCTCTGTTTTCTTCACAGCAGGCAAAGTGAGTCATGTGACAAAGCCCAGTCTCTGAATGGGAGAGCAGTCGGAGTTAAGAGTGTAAGAAGGTGTAAATTCAAGGAGGGGAGGAATTTGTGGCCATTTTTGCAATTACCACAACAATTAAATGAACCACCAAGCAGGCTGTCTTTTATTAATACACTCCTCTAAAAAATTATCAAGAATATATTTTCTTTACCTGACTTATAATAGATGGTCAATAAATATTTTTAATGGATGTGTAAGTAAATAAATACACAGCGGAATAAAGAAAAGAAGGAGTAAATGAATACAGAGTAAGAGAGAGTGAGTAAGTGAATATAGGTCTAACACTCAAAGTGCCTAAAGAATATTAAGATCCTCAGGCCTGGGGGAAGATTGTAGAATTTTGAAAAGCATGAGAAAGACATATAGCTCTTTAAGGTACAAAATCCCTAAGTCACATTAAGTTTGGAGAGAAAAGGTTTATGGGTGCAGTGAGAGGAAACAAAACTAAAAATCAAAGGCCCTAACTCCTCATACTTTATTTCTTCCATAATTGTAATGAGTTCCTTTACTTTTGTATTTCAATAAATATTTATTGAGCTTCTACTCTGTGCCAGGCCCTGTTCCCTAAACTTATTATGTTGCTAGTTGGAAGACGATCTAAATGAGTGGTGCTCAGACCTGTTGAAGGCACTCTTCCCTGCTCTTTCTCTGAAGCCCAACATTACTATCTGCACTGGAGAGGAGAGGCACTGCCACGTTCCCTCTCTAAACCTGGATGGCTTCTCAGGCTGGAAGCTGCTGGGAGACTAGGTCCAGATCTGGTTTTCTAGATTGACAGCTTGGGAGCTTCTGGGCAACATGACCTCTAAGAGCTCCTTTGTAGCTTGAATGCCCTAGAATAAGAAGCGGAACCATGACAAGTACCTGAGTAACGTCGTTCATCACACCCAATTACCCTATGCTATGCAGAAAGCAGATATCCACTAGTAGTCAACACAGGAAAGCCACTTAGAAAAACAGAAAAGCAAGACAGGATCTACAGGGTATCCCCAAGGCAGTTCTCCTTGGCCATACCTAAACCTTCCCTCCCCAATCTATTCACCGATCGTCCTATCACAAAGCTTTCCCAGTAAAAACAACTCAATCACCTCAGCAGAGCTCCACCCTCCAAGGAACAAATGGCAGAGGCCCAGCCCCCAGTTGCGCCTGTTGGTCCTTGATATGGAATGAATACAGAGGCAAACATCACATAGGAGGTTTTGACCTCCACTCCCTGCCACGCTGTGTGTAGCACCCACCACCTCCCAAGATCCCAAAGGAGTCCTTTCTGCCCTCTGACTTCATCGGGACGAGGACAGGTGCTCTCTCAACTCCCCTACTTCCCTCTCCAAATCTATCAGGGAACCAACTCATTATATCTCAGTCCTTCCTGCAGGCTTTGTATCCCTCCTTTTCTTGCACCCAACTCTGTGTGTTATCCCCCTCCCTTATCTTCAGCCCCTCTCCCCACTGGCTCCTTCCCTTCACCTGCAAACATCCCAACACGTTTCCCCATTTGTCAGCAGCATAAGATACTGTTGTTGTCCTTTGTGATACTCTCCCTCAAGCAGGCTGTCTTCCTAACCTCCCTCCTCCTCCCCAATTCCCCAGCATGCAAGCTCAAACAGTGAGGTTTGCCTTTAATAGCATCACACATTCAAAATAATCTTAACATTATTGCTTGAAGATTCTTCCATATTCCTTACCATCCCTCAGTACCCACACAATTAGTTATCAACTTCTGTCACCCTCCCTAATAGTGTGGACCATCTCTTTCTCCTATGAACACCATCTTCCTGACATCTTACAAGGACTATTGTCAGTTTTCTGGCCCTAGTTTCTCCACCTCCCCCCGCCCCCTTTAAAATGCATAGCCTATTTGGGACCAACCATTGTACATGTCTATAGTTGATCCTCTCACGATCCCTTCAGCCTGGAAGGATTCACCTCTGGCCTGCCAAATCCTACCCAGCCTTCAAGAGTCTGCTCAGTGAGGCCTCCTCTAGAAATCCTTTCATCTCCTACCCTACCTCCTCTTACTATCCCACCCACCATGAGCTAAAAGTCACCTCAATATCCTCTGAATTCCTATAGCTGTCTCTGTGCTTGACCTGAAATACTTATCACTTTCTACATTATGTCCTACGTATTCATGTATTTTCCTGTCTCCCCCGCACACAAAGATTCCTTGAAAGATGTAACTAAGTACTTTATATCTTTATATCCCCTACAGAACTAGGATGATGCCTTTGAATAGATTTGTCAAATGAATGAATGAATGAATGAATGAATGAATGAATGAATGAATGAATGAATGAATGAATCAAGTCCTCAGCTTTCACAGAAGGCAGTCACAGAATATCTATAGTTCTTCACAGGGACTTTGGGATTCTTGCCCAGAAACAATTCGGTGATTGTAACAGTATCACTTGAATTATTTACCAGAGCTATGTCTCTTGACAGCCATCTAAAATTACCTCTGCATAGAAGCAATAAAATTAAAATCCACTGTACTGAACCAAATTCCTTGAGCAGCCCTATCTTTACCCCACTCCCCACCCCCCCACCCACCCCCACGTATGGAAGATGGAAAGCTGCAGCTTCTCCATTGCTCTTTCCTGGAACTGTGAGCACTCACCTCACAACCCTGGCCACCCCGCACCGGCCCCAGCTCAGCCACTGAGCTCATGTCTTCTAGCCTAATTCATTTCCTAGAGAGATGGAGCAAATATCTAGCAAATATTATTTATGACTTTTTGATAAATAAGCCTTTTACAGAAGTTATTCAAGGAGTTCTGGGGAATTTCAAGAATAACTTTCAGCAAGTTTCAAAGGTCGGGTCAGCCTCGGATACTGAGCCCATAGTATCTGCTGTACCGTTCATCTGTTTTGAATTATTGGTCTTACCCAGCTTCAGTCGGCTCTCAATGGACTGGCTGTGCTTTAGCTCTCTGGCTATATTTTATTTCGATAGTGGGCAGGGGGCTTTGATAATTATAATTTGTGCTAGACTGATAGTGGTGAGAGGGAAAAAAAAGGATCTTAATGAAATTCAAGCTCTAGCAAATGTGCTGGGAAAAGAATGGGTTATACCTGATCAGCCACCCCTGCCCGTGTACCCCCACAATCACGCACACAGAGCAGTGGGATCCCCCTTCGTGCAGAGGTGAGAAGGAACCATGCTGAACCTGGCAGCACAGAGGTGAGGTCATAACGGCAGGGCTTTTCCAGACAGCCAGGAGGCAATGGGCAAGGCTGGGCCCTTTACTAACATGAATGTATATCTGATCCTCTTGCAGATGCTGCAAACATAGCTCCTTGGGAGCAGAACCTGCGTCTCACTCAACTCTGAATCCACAGAATCTGACACTTTGCCAGACTTTGGTAGGGATTGGATTGGATTAGATTGGGTTGGGTTGGGTTGGGTTGGGTTGGGTTGGGTCGGTTTGATGGAATTGAATCAAATCAAATCAGTCTCCCATTTCCCTTCCACTCTAACTGCAGTTTCTTTTGTTTTTGTTTTTGTTGGTTTTTTTGTTTTTCTTTTCTTTTCCTGGTTAGTTTATCTTGGTTGTTGGGGTTTGATTTTGATTTACCCTGAGAATGAATTTGCCTGAAGTAGACGTTTGAGGTAGAAGTTTAAAGTAGAATGTAAAGGTCTTTTCAGATCTAGACATTTCTCCCTAGATAATTTGGTCAAACTCATTTTCCATTCCTGAGACCTAAGACTATCAGCTTGTTATTCTAGAAATGGTGTAGAATGAAGAATTAAATAATGCTGTCTCATCTTACACCCTTTAAAATAGTAAAATCTGTATCTCCCTGCTATAGTTGGACAATGGCTTTTTTCCAAGATTGCTTTACTAATTTGAAACTCTTTATTTGGCATATTTCGCTGGACACACATGGGTTCTTAAAAAAGTAATTGGTGAAATGAATTGACTGCAGAAAGCTGGATTTGTTCACCTCTTTGGCTGTTTGTTTTTTCACTTCAGAAGGTAGAAAAATGTCTCCCCCTGTGAGAAATCAATCAAGGGCTCCCTTTGTCTTTAGACTGAGGCACATTCTGCTAAATCCCCTTCTTATAAACATCTGTCCGTCTCACTTTACACAGTAAATATAGCCTGAAGAAATGCTACCTTGGGGTTTTGTTTTTTTTTAATCAAATTATATTTAAATGCACTAGAGGACATTTAAAGGAATACCTCCTGCTATATGAACAACTCTCTAATTTACCTACTATCGAATATAAATTTTGTCATATTGGGTTTTTTCAAGGAGTATTCATCTCTTCTTTGTTTTTCTTTCAGAAAAGATAATTCGCAGTGGGTAGGTTGTATATAGTCTCCCTCCTGAGACATAGAGACCAGGGCTGAGGCCCCAGGAGGGGGTGCCTATTAGCTAGAGTTGCATGCAGGTCCAAATGGGGGTCTATCTCCCAAAGGGAGGTTTAGTAAAAGAGAAAGAGCTGAGATCATCAGTCCCTAAAGAGGTCATTAAATCATGAAGACGTGTCTATTCCAGGGGATGCAATGGGATGCAGTAGTGGGCAAAAGAAAACAGGAAATAATAAATCCATTGGGCAAGAGAGATTGAAACCCCATGGTGAGGGTCTTTGATGTCGCTGGTTTGTACTTGCTCCTGCATCCAGCTCTGTGTTGGGCCACATACAGTAACAAGCCCAGGCACAGAACTGACAGAGCTTGTTTACCTGATGACCTTTTATTTCTGCAAGCCTGCCCAGCTTCTGGAGGCAAACCCTCACTCACGACCCTCTGTCCATAAAGACATCCTCAATCTCTACTTACCCCATCATGAGCACTGCATAAAGTATTATCCCTTCCCTTCAAGACTGTTAAAACTCAATTCCACAGGTAATGACGGTGGTCGAGGTGGTGGTGGTGGTGGTAGAGCTTCCTACCACAGTGACTCCTTCAGGTCTATTTCATGAAGAAAAGCATCCTTTTAGAGAGAAAATGACCATTTTTCCCTAGTACTTCAACTCATTTGGGGCCAGCAGCATGCCCTACTACTCTTCAGTTCTTTCTCTCTTTAGTACCTTCCCAGAGACTGGGCTTTCATGATGAAAACCTCAGTGTTTATTCTGGTTAACTAGCTACTTAACAGACCACTCTAAAACTTAGTGGTTAAAATAACAATTTATTCTTATCTCTCATGCATCTGTTGACTGGGTCAGCTGGGCAGTTCTTACCTAGGATCTCTCATGGGATTGTAGTCAGATAGAAAGGGGCCAGGGATGGAGTCATCTAAAAGCTTGACTAGACTGGACATCCAGTATGGCTCGCTCACATGGCTGAGAGTTGACAGTGACTGTCAACTAGAGATCAACTGTGGTTGTCAACCAGAGCACCTCATGTGGCACTTCTCCATATGGTTTCTCACAGCATGGTGGCTGGGTCCCAGCAAGAAGTGTCCCAAGAAGTTAGCATTCCAAGAGACCCAGACAGAAGCGAAAAGGTGCTTAGGAGCCAGCCTAAGTCCCTGAAAGTCATTTCCACCACATCCTGTTGTTCAGGCAAGTCATTAAGTTCAGCCTAGATTCAAGGGGAGGGGACTGCTATTCCATTCCTTGATGGGATAAGAAGTATGCAAGCACAGAGAGGGAGGGAAATGATGGCTGCTATGTTTGTAAACTCTGCACAGAGGTGTACCATGCTCTTCTCTTACTCCAAGATTCTAAAACCATTTTATTCATATCTGACCCTATGCTGCCTCTATCTCCTCCCCTTCAAACTCAGGACCCCCCTAATTAATGCCTTCTATTAGGAACATAACTTCTGTTATGCATAAAAGGGGTTTGACAGCTTTCTTTGGAAAGCCAGTCCTGAATTCAGCACAGTAGGTTTTGATTCAGAGAATGGCTGCCTTAAAACCACTGGGCAGCTTCTTCTTCTTCTTTTTTTTTTTTTTTTTTTTTTAAGTTACTGAGTTTTTAAACCAAAGTAAGTCCATGGGTCTCAACTGTGTTACACATATGCAGAAATTTTCAGGTGTTCCCACTATAATTTGCTTGGTTATTTTGTTTGTTTGTTTTGTTTTAGAAACCAAACAACAAACCACCTTCTGAGGTTCTTTGGACTTCATATTTAAGAGTGGAAAGTCAAAAGAAAGAGTCTGGAATGGAAAAGTGAAACTCAACCGAAAAGAATGAATCTTGAAAGTTTACATAATTCTAAAACCTTTCCATTTAAAAGGGGAAGGGAATCTTCCAAAGCATCAAAACTAGAGAACAAATGAGGTTTGTATTGAAAATCCTCACACCCTATGTCACTACTGTCCCCCTCTCCCACAAGCAGGCGGCAGGCAGGTAGAAGACAGTGGTGCCGAAGCAGAAAGACTAGCCATTCACTTTCCCCTCTAAGAGTAAATAGGAGGCTCTTTCCCCAGCCCCTCCAGCCTGCTCGTGGCTCCCACTGAACCATCCAAAGGCACCTCTATTCTGAGGGTCTCTCTCCCCTCCCCCAAGAATGACTGCCCTGGGCCCCATCCACACAGAAAGCTAAATATTGTTGTGTGGAGCCGTTTCCAGTTTCCTGGAGGCTTATACAGTAGTAAGGGAAGCTAGGAAGGCAGAGGAAGACACTGTTATTGTAGTTTCCCCTCATATACGTGTTTTTCATTATCTCCCAGGAAGCGCCATGGTTTGGAGAAAAGAACACTGGATTCAGGTTCCACAACCTGAAGTCGACTCTGTTTTTCCACTAACAAATTGTGTGGCATTCTCAGGGCTCATCTGGAAAATGAGATGGTTGTACTACCTTATAATCTTTCCAGCTCTTCTGGCCCAAATTTTCCCTCAGGAAAACTAAGGTCAGGAAAAATTGATGACTGTGAAAAATCTCACCTCGCGAGGCCGCACACAGAAGCAGCTCTGCTCCCCTTATTCAGCTAGGATGTGCCCCCAGCCCCACGAACATTTGACGTGACTCATTTGTCTCAGCCACCTTCCCGCCAGGAGCAGCCAGCCCCTTTCAGGTCACTGTAGGCAGCTAAGAAGAGTTTGCACACTTGCTACCACAGATAAAATCCACAAGCTCTTTTCCTAAAATGCAAGGAATTGGAGTTGGGAGTGCGGTGGGGGTAAGAGTAAGGCCTGTTCTCTCGGCTCTGGAGGTCTCTATATTCTTTAGCTCTTCTTAATCATTAGATCAGAAAAGCGGGGAGGGGTGGGGAGTGAAGGCAGAGGGGGAGGTAAAGGGGAAGAAAAAAACTCAACACCAACAAAAAAAGAGACAGCCTCACACTCAGGTCCTCTGGGACCAAGAACTCCATTCAGAGTTTTAAGAAAATAGGGTCAGGCATGTCTTGTGACCTAAGACCCCAGAGCTCCTCTGTTCCCCATAATTATCTAATACAGCACTCTCCCTGCCAAATACAATGAAACAATTTGTCACTTCAATTATCTGTCAGTCAACACTGAGGCCTTTTCAACAGGCCAGCACATGTGTTTGGAGAGCTTGTCAGTGAGGGCTGTCTAGCCAGACCCATAACCATGGAAAATGGAACCTTTGTTAATTCTGGTTCTTAGAAAAGTAAATCCATTCAATTTCTCTCTTCTCCCTCTCTCTTCTTTTCTAAATGCCTTCAGTTTGGAATTTGCACAAGGAGCTGAATTGGTCCTGCTCTGAACCTTAAATGACTGGCCAAAGGATTTGCATGAGGAAGCAGAAATTAATTATTCCTTGCGGGGCTTTTTCCCCTGGTTTTCTGTAATTCTGTGTTTAGAAGCGAGATTACACCCTGCGTTACCAGAGGGATGGGGGTGGTGCGAGGGGATGGGAAGTGGGGGCATGATGCTGGGGGTGGGGTGTCGTTAGCACTTTCCAACCAGCCGGCTTCCCTGCTTCTCCTTTTCCTTCCTTGGCTCTTGCGCACACCGAGAGGAAGCTCCCTGGGGAAGTTCCCTTTGGGGTTCTTCATACTCTTCACCTGGAAAAGGAAACCTGGTCTGAGGACTGACAATCCCTCTAGCAACCCCAGATGTTGATTTCTAAACACAGACCTGAGTTTGGTAGCTCCTGTGAGGGGACAGGGACTTCTTTCCTGTGAGGGAAACAGGACCTCCTTCACTGTGAGAAGGACCTGGATCTCCTCCCTGTGAGGGGACCAGAACCTTCCCCCTATGAGGGGGAAGCAGGTCTGTGGCTGAATCACTGAGGCCCAACTGAGGAAGTCTACATTCTGTCTAAATACTCCATCCCAGGGTCAGACCATGGCTCCATTTTGGGTTGGGAATATAAGGTTTCTATAAGACAGTGTGCCAGCAACAAAGCCAAAGGAGCTTTCACGGTTCTCCACGGTCCACACGCACAGAGTAGCTAATATGTTTTGAAGGTGGGAGCTGGGAGTGGGCACATATGAGTTCATTCATGGTAGTATTATGTTAGCATTTCTATCTTGATTGTTTTTATATTGATTTTTTTACATACATTGCCCTATAGCAAATAAAATTATGTGTTTCAAAATTTATATATATGATTTCATATAATTGAAATTTTATCCCACTTTAGACACTCACAAATTTTCCCCCAACCTGAGAATCTCTCCCCTCCCCACCCAGCCCTGTGGTTTGGTTCCCATAACAAGCCTGAGGCTGAAATCTATTACTTTCTCTCCTTCCAGTCCCAGGATCCAGCACCACAAAAAGAACACACATTGGTGTTTTCCAGGCATTGGAATTCTGTCTCCAGGATAACTGAGAAAATAGACCCCTGAAGATTTTCAACCCAAAGCTCACTCAGTCTCCCCAGGTGCATTAGACACTGTCAGGTTTACCCTGACTCCTGTCTGAAAAGAATCATTCTTTCCTTGCTCCGTGTTTCTGCTTTCATCCCTCCTTTCCACTTTCTCCCTCTCTTCGTTCTCTTTCTTTCTTTTCTTCTTTTCCCCACTGTTTCTTTTATCTTTTCCCTGCCAGTCCTTTATCTGTATTGTGTTCTCCTCTTATCCTTCCTTATGTTTTTCTGTTTCTTTCTCTCTTTTTCCTCTGTGAGCCCAAAGAATTTCAAAGCCATCCTTATTGCGCTGGGTTGTACAAAGAGAGAAATCATCCTTTTTTTTTTTTTTCTTTCTACTTTATAGGTAAGAAAACATAAACCCAAGTGGGGAGTTCTTAAATTCAGTCAGGAAGTCAGGGGTGAAGCTGCCAAATAAAGCAAAAAATCACCACTAGGTAGACCCAGTCCCAGACAGGTCCCCAATGCGTATGCCTGCATCTCACCACCAGAACAGAGTGTACTTTTCTCCACTTGACTTAGGTGGCAGATTCCTCCAAGGAGGGGTCCTGGCAACCAATCTGAATGTGATCCAAGAGGTAACTGGGTCCTTTTTCTCCTAAGCTATGAGTAGAGCCTCTCTTCAGCTCTCAAGGAAGCATCAGTCATGGCGGACATGACGATATGGGAAGAAAACAGCCTTTCTTTCTAAACAAATACTCGCTAAGTAAACTGAGCCCTACAAAATGACTTACCCCAGATGTACTAACATTTAGTAAAATTATTTTGGAATATTTTCAGGGGGAAGAAAAAAAAAAAATATATATATATATCACAAAAAATATGCATTATTTTCTATTAACCCCATGGTTTCGAGGGGGTTAATTTTCAGTTAAGTCCCAACTTCATTTTCTACCTTTTTCAGATTTATGATTCTGAGTGACTTGAAGCTCCTTCCAAAAATCAATGCTACCTTTAGTACAGAATAATTAGCAACCATTAGAGCAATGTAAAAAACTATGCCCAATATTAAAAGCAATTCCAAAAGCAGAACATTTCTAGAAGAGCCAAAGTCTAGGCAGGATCAGGACAATTTAACAAGCATCTTCTGTGAACATCCTGCGTATAAAGCTATAGCACTGAGGCAAATGCCAAACCACAAGGCTGAAGGAATCAAGGGGAAAAGATCAAATCGCAACCGCCAATGCACAAATGCAGGGTCTACAGTTGGGGGGAGGGAGAAGTGGTCAGTCTGTTTTCTCTCAACTCTGGGACAGGCATGTCAGGGCTCTCACCTCCCCCCACTTTTTCCCCAACCTCCTTGCTGACCTACTCCCCCTTCTCAAAAATCCCCATCACTTTATTGACACCAGTGTTTAACCTTTCACCTCTGGCAACCTCCACTGTTTGCTGCTTGGGAAACACGGTGACATGGTTGCCCTCTCTCCTGGCCACTCCCCAGAGAAAAGGGGGCAGAAGTAGCCCTGAGCTGAATGAGCATTCTGTGCTGCCACAGGCGGGGGGCTGTGTCTAATCCCATCTCCGGCCCTGCACAGTTTAGACGCATTTCCCATGGAGCCCTTGCAAGCTCCGCAGATTCTCTGTCTCTCAGGAGCACAGTCTTTGCAGCAGACTTTTTGATTCTCTCATCCTGCCTTTAGATAGTCCCAACTTTTCCTTCCTACAGCCAACCTCCTTCTAAACCTAGAAAAGAAAAAATATATACATTTGGAGAGAATGATAACTGCCTACTGCAGTGGTTTCAGGGACTAGAGCCTATCTGTGGAAAAAATCCTTCCACCCAGAAGGAAAAGGAAAGGGGCACCCACAGGAAATAAGGTCAAGCTTTGAATACGTGCACCGCTGTCCCTCTCGTCATCCCAGTGTCCCAGAGATGCCAGGGGACTTGGGGATCTCTGGCCTGAATACCACATTCGTTTGGGTAGTCGAGGCTTTTTAATTTTTCCTTAGACTCTATTCCATTTAGCTTTCTCTGGTTATAATCACAAAATGTCCAAGAATGGCAATGTGTACCATTTCACTTGAGTGACTCTACAGTATAAATACTGATAACCAAAGAATGCATCCACATTTTAAGAAAGGAAAAAGCTGTATTAAAACTGTAATACTCAATATATACCAATAACAAAAGATGAACACAAGTGACGTTTGACTTCTGCAATTACAAGAGGTGCTCAAAGTGGTTACCATCAGCATAATTTTAATACAGTTTTTTCCTTTCTTAAAATGTGTATACATTTTTTTGGCACCCTCTATATTTTATATACAGTTTAATTAGAAACCCAAAGATGATTTGTTGAAACCAAAAAAGCCAATTTGCCACCCACCTGGGAAACAGTGAATAAAGCTTTCTGGGTTGTGAAGCAAAATTACTTAGAAACAAACAATACATAATTTTAAAACACACACAACTTCACTGAGCTCAATGAGTATAAACCATTTTAAACTATTTTTACATACAAGTTAGTAAGCATTACCTGCATTAACTGAATTTTATAACTTGCTTTGTAATTAATTATCTGTTATTATTAAAACTCTAACTCAATAAAAGTGATAGACTATCACATAAAATAACTGCAATTTGGGAAGACGCTGCTGGGAACAAGGAGAAAAGGCCAGTAAAGGTCAGAAATCACAAAGCTTGGATCTGTTTCCAAGTATTTGAATGATAAAGTAGTTATTAATTATAAAGACAATAATTAATTCATAACATGGAAATAAAAGTGGGTTGTCTTACTCAAGTCTAATGTTAATATCAAATTAATGTACATAAAAGCATTTCATGGATTTACAGATGAGCTGACCACTGTACAGACCTTAAGTATAGATTTTAAAGAATAAAACAAATGAAAGATTTTATTTTTTCAGTCTTCAATGCATATAATCGTGAATTTATATATGTTCAAATACATATATACACATGCGTATAATAAATATATATGTAATGTATGTATATATCACATATATAACCACACAAGTCAGAATAAACACATCCACTCAGAGTCTTGCCCAACTCTTCTGTAAGTGTCAAAATGTCAAAATATATAATAAATATTTGCAGTAGATTTTAATTCATCTCCCTGAACATGGTGATATTTTATAGTCTAATCTAAAACATTTTCACAATATTATCAATATAATTACGTTGCATTCATATAGACTTTAACTTTCAGGAAATTTTAAATTTATAAAGAGAGAGAGAGAAACAAGTATTTTTCATTCTCCCATCCATGTGGCAATACAGCCTTTTTTGAATGAAATGGAAAGGAGCAATAAGGAGGATCAAATCGTGTCATATAAAACTGAAGGTAACTTCTAATGACTTTGCCAAGGGGAAAATTCAAGCATTTCCCCACAAATAGCCATCTCAGCAAGTAGGGAAGGTAAAATTCTTCTAAGTAGAAAGTAAAGGCTTTGGGATTCCAAGAAAACTAACAGGTGTTTCAACCACACTTGAAACTGCAAGGGAGAAGGAAGCTGGAAGATCTGATTTGGAGGTGGTTCTGAAGAACAATGCGGCCATTGGAAAGTACTTGTTGGGGCCACTGGGCTGTGAAAGACTGCTGATAGACATGCAAATGTGAAGGGGCCTGAATAGACTCAGCATAGCTGGGTTTCCACCGGCTGGGCGTAGGGGGGGAAAGCTTTGGGGAGATAGACGAAAGCATATGCCCTGAGCCAAAAATAACGTTTACGCTGTAAGGACATTTAGGTAGAGCTGAAATGAGCCATTGAATGATTTTTTTTTTTTTTTAAGTGCTATTGGATTCTGAAAGGGCAGCAATAATGCAAATTTGAAGTTTGCCTTAGTTAATTGGGTAGAGAATTCACCAATTAATCATAGAGAGACAAAAAACTATTATTTGGTTACGACTTTTTTAAAAAAGAGTCTCACTGACAAAATGCTTTAAAAAAATTACTGTACTCAAATATCTGAATCTGACTACCCGAAAAAGAATAGAAAGGCCTTCGCATAACTTCTATAATTCACCTGCGCTGAGAAAAACAGCTGGGATCAGTAGTTTAAAGTTGCTTAATGCTCAGCAATGGGTTAGAGAGCCTCCAGGTCCTAAAACAGTCTTTTCTTGGCCTGATCTCTGAGGGGGCCGCCACAGGGGACAGCAAAGAACAAAGGTAGTGCTCCAGTCCCTTCACAGGCTCAGCTGAGAAACATCACCAGGAAGGAGGGCACCGAAGGTCCCTATCACAGTCTTGACAAATAGTCACTAACCTTAAGTCCAAGGAAGCACAATGAGGAAAACCTTCCTTCTCAAGTCAGCTTCCGAGTATCTGGTATTAAACTGATTATCCAGAATTTTGGCTTCCTGCCCAGCAAAATGAAAATTTACAAACTGCAAATGTCTTTTTATTATTAATAACATTTTTATTGATTCAGAAAATACACCTGGAGTATTTCTTCTTGACTTTTGTGTTGACATTTGTTGAAATTGTTTTAGTGTTATGTATCAGTTCCTGTCTCAAATGAAGGTGTAAAAAGAATTTTCAATAGAAATAATAACGTGTGGATGAGGGAAGCAGAATGTGAACTGGATCTGTGTCAAATGAACTACTCAATTTTACAACATATTTTTCCATGAGGCTCACATGCAGTGAAACAATTCTTTCTAAAAGAAACATTCCATTGAAATGTTTCAATAAATATTTTGACTAAAAATGTATTTCACATACACACACACACACACACATAATGGTCCATATTTTTGCAAAGAACTTCTGACAACCCTATTCTAGACTTTGTTTTATAAAATAAAGACCTCCTGAAAACAAAGGCTGGAAAACCTCATATCAACCCTCATTGTATTCCTCCTGATTCACTAACATCCAGGAAATGAAAGTCATTCGTCTAACTTCCATGTGGTCTATTTTGGGGGATCCTGCTCCCATTCACTTGACTCTCCTTCCTAAACTTTCTATATCCATTCAGAGGGACAACAAAGTCTGGAAAGTCAAAAGCCTGGGAACCTGGGAAGTGTTCTGCTGCATCTTCGGAAACGTAGTCCCCGTAAGTAATTTGTTGTAGACATGGGCAAAACTGTAGAGTCCCAGCTAAAAGGGCTTGTAGTAGATTGCTTTTTTCTAACTATTATGTTAATCTAGTCTACCCCCAAACCAGGGAACAAATAGAAGATAATCACAATTCAGGATAACAAAATTACCTCATGGGAAAATATGCTAAATTATGGTGTTGTATTATCTAACATCCTTAGTTATTGCTATGGAGGGGTTGACCAGAAATCCCTCTCCTTAACTACTAGAGAAGTTAAAAGATGTTATTTGTAGGTAGCACCATACCTCTAGGAGAGGAGAGAGCCATTTACAGGTAGCAGGGTGGTTCTTGTAATATAATACAGGCTCAGAAAAATGTCACCTCTTACTTTAACAAAAATATGCATTTACTTTCTTTTAAAATAGGGCCTTAGCAAAATATATACACCTTTGCAATTATTGAAATATTTTTCACAATAATAAAATGACTGTAATTCTTAATCTACAACACGAAGCTCACCATATGACTCTCTGAGCTCCTGGCCTCTCCCAGAAGAAATCATAACAATGGTGGCAATAGTCAACCTTGCCCAAACAAATGCTACCTTCTCACATTGTGCTTAAGCCTATACATATATGCACAAGGCTTTCTCTATGGAAAGAGCTATGAACTAGAGAATACAGATCTTAATGACTTCTGGTTAAAGATAGAGGACTGAACATACATTTTTTTCTCTTCTTCCTCTCCCATAAGACAAACATTCTGGAAAGAATTAGAACAACAAAATGTTGGAAGCTGGAGAGCAGATGGATGAATGTGTAACTGACTTAGCATCTGCAGAAAACTGAATACTAAGAGAAAATTGGAGAAGTAAGAGAATCAACCCAGTTTATATCATGGAACACCTAAGAGTTAGCACCAGGTACCTCTTAAAGTGTGTGTGTTTATGGGGCGGGAGGAGGCAGTCGGCGGAGGGGTTATAGAAGGGGAGCTAAAATCAGGAGAAAAGTCAAAGAAATTCTGAGATCTCTAGATGCCACTAATGATTGCTCCCTCCCTTACCCTGGCAGAAAATTGGAGATTTGTTCCCCAAAGAAGGTAAAACTTAGGCTTTCTTGACAATGGGACACCATAGCACAGTTGGGGGAAGGGGGAGTATCACACTGAAAATAGAGGGTTAAAGTGAAAATGTAGGTTCACAATGTTGAGACCTTTACCCTTCTTCTCCCTATCACTGACAAGCAGACATATAACTCTTCAGGAAAGAAATTGGCACAGCCTGCTCTGGGAAATCCAATCAGAATAAGAAACAAAACTTAAGCATATTGACTTTGGGATCTCCCTAATGAAGTGACACAGCAAAAACCCCTTATAGTGAGACTCAAAGTAAACAAAATTTGCCCTCTCGGGGCTTCCAATCGCCTTTCTGTGATCCACTCTCAAGTATGAAGGAGTTGCCAAGTACGAAGTGAGGAAGATCTATAGTATGAAAGACAGGTGCCCAAAAAGATAAATAAACAAACAAACAAACAGATGAAAGCAACTTGAAGAAAATAGTTGTAGGGCAAAAGTGTAAAAAAAAAAACCAAGAGAAAATATTTTATCCGTGAAATAGGAACAGGTAATCCTAAAACGCAACATGCAAAGAAGAAGCCACATCGAGACTGGTAGGAGGGGCAGAGATGTGGAATGGGCCCCACACCTATGTGTGGTGGTTGAGAACTGGGAGGGATATCTTGGCTGAGGAGGTTCCCCCAGGAAGAGTGTGGAACCCCAGCCCCCACACCAGGATCCCCACAACATCTGACTGTGAAAAACAGTGGGCATTCTGACTGTCCAAGTGGGACGGAAGACTGCGGGAAACCCAGATGTGCTCATAAACAGTCCACTCACAAACTCACTCATTCGCAGGCACTCACCTTGAGCTCCAGCAGAGGGACGGTGACTCAAGAGGTGTCAGAGACAAACCAGGGTACAAACTGAGGTGTGTGGCATGGGGTGGGGGGGGGAATGGAGGACAGTCAGCATTTTCCCAATGTGAGGTCCTTCTCTTGTGCAGCCAGCAGGTGGGCACCATCTTTCTTGTGTTAGGCCCGCCCCCACCACAGCCAAATCTGAATCTGATTGGCCTGGTGAACTCTACTGCTTCAGCCTGCTGACTCACTGGGATACTGCCCCACCCAACTTCCCCAACACCAAAGGCACTTTCTCTGTGAGCAGCCAGCCTTGCTCACATTGTACTCTTTCTTGGAAAATTATCAGAGTCTGGCAGACCCCCACTGGGCGATGACTGGCCTTGGTGTGCTCTGAGACTTTTGCTGAGTAGCTCCAAGCTCAGCACTGGCACCAAACCAGAGTCTACACTAACCTGGGCACCACAACTCTTCCCACTCTAGTAACTCCCTGAGACCCTGTCTCACCAAACTTGCATACTACATGAGGATCTATCAGCAGCTGAACCTTAAGGGAGCTGGCAGTGACAGCAGGCCTTGGGTCTCCTGGCTTTTTGCAGATCTACCCAGTCCTTGTACTGGTGGCAGATGACCTTGGATCATAGCGTGGCCTCTCCTATGCATCTCCAGGTTCAGCACAGGCAGTGAACAACCAAGGATCCCTTTGTAGCTCCTACCAGGTAGTCCCCCAACAGTCACAGGCAGTGGGTGACCTGGGCTTGCACTGGAACCCCTCCTAAGAGGCCCCAGATCCAATATACTTGGAGGTTGGCTTCAGACCACAACAGAACACTGACCAATTAACCCCACAAGCAGCACACTCAAAGCGTGGTCTCAACAGGCACCAGAGCCAACTGGGGTGAATCACACTCCAGTTGTGTGTAAACGCTCCCCCACGCCCCCCTCCACACACACAGCATCCTGTAAGCTGTGGATGTGGCCAAAACCCACAGCCAGTAAAGGTAGTGGTCAGTCCCACCCAATGACATGCCAATAGCAATCAAGGCTCAACTATAATAGGAAGGTATACACAACCCACACAAGGGACACTCCTGGAGCACCCAAAGCAGATGACCATGGAGACTGTGCCACTGGGCCCCACAGGGCACCTACTACATAAGGCCACTGGCCAAGACTTGGAGACACAGAAGATCTACCTAATACATAGAAACAAACATAGAAAGGCAGCCAAAATGAGAAAACAAAGAAATGTGTCCCAAGTGAAAGAACAGGAGAAAAATCCAGAAAAAGAACTAAGCAAAATGGAGATAAGCAATCTGCCAGAGACAGAGCTCAAAACAATGGTTATAAGGATGCTCAAGGAGCTTAGTGAAAACTTCAACAAAGAGATAGCAAGCATAAAAAAGGACACAGAAATCATTAAAAAAGAATGATTCAGAGGGGAAGAATACAGTAACTGAAATGAAGAATATACTGGAAGGAATAACCACCAAACTAGTATTACAGGAATGTTAGAGGGACTTCTTTAAAACAGAAAAAAAAAAAAAAATCAAAATTATGAATAATAAAATGGCAATAGTTACATATCTATCTATCAACAATTACTTTAAATGTAAATGGATTAAATATTCTAATCAAAACACAAAGGATAAGAAAACAAATGGATGGATAATGAATGGATAAGAAAACAAAATCCTTACATATGTTGCCTACAAGAGACTCACTTCACCCTTTCTGTCTTGGCTGCCGCCATAGCTTCTGTGAAAAAGCTTGTGGCTAAGGGAGGCAATAAAAAGAAGCAGGTTCTGAAGTTTACCCTTGACGGCACCCACCTGTAGAAGATGGAATTATGGATGCTGCCAATTTTGAGCAGTTTCTTCAGGAGAAAATCAAAATGAATGGAAAAGCTGGGAATCTCGGTGGAGGGGTTGTAACCATTGAAAGGAGCAAGAGCATGATCATTGTCACTTCTGAGGTGCCTTTTTCCAAAAGGTATTTGAAATATCTCACCAAAAAGTATTTGAAGAAGAACAATCTACGTGATTGTTTGCGCATAGTTGCTAACAGTCAAGAAAGTTACGAATTGCGTTATTTCCAGATTAACCAGGATGAAGAAGAGGAGGAAGATGAGGATTAAAACTCATTACTCTGGAATGTTTTGTATGAGTTCTTGAATAAAACTTAGGAATCAAAAGAGAGAGAGAGAGAGAGAGAGAGAGAGAGAGATTCACTTCAGATTGGAAGACACACACAGATAGAAAGTAAAGGAATGGAAAAAGATATTTCATGAAAATGGAAATGAAAAAGAAAACCTCAAAAAAAAAAAAAAATTAAAATGCTGCAGTAGCAATACTTATACCAGACAAAATAGACTTTAAAACAAAGGTGGTAACAAGAGACAAAGAAGGACCCAGTAATCCCATTTCAGGGTATTTATCCAAAGAAACCCAAAACGCTACTTCGAGGGGATGTGTGCATCTATATGTTTACTGCAGCATTGTTTATAATGGCCAAGATGTGGAGGCAGCCTAGGTGTCCATCAATGGATGAATGCACAAAGAAATTGTACATATATACATGAAATATTGCTTGGCCTTGGAAGGGAATGGGTTCTTGCCATCTGCAGTCACATAGATAGATGTGGAGGGTGGAGTAGAGTACAGTGGTACTTTGGTTTTCTAACGTAATCCATTCTGAAACATTCGAAAACAACCAACAGTTAGGCCTCAGGATCTTGCACTCAGTGGAAGCCGTGTGACATGTTCGACTTCTGAGGTGTGTTCAAAAACCGAAGCATTTACTTCTGGGTTTATGGCATTCATAAACTGAAATGTTTGTCAATGGAGACGTTCAAAAACTGAGGTACTACTGTATATCAGACAGAGAAAGAGAGATGCAATGTGATTTCACTTATATGTGGAATCTAAGAACAAAATTAACAACAAAACAGAAACAAACTCATAGATGCAGAGAACATTTTGATAGGTGCCAGATGGGACAGGTTGGGGTGTGGGTGAAAAAAGGGAAGGGATTAAGAAGTACAAATTGGTTGTTACAAAGTAGTCATGGGAATGTAAAGTATAGCATAGGAAATATAGTCAATGATATGGTAATAACTATGTATAGTGCTAGTTGGGTACTAGTTAGGAGGAACACTTCTTAACTTATATAAATGTCTAACCACTATGCTGTACACCCGAAATTAATATAAATTAATATTGAATGTCAAGTGTAATTGAAATTTTTTAAAAGCGGGGGGTGGGGGAATGTGAAGGGGAATAAGAGGTCCAAATTTCCAGGTATGAAACAAATAAGTCATGGGGATGTAATGAACAGCATGGGGAAAATAGTCGATAATATTGTGATAGCATAGCATGGTGTCAGATGGTTGCTGGATTTATGGTGATCACTTCTTTAGGTATATAAATGTTGAATACCTATGGTGTACCCCTAAAACTAATATACTACTTACGTCAGCTGTATTTTTAATTAAAATCTTTTAAAAATAAAAATAATAAAAGAGAACAGAAAGGTAGATATTGGAAATTTAAAAATATGACCCCAGAAATGAAAAAGTCAATATAAGAATTGAAATACAAACTTGGGAACTTTTCCCCAAAATAGACCAAAAAGACAAAGGGATCCATGTAGAAGAATTCCAAGTAATTTATGTAGATATTCCACCCTCAAGAATGTGGAACATAGTTTTCACTTCTTAAATGTGGGCTACACATAGTAACTTCCTTCCAAACAATACAGTATGAAAAGGGGAGTAATCAAAGTAACATCACGGTGGAGAAACCTCTCAAACACTAACTCAGCCAGGTGATCAAGGTTAACATCAACGGTGAGTGATAAGTCATAGTTTATAAACAGTGTGTATTCTTGAGTTGATATAATGAAAAAGGAGCTTTACTTCTGTGGCCTTCCTTCCCAAAACACCTGAGAAAAAAAACCATGGTCATAAGAAAAACATCAGACAAATCCCAGTTGAGGGACATTCAAAATGGTCAAAATCATAAAAGCAAGAAAAGTTTTTGAGAAATTAACAGTCAAGGGGGTCATGGGGACATATGACAACTAAGTGCATTGTTGTATCCTGGCTGGGATCATGGGACAGAAAAAGAACATTAGAGAAAACTAAGGGAATCTGAATAAACGATGGACCTCAGTTCATAATAATGTATCAATATTGGTTCCACCACCATTACAACATTAGAGTATTCTGAATTAGACTATATATTTACCTTTACCAGTGAGATGTATATTTTCAATGTTTTCTTGTTACTAATTAGCATCATTTTGTTTCAGCTTGAAGATGTCCCTTTAACATTTCCTGAAGGCTAGTCTAGTGGTGATTAACTCTTTTAGTTTTTGTTTGTCTGGAAACTTTATCACTTCAATTTTGAAGAACATCTTTGCTAAGTAGAGAATTTTAGGTTGGTAGGTTTTCATTCAGCACTTTGAATATAACATGCCATTCCCTTCTGGCCTGAAAAGTTTCTGCTGAAAAATTTGGTGAGTCTTATGGGGGTGCCCTTGTACATAACAAGTTGTTTTTCTCTTGCTGCTTTTGAGTCTCTCTTTGTTTTTAACTTTTCACAATTTAATTATAATGTGTCTCAGAGTGGGTCTCTTTGTACTCCTCTCCTTTGGAGCTCACTAGGCTTCCTGGATTTTAATGTCTGTTCTTCCCCCAGGTTAGACAAGTTTCCAGCCATTATTTTTCTAAATAAATTTTCTGCCTCTTATTCTCTCTCTTCTCCTTTTATGACCCCTATAATGCAAATATTGGTCCACTTGATGGTGTCTCACAAGTCCCTTAAGGTATTTTCACTCTTTCTGTTTTGTTTTTGCTCATCTGATTGGATGCTAAAAACTTTATAGAGAAAAAGCAGCTTTCGTGTAAGGGACCAAATGACATTGGCATCAGACTTCTCAACAGAAATACTAGAAGACAATGCCATAATTCCACAGATTATTTCTGTGAGAAATAATCACAGAAGTGATGCTGTTGCCTTCGTTGTACTTCACATCAGTAGAAAAACTATGTCGACTTCTTCCAGTATTGGTCATATTATCCTTGATGACCTGATCAAGTTGGTATCTGCCAGGTTTCTCCACTATAAAACTCACCATTCCCCCCTTTGTATTTTATTAGTATTTTGTTGGTAAATGTTCTGATATTATAACAGTATTCTGTCCCTCACCATCAAATTTCTACCCACCAGCCTTAGTATCCATTGACAACTTCCTACTTATGTCAGCTACCTTTATGATGCTTGCCAAATGATGTTGCTATTAGTTGATGTTCAGCTGATTGGAAGAGCTTTCCTTTCTCCTTCATTTGTTTATTTATTCATTTACTTATTTACTTATACTAGTTTGGACTTGAAGTTTTTTATTTATTCAATAGGTTTTAACCTAATACTCTCACTGTTTATTTTAATGCTCATATCGTCCTAAATTTGGTTCGTGGGACCCCTTCAAGGTGGCACCTTCTTCTTTTGACATACCTTCTTAATTCTTTGAGCACTAACTTACTTTCTAATATAATAATATATTTCTAGCTCATTTTGTACTTTCCTTGCCCCTACTGGATTCATTCATTTCTCCAAGAAGATGCATACATATACATTTATAATCATCTGCATATCTAGATAGATAGATATAAATAGATATAGATATAGATCTATAGATATAGATAAAGAGACATAGACATGGAAAGAGAGTGAAAAAATGTATACATAGTTTAAGGAAAAAACTGTATTAAAATCATGGACTTTGAGCACCTCTTGTAATTGCAGAAGTCAAATGTGACTTGTATTCATCACTTGTTATCGATATATATATATTATAATTTTAATACAGTATATATATATATATATATATATATACTGTTTTTTTCATGAATTCATGCTGATATTTCCAAACTCCAATCAACATTTCAGGGTCCTTTTAGCTACCCCATTTCCATACCTATAAATCCCTTCTCATCTCTGTTTATCCCTGTTAATCTGCTTTATTCATCTTTTTTTCTATCTCAGATCATCTTTCTCCACTTCTTCAAGCCACATGATAGACAACATGACTGTGAACACTAGAAGCAATTCTCAAAACCCTTTGGCAAGCTCTGAGTCAACACAGCTATTATTCATAGAGATTCCAGAGTAAAGGAAATAAACCAAATATGGTCTATGAAAAAATAGAGCAGAATGAGAGGAAAGGAAGCTCAATGCGAAGATTTAGAGACAAAACATACTTCTAAAAATTATTTAATGCAAGATTCAGAAAACCAATTTATAGGACATTTTGGTATTCTCAAAAGAATGTAAAAACGATGCAAATGTTCTTAAGAATAAAACATGAAAGGATAAGAAGATGAAGTGAAAACAAATATGATTGAGATAAGAAATAATTGTAAGTAAACTCAAAGTATATCAGCAAATCAAATCAGAATATAGAGGGAGAAATCTAAGAGAAGAGATTTAGGAGAGAAATTACAAGCTATGTACATGTGTCTTGATCAGAGCCCATTACAGTGTAAACCCTCAAGTATCTGAAATACAAATAAATAATCAAGTCTAACGATTATTCTTCATTAAAAATGAGAACTAGAACTGAAGTAAAAGCTTTATATATATGTAAAATATATTAAAAAGCCACACACATGAAAAAAAAGATGGTAATGCACATTGAAAAGGTAAACTACAGTTTAGGTAAAAACCAGTAAGTAACAGCCCAAATCTAAAGCATAGCTTAGGATTTTTCAATGATCAGATACAGATAAAAATTTCCTAAGATCTCTAAGAATAATACTCATAGTCTTTTCTTAAAGAGTCTTAAAATATCACTTAACTAAATGAAAGCTTAAGAATGGAGGAGTTGTTGTATAAAATGACAGTGAGCAATTACACCAGAAAACAAAGGATTAAGTATGAATAGTCTGATTAAATAACTAATTGCAAATGTTAAAAATTACATCTGAAACAGACAATACATAATGTAAAAATAACAATTTAGAAACAACAATCTGATGGTTTCACAGATGAATTCTTTCAAACTTTCAAGAAACAGATAATTCCCATGCTGTTTAAACCTTCTCAGAGCACATGAAAAGATGGAAAACTTCCCAGTTAACTTTACAAAGTCTGCATAACTCTCAAGTCAAAACCTAAGAAAGCCAAAAAGGAAAGCTACATGCTAATCTCTCTTGTTGTTTTAACCTAAAGGTCTAACTAAAATATTAGCAATAAAATCTAATAGTATATTGAAAGAATAATACTCCATGACCAAATAAGGTTTATTTCAGGAATGAACTATGATTCAATTTTTTAAAATCAATACACATTAACAAAATAATAAGTCAAAACATATGAATAACTTGAGGGAAACTAAAATATTTTAAATAATTTTACAGTTATTTCTGATTTGTTTTAAAGACAGTAAACTGGAAATAAAAGTCTACTTCCTTAACCTAATCAAGAATGTTTATTAATATTTTGGATAGAATTCCACTATCATACTTGATGATGAGACATTAGCTAAACCTTCTTTAAAGTCAGAGACAAGATAGATATTAGCTATCACCACTCTTAACTAACATGAAAGTTCTAACCCATGCAATAAAATAAGAAAAGGAAATTATATCTAAACAGAGGAAGATAAAATAAATTATTTGCCAATTATTTTACCTATTATCTATAAAATCAACTGAAAAATTAGCAGAAGCAATTATAGGTAATTTTTATGTTTGAAATAAGGTAAAAATGAGAACTCTAGAGCTGTCCAATATGGTAGCCACTAGCTATATGTGACCACTGGGCACTTGAAATGTGGCTAATCTGAATTGGGATATGATAAAACGCACCTGGTTTTCAAAAACTTAGTATGAGAAAAGAATGTAAAATATCCCATTAATGATTTTTTTATTGATTACAAATTAAAATAATATTTTGGATTTAAGTTAAAATATACATTATTAAAATTATTTTCACTTTTTAAATTTGGTTACTATAAAATTTTAAATGTCGCTCTCAGTAGCACTGGCCTAGATAACAATTTCAAGATGGTGGAGTGGCAAGACTGGAGAGAGAAGGTTATTCTAATGAGTTGTCAACATTTGATAAGGTTTCTGTCATGTTGAAGAAGAGGGTAGACACAATGAGTAACTACAGACTTTGTTATTAAACAATTTATATTTAATTATGAATGTTTCTATATTACCCAGTACTTCCAAACCCTCTGAGAAAGGAAGAAGGGGGGTTAGAAAACTTTATCAATACATCAAAAGAAGAAACTGTGAGGTGTAAAAAAGGCAAAGAAAAGAATGATAAAAAGAAAAAACTGAGATGGCAGAAATAAATTCCAATTTTCAGTAATTACAAAAATTGTAATCTCAACTACTAAATTCAACTTTCTTTGAAACACATGTACATATAAGAGAGACTTCACCACCCCAAAAATGGGGGGCATAATTTTTTAATTACACATGAACAAAAACTGAACATAAAAAATTTGAACATATCTTAGATTTCAAAGAAAGTTTCAAGTTATTTCAAAGAATCAATATGACACAAGCCATGTTCTCTAATCTTGGTTCAACTAAACTGAAAAGCAATTATAAGATAGTTTTGAAGAAACAAACGTTTGGAAATGTTTTAATGAAATAAATAATTCATAGAATAAAGACAAAATCAAAACATAAATGTTAAATGTTAGAACTGAATAACAACAAATGTGGTACATATAAAAACCAGTGGAATACAGGTATAATAATATTATAACTTTAAAGTCACTCAGCAAAAATATTTTAAAAGATAACTAAATACTCAACTCAAAAAGCAAGACAGGATAACACATCATATACCAAAGAAAATGGAAGGAGGAAAAGAATAAAGAGCTAAAGTTAGTTAAATAGAACACAAAGAAATCACAGCGAGTGTCAATAATACTGATACTGAAAGATGGGCTTTATAAACATGAGTAGAACAAATCTGCAGTAAGACTGATCAAGAAAAAAGAGGAAAGGGAAAATAAACAATATTTAAAACAAAAATAGGACATAATCAGAACAGTAGTGTTTTTAAAATAATAAAATAATAATATGAATTAAATGTTAACAGATTTGAAAATGTAGATAAATTGGATAAATTTCTAGAAAAATAATTAATTATTAAAGTTGGCTTAAGAAGAAATAGAAAGCCTCAATAAACAAAGAGAAAGCTTAAAGAAATTGAATTGATAACCAAAAGCCTTTCCTTACAAGAGGCTCGAGGCCAGAGCATTTGATGGATGATTTTCCAAAATATTCAAGGGAGGCTTTTACAAAATTTTGAAAAAGGAAAATAAAACTATCTAATGTATTTTTACTCTGCTATGGTATAACCTTAATGACAAATGGAATGAAAGTATGATTTGACATCAGAAGAGTACTAGTCTTAATTAATTAACTAAATTATTAGATTAAAATGGAAAATATATATGTTCATTTCAATAGATGCTGAAAAGATATTTGATAAAAGTCAATACTCATTCATGCTAAAAGAAATTCTTAGGAAATTGGGAAGAAGGGATAACTTCCTTAATTTATAGCCTATGTTAGTAAATGTGATACAAAAAAAAAGAATCTACTGAACATCATAATTAATAATACAATTTGAAAAGCACTAACAATAAAGTCAAGAGTGAGGCAAGGATACCCATCATCATAGCTTACACTCAACATTAAACAGGAGATCCTGGCAAATACAATATGATAGAAAAATAAAACAAATGATAATTAGAAAAGAAAATTTAAAACTATCCTTATCCTCAGATGATGATTTTCTACATGGAGAATCAACCTAAGAATTTTACAAACTGTTACAACTGATAAGAGACATCAGTAACATTTTAAAAGTAATAATTTGTATCTCCACTGATAATTACCAATTTGAGATTATAAGAGAAAAACAGATCCCATTTACTATAGAAATGAAAACTATAAAGAATCTATATATATAGTTTATATCAATATAGTTATAATTATGCTTATATAAATATGACAAAAAGGTATGACACATTTATTGAAAAAAATTACAAAATGTTAATAAAGGATATAATGAATAAAAGACTGGAATAAGTAACAAGTTCAGGAATAAAAAGATTTAAATTTTACCCAAATAAATCTGTACACTCAATATAATTCCAATCAAAACCCTAACACATTTTTGTGAATTTGATAAGCAGATCTAAAACTCACATGAAGAACAAAAAAAATCACAAATAATTATAAAGTTACAGTAATTAGAAATAGAGTAATATTGCTTTAGGGATGATTACATACACACACACACACACACACACACACACACACACACACAAACGTTCTGTTTAGAGTCCATAAAAAGACCCATACTTCATGAAAATTTGATGTATGACAGAGGTGGCATTATATCTGAATAAAAACTAATCATTTAATAATGGGTGATATCCATTTGGAAAATAGATACTATTTTATTCCCCACACAAAACAATCAATTCGAAGTAAACTTTTAAAACTTAAAATTATTTTTTAATTAAAAATATTTTTAAAGTGTAAAAGTTTTTTAGAAAATCTTTATGACTTCACAAAAAACATCAGGAAAATATTGATAAATTTGACCCTAATAAAGGTTAAAATTTAGTATTTTTGATGTAGGAAACTAACAAAAGATTAAAATCAGCATTTATAAAGGGCTTACAAATCAATTTAAGGGGAAAGAAATGACTGTAGAAAAATGGATAAAACATATGATCAGGCAATTTAGAGAACAGGAAAGATAAATAGTCAACAGATGGAAGAAAAATGCTCATTCTCACCAGTAACTAGGCAATTATAAACTAGAACAACATGAAACTATTTCACATTTATCATACTGCAAAAGTTTGCAAACAAATGTTGGCAAGAATAAGGGAGAGATGGGAACTCTCATAAACTAGTAGAGAGCAATTTGAAAATAATTAAGTTAAAAACATACGTCTTCAACCCAGAAATTCTACTTACAGATATATATTCTAAGAAAACTCACACTCATATGTGTACACAGAAACGTACAAAAATATAAATTACAACGATATTTGTAATAGCAAAAAAATGGGGAAAATTCTATCAACCAAATGAATGGAAAAATAAACTGTAATATATTTACTCAATTAATTCCTGGTATACAGCAGTTAAATTAAATGTAGCTACATGTATCAACATTAGTAATTCTCAAACACATAATGCTGATTAACAAAAATGCAAATTGCAGAATGATACTTACAAAATAATATTTACTACATAAAATTTGAGAACATGCAAAACAATACAGTTTATTGGCACATTCATGTTATAAGAGAATCAAACCATGCTTGGAAATCATAAATACAAAATTGGGAAGAGTGTTTCTCTGGGGAGGGAGAAAAAAGGGAAGAGTACACTTGAGGCTTCAACTGCATAAGAAATGCTTTAATGTTCTTTTAAAACCTGAAGTAAATACAACAGAATGTTAAGATTTGATGAAGCTGGGTGATGAGCATGCTTCATCAATGGAGTCTAATATATTCTCTACTGTAGTGATGATGACTTCAGTCCGGAGACGTCGAAACAAACAGGAAGTGTATGCTGACTTAAACAGGGTGTCATTAAACAGCCATCCAAGTGTGGCGTGGCCTACAGAAAGGATCTGAAAAGAATTCGAGTGGAATTGGGTAGGAAATAAATTTACTGCACCTGAACCTCTAGTGAAGCAAACTGGGTGGGAGGCTGCAGACTTGATATCAGACAGTAGAGTTAAATAATAACACGTCTTAAACTCAGAAAAGAACAATCCCTTCCAGAGAGTATGGACTCAGAATCCCTGCTTTTGGTGACTATTAAAAACTGAGTGAGTCAACGTGCTGCTGAGTGGCTCCAGGAGAATCACATCTAGTGCCTGGCCCCAAATCTCTGGCCTGTAAACAACTTTATTCTGCTAAAATCTCTCCCCCAATTTGACTAGAGTAATAAGTCTTGTTGGCTTGGGGTGGTAAAATTGTTTTCATTCATGGATGTCTTTTTAATGTGTTACCTTCAAAAATAGATTTTAGTAATCATTGGAACAATCTGTGTGTATTTGGTATTTATAATGATTGTAGGGTTTAAGGGGTTTTGGCATATGAGAGAATATAATAGATTACAGTTGATTCAATTTTACAACATGCAATTGAGTAATTAATGTTATAGTCATAAATTGAAAGGGATAAGAGACTTTAGCTAAGTTTTTAAATAGCGCCAGAATGTTTTTAAAGGTTTGCCATATTTATCAGTTTGTTCAATCAGACTTAATAGAGTTTTTCAAGTACTTGGGAAGGCAATGGTTGTTATAGGCAGTGAAGTGTTGAAAAGAAAATCAACTGTTAAACTTACAAATACAGCTTTAATGATTGAAGGAATTTAATTGAGTTGTAAATGGGACTAATTGTTTAAGCAGATATGTTCTATTCACCTTGCATTAAACATTAATCAGAGGAAAATTTTAAATTTTTGTATTTTACTCATTTTATGAATAGAATAAGGTTTGTAACTTGAACTTAATAAGAAAAGTCTAGTTTTTTAATTTATAATTTTAGTAAATCAAATATTAATGTTAATGTCCTGCAAATAGTCTTTTTCTATGCACAAAAGCTATCCTCGGGGAAACTCAAAATCTCCACTGATTTCTGTAAGTGTGCTTACAATGAAAAAAAAAAATCCCTCAATTTTTTAAAATAAAAAATATGTACAGGTTATCTATAAGTAAAACTACAAAATTTTACTGGAAATTTTGAATATCAAAATTTTTTAAATTTTAAATATCAAGAGAAAAACACTTTCCTAAATGAGAAATTCAGTATTAAAAAAACGTAAATTCTCCTTAGATTAACATAATACGCTTTCAATAAAAAGTACCAAGATTTTTTAAATTACAAAATTATTCTAAAACATAATTTTTTCAAGAATTACCAAAAATACTGGAAAAATTAACAAAGAATGACTCAGTCTGCCAAATATTAACTAGTATTATGAAGCTCCAATCCTTTAAAAGAATGGTTCTGGTGCAATAATAGATAAACAAACCAACAAAACCTAAAAGCAAGCTCAGAAATACTAGGTCGGTGCAAAAGTAATTGCGGTTTAAAAGGTGAAAAATAATTGCAAAAACCGCAATTACTTTTTCACCAACCTAAGAAATGTGTGTGTATCTGTGATTTTCTACTCCTAACATTTCCTTCTAGGCGGAAGAAGCTGCACTGCGTAAACCTGTCTGGCCTCTATCCACCCCTTTAATCACTCCTCTTCTAGGGAGGTGAAGCGACGTGCATCCGTTGGTACATTTGGGTATAATTAACCGGACTGTTCTTCCACTTGAGAGAGAACTGCCCACAGGGAGCAGGCATGCGCCCCTGTTTCCAGGTCAGGTGCTCCCCACATGCTAGGAGGGCTGCCCTGATCTGGTGTTTCCATTCAGTGGGTGAGTCCATCTGCCTGAGTCCATCAAGGTTCAGTTGGCTTTCATACTAAACTGCATCGTCCAACTTAATAAAGGCTGGCCCCCATCATTTCAGTTTCCTCAGAACCATATGGAGGAGAGAAATGCCCTTCAGAAATCTCCATGGTAGAGGGATGTGATAACCAATAAAACAGTGCCTGGAAAACGGGTTACCTAATTGAAAACAACAAAATTCTACCCCTACCTCATGCCATAGACTCAAATAAATTACATATGGATTAGAGTGTTAAATGGCAAGGAATTATATTATAAATTGATTAATATATAGGTTAATATTTATACAACTTGGGGTTTGAGAAGGGATTAAAGCAAAAGAAAACAAAGAAAGAAAAAGATTAAGAATTACTATAACCAGCTCCAAAAATGTACACATTTTAAGAGATGTTATCTATGTATTACTTTTCAAAGTTGAATTATGGTAGCAATGTGTAGTATGATGTTTGCTCAAAAATGGCGTTAATCAAATGAATGCTAGTGTCATTCATTGTATTACAATTTTAGTACAGTTTGTTCCTTTCTTAAAATGTGTATGGATTTTTTGGCACCCTCTGTATTTTGCCTAAAAAATAAAAATGTTATAGAATCTGAAAAAAAAAAAAAAAAAGAATTACTATAACCAAATGTCAGACTTCTTTATGTGAAAAAATATCTTATATAAAATAAAAACCCAAGTTACTGATTTTCATGAGTACCCAGCAGGGACTGAAGGAAAGAAAGAGGAGGGAATCAGAAGGAGGATTGCAGAGTAGGATCTGAGGGGTCCTTTTATGCCACAGAAAAACTTTCAAAGTCATGGAGAAGACAGGAAAATTCACAAAGACCATAGTACTATTACACAAACCTGCTTCCAGTGATGATGGAGTGAAGTACTTGGGGAATCCTTTCCTAGATGATAATAATAAAATGTGAACAAATTGTTTTTTTTCAATAATCAGGTATGTTAAGCAACTGGCAAATGCAAGTCAGAGAAGAGCTTACAACCTCATCCCCACCCAGCAAAGAGCCTTCCAAGAGATGGATGCTGACTCCTGAGATGGCGCTCTCTCTCAGGAGCCAGGCTGGGGGCGTGCACAGGCTGACCCAGCACAATGACACCTTGCAGGGGAGCAGCTGGTGGAGGAAGAGGCACAGAGGAAAGTTGGCTGCATGAGGGGAAAACAACTCTCTGGGAAGAAAAGTGTCCCAACCACAAGTGACATTTGGCATTTGCAAAGGAAGCAGCCATAGACCTGAGATCACAGCTGGTTTGACTTATAAACAACAAATCCAATCCTGTTTCTTGCAGCTTGTCTTCTGTCTCTAAACACAGATGAAGCTATCCACAGATGCAGCTTCAAATTACCCTCGTGTTCCACAGCTTGGTGTGGGGGTTCGGAGGGGGGCTTCAGAAGAATAACTGGATGGAGTGACAGTTTGCATCTCACCAGCTTCCCCCTGCAAACTGCAGGGCAATGATGCATCAGGAGGAGGGAATAGCAGCGATGAAGAAGGAAGATCCAGTGGGGGTGATGGTTGGGGGAATGGGGGCCTGACTCTGATCAAGAGAGGAAGAAAGAGCAGCTGGAGTAGGGAGCCTCCCTCTCTCAGACCTTTGAGGAAAAAGAATTCTGGTGAGTTGCTCTGGCCCCAGTCGGCTCTGTGCTACTCCATAAAGACACTCGCTTTGACAGCTTCTTGAGATGCTGGCTGCTGCCAAACACATCCTGTAAATCCACTTACTTCATTTGTTTGGCTTTTCCTTAATTTTTTTCTTTCCTATTTTTGGTGGGGTGCAAAGAGAGACAGAATTTAGCCAAAATAACCCATTCTAGATAGGAGAAGCGTGACTCAGAAGAGTGAGTGTCACAAGTGGCCAGAACTTGTGTCCTACAAGTACCGAGACAGACATGGACTCCCCATCCTTGCTTCTAGAGAGCAGACCCACATTTTCACCATGTTCTGCTCACAAGGCAGCTGAACTGAAGGTTGCACGTGTCCAGCTTCAGACAGAGTAATTCTCTCCACTTTCCTTTTTCTCACTCGCCGCATAACTCTCAAGCCCAGGTAGGGTAATTCCACAGACTTTTAGTAAATTGTGTCACTTCCTTGGAAATCCACTTTGGGAAATCCTGGATTCCTGATGTGGAACCTGGGGGTGGTTCGGTCTCCTGAAGAGAATTAACAAATCTCCACAAGGTCAGTGCTGGCCGAGTCCTGTGCTTCCCCAGGCTGGAACAGACCTACCCAGTTGCCTGTGTTCCTTGTTCAGCTCTCGACAGGTGGCTTTGTCCACTTTCCAGACACTCCCAAGGCCACAGGCTGGCCTTGCTAACATCCTAAAAGCCCTGGAACTCCGAGGGAGGCTGGGCTGGAGCCCAGGGATCTTCCCATGTTGTCCGGAGCACCATCTGGTTGGGAGGTTTATCACCCGCTGTTATCTCAGCGTTCCTCAATGCAGCTTAAAGCTATTAATTCCTTATCTTGTCATCACGGGCTAAATGAAAGCATCCTTCATTGTGCTTCCTTCCTTTGGAACAAAAATCTTTTACCTCTTGCTCACCCCCACGTAGTTGGCCTCTGTATGTTTCCAAGGACTCCTTTTCTAGCTTCCTATGAAGTACTTTGGTCTAAAGAGCCCCCAGGGAGCCTGCCTGGGAGAGGAAAAGCCTGAAAAAAATGAAGCCTGGCTCATTCTCAATGTGCTATGTGTGAGGCCCCTGGGTGAGGCCCCTTTACTCCAATGTAAGTTTCCTGGGGCCACCCTGAGGCCTAAGAATCTTCAATTGTAGTCTCAATGCTTTGGCCAGGAAGATTTTTGTGACGTTAGAAGCCCCTCTGTTTAAACTGCAAAGAGGTTGTGAGGTGCAACTCAGTGGCAGGAAGTGAGAGCCTATATAAGGAACTAGGACAGGAGATGAGGGGCTTGTCTGAGACTAGAGGAGACTCAGAGAACAGAGACCAGAAGGGAAGCTGACGGTTTGCTGGGAAGGTTGCCATACAATGATGCCCCAAACCTAGGAGACAAGATTGTATCAGGCTGGGGGGCCATGCCCTGCTCTTGCCTCCTTCCTCAGGTAGTCTGGGAGGTGAAAGGAGAGAGCATCATAGGCCTTTCTGGACTCAGAAGGAAAGGGCACTCCTCTGCTGGGCTGCACGTAGCGCATTCACGTGTCATCTCCAGAGACTAAGAGAAAGAAGAAGAGCATGGCTCTTCCAGGTTTTCCTTCCTAGGTGTAAGGATACATTTTCTCCTACTCCCCTCAGCCAACCTCCCTTCTGGTCTCATTGCCCAGATCATATGGCCCCTAAAGCTGCCACCAGCAAGTGGAGTGGGATTGCTGATTGGTTAGACCACTCAGGATCCACCCTGGAATGGGGGTAGGTGGGTTCCATCACCGCTGTTTTCCACCCGACCCAGAGTTCTCACAGGACAGTCATTTAACCATGCTTTATCCTCATCACAACTGCTCTTGTCAAAGTCACCAGGGACGCGCACACACACACACACACACACACACACACACACTCCATTGTCCTCAGGCCTCATGCTTTGTGACCTCTCAGCCAGCCTTGACACAGGTGGTCACTCCTTCCACTTCCTCCACCTGGCTTCCAGGAGACCACTTTCTTTTGTTCTCTTCTTCTCTCATTGGCCATTTCATCTCAGTTTCCTTTGCTGCATCCTCCTGACCTTTCCAATCCTTAAATGATGCAGAGTCCCAGGGCACAGTCTTTAGACCTCTTCTTTTCTTTATCTTCATTCTACTCCTCAGGTGAGCTTACCTGGTAATATGGCTTTAAATACTCTCTAACTGCTGTGACTCCCAAATATTTATCTCTAATGTGTTCCTCTCCCCCTAATTCCAGACCTATAAATCTGACTGCTTAATCAACATCTGCATTTGGATGTCTATCTAAGGCATCTCAAACTTCAGTGGCCAAAACGCCAAACATACTTTCAAAATAGATTCAGAATCTGATCACATCCTACATTTGCACCACTTCCAACCCTGAACATTCTTCCTCTAACCTACCACAAGAGCCACATTACTCTCTCCTTCTACTCTTACCTCCTACAGCCAATTTTCCTACATCACCCAGAGTGAATCTTCTGAAACTTAAGGCAGATCATGTGGCTCTTTTACTCAAAATCTTCCAACTTCTTTTCACCCAGAATAAAAGCCAAAATTTTTACAAATGGACTGTAAGGCCCCACATAATCCAGGAGGCCTGAAAGAAGCAAGGAAGGGATGATGTGAGGGAAATGAGGGCACATACCACATAGCTATCTGGGGGAAGACATCTAGAGAAAACACAGTGAGGAGAGAATGTGCTTAGCATGTTTCAGATACATGGTTCCCTGCTCTTCTCTCTGACTTACTTTCCTACCACTTACTTATAGTGGGTTGAGTTGTGCTCCCCAAAATTCACATCTACTGAGAACCTCAAAATGTGACCTTATTTGGAAATATAATTAGCAGATACAAGGTCAGACAATTAAGTTTGCAAACTCATCCTAGAAAAAGTGCTACATACCTCATTGCTGAATATCACTATGGTCACCTTCGAAGTCCTCCCCTTGGGAAGCTAGGCACTGATGCCAGTACCTAGTCCACTCTTCAAAGCAATTTTGGAACTCTTTCTGGAATGGCCATCAGAGCTGTCATTGTATTACACTTGATGTCCTGAATGTCATCAAAACATTTTCCTTTCAGTATTTCCTTTATCTTCGGGTAAAGAAAGAGGTCATTGGGGGCCAGATCAGATGAGTAGGGAGGGTGTTCCAATACAGTGATTTGTTTACTGGCTAAAAACTCCCTCACAGACAGTGCTGCGTGAGCTGGTGCATTGTCGTGATGCAAGAGCCTTGAATTGTTGGCAAAAAGTTCAGGTTGTCTAACATTATCACGCAGCCTTTTCAGCACTTCCAAATAGTAAACTTGGCTAACTGCTTGTCCAGTTGGTACAAATGCATAATGAATAATCCCTCTGATATATATATAAAAAAAAAAGATTGCAACAGCATTGCAACAAGTTCGTGAACTTAATTGTCAGACCGTGTATAATTAATTAAAGATTAAGATGGAATCACACTGGATTAGGGTGGTCCCTAAACCCAATGACTGTTGTCCTAAGAAAATAAGACGATCCACAGAGAGACAGAGAAGAAAATCAGGTGAAAATGGAGGTGGGCAGAGGTTGGGTTATATTGCCACAAGCCAAGGAATACTTGGGGGCACGCTTGCTGAAGGGAGGCAAGGAAGGATTCTTCCATAGGGCCTTTAGTGGGAGCCTGGCCCTGCTGACACCTTGATTTTAGACTTCTAGCCTCCAGAACTGTGACTCTGAGAGAATAAATGTCCATTGTTCTAAGCCACCAAGTTTATGGTAATTGGTTATGGCAGCCCTAAGAAACTCATACACTCTCCCTTCCTCATTTGGTTCCAGCCACATGAGTTTCCTCAAACTCCCCATATGGATATGGAAGATGCCAGCAGATTATATTAAAATGCCAGGAGTCCTGACCTGGGTGACATGTGACTTTGCCCAAGTCTCTTATCTTATGAATAAGACAAGATAATCTCTACATTTCCTCTAGTTCTGGGAGCAGAGAATTCTCCTAACCAATGATACAGACTCAGAGCAGTGCACTGAGAGCAATTCCCATTAGACAACCTTGGGTCTCAGACTAGGAGACCTGCCCTAGATGTGTGCAGTGGAGAAATCGTCACCCTCATAAGGCACCTGCATGCCACAGGAAAGCTGCTGGAGCTGGACCAGTCCCTGGAAAGAAATCCAGTCCACATTTGCTTAACAGAACTATTTTTCACAATCCTGTGCATGCTCTTAGTATTGTACCAAGAACTACTCCTAATCAGCATCTCTGAATGGGAATGGGCTGGTAATGTTATGAACTACTTACACGTGGAACCAGAAAATACAGCAAGCCAATCCACTCAGACACAGGCTTGTTATGCAACTATATTTTCCAAGAACCAAGCCCTCTGATTGGGAACTCGGTTTTGGACATCCTTTAATTGGATGGACACCTCTTCCAGACATGCTACTAATGGTTGTCTCATGTATTCCACCAGCTTGAAATTAGCTTGGGTAGATTATTCTAGCATTTTAGAGCTACAAGAGAGATCCTCAACCCAATCCTCTCTTTTTGCAAGGTATCAAGGCTCAGATTGCCAGAGTTAACTGCCCAGACACAGTGGAAATAAGACTGGAAAGACCCTGCCTCCCTTCCCAGGAACATCCCCTTACACTTCATCCTCAAGTGTGAGCTTCCTGCACATTCTGCTGACTTTAGAGTTCATGCTGAAATGGGGTCTCCTGATCTGTGCTTTTTGCTGTGGAGCTCTTGCTTCTGCCCTGCTAATGGGGATGCTGCCTGGTTTTGCACGGAGCAACCTTATGTCTTCTAAACCACAGAAGTTAAGTTTGCAAGATTCTTTTCCTTATTTTTTTTCTTACGACTCTTTAAAGATTTAAAAAAACCAACAACCATTTCCAATCTGATCCAAGCCCACAGGATTGTTTTTAATTCCATTCATCAGTATCTCATTCACCCCAAGAGACTATGGGATGTTTCCATATTTACATAATGGGCTCATCATTTTAAGCTCCATAGGGCCCTCTCTGACATGGTGGCAATTATGTTTCCCTGTGAGCTTCCAAGTTTACTGTAAAGGCCAAAAGGGTCTCAGACACCCAGAAAACATACTTTTTATGTTTTTATAAACTCTATAAAATTATAATTGGATCAAACTTTGCATTCAAAAGCACATTCTTCACAAATATTTTATATGCACATAAAACATCGAGAAAATGTTAACATTATGATCTTAACTGTTTGCACATTGGAAGCAGCTAAAAGTTAGGAAAATGCAATCCATCTGTTCTCTTCTTTGAAACTCGATTATTCTGAGAGCATAAAAGAACGCCTCAGGGGACTTTGACACTGCCCTCTCCCAACTCCTGTTATCAGGTGACATGGGGGTGAGTGGAAGACAGGAGTCTCACTGGGGGCAGCTGTTTCCTGACTCTCTCCAAACTAAGGTCTGGCCAATCCAGGAGCCTTAGCTATTACGGTGAATCTTCTAGCAGGCTGTACAAAGAAAGCGATGGTTGTGTGGTTCCCATGGCTCAGATTTTGGCACCTGAGACTCCTGACAGTCATTTCACCTGTCTGGCCTAATTCCCAAGGTCCTGGAAATAGGAAAACCGAGTTTTGATCTACCCCTAGAGCTTGTTTGTTCAAGACTATCCGTTAGGTGATTATTAGGTTTCATTATGAAGTGCTAGTGGCCTAATCAGTTCAAGCTGAGTAGAGGGTGGCAGAAGCCAGGGAAATGAGTGAACAATCCAAGCAACAGCTGACATTTGCTTTCCCGGGAAGCCCTGCCACTCAGCTCCTCTGTTTTATCTGTTAGCACAGCAAATTGGACCCCTCATTATCACATTTACAAAGTGCTTGGCACACACAGGGAGAAACAACCTGTAGAGGGAGAGTCAAGGATGTTATGAGAAGCTGGCCCCCACCCAGAGAGGCCCTCACCCAAGAAGAACAAAGCCCTTGTCTCCACAGTCGCATCCATCCATACCTGGTGGGAGCAGCCCCACCAGGACAAGGCCAAATGCAAAGAGGATTTCTCCCTGGAGGACAGGGGTCTCGGGCCAGAAGCATCAGACAGCATGGAGAAACTATCCTGGAAAGGCCACCAGATCCCATTCGCCCTCCTCAGAAGGAGATCTATCGTCTGAGGGACTACAGGACAGGGAGTTTGACTGCGCTGGGGGCAATACAAACACGAAGAGGATTTTCTCCATTATTGATACATACAGTGGTAGCTCTCAATTTTCAATACGCATAAGAATCACCTCAAAATCTGTTAAAATGCAGACTCTTAGGCCCCACCCCACCTCTAGAACCTCTGAGAGTGTGCCCAGGGATCTGCATCGTAACAAAGGCCATAGGAGTTTCATGAATGACACATTAAGAGATAGTGCTGTAGAACAAATTGTTTAATAAATATTTCACTCACCAAATAATCTCTGCTGAGTTCAGGGCAAGGAACCATAAGGAGTGAGCCACATGGAAGTGAGTGGCTGAAATAGGGTAGTGAGCCTAAGGAGAGATCAAGGAACTTAGAGACCACATAGGCTGGAGAATCTCAGAGCTTGCAGTTTAGAGGAGGCAGCCTCAGGGTAACACACGATTACTGCACGCTCGCCTGAGTGCCACACCCAGTCAAGGCAGGGTAAGTGGAAACATGTGGGAAGAACCCATAATCCCATCTGAGGGGACAGGGAAGGTTTCTCAGAAAATATAACGTCTAAACTGGGAGAAGTTAGTCAAGCAAAGAGCATCCAGGGGAAAGAGAACTTTGGCAGAAAATGTAACTTGTGCATAGTTCCTGAGAGACAGACCAGTGAATTGGGTCTTGAAAATGGCTCAAAATTGTTGACCATAACATGTGAAGATGAGGGTTGTGAGAAATGGGTCTGGAAATATTTGTAACGAGCTATTCTGGTTTGGATTTTATCTAAGGGAACGTGGGAAGTCACTGAAGGAGACTAAGATTATTCTAGGTTTGGTGAGGAGAATGGGTTTCGGAAAAGCCAGAGGGAGACAGAGCCCAATGAGGAGGTTGTTGTAGTAATTTCTCTCCTCAAACCCCTGTGAGATCTGTGCCCACAGGCTCTGTCATCATGCTGATCTTCATGAACCCGACTGGTGTTCTAGAAGTAACTCCTCTTTGGTTCACCGGGCCTATCAACCGCGGGACGGTATGCCAACTGGCGGAGCGCCCTCTACTGGTCTGGATATTCACATACCACACAACTTGAAAGAAGTGGGGAAAGACACATTGACTCTTCTCTTCCCTGGTGGAGGGATTCTTGACCAAGGGTAAGTAATAATAATTCCGTCCAAACTGAAAATAAACACACCATTTTCCAGATGCAAGTTGCCTCTGAGAAGTTTCCACAGATGACTAATCCACAGGAAAATCCTCAGACTTGCTACTTGTTAGAGGTTTCCATGATTATCTATGAATATGAGGTTGACATAGATCTCAAGCATCTGTCCCCACTCCGTCCTGCGTGCTCAGACTCCTCTTGCATCATCTCATTGTTGATTTAATATGCTAATTTTACCTTCAGGTCTCCCCCTCCAGAACTATAGATATTCCCACCACTATCAGCATCCAAAAAATAAAAAATGAAGAGCATTGAGGAAATTATACCATCTCAAAGCGAGTGTGGAATTCCACAAGTCATTAACTCTCTAAAAACCTTAGTTTCCTCATTCAAGAAATGGAGAAATTTATTCATCTGTTCTAGTTCACTGGCTTGTGAAGAACAAACAGATAATATATGTGGAAGCACACTGTATATGACTATATTATTGTTATTAATCAAACTCCTATCTGTACATAATGCTGTGTCATACAAAGAAAATGACAGTCTCTAAATTATAGGAGAATTTAACCCGAAATAAAACACATTGAAAATATAAAGAAGCTTTAAAATGGTAATACTAAATAGCACTTTGTAGATCTTAAAGGAATTTTCCTGTCCAGTCCATCAGTTAAAAGATAGCAAGATACTGTGGTATAAACTCATGCAGACCTGGATCTAAATCATTGTTCTACTACTTATTAGTTTTGTATCTTTGTGCAAGTTAGCTAATATCCCTGAACTGAAATTTCTTTCTCTGTAACAGGATTAGGATAATACCTACTTCATAAGGTTATAAGCAGAACTAAGACCAGAGTGGGGTGAAGCACTTGCCTCAGGCATAAAATTTAAAGAGGTGCCAAAAAACTCAATAATGAAGACAAATAACATTTCAATGCAATATTTTTAAAAATAAAAATAAATGCAAAGAGATCCATGATAAACAAAATAGGATCATTGTTACTTATTTTTCCTTTTACCATAGGTCCTAGTATAGCTCAGCACAACACTGCATGTGAGTTAATAATACATTAAATGAGATCCTATATGTCAACACCTATAAGGCATGTCACATAGTAAGGACTTCATGAATTTTTGATGAAGGAATTAATGAATGAATGACCATTTTCTATCTCTGAGCCTCATGGTTGCTACAGTAAGAGATGGTGACTATAAAGCTCATGTTACATAGTGAATGATATTAAATTATAGAGATTTTTGCTTTTTTATAAAACACGTCCACGTGCCTGCTCTCTTTCCATCTTCATAATGAGGTAGCTGGACAGGTATCACGTGTACATCTTACAGTTGAGGACTTAATTGGCTAAGTGAACACCAATAGCAAGCTAGAACTGATATGCTCTTACTCCTAAAGGCATGCTCTTTCTAACACACTGCACTTTGCCTGTTCAAAATCTCACAGGCTCTATAAAATCGTGGCCCTCATTGACAAGACTGAGGATTCTGAGTTTGACCTTCAGTGGTGTCCTGGAGCCTCCATCCTCCCATTGCCCACTGCTCAGTGTTTGGAGGGATTTGGGAACTGCTGGACAAACAATCCACAGAAAAGGGTGGTGGTAGCTAATACTTACCAAGGAAAGGCCGTCTTTTCGTATTCCCACTTAATCTTGATCAGGCCAGCCTGCCGGAGCCTGAAAAAAAGGTAGGGAAAATGTGAGGTTTGGGACAAGGGGTCAGTTACTTTTTCTGAGGAAATGAGAGCTGGTAGCTTAAAACAAAAAGAGGATTCCTGAGGAGAGGGAACCTTGTGAGAAGATGCTATGACTCGGACCCCAAGAGAAGCTGACACTAATAGGATAGTCAAAAACACTGGCTACTTCACTATAGGATTGCCAACTTTGAGGTTTACTGGGAATCACCTGTGATGAAACAGAGGAGGGATTTTGTTTTCTTATAAAAATATGTGCATATGGGTAACACAATAAATAGCATAGAAAGGTTTGTAATGAAAAGTCTCACTGTCCCTTTCCACCCTATATCACCCATGGTGCCACTTCTTGGAGGCAATCTCTTTTAAAGTCCCTGGTTTTTTCTTCTGGTGGTTACCTTATAAATAATTCTAAACAAAATGTTTCATTAAGGCCAGTATGTCTTAATGTATCAATTGCTAACTAGTCTGTTGACCACCGATTGGAGCCATATGAGCACGGAGGCTTTCACTCATTTATCCCCATCCTCTCCTGTTCATCTCCTCCCGATGTTTGACATTTATGCTATGATTTTTATTCTTTATTTGTTACTTTTGTATCTTTAAATAACGTAAACACTGATTCTTGTTCCATTACCTCTGAGCACTATCTCTTGCCTTGGCCCTTGTGCTGCGAGGGCGTCAGCACCCACCACTGTCCTAGCTCATCCACATTTCACCTTTTGGTCAAGTGACTCTGACTTGGCTTTGACAAACAGAGCTGCCCCATCCTCCCAGCAGCCACACCTACACCTTCCATGCTTTGGTAACTCTGAATTCTGACAACCAACAAATAGCATTTACACCAGTATTACTCTGTACACATTGCTAAGTTCTGGGCTGAATAATATGCCACCTGGAGAAGAACATAAAGATGATGAGAAAGTCCCCATTCTAAAGGTGATCACAATCTGGTGATGAGGACAGAGCTTTCCGCTGCATCATTCAGCCCTTAGCTAGAAGATACATTACAATGTCTAAGACACACAGGGAGCTGTCCTCATTTTTAGCTAAGTGTGTGCCCTCCCCTAGATGCATGCCAGATTTGGAGTCACAGTCATTAGTGTAACAAATATTCATTGAGCACCTGTTGTGGGCCAGGGGCTGTCCCAGGTGCTGGGGCTGCAGAGCCTGCAGAAGAAAGACAAAAACAAACATGGTCCTGATCTTATCTAGTGCAAGAGACAAATACAAACAAATAATCCCACAAACAAATCTATACAAAACCTAATGTATAGTATATAGATGTTTTAAATAAAGTAACAAATTGTAATAAAGACCATGAAGGAAAAGAACAGGACTTATGAGAAAGAAAGACATCCTGAATGGGAGTTTCATAAAGTGAGTGGATAAATTTTCTCCATAATCAGATAATCCTACACACACACACACACACATACGCGCACGCAATCACAAATACATACATACACAGGACTTTTTTCTGGTATCATTTGTTTTATACACACTTTTCTGCATCTTGCATTACTCATTCAAACATTTCCCAAGGGAAATCGCTCCAAGTCATCTGGAATGGCTCTAAATATTTTTTTTTTAATGGTTTCATAATATTTCATGGTGTGGATGTATCATTATTTATTCAGCCATTTCCCTATTGACAAGGAATTCATTTTTTCCAGTGCATGACCACTACAAACAATGCTGCAATAAGCATATATGTCCTTATAAATTGTGTAGATTTTTTTATGCAATAAATTCCTGGAAGTGTAATGCTCGTCCTCAAAAGGTGTTAATAGATGTTCCCAGTTGTTTTCACAAAAGGATGTAACACTTTACATTTTCATAAGCCTAAGTGTCTTTTTAATCTTGCTAGTCTAATAGGTGTAAACTGATACTTTATTGTTGCTTTATTTTGCATTTCCCTGATTACTAATGAATTTGAGCTCTTTTAATATAGTCTTTTACTGTTCATTCTGTAAACTGTCTATTCAAACACGCTGCCTAATTTTCTGCTGCTTGGTATATCTTTTGTCATTTTGTTAGAGCTCTTTGTGTATTAAAGAAATTAATTCTTTGACATCTGCATTACAAATATTTCCCAAGATCTATTATTAATCTATAGACTTTGTATACAGAAATGTTTCCTATACAAAAACTGTAAGTTTTTTTGTAGCCAAATAAGTCTTATTTTTATTACTTCTGTGTTTCCAAACTTGGTTGATAGGATCTCCCTAACTCCTATAGTCTACATTTTCTTGCAACATTTTAATGTTTTTCTTTTTACATTTGTCTTACATTTGTCTTTAATCCATCTGGAATTTATTTTTGTGTTTGATATAAGAATGAGGTCCATTTTTTCCTTCCAGATGGATATCCAGTTATGCTAGTGCCATTTATTAAAGAGTCCATTATTTTCCCTGAATTAAACCACCACACTTGTCTTATGTTAAATTCTCATTTATTCTGACATTTAATTCTGGATTGCTAATTCTGTTCCAATGACCTACTTGTCTATTCTTCCATAAATACCATATTGGTTTTATTATAGAAGCTTTATAGTATACATTGTATATAAGTCAAGTCATCCCTTATTGTTCTCCTTTCTCATAATATTCTTATTCTTGAATATTCTATATGAAATTTAAGATCTTTTCATCCAGTTCTAAGAAAAAAATCAAAGTTTTAAAATGAAATTGCAAAACTTTATGTCAATTTCAAAAGAGTGCCATTTTTATTATATTATCCTCCCATCCAAGAAATAATGTGCCCTCTATTTATTCAGATCTTATGTCTTTTAGTAAGATATTTGTATATGGACTCTGGGTCTTCACTGTTAATTTTTTTTTCACTATTTTAAATGATATGATTTTCCATTACTAGGTGCTTATTGTTAGGATAGTGAAAAATATTGTTTTTATACAATTATCTTGCATCCAAGTTGGTTTATTAAATCCAGTAGGTTTGTCCCCAAGATTAGTTGGATTTCATACATACAGTCTTATTAGTAGCAGGAAGAGATGGTTTTACTTATTCTTTCCCAATATTTATCCCTGTTATTTAATTTTGTTGCCTTATTCCATTTTCTAAAATCTCCAAAAAAATGTTAAATAACAATAGTGATTGTAGGTATGTATCCTTCTCTCTAGTTTTTTATCATAATTGAAATTGTCTTAGCATCATCTTTCACTTTGGGATATTTGCTGTTGTGTTTTGGTGGTCTTTATGTTCTAGAGTTTCATTCTTTTCATTCTTATTTGTATTAATAATGACTGATAAATGTAATCCAGTGCCTTTCGGGCATTTACTGTTGTGTTCAGATGTTTTTCCTCTTCTAACTTATTGATGAGCTCATTTGCTGTTCTGTTTTTGTTGATTTTCTACTTCAGTAATTCTCCTTTTCTTTGTTTCTAGATAGAAAAATCTTTATAAATTTCCTCTTTGATCCTAGTGTTTAGAATTGTGTTCTTATTTCCAAATAGTTCATATTGCTAGTACCCTTTTTATTGTTTATTTCTAATTTTATTCATTCATGACTAGGGGATGTGTCCTATAAAAGTCCTACTGTTTTTATTTAGGTAAATTTTTATGAAGGTTTTATGACCTTATAAAAATATATTGTATGGGAAACAACCTAAGTGCCCATTGATAGATGAATGGGTAAAGAAAATGTGATATATATACAATGGAATATTATTCAGCCATAAAAAGAAGGAAATCCTGCCATTTGCAACAATATGGATGGACCCTGAGGGCATTATGCTAAGTAAAACAAGTCAGAAAGACAAATACTGTATTATCTCACTTATATGTGGAGTCTAAAAAAAAGAAAAATCAAACTCATAGATACCGAGAACAGATTGGTGGTTGCCAGAGTCAGGGGTTGGGGGAGGGGTGAAATGGATGAAAGTCAAAATGTACTAACTTCAAGTTATGAAATAAATAAGTCCTGGGATATAATGTACAGCATGGTGACTATAGTTAACAATATTGTATTGTACATTTAAAAGTTGCTAAGAGAGTAAATCTTAAAGTTCTCATCAGAAGAAAAAAAATGTAACTGTGGTAATGGATGTTAACTAGACTTATTGCAGTGATCATATCACAATATAGACATATATCAAATTATTATTTTGTATACCTGAAACTAATGTTATATGTCAATTATATCTCAATAAAAATATAATGTATGTTCTTTATTTAAAAGAGTCAAGATTATGTGTTGATTGTATCAAGGGTATTTATATTATTTAATACCTCTATGTTCTTTTAAAATCTACTACTTAGATTCAAATTGCTGAGAGACAAATATGGATGCGCTGGAGGTTCCTTTCTTCTCCCTTTTAGGATTGCCTCAGCTGGACGGAGCCAATCTGCTGAGAGCCAGATTGTTGTCACCATTTCTGGCCTGCAAGGCTATGCCCAGACCCCTCCATGTGCAGACCTCTAGCATTGGTCTTGGACTGAGAAGATCTCTAGAGACATTTCTAGCTACTTGGAGAAACCAGGTTCCCCAGCCTCTGTTAGGCTAATCCATGAATAAGTAATATGCTGTGGAGGTGGGGCTTGTTCTCTCCCGGAGGGCTGAGTGGCACACCTAGTCCGCTGACCATGGTGCACCTGAAATATGTGTACGCAGACTCTGCTGTGGAATAATGAGAATTCAGGGCAGCACCACTCAGCTACTTTCCTGCTTGTTTTTCCCAATTAAACTGATGTTGTATCTGCAGCATGTGGAACCAGTGGTGTGTGCTCATGGCCTCTTACATGACTCAACCCTAAAGACAGGTAATTAAATCTTGCACTAAAATTGTTTTTTATCAAGTTCTCTTTTTATTTTGCTTTGGATTTATTACTGTAGCTATTAAGCAGTTTGGTGCATATACATTTATGACTATTCTTTTTCATCAACTGTGTATTTTACTACCACAGAGTACCTCTCGTGCTTTAATCCTAAATTCCACGTCACTTGATATTAATATCAAATAATAGTATTCTCTCTCATATTTTTTGGTTTGCATTTGTCATATTTACCCATTCCTTTTATTATCCCTGTTGCTTTCTTTAAGTGTGTTTCTTCTAAATAGCATATATTTGAGTTTTTCCTTTTAACCTAATATAATGGGTAGTATATTTTAATAGGTGGTCTCAAATTATTACATTGAAAATAACTACTACATCTTATTTAATTACATGCTATATATATGTATATATAATAAGTATGTTACACTTTAGATTGTTTTATCTTTCTTCTACTTTTCATTTTTTACTGGTTTAATGAAGTTGCTAATTTTTTTTTTAAATCTTGACAATTTGGAGGTTTTGTTGTCTATTTTCATTCCATTACAGGCACACCTTGGAGCTATTTCAAGTTCAGGTCCAGACCACCACAATAAAGTGAAAACCGCAATAAAGCAAGTCACACTAATTTTTTGTTTCCCAGTGCATATAAAAGTTATGTTTACACCATACTGTAGTCTGTTAAGTGTTCAATAGCACTATGTTTAAAAACACAATGTGCGTGCCTTAATTAAAAATATTTTATTGTTAAAAAATGCTCACCATCACCTGAGCCTTCAGCAAGTCATTATCTTTTTGCTGGTGGAGGCTCTTGCCTTAGTGCTGCTGCCTGCTGAGTGGTCAGGGTGGTGGCTGCTGAAAGTTGAGTGGCTGTGACAATTTGTGACAATTTCTTAAAATGAGACAACAATGAAATCTGTCTCATCGATGGACTCTTCCTTTCACGAACAATATTTCCATAGCTTGTGATGCTGCTCTCTAGCATTTTGCCCGCAGTAGAACGTCTTGGGAGTCAAACCTGTCAAACCTCTGCCGCTGCTTCATCAACCAAGTTTCTGTCATATTCCAAATACTTGGTTGTCATTTCAACAATCATCACAGCATCTTCACCAGGAGTAGACAGCATCTCAAGAAACCACTTTCTTTGCTCATCCATAAGAAGCAACTCCTCACCTGTTGTTTTATCATGAGATTGCAGCAATTCAGTCACATCCTGAGGCTCCACTTCTAATTGTAGTTCTCTTGCTATTTTCACCACATCTGTAGTTACTTCCTCCACCAAAGTCTTAAATCCCTCTAAGGCATTCATGAGGGTTGGAACCAACTTCTTCCAAATTCCTAATAATGTTGATATTTTGACCTCTTTCCAGGAATCGCAAATGTTCCTAATGGCATCTAGAATGATGAATCCTTTCCAGAAGGTTTTTAATTTACTTTGCCCAGATCGATCATGACAAGATTAGAAAACCAAGAATTTGATGTTGGAGAAGATATTTCTGTATCTTTTGAATTGAGAACATGTGAGTGATGTAAGGAGAGGCCTGAGTGGCTGATGAATTTGTTCTTTCTGCTCTGTAGCTTTTGTGTGTCACATGCTCTGTCCCTCTTCCTTATGTCTTTCCACCTGCTTTGCATTTCTCCATCATCTGCATTGTGTGAAAAAAGCTGGTCTATGTTTGTGATATTCATAGATAATTTGGAAGTAAAGAAAAATAATCTCGGATTTTAAAAAATGGAAAAGATTGGACCAATCTCTTTGCAGAAGTTTATTGACAGAATAAAAAATAAGCTTTAGGAAAGAGAAACTACTGATGGTGACACCTGAGAAATGAGATACATTAGACAAATCTTGTCAAAGGCTGAACTCAATGATACAGATGAGAGAATTTGAAGATAACTTTATTTCTTAGTTCCCTTTCTGAATAGGAAAGCTTTCTGAATCTACTTGACGTTGTGAGAAATGACTAAGTTCCCCAAAGTATAACAACTACAATGACTTTTTGCAATCTTTAGGAAATTTTTTAAAAGCCAAGGAAAGATAAGTTATTTACATTTTTTAAATAATGAAAAACTAAACAATGAAATCTAACTTATTTAAAGATCAGTAAACTGTAACTACATTGGTGATAAAAATGTTCAATACTTGCAAGAGGATTAAATCTAAAATGTGTGACTTCTGAATAACATATAGTTATGAAACTAATATAGCAAATATGTGGTAATTCTGAACAAAACAACTTATACGTACTACATTTTTCTATTTTAAACTAACAAAGTCACTTCAGAACTATAAAAGGCATTTAAAAAGCATTGCGTATATTTTAATCTTCTCAAATTTTCCATTTTGCTTTCCTAGCTTCCATTTTTTCTGAAAATTATGCTTCCTTAGAAACCACAGTAAGATAATGGTGGGGCTGGAGATGGATGCCCCAGCATCCTGACTCCAGGATGAATTTATCTTTCCCCTACAAGGCCTTTAAACTCAATGTAAAAACAAACAAATAAAAAACCAAATTTTTATGGAATAGTTCGTGTACTCTTCTGTGTGTATGTAAGTGTGTCTCCATGATGTGATTGCTTAACTTGGTAACATGACTGTTATTCGCATTACTGCACACTGGACTTTGACTGCAGAGCTTGGGTTAGGCATTTCACCAAAACACAAAGCCAGCTAGTGCTGAAATGTAGACAGCAATTTCCCTAACCCATCTCAGTCTCCTGATGGATCACAGCATTCATCTAGATAAGAAATGAAAGAGAGTTTCTCTGGCAACTTGATAGCCTTCTCGCTGAGGCAAGAGAAGAAGGAAGAGTTCTAGCTCAGGCAGAATTACTCTCGTTCCATCCTTCCTGTGCGTCTACCATGCTGGCACCAGGGCTGGCTTTGGGCACAAGGTGGACAGGTTCCATAGGCTTTTCTCTCTCATACCCAAGCCCCTGATGCTCCTAGACCCTAGCTCTCCAGGTCCCCTTTCCCCCTGGACTCCACCCAGGCTTGCTCTCTAATGGGACCCCATGCTCTAGATTAGGGGTTCTATCAAAATTAGGGATCTTGTGAACCACTACATTTTTTTACAAAGATAAATAAGAAACAAAGAGGCTGACTTGGAGTTGCCAACTGTTTTGTCATATATAAACCTAAACAAAAAAGAAAAAAACCTACTATCAATTTATATCACTTAATCTTTCAAAGCAAATATATCTATCCTAGAATAGTTAAGTGTGATCTCAAAATCAGTACGTCTTTTAAATGACCCACTTTTCACTTCATGAATAACTCACTCCATTGCCCTTATTTTTTCCATTTTCCCAGGATAAGTGAAAACATCATGACAGTCTGGTCTCAATCTGCCCAACCATGTTTGGAAGCCACTGCTCTTGATGCGTCTTGATCTCCTTCCTCGTGCTCAAACATTCCTACTGACTAATAACCACTGTAATTTGCGGCAACCATTGTAAATCTAGTGGTAGAAACTTCAGGCATTGAAAAAGGCCAGTGCAAAATAACCAACATATTATCTTGCACATACAAAGAATTAAAATGGGGAAGGAGGGGAGGGAGGGATGAGGGGTTGAAAAGGAACCTCTTGTCTCCACATCCTCTTGGCCCACGTTTATCCCATCTTTGCTGTGACAACCAGCTTCAGACATGGCTAATCCAACAGGATCTTGCCTCGGCTGAAATCCATATTCTTGCTTTCTGCCCAACTTCTTCCAAACTCCTGTTAATGTTGATATTTTGACTTCTTCCCATGAATTGCAAATGTTCTTAATGGTGTGGGGGGGAGTGGAACTGGAGGAGAAAACTGACCAGGATAGGAGGGCTGACCCTGGCCAGGTGGGGCTGGAGTCAGAACCACCGAGTCCATGGAGCATCATCAACTCCAGTTAGATCTGAGTTGAGTGGACGCCCAACGACTGGATCTCAGAAAGCAGAGCACAGTGATATGGCACCATCTTGGAAGCAGCAGTACTTCTCAGCCTCAGGCAAGAAGCAGAAATGTGGATGTGAAGGCCTGTGGAGGTCAGGGCAAGACACCAGTTAGGGGATGCAAACACAGCAAGGAGCTGACCGGAAGGAGGTGGCAGCATGGTGACCTCGCTGACCATAGAGTTCACATGGGCTCCCACAGCCCCCAATGCTCCTCAGACACCAGCTGGAGAGCCACAGCCTAGTATTCTCCTTGGACAAATTGGCATCTACTGGTCTCTCCTCTTGCCCACAGCAGATTTCAGAAAGCACCCGTTAGTGACGATACTGAAACGGAAGAACTGACACCAAGTTATGTGGAAAGACAAGACAACTAAGCATGAAACAACTAGAGAATAATTTGAAACAGTAGAATTAAATGCCAAAATATGTGGTGCAGATGAGTGCTGTCTGCTGTGGGCAAGAGGAGAGACCAGTAGATGCCAATTTGTCCAAGAAGGCTACACGTCACTCCCTTCATTTCAAGGTTTCTATTTCTTGCCTTAGGGAGGAGACACAATTATGGAATTTCTGGGGTCACTGGCAAATAATATTCTTGAAACTACATTGTTTTGAGGGTTTTTTTCTTTCAAAACCCACATTTTGTTACTGAGCTCTGCCCCACTGGTCCCTGTGGGCCGGGATTCTTTTGCACAACTTCCGTGGCTTCTTCCCAAGGGAATTTCCTTTTCCCTTTCTTAGAAAGCAGACTTGGTTGATTTGATGTGCTCACAGCCAGCTGTCTTGAGGAGAAGGAATGACTCTCCTCCCGAAGTCCTGTCCCTGTCCCAGCAGCTGCCTGCTCAGTGCCCAAGGTGGGCAGGCACTGAAGACGAACACAAAAGATGAACCACTGACTCAGCTAAGGCCGGGCTGGCAGTTCTGAAGCAGCTTCTCCCTCCAAACACATGACTACAAAGCCACATTTCAATATCAACATCTGGAATTTCAAATGCCCTTGAAATAGATAACTTCTGTGGGGGAATGCTCCTCCCTCTGTCTTTTAGCACCATCTTCTTTTAAATTAAAACAATTTAAGAATGGACTGCAGATTTAGCAATGCTTTTCTCAGAAGTAAGAAGACTGATTAGAGAATGGGAAGCAGAAGTGGAAGAAATCCAAAGAGTACCCCCAAGTCAGTGAAAAAAATCTAGATGTTTTCATTCTAGGCCTCATCACTTCAGCATTTTCTGGAATGTGATAAAATTATTTGAGTATTGACATGCAAATAGGCATGAACATTTTGAATGTTGAATATATTCATTTCATACACATAATGTATATTGATACATAAATATATATTGTGGATAGATAGGAGATAGATAGATGATAGCCAGCTAGCTAGCTAGATAGATAGATAATAGGCAGATAGATATTGATAGACTATCAGGTACTAATAGACTTGTTTGTTTCCTTCACTCACAAGCTCTGAGCATAACCTGAGACTATGGGCCCTGCCTCCAGCCAGAGAGGCCACAAGAACTCGAAAGCTGGCTACCTGAGCAGCAGAATGGCGAGTGGTGTCATTCCTGCCTCCTCTCCTGCTGCTATTCTCCTCCTTCCCACCCCTGTCACTGCTCTAAGGCCCAACAGAACCTTTCCGAGTGATTACAGTTTTTTCAGCCCACTAGGTCTTCCTCTTTGCTTCTCCATCCCCTTTGAGAACTTTAGAAAATTCCCTAGGGATTGCGCTAACAACACCCTGTCCCTACTCTGGCCAGCAAGTATCCACCATGACTTTCAGCTCTCTCCAAAGGTGGTATGCATGCCATGACTTCAGAGTAAATTTTTCCTACCTGTCTACTTTCTCCCCGGGAAAGCCCAGGAAGGACTGACTTTCTCCTGTTTGTTTAGAAGTTGTTAAGCCCAGGAACCCCAAGGCCAGATTGACGGTTCATGACTGCCTCCCTGCATCATCATGAACTCCCGGGAGCCTGGGTTCACATCCAGGTTTCCTGAGGGGAGTGTGCAGACCTCCACCAGGACCAACACTACAGGTTTTACACACAGGTACATACACAGTGTATTCATTCATCAAACATTCATCAAGGGCTTACTGGTGCAGGGTATACAGAGACAAAGTAGAAAGGTCCACACCTATATAATGGAGAGAGAGAAAGAGAGAGATCGTAACCAAGCCACCAGCAAGGAAACAAAAATTAACCCTCCTGCGCCCCCATAATAGAGCTACTCCTTGGGCTCTGAATTCAGAGAAGCCCGTGTTAGTGCCCTCCTACCTCCCTTTCAGCCCATTCTACCTCCACCTCCTGCCCAAGAAACCCACCGCTTGGTCCCTACCCCAGAGCTCTGCCCAGTCAGCTTCTGTCTACCCACCCGAACAGTTAAGCGATTGTTCGCTTCCCCAGGGGAATGCAATTTTCAAGACTCTGGAGGGACCCAGGAGTTTCTGGCATCAGGGAATGTCGGGGACCTCTCTCTGCTCTAGCCAAGCGGTTCTGTGAGTTCTCTCTGTTCCCTGCTACAGGCACCTGTTCTCTGCCTGCTTTCTCTCCTATTACCATCCTGCCCTTCACACCATCGCTTGAAGCTGCCCTCCCTGCTTGTAGATGGGACACAGTCTGTCCCTTTCTTTGCTGTCCCTGAATGTGAACACTTAAGGGCTGCATGCTAATCATTCCTGGGAAACAGAGAATAGCAAAAGTAACATGAGGATGGGGTGCAGAGTCCTAAAGCTTTCAGAACTGTACACTGTTCTCACACCTGCCGTTCCTGACCTTCATTCTTCCATCGCAAAGTGAAGACACCAGGGCTGCTCCTGGCCCGAAGATTGATTTGTTTGGTTTTGCTATTCTATGCTAATTTTATTTAATTAATTGCCAGGATTTAGAAAGTGAGAGATTTCGTTTAAAAATCTTGATTTGGAGCTTCTCTTAAAAAAAATTGCAGGCTCTGCCCACACTGGGCCCACATTTTCACACAGCAGTGATTGGCAGGAGAAGTGGCTGTGCCTTTTGGAAATGGAACTCTCATCACTGTTGTGTGTCTCACCAGCTTTAAGTCTGTCACCAGCCACTTACTGTCCAACCAGCTTACTGACCAGCTTACACCACCCACTTAGGTCTCCTCTGAGGCTCTTGAGAGCATCTGAGCTCCCAGCTCCTGTCCTGAGTCTCAGACCAGTGTCTCCACTCTTCCTCATGGGAGAGTGCTTTAGATTAAATGGGATTCTCAGGGCTTCCAGGGCAGAGACCAGTGCACGGGAGCAGGACAAACTTCAACCCAACCTGAGAAGGAACATCTTAACAATTAGAGGGGCCTTCAATGAGGCAGGCTCTCTTGGAAGAAAGTGAGTTATTTTCTCAGTGGAGATTTCTAGACTCAGGCAGGGTATTAAGACCCTTCTGACCATGAATCGTCCATTGCTATCAGACAAATGCTCTAAAAGATCAAAAGAGACATCACTGAAGGCTGGAAGACCCCACAGAGAGGAGAAATCCCCTTGGAGGCTACAACTATAGATAATAGTTTCTATTTGATTGTGGAGTTGGTTTAGAAGAGTTTGATTCAACTTATTTTCACAGTGACGTGCTGCCCTAACTCACTCTGCTGATGCCAAGTCAAAGCTGAGGGGTGAGGAGGAGCCTGGCCCACTCAGGTGGTGGAGGAAAGCCAGGGCTTTCCCCCACCCTCAACGAGGCCAAAAATCTAGAGTTAACTCCCATCCTCCCCCAGAGAGCAGCTCCCTACTGCAACTGCAGAACCGGAGGTACCCTTTGCAAACAGCAGAATCAAAGTGGAAAAAAATTACAAGGCAACTTTTCTGGTTTCAACTTGTCCCCTACAGAAAGGAAATAGATTTTAATATAAGATCTAAGAGGTACCTGTTTAATAAACTGCAAAAAAAAAAATGTACTTTTGGCTAGATGCTTGCATGATGAGCTTTGGGATAAAAGGGGATTTTTTTTTTTTAAAGAAAGTTAGACATAAATCCAAAAGGGGGTTGGGATCCCCCTCCCACCATCCCACCGAAAGGCTCTCTAAGCAGTTGGGAGCAATCACCCTATAACCCTATCACAGATACCACGCAAAAGGCAAGATTAAAGGCTTTTCCTGCTCCCTTTTCACCCAAATGGAAAAGTTTATTGCGAAAACTCTTTGTGCAAGCCAAGCAATATATAGTCTCCTTGTGATGGGACATCACTTAGACACTGACAAATCCCATTCCCCAAGTTGTGGGGCCTCTAGCTGACTGTGCAGGGAGTCAGCCCCAGAGGTCAGGAATGGGAATATTTCACTGTGTCCACCCCCACCCCCAAGTGAAGAAATATTTCATTCTCATTCTTAGCCCAGTTGGAATCTAAAGTCTAGACAGTTCTCAGATAATAACCGTTAGAGACAGCAAAGGGGAATGCATATGCCTCCCAAAGATAAACGCACGCTGGACTTCTCTCATAAGATTATCAGAAAGCTCTCGGAAGGCCGCTCTGATGAGCAACTGAGGGGAGAGTGTCTGGCAATACACTCCCAGATGCTGGGACACATTTTACCCATCCCTGGAATCCTTACCCAGTTTCTAGAGACAGGGCAGAAAAGGTCATCCTCGCCCCGAAACTTGTTCAGAAACAAGTGTAAAGACAGTCCATGGGAAAGGAGGGGAGTGTGGACCAGTGTCCACCTCGGTCTCTCATTAATTCTTTGATTTAGAAAATATTTATCAAATATCTACCACTCTTTGGACATTCCATTGGACACAAAACTGTAAATAAGCCCAAGAAAGATGCTGTTCTCCTGAAACTGAAATTCCCGCAGGAAAGTCTGGCAAGGCTTCGTTCAGAGACGAGATCATACCTAGGGTGCACTGACTTAGAATAAAATTTGAGATCTTGTGAATCTCACTTTACTGCTTGTACCCTCAGCAACCAAATCCCCTACCTGCTTTCCCATGTCTACTGTGGTCTGGGACTCACAATACATCAGTGTCTCTGTTCCACTAAACCATGGGACTTCCAATGACAGACACCACACCCCTCATCTTTCTCCAGACTTCCCTTAGTATCAAGTATGATTCTAGGCACAAAACAAGGCTCCAATTAATACTTGTATAGTTACTGATTAAGCAAAGAAACTTACAAACAATAAAAAGGGTACCGATGTCTGTCAGCTCAAGGGCTGTTGTAAATGGGAACTTTATTTTTCTGCCTCTGGGGAGAGGAGCATTTGTGCTGGTCTAATTCTGTTCCCTTTAAGACTCACCAGTTTTCACTAAGCCACTCCCTGTCTTTGGGTAACATCATCTCCTGAAAAAGCAACAGCAAGTTGACCAGGTTAGGCCCGACCCCAAGGCAGTTTTTAAGATGGTGACACATGCCACTTTTCTCACACGAGGAGTGGGAAACGTTATCAAGCCTCTGATCTGATACCAGAGTCTAGTTTTAAACATTCCCTGGGTCAGCAGCTAGGGCATACATAAGCCCTAGGAAAAGGAAAACACAGTTTATTATTGCTGCATCTATCTTCCCTGAAGCTGGAAAGAATTACGCGCTTTGATCCCAGGGCTTCTGTGCCTCTGATGAAAAGACTCAACCCTGAATCCGGAGTGATCGCCTGGAGCAACGGCGTCAGTAAGATTTCACCTCTTCTCTTGCCAAGATGTGGCTTTTAGAGCCTGGGCTGCTGATGAAAATGTCAACAAGGCGCACACAAAGAGGGAAATGCTCGTCCCGCTGGCAAAGAGCACCGACATTCCAATCAATCAATGGTGGTCCGAGACATCCTTCGCTGGGCACAGGGAGAGAACACACCTCCCTTCCCCAGCCGAGACCCAATGTGGTTAGTGAGTGGGCCTGCTCCCGAGCTGGAGGGGGAGCAGAAGGAGAAGAGGTGAGGCCCTTTTTCTCCCACGTGGATCCTTAAAGGGGACAGGTGGTCTGGGTCCCATATTCCATGTCTCTCTGGCAGCGATGGGAACTTGGCATCCAGGTGGAGAATCTGACCCCCTTCCAAGATCTCACCAAGCACTTGAAAATTAAACTTGGTTCTAAAAGGCAACCAACTGGGCCGATCCCAAATGCCAAAGATTCAAATGATGGCAGGATTAATTCGAGGGATGGTGAAGTCCCTATGGGTCTAACTAACCCTAAGCCCAAGACTCAAGAGTGAAAATGTAAATGCATGATTGAGGGCTAATGGGCCTGATTAGCAAAGCTTGAGTAAGAATAAGCTGAGGATACTGAATGTGCTGCAATAGCTGAGGGGGAACTGAGCCCGCCTGTCTCAACCAAGGTGTCCACCTTCTCGTTAACATTACTAACGGGAGGCGGGGGGGAAAGTGCTGAAAAGTAGCAATGATATAATAACTGGCTTGGCGGTGAATCTAGAAAAGGGGCAGATATTTGGTATAGAATTAGCTATGTTCTTCCACAGAATCACAGACTCATATAATTGGGTGGTTTCCAAACTGTGCTGTGAAGAAAACAAGGAATTCCAGAGAGATGCAGGCCTTGCTTTGGCAGAAGTAGCTCCACTTGCATCTGTTGAATACGGCTGGGGTTCTGAGCAAGACTTTGTTTGAAGAAGTAGTGTTGCTGCTTGTGTCAGATAGGACTCTTTAAATTGCAAAAGACAGAGCCCCTGATTTACACAAATATAGATTTAGGTAAGAGTAGTGACACACATCAACGAAGGCTGTGGGCTTCGAGCACAGCCAGTCACTTAAATCATGTCGCAGGACGGAGGCACTCTTGATTTCTTACCTTGCTTCCTCCTATAGAGGCTTCATGCAGGCAACACTGCCCACGCACTGGCAAGGTTCACTTCCTCTGTCATCTCACACATCCGCTGGTTCTCTTCCCTAATAACTCTCCATCACTTAGGATCTGGTTAGTCTGCCAAGTAAAAGAAAACTCAAAATGACAACTGTTTAAACAAGAAGTTATTCTCTCTTATATAAAGAAAGTCCAGAGGTATGCAGTCCAGGGATGAATGGCTTGTTGCTCCAGTCATCAGCTTCTTTTTTGTCATTTTGCTATTTGCCATAAGTGACTTCCAATTCACAGCCCAATGTGGCTGCTTGGGCTCCAGCCATCTTGTCTGTATTCCAACCAGCATAAAAGAGGAAGGGAAGAAATAGAGCTTGTCCCCTTTCCCTTAAGAACACTTTGGAAACATATTATATGATATTTATTCTTATATCCCATTGGCTAAATTTGATCATAAGCCCACAACTAGCTCTAAGGCAGGCTGGAAATGTTAACATTTATTCCTTGTACTAAGAAGCCCAGCTAAAAATTAGGAGTTCTACTACTAAAGAAGACAGAGAAAATGGATATTGTAGGAAGACTAACAGAGTCTTATAGGTTGGGCTTTAGTCATGTGCCCAACCCTGAACCAATCTTTTTGACCAGATAGAAGGAATATACTGATTTATCAGATCCGATTGTCATGGCCATGCCTGATCCTAGAGAGAAAGGAAGCAGGGAAAGATGCTGGGCAGATAGAAACAACAGAATCCAGTATACTGCCCAAATAAATTTTGATGACAACAGCAGAAGTTGACAATAGTAGAACTCTAGCACTCTGGTACAATCTCTTAATCCTTTTATTTTTCAGGTGCAGAATCTGAGGGTGAAATGACTTACAATGAATGGTATGTAGCGATTACTGCTTAGACACAGGTTAGGACTCTCTGTCTAGTGTTCTTCCTACTTCTGCTTGATTGCGCTCTGCTATCTGTCACATATATTTCATAGACATGTGAAATTTGAAGCGAAAGGTCTACAATTTACATGATATTTCACTGCACACAATGAGTTCCAATAAATTGCTTCTTACTTGTTTCAACCTTTGTGACCAAGATCAGAGATTTATTAACCCCATGGACATAGTTACATAAATATAGAAGAAAATAAGCGACCTTGCTTTCCCTCTCTGATCAGCATATACCTGTGTTTTCAACCACGATGAGCAATCTGTCATTTCAACATCTGAGAATACAGTCTCCCTCCTTCATCCATCCATCCTTCCATCCATCGATCCACTATCCTTTCATGAAGCTGCTTGCCAAAGATGAGAGAGGGTCCTTTCCCTCAAAGGTCTCACATTTTTATGGGGAAAACAAACAAGTAGGGAAATAATTAGATAAAATGGGACTAATAGGTTTACATGCTTAGGATGTCACGCAGAACAGAAAGAGAAGGGCCTCACTGTCAGACTTCATGGGTAGGTAATTCTTGAGAAGCCAGCCAGGCAGGAAAGGGCGTGGGCACAGATATGAGAACGCACAAACACATATGTGCCTAAGAGGAAACTGTGGCGTTCCATATGCTGGAGCTTGATTGTGAAGGGCCTGGAGCAAGATAAGGAAGAAAGGTGACAGAGGGTCAGACCTCATAGGTCCCTGCATGCCTGATACCTAGACCTGAGGACAGAGAATGGTTTAAATTATTCATCAATTCAAAATTAAAGTTAAAGTTGAGGCAAATAAGTGCTAAGTCACTAGCCAAGTTCCAGAGAGAAAGAATCCTGTCTATTCTGTGATTATCTTCCTTAAAACGCTGGCTCTGTTCAAAGCATTTGGAGACGTAGGACAGAGGGAAGGAGGAGGGAGAAGCAAGGTAGTTGATCGTCATTATTCACAGATCCCATATTGACGAATTTGCCAATTCACTAAAATGTACTTGTAAATCCAAAATCAATAGTGCAGAGCTTTCCTGGTCATTCATGAACACATGTACTGGGGTGAAAATTTGAGTCGTCCTGTATGCACATTCCCAGATGAGACTGAGCAAAGCGAAACTCTGCCTTCTGCTTTCATACTTGTTTCAAATGGCCTTTAGTGCCACACTGTTTGTGCCTTTTGTTGGTGATTTCACTGTGGCCCCCAAGCAAAGCACTATCTAGTGCTCTAGGCACAAGGCTAGAACGGGACATACGGAGAAAATTACTTGGGCTAGCCAAGTTCATTCAGGTATGAGCTACAGCGCTATTGGTCATGAATTCAATGTTAATGAATCAACAATATAAATTAAATAAGCTGTCCTTAAACAGAAACACACATAAAACAAGGTGATGTATTGATTGGCTGACAAAACATTACCAGAAGCTCTCAAGAACCTAACCCTGTATTTCTCCTCCACTATCCCATGCAGGTCAAGTCCCAAGCCACCTCCACTGCCTTACCCAGGCAATGTAGATCCTGGTCACAGAGACACGTTAAGTAACTGCCACCTCCCTGTTCCCTGCTAACGGAGACCCCGGCTTGTCTCCATAGCCCATCCTCATGTCCCTACACCACAGGACACTATGGGTATCCTTTCATTGTGCTGCAGAGGGACACACAGCAGCAGAGACTCATGCTGCCACCTGAGCTCGCCTGGGATCCTCACCACAGCCTCTGCTACTGCCTTGCCCAGAGGTCCAAGTCCAGCCTTGTAGATCAAGGAGATGAGCAGAAACCATTGACAATGGGTCACCAGGTGGTACCAGGTGGTACTGGCTAAGAGAGCAGATGGTAGGAATGAAGTAGGCAGAAGAGAAAGGAAGGAGCGTGTTTGCATTACGCTAGGTGCTGTGCTGGCACTTGGTGAATCAGATGTCATTTAATCTCCACCTTGGGATAATCCCCATTGTACAGATAAAGAAATTAAGACTTGGGATAGTTAGTAACTTACCCAAGGTTACAGCTATTAAATCTAGAAGGAAGATTCAAACCCACATCTACTTGATGCCAATCCCTGGGCTATTTCTACTTCACTAGGACGCCCACACTGCATGGGCACAGCCTGCAGCATCATTGGCCCTTCTGACTAAGGGCTCCCAAGCAAAAGAGACATCCAGAAGAGGTCTTGCAGTCGAGAGTCATGGGAAAGAAACCCCAAGTTCCACTCCTACCAAGCTCTACCTACCTCCTACTGTTCCTCCCAACATCCTCCCTCTATCCCCAAAAGTATAATATCTTTGCTGTATAAAGTTAATGAGCTTCATGCAAACCTGGCACATCTGGAGTTGAGGGGACAGCTCTGAGGCTAAAGTAGGTTTTCTATAAGTGTTTTGACTGATTTGAACACAGAGCAGATTTTCACGACTATCAGACTCCTTCACTCCCTCTCCGCTGCTGCCCAGGTCATCCACTGGTGATTAGCTCCCAGCTGGCTCTTATCAGGTAGCGCTGTGGAAACAGTGCTCCAGTTAGTTTACGTCTTGGGGAGTAGGTAAGAGGAATCATCTTGCTCAGATGTTTGGGTTAGCAAAAGTACTCCAGAAGGAGATGGACAGCCCCCCATGAAATGTGTCCAGAGCCCTGGGGGCAGTCCAGGTGCTTGGGGAGCTAAGCCATTAGTCCCACTGTCTGATTTCCATTTCTCTGCCTGGCCCTGGTGTCGGAAGAGATTGATTGAGCCCATGCGCTCAGAATGGGGCAGTGGCATGGGAGCAGGGAGGGAAGGATGAGTCAGACAGATGGGGTGTCATGGGATGGCCGACTTGCCTTCACCAAGAGGGAATTTGGTGGGGGAGGGAGCCCCAACAGAAGGCAGCCTCTGCCCTGCTGACCCCGTCCACAGCAATTACCAGAGGGGGCATGAGCCCTCTGCTCCCTATGCAATTAGACGTGGCTGTGGCCAGCACGCTAGACCACTTCCTTCTGCCAGTGCACTAATGGGCCCTAAGTGTCTCCCAAATACTCAGCTGCCAAATGGAGATATCTGCCAGCATTTCAGGCTGTCCCAAGACAAACAGAGGAGACTAAAGAATGGGGATTTCGGGGGGGGGGGGGGTTGGATCTCCGTTATTCAATGCAAACTAGAAAGAAAAGCCAAAGCTCACAACCAAAAAGTTACCAAAGAAAATTTCAGAGGCAAACACAATGCAAAATAATATGAGTACACAGGGTAAAAATTGATCAGGCAATCAATTAATCAATGGTTACCTTACTGACCAATTCCTTTGGGCCCAGAGAAGAACTACATTAGTGGTTCTCAACCAGGAGAATATTTCTTTTTTTTTGCAAGTAGGGGTAGCTTGAAAATACTCTCTTTCTTCCTCCTATACTCAACTGCAATATACCCCTACTGTAGGAATTATGGAAGGGAAAAGCCTTAAAATATAATTTAGCATCTCCAAACTCAAGGAGACCACTCTCTGATCTTAAATCATCACCACGGAGAGTAGAAAAAACGCAGAGATTCAGTCCCCTTTTTTTAAAGATAAGAACCCTGAAGTCCAGAGAAGGGAAGAGACTTGCTGAAAGAGGCAAGTCCAGCTTTGCTTATGAGTAAAATAGTACAGGTTTAATATAAGACAGAAGGGAATCTAATCCTCAACTGGTCACCACGACACAGTGTGCACGTGTGTGTGTGTGTGTGTGTGTGTGTGTGTGTTGTGCAGCACAGTGGTTCTGGGTCAGTGTACTACGGCACAGTGGTATGTGGCTAACCTTCAAGCTATTGCAAGCAATTTGGATCAACATGTAAAATGTATTTTTGTAACAGCAATCCCTGGGATGCTGAGCTGAGAGGGTCATGAACCATGGCGTGGAGCCAGGTACAGCCTGGAGTTGAATAAGAGTCTGAAGTACTGCCTGTTGACTGGACCTTGAAAGAGATTTATCTCATTAGTAATTCCAAGGACATAATCAAGGCAGGAAACAGTTCTCTTCAAACAGCAGTGTGGTACCGAAGGATGGTCAAAAGAATACGGCAAATGAGTGAACAATTTAATAATTTAATACCTCTAAGAGGGCTGCAAAAATGGTAGAATTCAGATGTGAGCCAAAGACATGAAAAACATGAGGCCCACTTACTAATTGATAAGGAATGCTCAAGAGAGACTGAACCATAAGACTTCATTTCAAAGTCCATGAGATATGGAGAGAGCAGAGGCAGAGAATGGAGAGTACCCATAGGGGAGGGGACAACCACTTGTTTTTCTGGCTTTAATTAAAGTTTAACTACTTTGCATATATATATCAGACTTTTCACTAGTTCAAATGAGCTACCTCTGAATTAACACAGGTAGCGGGACTTCTTTCTATTGAATATTTGTTTTCATCTCTTCAAAGCCCTTCTCTTTCTCCTACACTCAATATTTTCATTTTCTTTCCTAAATTATAATTTAGGTAGCTGCTGACGCATGTAAAAATACCTTTATCTTAGATACATCTCTAACGTGATAAAGAATATGTATATCAAAGCCAAAAGTTGATGACATAACAACAGAATACTAGAAACATTCTAATTTAGTTAGAATCAAACCCCACCTCCTTTAAGTATGGGCTGGACTTAGTGACTTGCTTTCCAAGAAAAATGTATGAAAGGGAATAAAAGTAACTTTACAAGGTAGAAGCCTGGCAAACTACCTAGGCCAGGTGACCAAGTTACACATTGCCAATGACAAGACATGTTGATCACAGGTACCCCCTGATATGATCTGATGAGAAGGAAACATCACCTCTGTAGTCTTCTTCCCCAAAACTGATACCACAGTCTAATCATGAGGAAATATCAGAGAAATTCAAATTGAAGAGCATTCTACACAATACTTGACTAATACCCCACCGAAAATAAGGAAAGACTAAGAAATTGTGACAGACCAGATTGAGACTGATGAGATATGACAAGTAAACGCAAGGAGGTATCCTAGACTGGATGCTGAAATAGAAAAAAAATATTGAAATTCAAATAAAATCTAGAGTTTAGTTAATAATAATGTACCGATGTTGATTTCTTATTTTTGATGGTTATGTAATGTGTTAACAATAGAGGAAGCAGGATGTGGGTATATTGGAACTCTCTATACTATTTTTGCAGATTTTCTGTAAGTATAAAAATATTCCAAACGAAAAAGTATTATGTTTAGAAAAATAATGCAGCTTTAAGGACCAACCGAATATCCTTGCATGTCCTGTCAGGAAAAAAAAAAAAAAAGAATCAAACAAATATGCCCGTTTAGCCATTATTTCATATTGTTCTAGAAATTTTAAACTTTGCAACAAGATAAGGAAAAAAATGAGTAATACAACCATTATTGTTATTTCTATATAGAAAGTACACAAGTAGTTGTTATATTTTAACTTTTCTATATAAAAATAAAATCAGTATAGGTATCAGAAAAGAGAAAAATAATCTATATCAATAGTATAATTATATAAAGCACAAGAGAAATAGCTAAAATTCTCATAATTACAAATAAAGTTGAGTAATGTGACCAATCATAAAATAAATATACAAAAAAAGCAGTGGTCTATATAAATATATTTGCAATGTGTATAACAACAAAGAACACTTAGAAATTAAAAGCAAAATACTAACATTCCAATACAAAAATGAGCAAAGAATATAAGATGGCAATTCATAAAACACTTTCAAGGATCAATAAACATGATTAAATTTTTATTGTCCTTAGTAGTCAATAAGATGCAAATTAGAACTACAATAAACTAACATTTTATATATAGCCTATTGTTGAAAAAAATTAAAGATAATATCCAGTGTTATCAAGGACGCAAGAAAAGGGGCACTCTCATATACTTCAGGTGGGCAGTTTGACAATTTGTATGAAAAGCCTTTAAATATGTTTAATCATTGACTCACAAGACAATTTCTAGAAATTTATACTAAGAAGTTGAGAATGTACATAAGTATTTGTGTACAAATATTTATCAAAGCATGATTCATAATAGTGAAATATTGAGGAAAATATCCAAAAATGGGGATTAGCTTTAAAAATCAGAGGACAATTTTATTCTGTGATTTATATTGAAATGAGAGGGCCTAGAATAGTCAACAAAATCTTGAAGAAGAGAAATTATATTAACTGTATTAGAGCTCTATTCTTTTTAAAAGAGATTTCTAGAACAAATATAACAGAATATTAATATTTGGTAAATACACATGGTAGAAACATGGGTGTCACATTGTTTTCTGTATTTTTGTATGTTTGGAATATTTCACAATTTTTTAAATTTCTAATGAAAGTAACTTGCTCTCAGTGTAACCACCAGCCACTTCCCCAGGTGATGGACACCCAGCAATGTGACCATCACCAGTTGGTTGATGTGAATGGAGCAATGGGCCTGATGACCTCCAATGTCCCGTTCAACACTAAAAATCCTGATTTCTGTGACTACATCACTAGAATTCCCGAAATTGGGAACAGATTTACAGTAACAAATCTAAGTTTTAAGGGACAATGGTGAACCTGTGTTTGTGTGTCTTACAAATACCGGGGGTGCCAAAAATATGTATACACATGACTTGTATTCATCTTTTGTTATCGGTATATATTGAGTATTACAATTTTCATACAGTTTTTTCCTTTCTTAAAACACGTACACATTTTTTTGGCACCCTCTGTATATAAAGTGAGACCCAAGCTCATCTAGAAAAATAAGACGGATTGAGGAGGAGGAGAGCAAGGGGGAAAACAGAGCCACAAAAACATAAGAAAATCCACCTTGGACCCTTAACACCCAAGGTAGACTGGGGGAAAAGCGAGCATTAACAAAGGGGAAATGGATGCGTCCATGTTATGAAGAGCTCCATTGTGAAACATTTTGCTTCCCTTGTTTTGCTTTGATTGAAATATTCACAGCAACCAAAGTGCTACAGATCGATTGGCCTTAAGTGAAACGTTTTCCCCTGGGCAGTCTCATACACTGCTGATGAGAATTTAAATCTGTTCAATCAGTCTAGAAGGCAATTTAGCAATATGTGTAACAAATGTTTAAATTGTACATAGCCTTTGACCCCGTAATTCCACCTATAAATTTTTTTCTTAAAGAAATTATCAGGGGCAGCCGGATGGCTCAGTTGGTTTCAGTGCGAGCTCTCAACAACAAGGTTGCTGCTTCTATTCCCGCACGGGATGGTGGGCTGCACCCCCTGCAACTAAAGACTGAAAACGACGATTGGACTTGGAGTTGAGCTGCACCCTCCACAACTAGACTGAAGGACAACTACTTTGAGCTGATGGGCCCTGGAGAAACAAACTGTTCCCCAATATCCACCCCCCCACACCAAAAAAAATTTTTTTTTTAAGAAATTAAAAAAGAAATGATCAAAAATGTCCTTCAAGATTTGTGTATAAGGATCTTCATTACAGAGAACAATGAACATTTAGAAAAATCAGAGAAAACAAATACCCAGTAATATAGGATTGACTAATTGGATTATGATATATCCCAATAACAGAACATCAGCAGCCATTTTTTTAAAACCACATTCTTGAAGAATATTTAAGAATGTGAATAAAATACTGAAAGATTGTGTTCCACGAATAAGGCAGGTTATAAAGTAGCATATATACTCAGATTCCACTTTGTAAAAAAAAGAAAGACAAGAAAAAGGAAGGAAAAAAAGAAAAAAGTTAAGGAGGGAAGGAGGGACACAGAAGGACAGAGAGAAAGACAGAAAGAGTCCCTACTAACCCTGTATGTAACCTTCAACAAGTAGCATAACTTCTCTAAATCTAAGTTCCCTCTTCAACAATGATGTAATCTTATACCTTGTAAAAAACAAATGAATAGCATGTAGGCGAGGGCTCTTTGGAAACTTTAGTGACAGTATAGTAAAGGTGTTGGAAGATGGTGAAGAAAGAAAAAGAAGGAAAAAAATAAATTAGAAGGCACATGCACTCTGCCCTGGAGTTTTCTTGGGAGAGAGTGAACATAAAAACTTTGAAGCTATTTATACATTTACAAACTAGTAAATACCAAAGCTTCAACATGGCCTCCAAGGCCCCAGGCTCCTCCACGTTCAAGTGGCTGGGCTCTCTCCCTCCCGCTGCATCACCCCTCCCAGGCCTTCTCTCAGTTCCTCTAAATCACCATGCTCTTCTTTCTTCCAGGCTTTGGGATAGGCTGCTCTCTCGATCTGAAACAGTTTCTCCCCAACCTCCTCATTTTTTTTTCTAGATGATTCCGACTTGTCTTCCAGAACTATGTCCAAATGTCACTTCTCCAAGGACTGGTTGATTTCCATGTTACGCTTCTGGAGCAGCCTGTACTTCATCCTGTATTACAACCTCTTGATCACAACTAAAGTTTATAAATTCCACAGCTTGTTGTTTTCTATCTGCCCTGTCAGCCAGAATAGAAGCCATCATGCTCTTTGTCGTAGCCCGGGGCTGAGCACAGTGCCTTCCTTACAGGACTCTTACTACGTGCCGAATAAACTGTGGTCTATTACAACCTGGATTGCCAGGGAACGTGCGAAGCATCCCTAGCACACATTGAAATTACCTGAAGAGACTTAAAACATACCCTTGCCCAAGCCTTACCCCAGAAAAACTGTTTTCAATTGGCCTGGTGAGTGTCTGGGCGTGAGTAGCAGCTAGATTTCCCCAGGTTCTAAGATCCTGCCACAAATAAGAATCACTGCTGAAAATCCAGGACCAGTCTCAGGGCAGGTGAGCATTTCAGGTGTGGTCCAGCAGACTCAGTGCAGAGCAGAAAGCCTGAACCTTGAGTGCACCTCTCTGACCTTCCCCACGTGCTCTGTGTGACATGTAAATGCTTAGGGCCAGCCTGAGGAGAGGTTTGCTTTTACAGTACCAACACTTGACAGATTAAAATCTGAAGTTGGAGACTGTTTACATCCTTCCTACTGTTTTTCTGGCAACTGTTTGCTGAAAGGGAGCTGTCCCTTTTCAGAGGTCTCAAGGACCTTGTTATATTATAACAAGCATTCCACAGCCCAGAGTGGAGCACACACACAGCTGGCTGCTCAGTTTCATTTAAACTGGTTCTAAATAATGTCATTAGATTCAGAGCCCATTTATGCATAGCATATGGATTTTCCCAACATATAAACCATCTCCAAACTGAACCATCTCTCAACAAAAGCTATTTCCTGTTACAGATGTTGTTTCCACCTCACTCCATAACAGACTGGAAACCTACCCCAGCAGGAGAGTGAGTGGGCTCATGTTAGAGCTTGGGAGTGTTTGGGGGGTTCATGCAGGCCCTTAATACTCAGTGTGGTCCCTAGACCAGCAACACTGACATCAAGAGGGAGTTCGTTAGAAATGTGGAGTCTCAGGCCCCACCCTGGAACTGCTGAGTTGAAATCTGCATTTTCACACAATTCCCCTGGTGAGCCACATGCACATTTAAAACTGAGAAGCACTGGCCTCAAATATATTTGCACTGGAATCACCTAAAGAGGTTTTTTAAAACAAACAAACAAACAAACATCAGTGCCTAAGCTCCATCCCAAGATTCTGGTTTACTTGATGTGAGATGTGGCCTCAGCAGTAAGATTTTTAAATTCTAATGTAGAGTCAAATGTGGGACTCCAGGCCAATCACCTCTTTTTCTGCTAAACCAACTGAAGCCTGGGGAGTCCAGTGACTCATCCAAGGTCTCACCGTCAAGACTCAGATTGGGTTTGAGTGCATGACGGCAAGAGAGCTTAGGTCCATGGTAGAGACACAAGCACTGACTTGTGCAGTATTTTTTTGTTAGTGCATGTAGTGGGTTGTATAGTGTTCCCCTCGGCTCCCCGCCCCACCAAAAAAAATACATCCAAGTCCTAACCTGACTTTATTGGGAAATGAGGTCTTTGCAGATCTTGAAATGAGATCATCTTGGATTTAGAGTGGGCCCTAAATCCAGTGATGAATGTCCTTATGAGAAGATGAGAAAGCACAGAGAAGGCACTGTAAAGATGGGGGCAGAGACTGGAGTAATATGTCTACAAGCCAAGGAACACCAAGGACTGCCAACAGCCACCGGAAGCCAGGAGAGAGGCATGGATCAGTTTCTCCCTCAGAGCATCCAGTAGGAACCAACTCTGAAACACCTTGATTTCAGAATTCTGGCTTCCTGGACGGTGAGTATCAAGTTCTGTTGTTTTAAGCCACTCAGTTTGTGGTGATTTGTTCTGGCAGGCCTACGAAACTAATACAGCCCCCCTCAAGCTTGTCAGCTCATCTGGAACCAACATGGGCACTCCAAAACATTGTGTCTGCATCCAGTCCTGAAACCAATAGTATTTGCCACACATGGCAGCCAGTGAACACCCTTTGCTCAAAAACATTCCAGGGCTCCCCTTTTCTAGAGAAACTAATGCATCCCGAGCTTTATGACCTGTCATTTTCATTGGTCCCTGCAATGAGCCCTGGCAATTGTGTTTTCATAATTTTGTATTCTTATTCTTAGAGTGAGACTTCCAAATAGTACATGCTTCAAAAAACACAAAACTTGAATCTGCCCCTGCCTTTAGGGTAAAATATAAAGCTCTTCGTTGAACAGTCAAAGCACGCTGCCACCCAACCTCAACCTATCTCTTCAAATTCGTCTCTCACATGTCACCTACCTGAGCCCACCCCTTGGGTCACTTGGACCTTCTGCATGCTCCTGGAACATGCCGCATGCCTCCCATCTTCCAATCTGCACATCGAGCCAGTCCTCCGCTTCTCTGCTTATCCAAGTTTTGCTTTCCACAAGACCTAGTTCATGGCCAGTTCTGCTTGGATAGCATTTCCTGACCTTTCTAGCTGAAGGAAATTGGCTTCCTCCCGCAGAACTCTCTACTTTGTATTATTGTTACCTTTTATATGCTCATCTCCCCCCATAATTGGTCAATTTGTTTCTCCAAGTCTCCAAGCACTTGGAGAAAGAAAGGGCCAGAGAAACAGATCCCCTAGGCATGACCGACTCTGCACCTCCCTCCACTTCTCTTTTCTGCCTCTCCCAAGTCAACAGGACTCCAAAATCTCATCCCAAATGGCAATCAGGTGCCCACACAAGTCAGACTAGTCATTTTCTTATCCTTTCCACTATTGCTCTCTTGGTGAAGTCTCCAGGTTGCAAGGAAACCTCCGCATCTTTCTGCAAATCCCAGGGCTATCCAGAACTTCCCCCAAAGAGTGGGCTCTGGGCATCCCAAATGGGAGCACACCCAATGTCTAAACCTATCCTGCATGTGAGGTGAGAGATGAGTCTCCACCACTGCCAGCTCTGTCTTCAAACCAGACAGAGGACATCTGGATCCTGGAATGGACAGACCATCTCTGAATAACTTCAAAAGGAAAGATGGCCCAGAGAGTTTCCAGGAAGACATTTGTTTCATTAGTACACTTGGTCCCTGTAGGAGCCTAAGAATTCTTGTTGGCCACATCGCTTTAATGGGTGGTAAAGGAAAAGATGACCCTGGGAAGCTAGAGTAACTGGGACATTTGGGATGACCTAAGCAAAGGTTCATTTGTGGTCATTTGTGAGTTAGACTATAAAGATACGGAAAATAGGGGGTGGCCGGTTAGCTCAGTTGGTTAGAGCATGGAGTTAATAACACCAAGGTTGCTGGGGGGGGAAAAAGATACAGAAAATAGGATGGAACTAGCTAGCTTACATTTTGCATTTCTTGTGGTTCTATGGTATTCCCTTAATGATTTGGATGAGAATGCTTTCTTTAGCCCATATTTATCAAAATGACAGTTCACCCTTTTCCTCGCATGTCAACCTCCTCACAGATAAGCATATTGGATTCTTGCTGATTGTCCTTTTTTCTGTTGGAGTGATCCTGAAATGTTACAGTTTGCCTCAGTGGGTAAGTATGAATGCCCCAGGAGGAATAAGTTTAGGGCATTATCGTTCATTCATTTACGCCCACACTGTGACAGCATAAGGATGCAGACTTTACTCTCAAGGCACCGTTGAAGAACTCACAGTCTACTGGGGAAATCTCACATTGCATTGCCATCATTTTGTGTCCACATGTCTAAGTGCTATAAAAGAGATATAAATCATAAGTATAAAACACTAGGGAAGCACAAAGGAAATAGCAATTCACTTGTTCCCCATGGATGAATCAATCACATTCTTTCCTGAACCAAATGTTCATAGAGGGAAGGGAAGTAGAAGATATAAAAAAAGTAAAGAATTACATGATTCAGAAATTGGATCAGCAATGTGGCATAGAGTTAAAGTTTATTTCAGAATGCAAGAGTTGTATGACAGGAATTCAATTATTTCTAACCTTGGTCTTAGTTAGGATAATGATATACATGAAGGTGAGTAAAGGGTTTACAGTTGACCCTTGAACAACATGGGTTTGAACTGCGGGGGTCCATTTATATGCAGATTTTTTTCAATGAATACAATGAGCCCTCCATATCTGTGGGTTTCAGTATCCCTGGATTCAACCAACCATGGATTGAAAACAGTATTTTCAATCTGCAGCTGGGAACCCATGAATGCAGAGGACAAACTGTATGCATTGCTCTATGCCACTTTATATAAGGGACTTGAGCATCTACAGATTTTGGTACCTGCAGGAGGTTCTGGAACCGATTCCCCACAGATACCGAGGGCAGACTGTAGCTAAGTTCTGGGAGAGTCAAAAGTTACATACCGATTTTCAACTGCTGGGGGGGCGGGGGGGAAGTCAGTGCCCCAAACCTCTCCCACATTGTTCAAAAGTCAACTGTATACACTACCAACTCATATCTAAGTAGAGGGATTTTAATTAGCAAGATGTCAGGGAGTTAGCATGAGTACTTGATTGAACGCCTGAGCAGTGACCCTGGAAAATAAAGGAGCTGCCCAAGTTAGTAAAAATTCATACTCCATTCAGCAGAACTATGCTGGCATGAAGTATAACCACTCTGAGTCAAATTTTTAAAAAATAAAGTCCAGTGTCTAAGATGTGCTTAGAATTCAGGAACACAGAATAGCGAAGACCCAAGCACAGGAAGAGAACACAGGCCAAAAAAGAGAATATGAATTGAAACAGCACTGAACACTAATTGCTATGTATAGTTTAAGATAATTTTAATTATAAGTATAAACTATGAGGTCCACAAATGATTGCTCTGTATAGCGAAAGTTTTTATGCAGGGTTTAACATTAAAAATTCTTTGTTCAGTTACTGTGTTCACTGATAATGATCCAAAACCCTCTTCCTTATCCCATTGCTACTTTTTGCTTTTAGTTTTGACAAACTAAGCACTTGAAGGAGGAAACAAACAGATATTAGCTAAAGGGTGGCAAAAACCTTTAAGAAGGAAAATTGGGACTCTTAGAAATCTACCCTGAAGATACAACTTGACAAATACATGTATGACACATAAACACATTTACGCATTATGAAATTATCTATAACAGCAAAAGACTGGAAACAATCCAAATGTCTACCAAAAGGAGACTGGTTAAATAAACAATGGTACACCTGTCCAGTGTAGTTTTATGCAACTTTAAAGAAATGAAGATCTCTAATGAATGGATATGGAATGATTTCCAACATCTTCAGTAAGAAAAAAAATCAAGAATAATGTAAATGATACACTTAGTACATAATGTATACTTCATTTTATGAAAGAAAACAATAGGGGAAAGTAAAATATACTTCCTTTTGTGAAAGAAAGGGAGATACATATACATGGTTTTGTTGTTATCGTTGTTTCAAAAAGAAACAAAGGAAAGATAAACCAGAAATAAATGAAAATGACTGCCTGTGGGGTCAGGAGGTGGGGTGTGGAATGGGGAGCTAGAAATGGGATCAAGGATTTTCCAAGCATAATTATTATATTATTTTGACCTTTAAGCTTTATAAATATTTTACATATTCAAAAGCTAAAATTAAATCGAAAGGGGGAAGAAAACCCTACAACCTTAAATGGAACACCAACAAATTAACGTAACTGGTTATCAAATTAACAACATAACTGTATTATGCGAGACTGTATTATTTTGAATAACTTTTGAACACTATACTCTGTACATCTTTAATGACTCTATTCTCTCTCTACAACTACATTCTGAGGATAAAAAATCCTTCATTTGGTAAACTTATTATTAATAGACATATTGTGACTATAATCATGAAACTATTTCATGTATAAGATAAACAAGTTAAAATAAGTTAGTCTATAAACCAAGATTTTTCAGAATAAAAGAGCAGAGATACATACATAAAGTGAAGGAAAAACCTACATAATTTTTTCTCCATGTAGAAAATCTACAAGTTAGATTAGATTTGAGAATATGAACATAAATTCATTTTCAAAGGATTCTTTCCTAGCTCTGCCCACTGAAAGGCTCTAGAAACTAGGACAGTAACAATGAACATAACTAGCATGTGAGTCTTGGCTGGTTTTTCTTTTAACTGTGGTAAAATACACATAACATAACATTTAACATCCTAACCAATTTTAAGTGTACAGTTCAGTATTGTTAAACCAGACCTTGGTTTTTAACACCATGCCCCATTGAAAGAAATCAGGGCTCTCTAAGAAATGGCTGATGTCAGGTCTGGGGCAAAAAAAGAATAGGAAACAGGAAAATCATGATGTGCCAGAAAATGAGGGAAGCACTCAAAGACCATTCAGGTCCGACCAGAAGGACACAGGAGCCAATGTGGAGGCACTCCCACTGTCTGAATTTGGGTAAACTCAAGCATCAAAAGTGACTGTAATTTATTGTAACATATTAAAAAAATAAAATGCACAAATCCACAGTGATCCTCAAAGACGGAGGAGGGGGAGGGGAGCTTCAGAGGAAAGCTATTGTTTATACAAGGCCAGGTAATACTGAAGGAATGATAAACTTAGAAAAATCACTGTGCAACCTCCAAAGGAATCAATGAGTCAGGCAAGGCTCATCAAAAGATGCTAAAACCATTCAGTGAGATATTGTTGGGAGCAGGAGATGTGCAGGGTCCCAAAGTATCACCCTTCAGGTTGCAAGAGTGGAAATGTGACCCATACTTGCAAGGTCTGTCAGTCACCACCTTTAACCAAGTGATCACACACAACGTCACTAACAGCGGACAACCTGCTACCATGTGTCTCCTGATGTGGAACATGCCAAGGAACAAAGCATCACCAATGATTTATTTTTACAAAACATGTTTAATCTGAACCTAATGAAGGCTTGGTCCCAATTTTCAGTTTACAGGAAAGGCAGGGGACAGAGGAGTAGGTTAAAAACACCATAAAAAGATAAACAAATCTAGAATGTAGAATATTCTATAAAATACCTGAACTGGATTCCTGAAAAAGTCAATGTCTTGAAAAAAAGAGCAAGTGATGAGACTGTCCTAGATTAACCAGGACTAAAAGAGACATAAAAACCAAAAGCAATGTGTTAATTGTAATTACATCCTGGTTCAAAAATAACCAACAAAAGACATCATTGGGATGATTGAGGGAAAATATATACTTGTATAAATTTTTTATTTATATGTGTGTGTGCGTGTGTAGATATCTACACACTCACACATACACATACACACACACACACACACACACACACACACAAAGAATTATATAAAATAGGTAAAGCAACTACTTCGACTGATCTTTCCAACCAATCCAAAACCACCTGAGAGGTGACTAAGGGACTAGATGATACGCCAGAGAGCGATGAGTTGGTGTAGTCTGAGCTAAAACAATCAGTCTTCTAGAACTGGGTCTCCCTTCTAACAGAAACATGGAGGAAGTCCCATCACTTCTGAATTGCCCTTTTCATAAAATTGAAATTAGAACTGCCAGCCTCACATAGAACTCTCTGAAGCTTCACTAGTTAACATCTGTAAATATTGTGAGGTTGAAAAGCATTATGAAAATCAGATGTGCAAATATCAACACATGCCTGAGGTATGCAGAGAAACCAGGATGGGTCTTCTACATATCAGGGTGTGCGTGTTCAAAGGATTTAATATCAGTGGTGACTCTTGTGAGGTTCTCTTTGGAACTTGCCCTTCAAAGAGTATGACTGGGGAGTGAGACCCCTGCCAGTGCACAACATTTACCCTCAGAAATGTGATGTGGGGAAGGAGCATCAAATTACAGAGTCAGAAGACCTGGATGAATATCCTACCTCTGCCACATTTTTGGCCTGAAGCCTTTGAACCAGGATCTGGAATAGTAACCCATTTTCCCTGTGCTGGATGCAGAGTCATTTCATTTTATCACAAGTCTTGGCGAGGCATTAACCAAAGCTGCATAATTTATTCACATATATATCAGAAAATGTGGACAAAACTAACCAGTTCATCTTTCTAGCTTTCCCAAGACCTGTGCTTTGCCTCAGCCACACTCGACTTCAACCCCAGCCCTAGCACATTATTCTTACTATATTCTAACTATAGAACCAGAGGTTGGTATGGAGGATTTCTATTTTTCAAGGCCCTTTAATAATCATCATCTCAGTTGATCGTCCCAGTAGTGCCATGAGATAGGTAGAGCAGAAAATAAATGAATTTTATGACTACACAGAGACAGTCTATCCTGGCCAAGGCTGCATAACAAGAACATTACAAAGCTGGGAACAGGATTCAGCCCATCAGTCTCTGTGTCACCACAGCCGTGGGCCTCACATTCATCATCACCTCATCCTGATCTACCTAAACCCCAAACCAAATCCACTCTGCGCACCATCAACAGCATGCCGCCAGCTCTCCTAAAACCCAGGCTGTCCTGTGAAGCTTCAGAACTTCTGGAGACTGGCAGCGAAGTGTGCAGGCAATAAAAGGAGGCCATAATCTGTGTTTGATGGGGAAAAGATTGCATTGCCCACTTTCTTCCGGGTTCCATCCTCTTTGTTGGAGGACGGGGATCAAAACCTTTTGTGTGGAAGCACAGAATGCTAGATCAAGCAGAAAGCTTGGAGATGATCTAATCCAATGGTTCCCAAACCCGGCCTCCCATTGGAATCTGCTGAAAAGTTTGTTAAAAATAAAAGTTCCTGTGCACCACTTACAGAGATTTCGGTTCAGTATTTCTGCAGAACAGCCTGGGAATCTATTGTTACTAAGCCTCCTTGGCCCCAGCTGGAGGGGGTGCATGGGGGAGCAGTGTGGAGCCACTGTCAGAGTATCAAGGGTCTCTGCAGGACAGAAGACTGATTCCCAGGGACACAAGAGACTTACCCAGGGTCATACAGCTAGTCAGTGATTTACAGCTTCCTAATCAAATTCACACCTATTATCACACTGGGCCTCTTATCAGCCCTGTAAGGTAAGTGAGAAGATGCATATCCTACTCTTTCTAGAAGAGAGAAGAGTCTTTTGTGCTCTCTAAGCACCTTCCTCATATTAGCTTGCTAGAGCTAACAAAGCACCACAGAGTGGGCAGCTTAAACGAAGAAATGTGTTCTTTCACAGTCCTAGAGGCTACAAGATCAAGGTGTTGGCAGTGTTGGTTTCTGATGAGAACTCTGTCCGTGACCACTTCTCACTGTGTCCTCACATGGTCCTTTGTGTGTTCTCCTAGTCTTCTCTTCTTATAAGGACACCCACCAGTCACATGGGATGAAGGCCCAACCACAGAACCTTATTTTAACTTAATTACCTCTTTAAAGACCCAATCTCCAAACACAATCGCTTCTAAGGTACTAGGGTTAGGACTTCAACATATGAATTTTAGGAAGACACAATTCAGCCCTTAACACTCTCTGAACTGCTACTTGATTTAGATGAAAATCAAGGTAATTAGGATATAAAAATTAAGCTTTCAAGTTTAATATTAATTAAGCATTTTTAATGCTTTGAAATATCTTTTGAGCTTATTAATGCAAAGTTCCTAAGAAATGCTTTTTTTAAGAGCTTAAAATCTGTGTTCAAATTTATTATCAAAGAATGCTATAATTCACAAATAATGACGATTGCCTCTCTTTATAAAAGTCTGGTTTTAAAAAGGAAACCTCTAAAAATAGATATCAGAAGGGGAATAAAAAACACCACATTTTGGAGCAGCTAAGTTGGTGGAATAACAGCCATCTTACTGTTTCATTGAACAAAATAACCTTTGACCTTGCTTGTGTTTTGTGAAGGCAGGATTCTGGAGGTCAAGGGTTAATTGGTCTAGAAATGGTAATATGTTTATCAGCAAAATAAACTGAGAAATAATGTGTGAGTAAAGGCCAATCTGTTATCAGTGTCTCAAATTCCTAGGAAAACACAATGAAATTGACAATCCGTACAGTCTTTGCACACACACAAAAAGACATTTTTCCTTCTTTTGTGGACTGAAGAGGACTGTGCCAATACAAACTTCTGCTTTTCATCTTGGAACTGGGCAGGGCAGCAGTGCTATCTCTGACCCACGGACATGTTTTTAGAACACTGGATCCTCTTCACACGAAATTAATTAATGGTGTCTTCTTAAATCTTTTCTAAGTGCCCCCTCCCCGATGCTCCTAACCCTACTTCCACCCACAGCTTGCTAGATGAGGAGGTTCTGCAAACTCTGGCTGCCCTACCGTGTTTCCCCGAAAATAAGACCTAGCCGGACAATCAGCTCTAATGCGTCTTTTGGAGCAAAAATTAATATAAGATTATAGTAAAATAAAACTGGGTCTTATATTAATTTTTGCTCCAAAAGACGCATTAGAGCTGATTGTCCGGCTAGGTCTTATTTTGGGGAAACATGGTAGGATACTGTGGAGGTCCAGGCCATCAGAAGCCTGCAAAATTGGGTTATAATTTCAGATTTACCACCTTCTGCGTGATTTGGGGTAAGTTAATTCAACTCTCTGGGCCTCAGTTTTCTCATCTGTAAATCGACAGGGTGAGACTCAGTGACGTCGTAAGTTGTGCAATGACTTATTTTTTAAAAGGAAAAAGTATTCTTATTTTTTAAAAGGAACAGATATGAGATCTTGAAAAATATATTTCAGTCTTATCTCTCTGACAGAGAAGAAGGAAGAGGTGAAGGAGGAGGAAGAAGGAGGGGAAACCAGCAGGAAATGAATGAACTTTCCACCATGCAAGCACTGCCCCAACCGTGCCCGGAGCACCCTATGAGGGGAGCATTCAACAACGGGGTCCCTGCAAACACTTATCACAAGAGGAGAGCAGCCTAAGCTGATAGAAACTAACTGGGACTGGAACTCAGGTTTTCTGACTCAAAGCACAGTGTTGTCATTATCCAGCTGTGTGACCTTTGGAAAGTCACGTAAGCACCTCTGGCCCCCAGTTTCTTCATTTACAAGAGGGAGTTAGGTTAGATGGTTTCTCTCTGGGATTGCTTTAGTGAGACAGCTGGTATTGTTAATTGATAAGGAAGCAGTTCAAAGAGGATCCATCTGTTTTTAATTAAATTCCATTTGAGACATCTTTATAAATGCTCTGGGTCTAGGAGATAACATATTAGGAGATACTGAAAACATACATATTGAAGCCATATGGCAATATATAAAGGACAGACCCAATTAAATAGAATTAAACCAGTGACTGGTGAGAACCAGGAAGCCTGTGCTTTCAGAGATTTGAGGAGGGAGTTAAAGTTTATTGGGCATCAAAAAAGTAAGAGAGTATTTTCAATGGAAATTGGATGTTAGCAGAACATCATTACGGGAAACTGACATTCCATGGCCTCTGACATAGTAAAAGAAAGTAAGGAAAATAAGAAGACAGAAGCCAGAGGTGAAATAGAAGAAATGGTTGGGAATGTCACCCATGGGGAAGTGGAGTGGGAGGAAGAGGCACAAAACCTGGAGCAGATGACAATTCCTACCTGCAATTCACATTTACCTATGGGTTTTGGCTTTGATTTTTGTTTTCTTAAATCAATAAACTTTATTTTTTAGAACAGATTTAGGTTCCCAGCAAAATTGAGCAGAAAGTACAGAATTCCTATCTGCCCTCTGTTCCCACACAAGTACAACCTCCCTCAATATCAACATCCTACGCCAGAATGGTGCATTTGTTACAACTAATGACCTACACTGCCACACCATTATTACCCACACACAGTCCATAGTTTACATTAGGGCTCACTCCTGGTGTACGTTCTGCTGGTTTTTGAACAATATATAGTGACATGTATCCACCATTATTGTACCATACAGAATAGTTTCACTGTCCTGAAAATCCCGTGTTCCACCTATTCAACCCTCCCTCCCCACTCACCTGTGGCCACCACTGATCTTTCCAGTGTCTCTATAGTTTGACTTTTCCAGAATGTCATAGAGCTGGAATCATAAAGTACGTACTCTTTTCATATGGGCTTTTTTCACTTAGTAATGTGCATTTAAGCTTGAGAGCGCATTTCTTTTTAGCACTGAATAATATTTACTGTCTGGATGTAGAACAGTTTATTTATCCATTGGCCTACTAAGGGACATCTTGGTTGCTTCCAAATTTTGGCAATTATGAATAAAGCTGCTATAAACATCCATGTGCAGGTTTTTGTATGAACATAAGTTTTTCAATTCATTTGGGTAAATATCAAGGAGTATGATTACTGGATCATATGGTAAGAGGATGTTTAGTTTTGTAGGAAACTTTGGAACTATCTTCCAAAGTGGCCGTATCATTTTGCATTCTCACAAGCAATGAATGAAAATTCCTGTTGCTCCACATCCTCGTCAGCATTTGGTGTTGTCGGTGTTTTGGATTTTGGCCATCCTACTAATTGTACAATGATATTTCGTTGTTTTAATTTCCTAATGATATATGATGTTGAACATCTTTTCATATGCTTACTTACCATCTGCATATCTTCTTTGGAGAGGTATCTATTCAGAGTGTTTGCCCATTTTTATATCAGTATGTTCATTTTCCTATTGCTGAGTTTTAAGAGTTATTTATAAATTTTGGATAAGTCTTTTATCAGATGTGTCTTTTGCAAATATTTTCTCCCAGTCTGCAGCTTGTCTTCCCATTCTCTTGACCATGTTTTTTAAATAGTTGACATCTGGTTAAAATGAATAAGGTCAACTTTGAAGGGCAAAATAAATCACAAAGCATACCCCCTAAAGGGAGCACAATGGAGGGGTGGCCAGTAGGGGGCGTAGGGGAACGTAGTGCATAGTCAGTCCTGTCTCAGTATCTACATTCCAGTCTGCGCATATATACCTGTAGACAGGCAAAGACAGATGACAAACTGATGGTGACTAATTACAGAGGGGATTCTTGTTACTTATTTAGAGAATCGCAGAAAGGGGAGCAGGTAAAAGAAGAAAAGAATTAGCTCAATTTTCAGCTTGCAGAGTTTGAGGTAACTTTCACCCCAGTATCTGTCTGCCTGGATCTCAACATATTCAAAAAATGCAGGATTATTTACAGTGCCCACTTCCAGTATCATCCAATGACAAAGTACATGTGGAATGCTATTTAACAAAGAGACCTAGTATTTCTCATAATTTTTTAACTTTTTATTTTGAAATAGTTACATAAAAGTTGTTTTTAAAAAAATCTTATATATCCTTCACCTAGCTTTCTCAAAAGCTACCATTTTACAGAATCATAGTGTAATTATCAATCATACTACTAATAGTGTCACTTAATACTATTAATATAATAACTGTATTATGAACTGGTTATATGATTAATATTGACACATAATATTAACCAGTCCACAGGCAATACAGTACTTTAGATTTTTTTCAAGGCAATAATTATTTAAAGAAATTCAGAACCGTGCCTGACACATAGTAGGTACTCAATAAATACTTGTGAAAGAATGAATAAATGAAAAGTAACGTTAGAAGGGGAAGTATATTAACATCCACTGAGTTGCCAAAAGCTGAATTAGGAACGTAATCTAAGTTAACTCATTTCATCTGTATTGCAACCTGTGAGGCCCACAATTAATTACCCCTGATTTCATACAAGAGGGTATAGAGTTTTTGCCCATTAAAACACACTGGATGGATTGGAAAGAAAAGTAAGAAAGACAAACCTCAAGGTGTAGGTAGAGCTTAACGACAGATTACGGGACGCGCTCTTCTCCTCAGGAGCATGAGATGAAGCGCCCATTTTTCTCAGGGACACTTCTCACCTGGCAGAACATACCACATACCAGAGAACACCTGGTTTTTAACACTTGCAAACCTGATCACCCTTTTCAATTCCGTTAAATTCTGAAGCAGTGGTTCTTACAATCTGCTCACTTTTGAAAGAAATCCTATGAGTTGTAGCAATATGCCAGTCAAAGTAGGAAAAATCTGTTTTAAGAGCTCCCACCCACTATTTTCTCTACCCCTGTCCACCCCCTACCTACCTGTAGGAAATCATCACACCAAGGCCCACCCTACTTTGGAATTCTTCTTCCTCTGCCTAGTCCAGGCTCACCTGGACTTTGTCCTGTTCTTCGTGGCCCTACCTGGGGGCTGACTAATCTGAGAGCTAGCTATTAAGGGACAGTGGAGAAATGTAACGTCTCTGCAGATTCAACACAATACAAGGTTAATGTCTTTCCTGGATTAGCTCCTAGCAAAATTGCGAATGTGTGATGACATCCCAGATAAGCATCTACTCCCACCAATCCCTGCCCTTTCCCAGGCACCCTTGGCATGTAGGCAGCTTTGGGACCCTCAGGAAACCCTCTGGGAAGCCCCCTGGGCTATTTTCTGTGCCCCAACTATTTCCTTCCACACTTCTCCACCGAAAGAAAACTCATTGGTATCCTACTGTATCCACCAAGGCCCCCCCAGGCTTCTAGGAAAAGGAGAAATCAGTCTAGGCTAACACATTGATGAATATAAACATGCTTCCAGAAGAAATTTGCATTTTATCAGTTGTGGCTTCCTGGTTAAGAGGTTAGAGATCATAGAGGCGAATCTAATAATGGAGATGTATTTTTGGTAGGAGGGCCTGCGGCCATTTCTTCAGTTACATAGTGATTTTTTTTTCCCCTCTAATACGCAATGACCCTGACCATCAGTGACTTAAATGATGGGGTAGAAATCCTGCTGGTTAAATGCAGGGGATTCACTAAATTAGACAAGGCACAAATGATACTGATTTTCAAGGGTAAGATGGAGCTTAATAGGGACAGTATGCAAGTCTTACATTAAAGAACTAAAAACATACCACACACAATATGGAGATCACATGGTTCAGCATCACCCAGCAGGAAAAGTATGAGGGGTTCAGAGGGTGAGTTGAACATGCAGCACAGTTCTTTATACAGAGCAGGGCTCAGTAATATGTGTGGATGGATGCTTTAGAAAGCAGAATGATTCTGAAACATACTCAGCAGAATTCTGAGCCTGTGGCCACTTACGTAGCCTTCTCAAAAACCATCCTCTACAAAGTCTTCCATCTTCTCTTTTCTTTTTCAGGGGGTTCTTCACTTCATTCATTCCATTTGATTCTTCTCTAGCCCTGAGCTGTTCAACTCCTTCCCTCTCTATAAATGAGTCTCCATGGCCAAATATCAAGAAAGTAATTTCACTCCCCAAAAAACAAAGATCTAAGTATGCATCACTCTTCAACAATGCTAATTCTCACAGGACAATACGTTCTTTAATTTACAGACAGCCTCAGTTCCTATTTGCCAATGCCCTGGCACACAGGTTACTATAAAGATACCGTAGTGATTAATCCTACGTGTTTGACGGATATTTGTCCTTTAAGAAAACTAGGCATGACCTGCAGTGGACTTGAAAGGACCTCGTGGCAGAGTTATAAGTCTTCCACCCTAGAAATCACAAAGATAGTTTAAATAGTGCCTTATTCGAAGAAGGATACTTGAGAGAGATACGCGCCAGGCTCTTCCAACTCTAGAAAGATGCAATTTTAAGGAAAATTATTTTGATTTTACTTTTGCCAAAACTCACATTGAATCAGGTTCAACAGAGACATGGAAGCTCAATCATCTATCTCAGACAGGGAGGGCATGTTCCCACCAGATGCCTGCTTATTCTTCCTAGCCATGACTAGTTAATAATATGTGAGGCCCAGTGCGCAATGAAAATGTGGACCTCCATGTTCAAAAATTAAGCATTTCAGGATGACGACAGCAAAACAATTAGCCAAACATGGAGTCCTTGTAAGTACAGAGCCCTGTGCAACGGCACAGGCCCAAAGACCCACAAAGCCAGGCTTGCTTTCAGCTCTCTGATCCTGAGCTGTGCTGGTGAAGAGAGAATCTGAAATCTCCAAACCCTCTGCTACCACCAGCCACTTCAGATATAAGAGGTCTGCAATATGAGCCCAGACAGTTAAGGCAAAGGACCCCTAGTAATGACATTGTTCAATCCACTCTTCTCCCTCACAATGAAAGAAGCAAGAAATGCAGGCAAGAACAGCTCTTTCGTGAGGTAAGTGTTCAGTATAACTGTTAGGCATCTGTTCAGCCTGTTTCCTGAAACTGGGACACATGTTGCTTTGGACGGTGGGATTTAAATGGAAAGGAACAGATGCTGTCAACTCAGGTACAATAATAACGTTATCTCAAAATGCAATAAAGACATACAAGCTTCTGAAATAGAAGCTGACTCGAAATTACCGACAAATGCATGAAAACAAAGAGACAATGATCCTTAGAGGTCTGCCCACTATGTGAGCGCACCCTAGAAACAAGAAACAAATACTAACAAAGTGGATCTGATCTGCCCACCTAGTTCTGCCACTACAGCACAGAAGGAAAAAAACAATCAAAAGCAATGTTAAATGAAATGGGGGGCTTAGCAACATAAGCACAGCCAAGGAGAACGGTTTAAAATGTCTTTAGTATGAGTACATCTTTCAGTTCAATTCAGATCTTTGTGAAGGACCCGGGAGGAAGTGGTTGGACACAACAGAACAAAGCTCAGGAGGGACAGGAGCTGAAGAGAAGAATGCACTGCAGCCTGGAAAGCTGTTTGTAAGTAGGGCAGGAAAAGATCTCTGGGTCAAAAGTTGAATACAACTCAGGGATACAGAATAGGACTCTGTATTGAAAAACTCTCTTTACCCTGATCAGAAAAACAGAGTTTAAAATGAAAGGACTAAAGGCCAGCCTCTGATAATATTCAGCACAGATTACTGCTCTTCTTAGAGTTCTGTATCTAGTTCTGAACACCGGGAGGTCCCAAGATTCATACAAAAAAGACTGAAACTTTGGAAAAGAGATCCTACCATATAAGACCAAGGGAACTGGCTCATTACCTTAAAGAAGAGACAATAAAGGGCTGTGTGAAAGGATGTGAGATTTTTACTACTATCTCTCTTCTGTATTAAAGATCTTTTACACCACCCTCCCCCACCTTGCCATCACCCAAGCAAACACCAAACTCTGGTCACTCCAGGAGTACTTGTCAGCATTCTCCAGAGAAACAATGTGTGTGTGTGTACAGGGGGTACCAAAAAAATGTATACACATTTTAAGAAAAGAAAACTGTATAATACTCAATATATACTGGTAACAAAAGATGAATACAAGTCACGTTTGACTTCTGCAGTTATTATACAAGAGGTGCTCAAAGTGGTTACCATCCGTGTCCAGACACTTCTGATTACTGTTTGAACAACATTGACCAAAGTGTCCGCTTGTATGCGTTTTTTTGGCTCCCCTGGTATACATAGAGAGATATTATAAGGTATTGACTCATGCAATTATGGAAGCTGAAAAGTTCCACAATCTACTGCCTACAAATTAGAGACCCAGGAAAGCTGGTGGTATAGTTTGATGGCTCAGAGCTAGAGAGCCAATGTTGTAGATTCCATTCTGGGTCTAAAGGCCTGAGAACCAGATGTGCTGAAAGCAGATCAAGATCAATGTCCCAGTTCAACCAGTGAGGCAGAGAGCAAATTCAACTTTCTTCCACCTTTTTGTTCCATGCAGGCCCTCAGTAGATTGCGTGTTACCCACACACATTGAGGAGGAAAATCTGCTTTACTTGGTTCACCAACTCAAATGCTAATCTCTTCCAGGAGTACCATCATAGGCACACCCCAAATTAATGTTTAACCAGCTATCTGGTCATCCCTTAGCCCAATCAAGGGGACACAGAAAATTAACCATCACATCAGGAATACTCATCATTCCCTGGAGAGAGGGGCTGGAATGTCTCATTAACTCTCCGTCTATTAAAATCCCTCTCCTCCTTCAAGCTTACCTACTTGTTATAATCTCTGTCTTCTCACGCTGCTGGCCCTCTGCAAGAACGTGAGCCTTGCTAGGACCTACCCCATGCTTTATTTATCCTTTCATCCCTGGCTTATGAGAAAGTGCTCAATAGTTGTTGAACTAATTTATTTTAAAAGCACTTCTTGAGCATCCATCATGGACATAGTCGTATAACAGATAACATGCAGGGTTCAGGGAACCTCGACACAAAGGACTCAAATTTCAAGGAGGAAAGAATGAATTTTCAAAACTATAGGCCAGTGGCTTGACTTCAATCCCATAAAATCTTTAATAATAAAATCCTTCAATGGTTTTTGAAAATATATAAAAGAATAAGATGATCTTTTGGAAGTAGCATAAGTTCATAAATCTTAGACTGTGTCTGATTCGTATTATCATCGTTGTGTGGCTGGGTTACTGGATTAACAGACATAGTAGGGGTTATATGAGATCATGCATGTAAACTATACAGCCTGGCTCTCAACACTAATAGCTCAATAATGACAGCTACTGGTATTATTATGTTGATTTAGCAAAGAGTTGGACTCTAATGATACAACAGTTAATAAAAACAATTACTACCGTTGAGTATTTATTATGTGCCAAACACATCTTAAGTGCTTTACATACAATATTACATTGAAGCCTCACAAGGTAAGTGTCCCTAAATATCCATGTCCATTGGGAATCTCAGAATGCTGATGTAAGAAACATCCAAACCCACAGAGAATTTTTATAAGAGTTTATCTGAGCAAAACTTATGACATTACTGGATAACAAGATCTCAAATGCTCTAGAGTGTAATAGTTTTGCAGCTTCTTTCACGCATTTGAAATTAAGGAGGAAACATACATGATGGTGGGAGAAAGCAAGTCAGGAATTAGATTACAGGATAGTTAACAAAATTACGTGCTCTCTTGAGGGTTAATACCCCCTTCGAGGTAACATATGGTATTACTTCTAGCATTTCAAAAATGTGTTAACCAAGATGCATAAGAACAATAGATAGGGCTGGCTTGATACCTTTCACTAAAGAAGTTATAGGCCTGGGGCATGACTACCCACCATGACCCACCCTGTTAGGAATTTATGATCAGATCACCCTGGGAGGTTACTTTCCATAGAACCCCTTTTTTCATCTACAGAATGTGACCTCATTTAGAAATAAGGTCTTTGCAGACGTGATCAAGTGAAAATGAGGTCATACTGGATTAGGGTGCATCCTAAGTACAATGACTGGTGTCTCTAAGGAGAAAGAGATTTGAAGACAGGGAAGACACACAGGGAATCAGACTGTGTGGGTATGGAGATTGGAGTTACGTTGCCACAAGCCAAGGAATGCCAAGGATTGTCAGCAATCACCAGGGCCTAGGAAAGACCACAAAGGAGTCTTCCCTAGAGCCTTCAAAAGGAGCATGGCCCTGCCAACACCTTGATTTGGGACTTCTAACTTAAAAAACTGTAAGAGAATAAATTTTTGTTGTTTCATGCCACCCAGTTTGTGGTAATTTATTATGGCAACCTAGGAAACTAATACAGTAGGCATTATTATATTTATTTACAATGAGGAAACTGAGATGCAGAGAGATTACATATCATATGCAAGGACACAAAGCTAGGAAATTGCAGAACCCAGATTCCAACACAAGTTTGTCAGACTCCAAAGCCCATAATCTTAACATGTAAACTGGCCAAGAAATAAACAGTAGGTTTATCTTTTGCCATCCAAGAATGTTAATCAATATATTGATGTCACCCTCTAATGATATTCACTCGTCCATTTATTCCTTCATGTTTGTAGAGGTGAGGAAGGGGCTTATCCCAACCTCTGTTCACTTATTAGTGAATGTTATCAAATAGCTAATATTTATGTAGCATTTACTATGTGCCAGGCATGACTTAAGCACCTTATGTACATCAACACATTTATTTTCCAAACAACTCCACATGAGGCAAAGTGAAGGCTGATGATTACATTGTGAAGGCCCTAATTCTCCCCCTCTCACCACTCCCATGCCTCTGCAACGTGTCTTGGCAGCTGCTCCCGTGAAGAAGGGATGGAGCATCTTCCCTACCGCTTGGATCTGGGTCAACCCTGTGACTTACTTTGGCCAACAGAGCAGTGGAAGTGACTGTGCCAGATGCCAAGAGGCCCTGCATGCTTTCCCTCTCCACACCATGAAAACAAGCCCAGGTTGGCTCGCTGGAGAAGGATCTGATGTCTGTCAACTAATGGCTAGCCTACCCCAGAAACAGAGCTGCCTACTTATCCCATAGCTGACCTCAAACAAATGAGAAAGCCTCCGTCAGACCAGAAAAGCTGACCAGAAGAGCCCAGCTCACATCGCCAACCTGCAAATTATAAACTAAGTTAATAAATGATTATTGTCTTACGCTACTAAGTTTCAACATGGTTTGTTAGTTAAAGGACACAGGTAGGTACAATAATAATAGTGTATTGTTATTAGTTTCTCATTTTATAGATGAAGAAACTGAGGCCCAGAGGGGTTTAGTAATACCCCAAGGTGATAGAGCTGAAAAGTGTCAGGGCCAGGAATTCAACGTAAGGAATCTGGCTCCAGAATCCATTCTCATAACCACCACTATATCTGGCCTCTCAATCACTTCCACAAAAAATCACAGAAAGATTGCTTATAAGATTGTCAATGACACCAAGCCAGGAGGGATGACTAATTACCACAGATGAGAGAATCAAGATTCAGAATACTCTCAACAGGCATCACCCAAAATCTATTGCTCTACAAGATAAAACTTCACAGGAAAAAAATAAAGTCCTGCATCTGAGTTTTTAAAACACCTAAAAAATAGGGGAGTCTTAACTTAAAAGCAGCTCATGTGAAAAATGAGCTCATGTGAAAAAGAGGGGTTTTAAAGAAATTAAACTGAGTGAAAATCAACTATGGAACGCCGCATTCACTAGGGTCTGTTGTCCAAGCCCTTGTTAAGGCAATAGTGCTGCCGTATGTGGCATGATTAGAGGGATGCTGATAAACCAGAACAGAACATGCCACACAAAAGTTCTACTACATGAGAAGGGAAGAATATTTCCGCTAACTGGGATGGGGAGGCGCACGAGTCCGTGAACTCTCAAAATACCTAACGATTTGTCAAAAAGTTGCAGAGGAAGTAGATTACTTCTTTGATAGTTTGGGGAGAAGATAGGGATCAGTGATTAGAAGTCTAACAGTTTTATTGGGTGGAAGAAGAAATACTTTTCTCTTTTTTCCCATTGCCCCTCCCAGCCTGTTCTCTGGACCTGTCCTTTCCCACCTCTCGATGAAATCTCCAGCAGGTCCCATAGTTTTCTGGACCCTTTCAATCATACCATGAAAACAGTTTTATTTCACTCATTAAAATATCCCTCCAGCATAACATCAACACTCCAAGCTCAGCTAAACTTGAGGCTTCTCTCCTCCCCGAGCTTGGAAACCAACAGAGGGGGAGTTTGGGGAAGGAGGTATGGTTGGCTTAGTCCCACCTCCTTGCTCCATCTCTTTCCCCAGATTGTCAGTCACCATGTTTGATTCTTTCAAGGTCAAACCCAAGGGGAGAGGAGATTAGAGGAAAAGGACAAAGAGGCAGAGATGGTTGTAGGAGGTGGTAGTGCCCTCTTGGGGGCAGGACAACTCGGGGCTTCCTCCAGGAGTCAGCCTAGGCTACCATGACTGAGGCAAGGCATCTCTCCCATTCGCAGCTTAACAGCTTTCTTCTGGCCACCTACCCACCTATTGGGATCGCGCTGCCTGTCCAGGAGCTCCTCTTTCCTAGGATCCCTTTTCAGAGGACCCAGACGGGCTCCCTTCTGCACCATCACTGGATCCTTGGAAAACATGTCCCTGCAATGCACCATCAGAAAAGGCACAGCTCCCTTCCAACTCAGCCTCTTCTCTAGGTTACCAGGAGTGGGAAGCTACAGGCAGAGCCTCCATCCTTGACACATTACCGGTATGAGTTCCTCAAACTCCAAGGGACATACTGGAAGCGCTCAGGACAGTTTTCTTGAATTCCTTCTAATTTGGTTTGAGGGGAAAGGCCACAGCACTCCAATAATCCTTCAAAGAAAGAAGGTTCTCAGGCTGGCAGAGAGAAATGGATAATGAGCTAATGCAGATAGCACAGGTTTTACAATCTTCTTAATATGTCCACATAGGTAGTCAAGCAGCCAGCTCTAAGCTGCTGTTCTCAGCATTTAGAGCCGTGTGGCATTCTAAGAAATAGTTTCATTCTAACATACCATTATAGATGTTACAGGGGAACACATTTCCAGCCAGTAAAAGGTTATCTTTCTAACAAAGAAATGGGTCCAGATTATAAAGCTGTAGTCGAGCAGTCTCTAAAATTAGTGCTTAAGCAAACATTGTAGAGGAATTTCTGCAAAAAGGGGGAGATAGGCAGGTAACATATAATATCATCTTTCTCACTCTAGAATTCTATTATTTCTATAGCAGTGTCCACTCCCACACTTAAAAATTGTTGCTTTTTTTTTTTTTTTAAAAGTAATCCCAAAAAATGTCACGAAAGAGAATGCCATGCGGGGTCTCTGGTCCCGCTCCCTGAGGGTGGATACAGAGTATAGTGAGGCCAAACAGGAACACCCACGGAGCGATGGATAGGGGAGTCACACCACTACATTCTCGCTGGCGGCTGGGTTGGAGACACAGGAAGCAGGAGCCACATGATCCGCAACCTGCGGTCCGCTTCTCTGCCAACCAACCAACCCCCTAGTCTAGCCATGGCAGTTATATTAGTGGCTAATGGCTAACCGGTAATAGCTGATAGCCAACTAGTCACAGCTGATGGCCATCTACTTCCCGAGCCAGCACCTTTCCACGTGAGGCTGAGAGCCTGGAAACTGCTCTCTGGGACTCCCTCCCCACACTCCTCCCCTACAGGGTCTTGCCTCACAATCTACACGACAAGTGTCTTCTGCAAGGAGCCCTGTGCCATATTAGCCTACAGGCACCTACAGATGGAAAGAAATAGTAGTCATAGGAATCAACAATGGCAAATCCCTTCCATCTGGGAGGATACATGCCAGCTTTTTGTCCTGGAAAAGGAGGGTCGCCGCCACCAGCACCTTTCCCGGTTTGTGGTACCAGACCTTTATGGCAGTGCTTGGGGTCCCTTGCATAGTTTCAACATGTAACAGAACAGGGGACCCCATAATAGGCCATAGTGAGAGCACATAGGTTCCCTGCAAAATCATCCCGTTATCAGGACCTCTGTATACCACAGTCACTTGCGGGAGCCACTTGGTCACCACCCCTGGTGTCACTTGCAAAGCATGGATCAAACCAGCCCCCCATGTGGCGATCAGGCCCAACCACCGACAGTGGGGGCTTTTGACCTGCCAGGGCCAAGTCCATTGCTGCCGTTCCCCTGCTTTCAAGCATGTGGGTGCTGGCAGGAAAATGATTCCATTTCTGCCATAGCCTGGCTTTAACAGAGTCTCACTCGTGGTAACCTGTGACTGAATGGGAAGAGCCGTTCGATGTAGCAGAGTTTCTACTGGTGCAGGCCATCTGTCGTGCGGGAGACCCTGCTCGCTGCGCCATTTGTCATGCGGGGCGGCCTGCGGGGTCTCTGCTCCCGCTCCCCATACAAGAACGCAGGATATGGTGAGGCCAAAAAGGAACACCCACGGAGCCATAGGTAGGGGAGTCATACCACTATATTCTTGCTGGCGGCACTATACTCTCAATGGAGGCTGGATTCACACTGTCCGCAAACCGCCATCCACACTTGCCAGCCCAGCCGCCATCTTCTTGCTAGCCCCCATGCTTTCTCTCTTCTCTGCTAGCATAGCCACAGCAGTTATATTAGTGGCCAATGGCTCACTGGTTACAGCTGACAGCCAACTAGCCACAGCTGATGGCCATCCCATCATAGTTGATGGCCATTTACTACCTGAGCCAGCACCTGTCTATGTGAGGCCGAGAGCCTGGAAACTACTTTCTGGGGCTCTGCCCCCACACCATCCCTTCCGTGGTCTCTCATTCAGGATTCTCAAGACGTCCCACAGACGAGAGGCTCAGTCATGCATCGTGGGAGGGTGTTTTGACACTCGGAGGCCTTGCTTCAAAAGGCTATTATAGCATTCAATCATGCCAGCTGCTTGTGGATTGTACGGGGTATGAAACAACCATTGTATGTCCATCCTGACAGCCCAGCGCTGCACTTCTTGCCCCATAAAATGGGGCAATGTCACTTTCAATGACCTGGGGGCGCCCATAGAGGGTGCACAGCCATGTAAGAGTGACCACTGTATGCCGCTGATCTGCAGCTGGACACAGACAAGCAAACATCAATCCCATAGCAGTGTCCACTGCTGTGAACACATACATCGCATTGCGGGCCTTAGGCAGGGGTCCAATGTAATCCACTTGCCAAGGAGAATATAGTGGTATGACCCCCCATCTATGACTCCATTGGTGTTCCTTTGTGGCCTCACCATATCCTGCGTTCTTGTATGGGGAGCGGGACCAGAGACCCCACATGACAGAGCGTGTAAGATTATGCAGCACACATGGTATTCAGAAGTGCTCAGGGGAACTCAAAAGAAGGAAAGTTCTTGATAGGGTAGAGTTTAGTTAGGAAGGATTTCTCTGCTATTGTTGTACTTATCCCACAATTTATTTTTTTTTAGCATTAGTATATTACATTTTACTAGTGGATTTTAAAATTGACAGTCATCAAATAATTTTCAATCCCTGTTGATCTACTGGTTATCCCACAATTTTAAAGAAATTTGTTTCTGGTATTCTTCACTGCTAGGCTGCAAATAGCTCACAGGTGTCGTTTAACCATTACTGTATCCCAAGGCTTGGCATGGTAACTGGCATGGCATAGGTGTCAATAAAGATCAGGTAGGTGAGGCTGTCCACAGCATTTAAGGCTGCAGTGGCCCAGTCCTGCACCAGGAATAGTAACCAAGGGCTGCATGCACAGGCGGTGACACGTAGGACATAAGACAATAATTGCAAGACACTGTTGGTTATAAGATGCACCCCAATTTCAGAAAGAACATCGTAATTTTTAGCTGGAGACTTTATTAGAAAAGAAAGGACAGTCAAAGAAATCTTTGCTCCTTCCACATCCCCTTTTTTCTGACCAGAAAGGAAATTCCAATTAGGCAAGATTGCTTGTCATTTGATGTATCACCAACCCTTCATTCTTGTAGAAGCCTTTGGGTATCTCCATGTGATTCTCCATGGTTGCCAAGTAGGTTGGTGCTTTAGGCATTCATCTAAATTAAGCCCAACCCTCAGAAATCAGAGAAACCTACTGTAAGATTTTAAATTTAGAGGTTATAGGGCCCAGGTAATAACCACAGCTGGACTTCAAATTGCTTTATCGGCTATGTTTTCACTCTCTTTAAAATACCTATGGGAAAGAAGTGACATCAGCAAAATGTCAGAATAGGAATTTTCTACCATCTTCCTTCCAAAGAACACAAATTTTGACAATCACCCATGGACAAGGGTGTCTTTGGGGAAGTCTGGGAGTCCCGCAGAGAAGTTCCAGCACACCATTGGAGAGAAAGAAAAAAAATCCAAAGTTGGATGCATTGAAGAGGATAAGAGGAACACCTTTGCTTTACCAGCATTACTGCATCTCCCCCCACCCCCAAGGAGTCACAGAAAGTGCCAAGAGAGACCTTCTTGGCCTGTGATTTCTCTTTCAGGGGAAAGTGATAGTGAGCGAGCACCCAGCTTTCCCAGATCTGTGGGCAAACAGGCCCACATTTTTCTCACCCCTCCAGAATACTGAAGTGTGCTTCATGACAAGGTGAGGTTGGACAGCTATGACTCTCAGAGGGCATCGAAGGGAAACAGACTCCATCAGGTTATCCTGCTCACAAACCACTGGGGACACCATACCCGTGGATCCCTCAACTCACCTATAGGCACCCCCAGTGCTCTACACACCTCACCCACACACACGGTGGCTGGTTTCCTGTGCACACCTCCAAGGGCAGAAAGTGCAAGCCTTTGCAGATAGCTACTGAACACCTGCAGAAAGCTAGCCTGAATCTGCGGGATTGGGAGAAAGTATACAAACTTGAGCATTCAACACCACCCTATAGAAAGCAAACAGAAGGTTGTCAGCACTCAGTCTGGCTTTGCCAGACTGAGAGAAGGCAGACAATTAAGAATTTTCCCCCAAGAAAAAACAAGAAGTGTGAAGCAGGCATATCCATGGAAAGTCTAACAAAGCTTTAGAATCCCTGGCAGGGCTGAGTAAAAGGTAATTCTCTCCTGAAGGAAGTCAGTAAAGACTGCAAAAAGTCACTCCTTCTTACAACATAAGGCTTCAAGACACATAAAAAATCAAGGAAACATGACGCTACCAAAAGAAAACAATAATTTTCCAGTAACCAACCCCCAATAAAATGGAGATCTATGTTTTGCCTAACAAAGAATTCAAAATAGTTTTTTAAGTAAGTTCAGTTAACTACAAGAAGACACAGAAAAAATTTCAATAAAATCATAAAAATAATATATGATCAAAATGAGTTCAAGAGAGAGACAAAAATCATAAAAAAGAACCAAGCAGAGACTCTAAAGCTGAAGAAGACAATTAATTAAATTTTAAAAAAAATAGAGAGAGCAATAGAGAGCATCAACAATAGACTTGATCAAGCCAAAGAAATAATCAGTGAACTCACAGACAAGTCATTTGAAATTACACAGTTAGAGGAGAACAAATCAAAAAAGAATAAAAAAGAGTGGAGAAAGCTTATCTGAATTATAGGATACTATCAAGTGAAACAATCTATGCATTATTAGAGTCCCAGAAGAAGAAAGGAAGAAAGGGACAGAAAGTTTATTTAAAGAAATAATGGCTGAGAACTTACAAAATAGGGGAGAAATCTGAATAGCCAAATTCATGAAGTTCATGTGCCCAAAAAGATTCAACCCCAAAAGATCTTCTCCAAGACCATTATAATTAAACAGTCTAAAATCAAACACAAAGAGATAATCCTAACACAGCAAGAGAAAAACATTATTATTATTTTTTTTTTTTTTTTTTTTTACATACAAGGGAACCTCCATAAGGCTATCAGAAGATTTCTAAGCAAAAACCTTGCAGGCCAGGAGAAAGTAAGATGATATATACAGTGCTGAAAGACCAAAAAACCTGCCAACAAAAAATACTTTACACAGCAAAGCTGTCCTTCAGATGAAGGACACATAAAGAATTTCCCAGAAAAACAAAAGCTAAGGGAATAGACATGCCTTACAAGAAATTTTGAAAAGAGTTCTTCAGACTGAAATGGAAGAGTGTTAATTAGTAACATGAAATCATGTGAAAATACAAAACACACCCATAAAGTTAAACATATACTCAAGTTCAGAATACTCTAATACTGTAAGATGGTGTGTAAATCACTTAACTTGAGTATAAATGTTAAAGTACAAAAGTGTTAAAAATTACTATAGCTACAATAATTTGTTAATGGCTACATAAGGTAAAAAGATGTAAATTGTGACATCAAAAATTTTAAATGTGGGTGGGGGAGTAAAGGGGTAGACCTTTTTATGTGATCAAAGTTAAATTGTTATCAACTTAAAATAGACTGTAATATCTATAAGACTTGTTAAGTAAGCTTCAGGTTAACCACAAAGCAAAATCCTACAGTAGATACACAGAAGATAAAGAGAAGGCAAACAAAGCATACCAATATGGAAAATCAATTCACAAAAGAAAGTGAAATAGGAACAAAGGTACTTCAAAACAGCCAGAAAACATTTAACAAGATGGCATTAGTAAGTCCTTACCTTTCAGTAATTACTTTAAGTGTAAATGGTTTAAATTCTCCAATCAAAAAGCATACAGTGGCTGGGTGGATATATATTTAAAAAGATATAATTATATGTGCCTACAAGAGATTCACTTCAGCTTTAAGGACACACATAGGCTCAAAGTGAAGGGATGAAAACAGATATTCCATGCAAATGGAAACCAAGAGAACAGGGGGAGCTATACCTATATCAGACAAAATAGACTTTAAGTTAAAAACTGTAACAAGTGCAAAAGAAGGTCATTATATGATGATAGAGGGGTCAATTCATCAAGAGGCTATGACAATCATAAAAATATATGCACCCAACATTGGAGCACCTAAATATATTAAGCAAATACTAACATATCTGAAGGGAAAACTAAACAATACAAAAATTGTATAAAGAACTCACACAGCTCAATAACAAATAATAATAATAATCTGATTTAAAAGTGGGCAAAAGACCTTAATACACATTTTTCCAAAGAAGATATACTGTCAACAGGTATGAGGAAAGTTGCTCAGCATCCCTAATCATCCAGGAAATGCAAATCAAAACCACAATGAGATATCAACTCACACTTGTCAGAATGTCTTTTATCATAAAGACAACAGATACCAAGTGGTAGTGAGGATATGGAAAAAGGGAACCCCTGTACACAGTTGGTGGGAATATAAATTGGTACAAACACTATGGGAAATAGTATCGAGATTCCTCAAAAAATTAAAAATAGAACTACTACATAATTCAGCAATCCTACTTCTGGGTACCCATCCGAAGGAAATTCAATCAGTATTTCCAAGCGATATCTGTATTCCTGTGTCATTGCAGCTTTATTCAAAATAACCAAAATATGGAAATAATCAAAGCATCCATCAGTGGATAAATGGGTCAAGAAAATGCTATATATATTAAAAAGCATATGTTCATTATATATGTATATATCTCTATAACATGTATGTATGTACATACATGTATATCTTTCAGGAAAACAACTCTTAGAAGATTACTGAGTCAGTAAGGAAACATCAACTTCAGGGACAAACACTAGTAGACATTTAATGAAAAACAGGATCAGATGATGGAACACAGTAAAAAATTCAGAAATAGACACACACAACTGATGTTTGGCACAGGCACCAAGGCAATGCAGTGGGTAAAGGAGAGTCTTTTCAACAAATGGTGCTGGAACAATCAGATAACCATATAAGGGAAAATGAACTTCAATCCATACCTGTGGTAGGTGGGATAATGCCCTCCCCAAAATGTCCACACCCTCATCCCCCAAAACCCATGAGTATGTTAAGAGAATGAAAAGACAAAAGACGGACTAGGAAAAAAATATTAACAAATCATATATTTGACATAAGACTTTTCTCTAGAATATATAAAGAACTCTCAACACTCAGTAATAGCAAAACAAACATAAACAAAAAAATGGCAAAAGATTTGGACACTTTACCAAAGAAGGTATGTGAATGGCAAATAAATACATGGAAAGATGTTCAAAAGCATTAGTCACAGAAAAATGAAAGTTATAACCACAAGGAGATATAACACAAGTGCTGGTAACCATACGGAGCAACTGGAATTCTCATACACTGCTTATAGGAATGTACAATGGTACAACTTTGAAAAATAGTTTGGCAGTTTTCTAAAACGTTATCCTATGACCCAGCCATTCTACTCCAACGTATTTGCCCAAGAGAAATGAAAACATGTCTGTACAAAGACTTTTAGATGAATGTCCAATAGCAGCTTTATTTGTAATAGCCCCAAACTGTAACTCAAATGTCCATCAACAGGTGAGTGAATAAACAAACTGTTGGATGCTCATGTAATGGAATACTATCCAGCAATGAAAAGGAAGGAATTCTTGATAACACAACAATGGATGAATCTCAAAACAGTCTGTGTGAAAGAAGTCAGACAAAAAGAGCAAATACTGTATGATTCATTGTTTATACAATTTAAGGAAATGCAAACTAAAGTATAGTGACAGAAAGCAGATCAGTGCCTGGGGAAAGGGGCTGGAGAGGGGCAGGAAGGAGGCATTACAAAGGAGCATGAGGAGCCTTTTGAAAGTGATAAATGTTCACTATCTTGGGTTTTATGGTTGAATACACATGTCAGAACTTATCAATTTGTCCACTTTAAATATTGTTTATTGCATGCTATTTTTGCCTCCATAAAGCTCTTTTTAAAATAAGAGAAAATTTTAGAAATATAGAGAAGGCAGGATCAGACAGTGGTGCTAACAACTTTTATTAGCCACCAGCAGATAAGGGTAAGGTCGGGTTCTTTGACTGCCTTGCAAAAGTATGCTGAGTTAAGTGAGGGCACCAGGGGGCATGGAGAGAAGCGGAACTGCTTGTTCTCTCAGGTAAGCTGAGGGGTGTCGGCTGGGGTACCACATGAAAATCTCTGGTGGAGGAGGAACGATAACACCTCACAGAAGAGTTGGAGGAGGGAAGGATGCTTGACAGTGTAGCCCGGGAAGGTTCTTCGTCCTCCCTTACTTCCGCCCTGTTGTCAAATGGATCCCCAGTAGCCTGGTTTGTATTTTTAAATTTGTGTGAGCAGCTTGTTTCGTACAGATACAATTGGGTGGTGTCCCAACAGTGAAAGTAAGCCCTTAGAATCACCGATCAGAAATTATCTCGTTACCATCAGTGGAGAAATGACGTAACCGGGAAATCCCATGTCTCAAACCCGCAGCGCGGCCCATCTTGTCCTCGCCATGAGGCCGCAGCAGGCGCCGGTGTCCGGGAAGGTATTCATTCAGCGAGACTACAGCAGTGGCACACGCTGCCAGTTCCAGACCAAGTTCCCCGCGGAGCTGGAGAACCGGGTATGCTGCCTGGCTCCCCGCACCTGCCCTGGGGCGAGGGAGGGAGACTGCTCAGGGAAGCGAGAGGGGCACGGGCTGCAACCCTGGCCGCGGAGTGTCGCGCGGCTCTGGGACAGGAGCAGACGTAGAGGGGTCGTTGGCCACAGGTGTACGAAGAGGGCCACTAAGCAAGACCTGGTATTGGAAGGAGGGAGAATAAGGCGAAGCCCCCAGGTGTGTGACTCTGATGTTCAGTTCCGGGAAATCTGTACCCCGGAGTCTTCCCCTGCTGTTCTCCTCCACCAGCCCGGGTTATTGACAGCAGTGATGAGGAACTAATTCCTGGGGCTCCAGGCCACCTAACTCATCATGTTGTGAGCCGTATCTTCCTACCTCACCACCCAAGAGGAGTCATCCTGCTCATGACGGGCGTTTGTGGCCACTGTGTTGGCCGCACAGCTCGGCAGGAAGGATTTATTAAGTGTTGTGCCAGGCAATGCAGACAGGCCTTCTTGGAACCTGAAAAACATAGGTCATTAGATGGGCCTGGACAGGGAAATATTAAGAACAAGGCTTTAAATTTGTCATTCCCAGTTACGATCACTGGGAGCCACCTGTATTGTGTTCGCTTGCATATCAAAATTGTCATCAGGACATAGGTGCTTTGGGCAGCCCTGCATACAGAAATGGAGGAATGGGATGTTTCCCCTTTCTGCAGACTTAGTAAAATAATCATTATTTTAAAGATCCAGTGAAGTGAGCCATGTGAATGTGTGTGTTTTCTTGTGCCTGCATGTGTTCATCCACCCAAAGAGAGACTCTTGGTCTTGAGCCATATTACCTTACATATGTTTACTGTTCAGAGGTCAATTTCTGCTTAGATGGAAGCAAGTTTTGTGGCTCTTCCCTCTTTGACCTGGAGGGTAAGGGACTGAGAGGTAATTAGGCATGCTGCGGGTATGCGTCTAAGAAATGCTGGTCATGGTATAAGTGGGTGTAGATGAGTCTGTGATAGAGAAATGTGTAGCAGTCATTAAAAACCAGCTTGTAGCAAGGTAGGTTGTTCTACCTGATTGCCAAGGTTGGAAAATCAACAATGATCAATTATAGTGTCCTTCAGCTTGATTTGTAACCTTGGGCAGGTTAGTGGCCCAAGTATGTTTTCTTTAAATGCAAATTAAAGATCAAACTTGTCTTGTAAAGATGGTTTGTAGATTAGCTCGTTCATGAAATGCCATATGAATGCTGCAATTTGCTGTCACGTTGTTATGAGTTAACTCAGCCTGACACTACGTGGTCATTGCCACAGTGGTTTGAAGAGGTAGAAATTGAGCAAGTTGCCTATTGGCTAAAGCTACTGAATGTTCTTTTTAAAATAATTTAACATCACACTTAACATGTTTTACATGTTAGGACTTATATGAAATGGATCAAATGTTTTATTTTTAAGCCTCTCATAGAAACTCTGACTTAAACTACTTACGTGCTTTCAAATCAGAATGTAAACTATTCTTTTTCCCCACACTTACTTGGATGTTACAAGATTCCTTTGTCAAACTACAAACTCACAGTTGAGCCAAATACAAGTATGCAGAATGAGACATTAGCCATCCACTCTGTGTGTGGTAGAGCCTTTATTTTGTAGTCAGAATACAGAATCATAATGTAGTTACAGAACTCCACTGTTTCTTACAGGAAAGTGTTGTTTCTAAATTCAGGAGTCCTTTTATTTCTTTAACTTCATACAGCCCAGAACTTCTTGTAATTCTGAGTACTATATGGAATGTTATATGGTGCTGCTCAATTGTGCCTTTGAATTTTTTTTCTTTTGAAATGTTTGGGTTAAAACACTAGCTTATATTTAAACTGCTTGGGAAAGCTTTGATTTCTTTTTTCTGTGTTAGATTAAATTTAAATTACAGGTTTAAATTTTCCTTGCTTGATGGAAAATTGAAAGGTTTCTCTCTTTGTTTCTCAGCTAACCTTAGAAATTGTACTGATTGCTCTGCCACTAAGGCTGATTTTCTTTTTGTGAAAACATCACACTTGGCAACTTAATAGAGGAAGAAACTAATATACGAGTGTTTTGTGTTACTTTAAAGCATTAAAAACACACACATTTGTACCCTTTAATTTGGGAGTGAGGACAAGTTCTGTCTATTAACAAGTTTACCTTCTCCACTGCCTGTTAAAATGTAGTACTTTAATGCTTAAGTGCTTTGTTGCCAGGACAGTTCTTTAAAGGAAGCTTTATTCTTACTTTAGCCAAAATACAGACATCTTAAGCATCTTTGGTCTGAGTAGAAGAGAAATGCAGCAACTATTATTGAGGCATTTGTTACCCTACATACTTTTTAAAATGTATCTCTACATCTGGTCAGTAGAAATTACCTTTGACTTGTGATTGCTTTAAGCTTCAGCCCTATGCTTTCTACCATGCAGTTCTACAAGAAATAAATTCTGGGAAAATGAGTTCGATTCCTGTTTCCATTGCGACTTTCAATATATAGTGATCTGATTTTGCGTTTGGCTCCAATTTCAGATATTTCTAAATTTTGAAGTAGTTCTTATTTCAATGTCTAAGTACCTAGGGGAGGATGCTAACAGCCATTCTTCATAGTGCCTAAGGGGAGTGAGATGAAATGCTCCCATTTGTTCTCTTGAGCCCTTGCATGTTAAGTAGGTTCTTTGCCTTTACTGCTGCTTATGATGCTTTTTACCTTTTTTCTCCTTTTTAAAATAACCTTTCAAAGAAATTGTTGGCTTTTTTAAAATCTTTATTTCTTAACCTTTTAAAAAATCCTGTAAAACACAAATCAATTAAAACTAACAACAACAAAAATAATAAAAATAATCCTTCACCGTGTTTTTTTGTTTGTTTGTTTAATGATCTGTGATTTGCCTTTATCCGTAAAGCACTGCAATCTTGAAATAACTTTTAAGAATTAGTGTTGCTGGTATGATGGGTAATTCTGATCTGAAAGAAATAAAATGGTTCTGTTTTGGATCCCATGGTTTTGAATCATATTGTGTCCAAAGAAGTGTTACTAATTCAAAGGACTTTATCAGTTCGTAACATTGTAGGTAAATTAAATATGTTGGAAATTACTTAGACTTTTGTGAATTTTCTGATGGACAAACTGAAGGCATTAATTTAGGCGTAATTAGGTGAAGATTACAGTTTACTTGTAATATTTCTTCACTGAACTATTCTCCTAAGTCTGTTTTCAGGGAATGAGAACTCTGCCATAGGTTCTGCAGATGACCATTCTTGACACACCACATGGTCAAGTGGTGGCTCAGTGAAGGAACAGTGCCCTGGCTCTCAGCACAATCTCCACCCACCCAACACTTGTCAGAAACGCTAATATTCTGGAAATTAAAAGTAGCTCCTTTTGAAAAACAGGCAGAGCCACCACCACTTTAAAGTTACATTCAACTTTTCCATGACATTGGCTCATTGTATCCTCAGAGTTTTCACACGAAGGACAAAATGATTACAACTAACTCAAACCTAAAGGATTTTAATAGCTTAAGAATTATGTTCATAAATTGTTTTATACTTTAAAAATATCATGTTCTTGAGATTATTTTGTCCACTGAATATTGAGGTGCTTTGACTTTTTTCTGAGTATCTATATAAGACTTCATAAAAGAGAATTTATTTGTAAGTAGTTATTAGTTTCAGGAATAAGGAAAATATGTGAGAGAAGGCCTAGAGTAAGGACAGATAAATTGTGCTTTGTTACCAAGAATGATAGTATGGGATGAAATTTTCTACTAATGGGCCTTGAAAATCCTAGAGTAAAGTATTGAGATTTAAAATCTATAGAGTACTGTTAGAAAATTAAGTGATATTGGAAGAAGCAAGTAAAAGTAGATGATTAGATTGAAAAACAGATGACAGTAGTACGTTATTAGTGTAAATGTAAGGTAATGGTGTCACTGAATAGAAAGAAGTAATAGTAACAACTTAGTGTGTAGAGTTATGCAGTAGTTTGAGATTTTGCCTTGTTCAATGTGAGCTTTAGTACCAAATAGCTACTTTAAATAAAAGTGAGTCCTATCACTTTTGACTAAATAGAATACAAAACTTGTACCTTTGATCTTTCTGCTTAAAATGTCCTTCCTTCCCTTTTTTTTGCCTAGTAAATTCCAGTGTTTAGGATCACCTGCTCTTTCCAGATGGAGGGAACTGCAGCCTCTTTCCCCCACCATAATTTACATATGCCTCTATTGTAGTGCTCTGTCAGTTTATTGCATTTTTATGTTTACATGTTTGTTCTGTTTGCATGACGGTAAACTCCTTGAGGATGGACACAGTGTCTTATTCATCTTTCTCTAAGAACTATAGTAACATGTAACGGTAGGTGCTCAGTAAGTGTGAACATGAATAAATAGAAAGATGGGGGACACGGTTGGCTCAGTGGTTAGAACACTCATAATACTAAGGTCACTGGTTCGATTCCCACATGGGCCAGTGAGATGCGCCCTCCACACCTAGAGTGAAAACAACGACTTGACATGGAGCTGATGGGTCCTGGGAAACCACACTGTTCCAATATTCCCCAATTAAAAAAAAAAAGAAAGATTGAAGAATTATGATTTAATTTACTTAAAATTCAGTATAGAGAATAAGGAAACACCATATTGAACCTTGAAAATAGCCAGTGTTTGGGCCGGCCCAGTGGCTCAGGTGCTTGGAGCACCGTACTCCTATTGGTGAGGTCGCCGGTTCGATTCCCACATGGGCCAGTGAGCTGCACCCTCTACAGCTAAGATTGTTTACAACAGCTCTCCCTGGAGCTGGGCTGCTGTGGGCTACCGTGTGCTGCCATGCGCAGCCGGTGGCCACGACCAGTGACCGACTGCCTCAGCCAGGGCAGTGCAAGGCTCATAATACCAGCATGGGCCAGGGAGCTGTGTCCTACACAACTAGACTGAGAAACAACTGCTGGAACTGGAGTGGCAGGGGGGAAGAAGGGGGAAAAAAATATCCAGTGTTCATAATACAGATAAACACTAAGCAGTTTCAGTAACTTAGGTCCAGATTTAATTAAAGTATTTGCCAACTATTAGATAAGAATTTTGACAAAACAGCAAAATAAATTAGTGATAGCAAGCATTAGTGAGTTGCACATCTTTTTTTCCGAAACTTATTTATAAATTCTTTTTTCCATACAGATTGATAGGCAGCAGTTTGAAGAAACAGTTCGAACTCTAAATAACCTTTACGCAGAAGCAGAGAAGCTTGGGGGTCAATCATATCTTGAAGGCTGTTTGGCTTGTTTAACAGCATACACCATCTTCTTGTGCATGGAAACTCATTATGAGAAGGTAAGGGTACGTTTGTTTTCACAAAATCTCTTAAAATCATGAAGAAGGTGAGTTTATTACATATTTATGTTTACAAGATGGCAAATGCCATACAATTTAAAGAGGCGTTCATACTAGTAATAATATGAATATTGTTGTTGCACCGATGTCCAGAACACAATAGAAAAGAGTCCTGGGTCTTGCAGAAACAGGTCAAAATTGATATATCTACTTGCAGTTGATGTGTAAATGTTCAAATTGGCTTATACTTAAGAAAAACGTCTAAAATCTGTGTTTTCATTCTACCCAGTTTTCTGAGAATCCTTTTACTTTATTTCCAAATTTCTATCTTCAGGCTTATCTTCCCACCTGAGTTTTTGTCTTCTCTGTCCAACTGCCTGCTAGACCCAGAGTTACTAGCTTCTCAACTTGGATGTCCAAAATCAAACCTCACACCTCCCCATTTTGTTTAATAGCACCCTTTTTCAGTACCATTATTAAGTGGGGGATGAAGAAGAGGGAAAACTTTATCAGTTGTCAGAGACTGAAATATCTTCTGTTTTCCCATTCATTAACTTTTCATGATTTCCTCTGCTACTATCCTAATTTATGTCCTTTTTACCTCTCTCCTACACTATTAAAATAGTCTCCTAACAAGTCTCGTTTCTTCCATTCTTTTACTTTTCCCACCAGTCTGCTGCTGTCTTCATACAACACAGCCTACTTCTCCACTTCTCTTACCACTCCTGCCAAGTCGAGCCTTCCCTGACTTCCCATTTATTGCCACTGAGTAAAGTTCAAGCCGCTTCTCAGGCCAACGTCCAGCTTACCTTTTCAGCTCTATCTCCCTCCCCTTCCTCACTTTATCTTTCAGCCAAACTCTGTTACTCACTGGTCACCAAATATACCCCCCAAAGTTTTCCTCCACCAAGATGCCATTCTTCCTGTGTTCAGTTCTCATCAGTCCCTTGTGTCCTGCTTTCATCTAACTTTTCCTTGCTCTTCTAATCAAGAGCGTTTCTCCCCTTTGTACCCCACAACATTTGATTTGTATCTGTTTTCTGGCACTAGCACGGTCTACTCTGAAATGTAGCAGTTCACATCCTTATTTTCCCTGTCAAATGTGTATTTTTCTTGAGATCAAGGACAGTGCCTTCCTTGATCATTTTGTGTCCTCTTCATGCCAACACCATTTTGTACGTATATTAGGCACTCACTGAATGTATGTTAAAGGAATGAATTTAAGTTAATCACAGTGAGCCCCCTGTATCCATTAAATTCTCACCATGTTTTAGAAAATGAAATGCTGTAAGGATACCTATAGCCATGTACGTAATAGAAGTGTCCCCGTGATTGTCTTGTACTCCATGTAGTAGAAAGCAGATACTGTTGAAGCTAAAATATTTGGAGCTAGTGTTGCAAAAAGGGTATGTTTAAATAAATAAATTAGCAGTTTATATCCTTCTCCATATCATACAGAGAGGCAGCTTTCATTCCTGTTTAACATTCAAAATCATAAGTTATAAAAAATCACTATCAGCTTTCAGTCTGGTTTGTCTTAGCAGCTTCTCTTTAATAATACATTTGCTGAGTGAAGGGACAGGGGATTCATTCATTCGATAAATACTTACTGAAAGCCTACCATGTGGTAAGCAATATGCAGGGGATATAACTGAATAGGGCAAACCTTGTAGAGTTTATAATTTAGTGGTAATCACTGATAATAAGGAAACAAAACCAACAAAATTGTAAATTATGGTAAGTGCCTTGAAGAAAACAAACCCTCCTGTGATAAGGCCTCTGAAGTGGTAATTAGCTGCTTATGTAAAGGATGAAAAGCCTGGGACCATTCAAACAGAGAGACACTATATGTAAAGGCCTTTTTTATTTCAAGTACAAGTAATCTTTTTTAGCAGCTGCTAGTTTATTTAGCTGCTAAAACATTTAGCAGCTCTTAATTTAAAATTCTTTTGATTATTAATCTGGGAAGATAGTTCTCAGTATCAGAAATACCATGGAAATTGATTGATCCCAATATATGTTTTAACTTGGGTTCATAGGCGTATATAAGGTACTACTTTATAAGTCTAATCAAGGTCTCTTTACAGAGTATTGTAAAGCAAGTAAAGAACAAATAAAATTGGTCAAGAAACCAAAATTTAAGGCATGGCCACCTTTTTTTAAATAGGGCATTTTATTTTAGAAACTGGACATAAATAACTAGATCATGGAAAGTGAATAATTGAAATGGTCATAATTGAGATACAATGTATTTATGCTTTTAAAAGAAACTTTGTAAATGTGTATTTGTATTTGATAAAATGATAAAAGTATAAAAACAACCACCCTCTCCCTCTCTCTAGTTTGTTCTTTAGGAATTTCCGTGCTATTATTTTTGACTTCATGAAAGGACAGGATTGAATCATTTAGTCTTTATTGTTTTAGGCACTAAAATTTCTAGTCTACAAACAGTCAGCCAAATGTAATAGGGCTTACACTTTGTCATGTGGCTTAAATTTTTTGAAATTGTAAATAGGCCTTTGAAAACTCACAAGAACAATCATGCATTTTTTTTCCTATAATGTGCTATTTATTGATTTAAAATGAAGATAAAGACTTCAGTGTTATTGCTCTTTGTTGCTGCCCATTATAATTAGGGAACAAATGGGCTTGTAGAGGTTCTCTCAGTAGCTGTCTGCCTTGTTTATCAACTAGAAAACATCCCTTCTGCCTAAGTGCTGTTTTCTGTAACAAAAACTTGGTTAGAAGGAACTTAGATATTTTCTAAAAATATTGTGATCCTGGTGTTCTCACTTAGCCTCATTTAGGATACTTTTTCTCAAGGGTCTAGTAGGCTTTCTCCAGTTTAATATTCTTGAGGTTTGATTGTGTTTAGCTTTGTAAATATTATGCTTTGTACATACTGTAAAAATTGAGATGTTATTGAGGGTTTGGGGATAACAGATAAGTTCAGTATTGTAGTTTGTTTTGACATTGACTTACCAAAAATAGTAAAGTATGAGTGGAATCTAAATATAAGGTATCTTGGGGGTGAGAATGGGGCTTGTCCTGTCTGGGATGCAGCATGAGTTTACTCATACGAATGCTTTCCTATTGCTAGAGAGGCTAAGAGTTTAAAAGCATCTTGTTTAGGACAGTGCTGCCTTCACCAAAATAGTATAAGAGGATTTGGAGCTTATACAAAAAGTTCTTTCTGAACTGATACCCAAGTGCACATGATTGTTATTAAAAGTTTAAATAAAAATCTGCACAACAAAGTTGTGCTTGAATAAAATACAGGAATGCTGTTTCTTAGCTAGTAACCTGTACACAAGGAGAGAGGGAGGAAAGCTGTTCTGAAGGAATCCTTTCTTTGAAACCAGCCATGCAAGCATTTTTCTGAGTGTCCCCCTAGTATAAATGGACCTCGGTGAGGGGAGACTGACTCTCCAATTTCCAATTCTGGCAGGTGAGCCGAGAAGGAAATTGGAGAGAAGATTGAGAGTCCTGAGTTTAGGGGCTACATCCTTCTGAAATTCATTATTTTAGCATGATTGACAGAGTCAGATAGGCCTGAAGGTTTTTGTTGTTGTTGTTTGTCCATAAAGACCAAGCACTGCTCAAATTCTTTGAGAGTTGAATGTAGGAGAATGATATGTGTATTACTTCAGGTAATTGGGTGAAAAAAAATCTTTTCTTTAGAAATAGCATTCTTAATTTTTTACATAAGAACGCTGCAGCTTGCTCTTTTAATAACATCATGCTCTTTTTAAAAAAAGTTTAAAACATGAGATTGTATTATACCCAAAGATTTAACCTGAATAAACTATTTAAGTTATTTTCCTTCAATAAGAAAATTTGTTATACAAACCAAATAGAGTTTTAAATTCTAAATCAGTTTATACTAAAGCACCTAAATTATAACATCCTAAATTGTTTGGCCTGGTACATCGTAGACCCACACTTAAATCATTTCTTAATTTCCAACTTTATTTTCATAAGTTCTTTTTTCCCTTTAAGTTGTGATCACATTTATCTGTGACTATCATAGGCTGATAGTGTGAATTTAAGAAAATATATAGTAATTAAAGAACTGGATCAAAGCCTCTTTGAACATTAGAGCCAGAAAAGGGTTTTGATGACTTTGAATCTGAAATAAAACATGTAACTCTTTGATTTTGTATATAGTTATTAAGATTTATTTTCTTCTAGCTTATCTGTCTCAGAATTGCCCTTATTAAAGCTGGAGATTTGGCAATTTCCAGAAGTTCCTTTGTATCCTATCTGGTTTTTGTCTACATTTGCTTTGACTTTTACAACCTTAATACTAAACTTATAAATTGAAGTTCCGTCTAGGACACAAGAGAAAACTACAAGTAGCATTACATGCAGTCATGGAAATGATATAAGACGCTTGTAGTCATCACAAACTCCATGGCAGCTAATGCCCACATGCTTTGCAAAGGAAATAAACTGTTCACTTTCAAATTAACTGGGCTGCCTTTTGTTATAAGCCCACTTTGTATCATTACTTAAAATTAATGAGAACGTACAAAGGAGAGAAGAAGCAGTTCTTAAGTATTAAAGGGGAAGGCCGAGGACTACCCTGATATTAGAGGATGTCACATGAACAACACTTGATGAGTAGGGAAAGAGAAAAGCTTAACTAAGTGTTGTGTATATAATCGTCTATATATCCAGGATTGAGGTGACTAGGAGGTAGGAAGGAGGGGGATTGGTTCTCATGCTTTTGTTTGCATTTGTGCTTACATTGCATTGAAAATACTTGTGACTAAAGAGTCCATCATGCCGTGCTATGTTGTATGTAACTGGTGTGAGCCAAATAATCAGAGCTGTATCCCTCCATGTGAATAGCTATGACTTGTTTTGTAAACTAATTCCACAGCCTGAATATTTTGAGGCTGATTTTCAGCTGATACTTAAAGGGGAATCTGATGAAATTTGTAACAAGCTGGTGGTGTTTCTTTCTGTCAGGTTCTGAAAAAAGTCTCCAAATACATTCAAGAGCAGAATGAGAAGATATATGCTCCCCAAGGCCTCCTCCTGACAGATCCTATTGAGAGAGGACTTCGAGTTGTATCTTTTTAGACCAGATCGTAAGATCTAAATATCTATAAAGAGAAAATTTCAATGGTGCTATTTGGTATTGGCTAAATTTAACTCCCTTGTCTTGTATGTGCCGTAGGAATTGTCTTTGTGAATGGCATACCTACCATAAGCCTCCTATCTCCAACATTTTTTCTTAAAGCGTCTCTCTTTCCTTTGCGCTGTGCAGGTCTCTGTGGATTGTTTAGTATTCTGGTTATTGTCTTTCTTGGTGGTTTTGAGGGCATCTTGTAGTAATAATGGGGGTGGTATGAGTAATGCATTTCAGCTGCAGAAACTCTGAACCTAAAGCCCCTTTGAAATGCATAAACTCATAATGTGTGGTGAGACTTGTCATCCAAATGAATTGCAGTTCCATGGGTTCATCTGACTAGTTGAAATCAGTTGCAGCTGCCAGATGTATAATTTCATTACCTTTGACATACTGTGCATATTTTTAGAGGCAGTAAGCTTTGAAAATCACTAAGTGAATTTGGTAAATAAAATTGCAAAAAGCTAATTTAGCTTGATAACTGGAGTAATGGATAAAATAAATTTTTTTAAAAACTTAGGTCAGATAATCCCAGGCCTTCCTGCTGATAATTTCAGCAGTTTTATTATACTCTGCAGCGATGGTTCTTAACATTTTTAGAGGTCATGAACCCTTCCCCAAGAAAAAAGTTTGCATATAATTTCAGAGCATTTTGAACTCCTGAATTTATTACCTCCATAGATTCTCAGTTAAGAACCCCCTAGTTCTACAATATTCTTTTTCAGAACTTTTTTTCAAAAAATAAATAATGTTTAGGGAGGAGCTACATGTAGGATACTACAAGCAATTACGTTTCTTAAATTTTTCAGCAATGTGGGAAAAGCATCGTATTTAACTTAAGTAGAAGTTTTTCATAATTTAAAAATAAACAAGGCCAATTGAAGGAACAGTCTGTGCAGATCATGCACGTTATCTTGCCATAGTCCCAGTTTGCATGTTATATTCTATAGTGTGTTTTCTTAACAGCCATGCTGTTTAGATTGAAATTACCATTTATGAAGACAGAGGCATGAGCAGTGGAAGATAAACCATAGAATTAAAGGTAAATGTGAAATTATATGATTTACGTGAAATTTTTATGATTTTTGTAGGATGCATGAATTTTCTTCCCTGAGTGGTAAATAAGCCGTTAAATAGTGGCATATTCTCTGTATTGGCTTAACATTTAAGGTGTGTATTTAACTCAAGTTCTATTTGTTGATATAGAATTTAATCAGGATTTTTCCCCCTGTATTGTTTTCATACTGGGGTTTTTTTGTTGTTGTTGTTACTTTGTTTTTTGGGTTTTGCTTATTTTGTGAGGGGTATCTTAATATTTCAAAGCTATCATAGGCATTTAAATAGTTGGGTTTTGCATATAAGAATCAGTTCAAATATTTCCCTGCCTATATGACAAATGGCTTTAAAAAACAAAAAAACATTTTATAGTGGAGTGGGGAAATTATGAATATTTCATAGCCCTGTAAAAGACACCTTACCTCTAGTGGGCAGAACCATAAATTTTATTCTTTTATTTCAAATGTTTATGTTCTTATATATTCATCAAATGATCTTAAGTGAAAAACAAATTAGGTAATACTAACAGAACTCTATAGGCAAAATCATGTAGAATCCATAATACATTAGCATAGTCTTCTAAGTGACAGAAAATTGTACTTTACTATTTCTGCCAATTTCAGTCATTTACTCTTTCTACAAATAATGTTGTGCTGCTGTGCTTTCCTAATTAACTTTGTTTACAGGTATCTATCACTACTTAACAGGCAGCACAGAGATAGAATCTACCAAAGCAAACATATTCCTTCCTAGGGCAACAATAATAATAGCTACTCTCAGGTTACCTGCTATGTGCCAGGTACTATACAAATGGTACTTCGAGTTCTTATAAGAATTCTGCCAAGTATTTCTCCATTTTACAGATGTGCAAACCAAGGTACAAATAGATTAAATGATGTTCTCAAAGTCACACAGCTAATGAGTATTGGAATATGAACCCAAGTCTGATTGACCATAAAACCTCTGTTTTTTTATACCATAATTCCTATAAGTACTTGTAGCAACAAGAATATGGAGAATAGGAAGAGTTCATCAGATTATTCTAAGTATTTATTCTCTTCTTTTTCAATACTTTTTTAAAAATACATTTTGTATGCTCCTGTACCATTTATTGAATCCTACAGACCAAGTAACATTCCAAAGCGGTCTTCTTTAAGCACAAGTGAATGTGTCACCTGTCTCAAGAGCCAAAGACCTAAATGAGGACATCATCTGCCATATCTTTTATTTCTTTAAAAAAGGCTTTGTTTTTGAAAACTTAGTGTTATTTGTCCATACACTTTCTCATGTACAGTTTCCAAATTGATATTTCTCAGACGAGCAGTCAGGAACCTTATGTGTGGTTTTTGTTTTATGCCATTAGAATAAGTTTGTTTTATCAATTGCAGCTGCATTGACTTGGCACAACATTTGTCATGACTCATTTTGCAGCTATTATTGCTAAATATAATGCTTTTCTGAAGTGGTGTAGGGTTTTAAGCAATTACACACCAGAGACTAATCTATCAATATTCAAACAACTGTGAAATTTTGAAATGGGAAAGATTTACATTAGGGACTTCTGGATAGTTTCATGAATGCAAATATTTTTGTTTAACACAATTTAATTTTCAGAGCTATATGTTCCTCAGGCCCAGGATCCAGTGTGGGCTAAACTCTTGGAGGAGGGGAGAAAACTAAAATTAAATTCTACCATTTTTCTTAAGTATACAAGGTGTCTGCAGGTTGAAGCATTATATGAGAATTAAACTAATGATTTAACAAAAGAGGACGCAAATCATGGAGATGGTCTTTATTTTAAAAGGATCTTTAAAAAAAATATTTTGCTCTTTTTAATTTTTTAAAATATCTTTATTATTAAATAGACTGATGATGGTGTTTTTCTTTTTTTTGGATTAAGATTGTCTTTAGTTCGAAAAATGGAATATATCATTCTGTGGAATATATCATTCTATCACAATACATTCATGATAATAAAAATAGCTAGCATGTGTTAGCATTTATTATGTGCTTTCACTGTTATAAATGGTTAATTTTAATCATCACAACAACCTTAGGAGGTACATACTGTTATTCCAGTTTTTCAGATGAGGAAACTCGGGCACAGAGAACTTAAGTTACTTGTCCAAGGCTGAAAACTAAATCAAGGCAGCCTGGCCCCAGATTTGCCTCTTAACCCCGTGCTATACAACCTCTCATGACATGATTGGTGAAACAGCAAACTATACAGGGCTTGGATTTCTATAACTATTGAGCTATATACTCACTTAGGCACGTAGTACAGATTCAAGTATTTTATAGATAGAATCCTGGGTAATAGAACGTAGCCCACATATTAAGCACTCATATCAGTTGGTATAAGAGAGATGGTTTAGAGGTGATTTTTAGCATCCTTTTCTAAAACCTTTACTTTTCCCCTCTGACTATAGATCCCAGCTCCAGCTGGGACCCTTCATCTATCCACTGGCCAATCGCAGAGTGTCCCCTACCTCCTCTCCAGAGCATCATTCCTTTGTAACTGCTGCCAGAGCCACGGTGCCATTTACTCCAAGGACTAACTTTCTAAAATTCCACACCTGGAGTGACCTCTAGTCGCTCAGCATCCACTTTGTGTCTCCAAATTATGCAGGACTCTGTAATCTTTTGATTAGTTTCTGAGAAAATGCAGTGAAGCATTTCACTTTTTTTATTCAAAGCCATTAATAAAATAATGCAGTTGGTCAGCCCAACGCAAAGTTTATTTCTTATCTGCCACCAGTACCAATGGTTCTCTTCATTCCTAGGGCCAGCTTCCCAGGTGGCTGTAGACTTCAAAGGGATGTTAGCCAGTATTCAGTCTTATTCCCCCAAATTAATAAAATGCTTTTCTCCAGGATTTTGGTGAAAGGTAGACTGTGTCTGTGGTTTTATTAATGTATCTCCCAAATTTCAAAGAACTACCAGTTATTCCATGATTTATATCTTAAAGATCTGTTTCTGCTGTTCAGTTTCTGAAACTGAAGTTCATTGGAAAAATAATGTATAATGTTACGTGTTTTATTATACCAATTCCTAATTAAAGCAGTATTTAATGCAATTTCCAATTATTTTTCTTTGGAGAATTTTGTTATTATTGTATTACCTTAAATGTTGGGGAAATGTGGTATGTATTGTTTGTTCCTTACAAAAGTAAGTAAGCACAATAAAGTGGATGCTAAACCATCAAACACATAAATGTCCCTGCTGTGTCCCTGAAAGTGTAACAAGCAAGTGTAATAAATATTTTAATTACAGTTTTGTTATAAATATAACTTACAAGAAAAAAATTTGATAGGAATAATACTGTATATTGCTAATTTTTGACTATCCCTACTGGCAAACCTTATGATTCATAGACTTTCCTCATATACAGTATTCAGTGCACAGAAATCTTATGATTGGTTTAAGTACAGTAAGTTAAGTAATTTCCAACTAAAACTCTCGAGTCTGAGTCAGTATTTCTAATTCTTCGTTGGGCTGTATGTTCTTGGTATCAGGGCTTCTTATGCCCTTCATTCATATATGGGGTTTGAGAGTACCATATTTGGGAGAGAGTTAAGTATATTAGGAGAGAATGAAACAGTTAAAAGTTTTACTTTCAGAGATATTGTAGGTGCTAATACTGGATTTAATCTTTCAGATTTAATTTCTTTTATGGATCTGTTAGTTATTCAATAAATCCCTTAGGTCTATGTAATATTTTAATTGTATAAAACTCCTTTGTTACTTTATAGCCTGTAATAATAATGTCTGTCTGCCTTTTAAACCGGTTGCAATAACTTTGCTGAAATATTAACATATTAGTAAAACTTTTCTTAAACAAATTGTCTCTGTGTCATGTTTGGTGTGATTCGGTAATGTGATAAATGATGTGGCATTAAATTTGGCAGTTAGACAATATGTAGTACTAGAATTACCGGTGCAGTATAGCTTTGTATTTTTGAACAGATTATCTCACATTTATATAGTTTGTCACACTTTTCAGTGTTTTACATGCTTCATTTCATAAAAGCTAGGTATGTTAGCTAAATAAATAAAAACCAAGAAATACTCCCTAACAGTCAAAAATGTATTCAATTAAAGAAAGGAGAGATTGGGATGTTTCATTAGGAAAAAAGTATCAGTTATTGTTACTGTCTTGAATCATCTGATCACTTCATTGTTGTTTTTAATGAATTGCATTTGTAGATATTAACAGCTTATAAAACACAGTTTGTTATCCAACTTTTTTTTTTTTTTAAACTTTTTCCCCTCGCTCCTGCTGTGGAGCACATTCTTTTTTTTTTTTTAATTTTTATTGGGAGACAGTGTGTTTCTCCAGGGCCCATCAGCTCCAAGTTGTTGTCCTTCAGTCTAGTTGTGGAGGGCGCAGCTCAGCTCCAAGTCCAGTCACCATTTTCAATCTAGTTGCGGGGGACGCAGCCCACCATCCCATGCCAGAATTGAACCGGCAACCCTGTTAAGAGCTCGCGCTCTAACCAACTGAGCCATCCGGCCACCCACCCACCCCCAACTTTTCTTTTGTGAGATTATTTTTCTTTGTAAGATTTTTAGCTTTTTTTTCCTTACTCAAATAAAAAGAAGTCATAAGACCTGAATTAAGTTCCTTCCATATTCCACTTGGCTCTGGCTCCTAGCATAAGCTCAAGTTATAGTTTCTCAGGAGTAAACATGCTTTGTTTCTTGCTTTGTTGTTTGTTTTAATTTCATACAAAGGAGATCAGAGTATTAGTGTTATATTTGATTTATATGCTTATCTCCCCTTCCCTTTGCCATGCTTCTCTCTTCCCCCAGCCCAACCCCTCAGCCCAACAATGGAAACTGAAAATTCTATAAGAGCAGAGATTATTTCTACTTGTCCTTACATCCATCCCTAACTCCAAGCATTATCATGCATGGTACTACATACATTTAGCACTCACATATTTGTAAAGTGGATAAATAAGATATAAGTTGACAGGTCAGTAACAGTTACTTTACCGCATCTTGATTAGTCTGGTGTTTGACTTGATAAGGTAGTGAATTGTATACTCCCCTTTTAAAGTCTTGTTCTAAGACTGGAAAGAGATGATATCTGTGGCTCAAACTCCATTAGAGTGGATTTTTGCCTAGAGATAACTATTGAGTATTTGAATGACCATTCTCTAGATCAGGAATTCCCAGAGAAAGGAAATGAATTGCATTCAAAACCTCTGAAGTAGGTAGGTAATATAAATAATAAATAATGAATAAGTCTCTTACGCATATTTTGTCCTTTCATTCAAATGTGTATCACTGACTGACATTGCCAATATGTGACGTTAAATCTAGATATGATTAAAGCTAAGACACATTTTAAACTATATTTCTCCTTTAATTTTGTTGACTTATTTAATCTTCAGATAAAAGTTCACTTTTAGAAAGTTTCATTTTTCAAAGTTCTCTAGGACCTAATAAAGTGTGAATGATAGTTTGTACTCATTTAAGCCCTTACTAGATTTCTCTGGACAAAGTTATAAGATACTGTGGAAAATGTGTTTGTCACCCATTTAGCAGCTAAAATCAATCAAAGAGGCTTGTAAGCTAATCACCAGAGACTATTTTATAGTATGAATACTAATGGAAATAAGCCAAAGTGATCCCCACCCTCACTGGTGCTTGGTTGGAGGATAAACATCAACATGCCCATTACACAGTGATGAACTTTAATCTGCAAATGTGTAAGATGTCAAGGGTTTTATTCTTCCTCCCACATGAGCTGGAGTAAATGGTTTAATAATATTACTCCGCAGTACACAAAAACTAGAAACGGAGAAGACAGCAAGCGTCTGACTAACCTCTTACTTGCTGTGAGTTGTGAATGCCAAAATGTAGGTCCCACACCACCTAAGTTCTAACATAGTTTAGGAGTATAGCGTTACATGTATTTTGCTCCAAAATGAGTAAACATAGAGTTAGATTACCATAATAAAGGTTATGGCTCTTCTATAGTGTATCCTAAGTTCTTTCCATATACCTCAAGTGGTGCAGATGTAAAGTTCTGTGAAATTCTGCCTAAAACCAGGCAGCCCTATAGGAACTTAATACCTACTTTAAAAAACTTTATGCCTAAAGTTCTTTGCATAAAGAGATAATTTTATAAATCAGACACAGCCAAAGATATTTTGTTAAGGGTCATTGTCAAGTTAAAACAACTTTATGCCAACAGAATTTTCTGATTTTTAAAAAATAGTATCTGAGCAATGTAAGTATTGACCTTGTCAGAACTCATTTAATTTTGTGCTGTCACTTTCTACCTTGGTAGTGAAATCTTTACTCTTCAGATTAATAAATTACCTTGTCTTTGAAAAATTTTGTTTCACTTATAATAGAGTTTTTTCTTTAAAAATATGATGAGAGAGGTGGCGCTAAAAATCAGTCCATTGGCTGCCAGATCTGTTCTTGATCTTAATGTTCCTGTTCATGTATATATTCTCTTACCTCATATTTTCACAGACAAGTTTATTGCCAGGAAATGAACATAATAATTTGTATTCAAAATGTTTTGGCAATTAGTCTTCTGGGAACAACCAAATGCCAAACAACATAACTGTAGAAACTCAGATTCTGTGATATACAAGTACTCAGAAACAGATGTCATATGACCTTTTCCCAGTTAAAGCATCGGTGCACATGACTTCTGCACATCCTTTGTGCATCTCATACAGTGCAAATGTTTTATTTAGTCCACTTCCTAATTTAGATGTTCGAAGGATTATGTGCTTCAAAAGCAACATAATGTAGATGTTACTGTCTAATTTTAAAATGAGGACTGCTTCAGTTAAACAACTAGAAAAGGAAAGGCCTAACAGCATGTTTTGGGCATTTTTATTGCAGAAAGATATCTTTACTTAGTATCTAATGATATGGAGGGACTACTTCAGGATAGAAAAAATCATCTTGTAAGTACCCAGAATTCCCAACAGCAACCATATTGACAACCAATATGGCACCATTCTCCATAGAGGGTTTTTTTTATTATTATTATAACAAAACTGGATGTTTTAATTACTGAATTGGGACTGTGTTTTCTAACTTAAAGAGCTCATGGGACTTTTTTTTTCCCCAACCAAAGAGTGACAAGAGTAATCACGGACCTTCCTCAGTTTTCATCCTGAGACAGGAAGAACTATACCCAATAAATACATAAATGTTAATGGACAAAAAAAGTTGTAGACAAAAATGAAGTTGCCTTATGATTACGTTCCATGAGTTATCCTAATTGATATACATACACGCATATACACACAATTCATATATTATTACCATCTTATTATTTTTGGACATACACATATGTAGTAAAATATGTAAATATGCCTGGGAACAATAAACACCAAGTTGTGGTTACCTCTAGAGAGTGGGGAAGAGAAATGGGGTCAGAAAGAGGAGCACACAGCATAGATTGAATAAATGGCTTATTATTTTCCATACTTTTTGAAATGCCCCGAAATTTTTTATTATAAAAACAACCACATGTCTTTGTCAATATGAATGACCATATCTAAATATTATGCATATCATGACAAGCTTTGATAATCTGGATACAATACCCACCACCACCTGGGATTTCACTCAGGTCTCTATTTTCAATTTCCTCTAAGCATTCAGGCCTATTTGTCTTGTTGGTCTCATTGATTGTCAAGAGGCACTGCCTCTGAGCACTGCTTGTTCTCATTACACACACACACACACACACACACGAAAAATGTGAACAAATGGATTCCTGCATTCAGGTATGTGAGTAGACCTCTAAATAAGTGAATCAACTTCCAGCCTAGAAGCAGCATATAGCCAAGGGTAAAGTTCAGGGTCAAGCTGAATTTCTCACTTAGAGTAAACATGTCTAAGATGAAACAAAGGGGATAACTGGGAAACTTATGATCTCACTTCCCCACAAACGGGAAAGTCCAAAGTAATTTCAGCCTTCACTGAGCTCCATCCAAATCTTACTGATTCTAACAAGTTAGCAACTCAAAGACTGGCAGCTGCTCACAGCAAGATCAGCTGTGATAGACCAAATGACCCATGGTTTCTGGTTCTTGGCTCAAAAGGTACCAATTAACATGATTTCATAACCAGATTTCACTATTTTCAGCTGAAAATATTTTTGTAACTGAATTGAACATAACATAAACAAATCTAATAGTTCCTGTCACTTTGGGATTATCTGTTCTAGTTAATTTTATAGTAAAATACCCAAATGATGTTATGTAACATGGAACATAATTAACCATCCCATTCTTCAGCGTTCTGGTAGAGGGAGGATATTTAATTCAATTAAGATGTTTAGTTTCACCAGTGAGAAAGCTGTAAGAAGTGTTCAGATGAAGAAACCTAGACATAATGCCAGAAGTTCTTAAGATGTCAAAAAATTTTAAATTTCACATTTTTATGTTAACCCATGCCTCATCACCATATGTTGCTGTGTATAATGTGCACCCACATTTTTGGCCCACATTTTCAGGGAAAAATCTTTTGTTTTAATTTTTTAATTCACATTTTTATTTGTTTACATTTAGGTACTTGTTTTTTGTATTATAAAGGAATTTTAGCATTTATTTTTAAACATATTATGGTACAAGAAATTTTATGTAACGAATTACAAAACACTAGAGCAGATACAAGGTATCAGAAATTTTATGTACCGGTAACAAATTTACGATATTTACATATCACAGAAGGCCAAGAACTCTTTGCCGTTGCAAGTTTGTCGTAAGTTCAACAAAACCGATTGTTGTATTCCAGGGTATTATTTTGCATACAGATATCGCTATTGATTTCTAAACTTTTAACTCATAAGCATAAATAAAAGAATTAAAAACATTTATATAGATACATAATTAGTACTTCCCATATAAAATGTGCATCCTTATTTTTCCTTCACAAATTTGGGCAAAGAAGTACACATTATACATGGCAAAATACAGTATTACTCCAAGTATGGACACCTCAACAGATGTATAATTTATAGATGCTCCATGTAGAAATTAAAATGGTAACAATTACAATGCAATTCCATCTCTACCTCTAATTAGAAAGCTTGGAATTTAAGAAATTTTAAAAATAAATCTTACGGTATCTGTCAGCTCAAGGAAACCATTACGTAGGTATAGATGAATCTTGATTGTATTCTAAGAGTTGTCCCTACACAGAAAAATTATCGTAATAAACTTTAGTCTGAAGTGGAATGACCCACTTCATTAGTTACATGACATTCTCAAAATGGTGCCCAAAACATGTCTATGATCCATTAACACAAAGAAAGGTAAGGATTAAAATGAAAAACAATGAGTGGAATTTTGATTCACTGTTGAGCAAGGCTACCCTTTCTCCTTTTCCTCTGAGTATAGTCAAACCTTTCCCTATGGCTATATATTTAAAAACAAAAAAGAGCTTGCCCTAACCTGTAAGGATTTAGAAATACCAAGTTTGGCCTGGTTTTCATTTAAACCTAAAGACAGTTCCCTAGAGTAAATTACATGGACCCTAATAAACATGAAGACCTGCCCAGCACTTAGACACATGAGCTTTTCATCAGATGCTCATGAAATAAAGGCACATGAATTTCTTGATGGAAAGGTCACATTTCTCTTTACTTGACTCTTACCCAGAAAATCATTAAGAAAATCATTTTACTTAACCTGTTAAATGCTGTATTGCCATAGTTTTTCAGAAGATTAATTTTTTTTAAAAAAAGAATTCATGCTCATTGCTTATTCTGTGGTGAGCAAATGACAGTACAGTTTTTGTATCTCCTCAGTGTTTCACATTCACCTTTCTTGGGACTAATGTTTATTATTCCAGAAAACTACGTCACATATCACCTCCTCAGGGAGGCTGCTATAGGCTGAATGTTTGTGTCCCCCAATTCATGTAGTATTGAAATCCTAACCCCCTAATTGATGGTATTAGGAGACGGGGCCTTTGGGAGGTGATTAAGTCATGAAGGCAGAACCCCCATGAATGAGATTAGTGCCCTTATAAACTTGACCCAGAAAACTCTCGTGCCCCTTCCACCATGTGAGGTTACAGTGGAAAGACAGCCACCCAGGAAATGGGCCCTCACCAGACCCTGACTCTGTCAGCGCCATGATCTTGCACATCCAGCCTCCAGAACTGGGAGAAATAAATTTCTGTTGTTTATAAATCACCTAATCGCCAGCATTTTGTTATAGCAGCCCCAATGGACGAAGACAGGTGCCTATCCCAACCATTTAAATGTCCCGAACCCCAACACTCTGTTACCCAATTTTATTTTATCACCACCTGACAAAGAATTGTTATTTGTTTATTATCTATCTCCCTCCATAGGGTCTGTATTTCCCATGAACTACTTTATTTTTAGCACCTACACAGGACCTGGTAGTAGACACTCAAATATCACTAGATGCTCAAGAAATATTTGTTGAATGAAGAAATAAACATGTGCATGAATGATAGGCACTGTGATCAATTTGGGGGATACCTTTAGAGAATTCATAATCTAATAGGAGAAACAGACATGTTAAAACTGCAATATATCATGATAAACATTATATCAGAATAGTATAAGGTATACTGGTGACCTAAATAAGGGGCAGTATGTTAAGGATGGTTTCACAGAGGAAGAGTTACCTTGGCTGAGTCTTGAAGGATGAATAGGAGTTCATCAGGTGTTTCAATGGAAAGAGAGAAGCCTAGGAAGAGGGAACAGCATGTGCAAAGAAAGGAGACAAAACACCTCGTGTCCTAAAGTAGTGTGACACGACTGGAGCAGACAGTGTAAGGGAGGAAGCCCGAAACTACAAGAAAATCAGCAGCACTGTTTTCAGAGAGTGACTAAAATCACACCAGCGCCTGATGTCCTCCCTACTTCTCTTAAGGGAATTTACTCCCTCCTCCAACAGCCTTCTTCAGCGCAGCTGTCTCAGCCTGAGGACAATGAGGTACTAGCTTACAGGTGCTCTGTTTACTCTCTGCCAAGGAAAATCTCAAGAGTGTAAAATAATAACACTGGAATGAGAGAATATCATCTTACTCTTTGCTCAAGGAGGCAGCAGCCTTTGGCAGGTATCGGTGCCTCTGCTTCCCTATTGACAAAGTTGAGGCAAAGAGGCGAGATAGCATCTACAAGTCTTTGTCCAGGCTCGGGAAGCTTTTGTTAGAGCAGAGTTTGAAGTCAGGTGTCTGGGTCAGCTTTCTTTTCAGAAGATACGAGGACCCCACCATAGCAAACTGACTCTTTCTTGTTATTCTCAAGGCTGATACTGTAGTCATGAGAAGAAAGCATCCTCCTATTAACCATGAGAAGACAAAATACAGAGGTGGAGGTAGGATTTATGTGTCTGTGCCAGAAATTAGGAACACACTAAGACCAAACTTAGGGAAGGAGAGTCACACTATGTTCCTATGAAGGAGCAGGTAGAGAAAACAGAGAACATGGTATTAAAGATTTGGACACACGTTTTTTAGTTAAACAATATTACAAAGCTACATAATTCACCTTTACCTGTAAAAACTCTTGAAACTATGATCTCAAACCTTAGATTTGTAAAGTTTGTATCTTCATGGGGGAAATTTAAGGGTTAATTTAACGTGCTTGAAATAAAGATGGGCTTTGAGTACGGGATGAGCAGCTAAAGTCTGAAAGGAAAAAAGGAATTAGGAATATCAGGAATTGCCCAGATATTGCATTTGTCAGAGAGACCCAAACATGGCCCTGACCTCTTGAGTTTCCCAGCATCTCAGGCATACAAGCAGTATAGGGTTTTACCACTGGCCAGAAAAATACTTGCAATTTCAACAGACAATAGCTTTTCTTGTGAGGCCAAAGAAAATATTCATAGAGTACTTTTCTGCCTTCCTTAAAAATCCAAGTTGCGGGCCGGCCCGGTGGCTCAGGCGGTTAGAGCTCCATGCTCCTAACTCCGAAGGCTGCCAGTTCGATTCCCACATGGGCCAGTGGGCTCTCAACCACAAGGTTGCCAGCACAAGGTTGCCAGTTCAACTCCCCGACTCCCGCAAGGGATGGTGGGCTCCACCCCCTGCAACTAAGATTGAACACAGCACCTTGAGCTGAGCTGCCTTCCAGATGGCTCAGTTGGTTGGAGAACGGGCTCTCAACCACAAGGTTGCCAGTTCAATTCCTCGAGTCCTGCAAGGGATGGTGGGCAGCACCCCCTGCAACTAAAAAAATTGAACACAGCACCTTGAACTGAGCTGCCACTGAGCTCCCGGATGGCTCAGTTGGTTGGAGCGCGTCCTCTCAACCATGAGGTTGCCGGTTCGACTCCCGCAAGGGATGGTGGGCTCCACCCCCTGCAACTAAGATTGAACACAGCACCTTGAGCTGAGCTGCCTTCCAGATGGCTCAGTTGGTTGGAGAACGGGCTCTCAACCACAAGGTTGCCAGTTCAATTCCTCGAGTCCTGCAAGGGATGGTGGGCAGCACCCCCTGCAACTAAAAAAATTGAACACAGCACCTTGAACTGAGCTGCCACTGAGCTCCCGGATGGCTCAGTTGGTTGGAGCGCGTCCTCTCAACCATGAGGTTGCCGGTTCGACTCCCGCAAGGGATGGTGGGCTGTGCCCCCTGCAACTAGAAATGGCAACTGGACCTGGAGCTGAGCTGCGCCCTCCACAACTAAGACTGAAAGGACAAAAACTTGAAGCTGAACAGCACCCTCCACAACTAAGATTGAAAGGACAACAACGTGACTTGGAAAAAAAAAAGGCCTGGAAGTACACACTTTTCCCCAATAAAGTCAAAAAAAAAAAAAAAAAAATCCAAGTTGCCCTCTTACTTTCCTATCTTTAGTCCAAATTTTCATTCATTCAGAACAACTGGGGGTTAAACTTTGCTTAAGTACTACACTCCCCAAAACTTAATTCGTTGGTTCTTAGGATAGTGAGACCAAAAATGGGATGAAATTCAAAGAAAGGAAACAGTGAGAAACAGCTGTTGACCAAATGAGCAAGGGCAGTGATGATATGAAAACAATAATGATGATATTATCTTGTATTTCAAAAGTATCTTTCTGTAAAAAGACTCACAATATCATATGGATATGTATACTTTATCTTTTATCCTTGGTGATTGAAAAAAATTAGGTTCATTCTTATTAATGTATATTTCCATAGCTATCCACAAATATTTTGGCTGTTTCTATTTGCTGCATCTTTAACGGAAATAAATTTCTTCATTGAGCATTATCTGGAAATTACATTGACTTTTCATCTTCTTCAATTGCATAGGGTCCTATTTTATGTATCCTCTTCAACTTTGGGCAGAAGCCTTTTATTTTTGCTATGTTTGTAGCTTCATGTTTTACTTGTTTGAATTCATATTAGAATGTTCATTTTGCTCATTTAATCATCATAACTTGCCTACAAATTCTGTCCTACAGTTTTATTTATCACCTTCAAACTTCATCGTCCTGCTATCATAACCTATGTAATTCTCTTTTCTATGTGATTATTTTCATGAATGGCATTCCATTTATATGGCCATGTAATTATTTTCTAAAACTTCTTAACAGTGAGTGCACAACAACCAGGTCTTCTGGATTTTTCTCTTCATTCTACATAATGTACCTTATGACCTGTCTTTTCTCCCACCTTCCTGAATTTTACAGTGCCACATGACCAACAGTTTCACCAAAAGTTTGAGCTGCCTCCCCCAGGTAGCTCTATATATTCTTTTTGGACATTGCCTTAAATTCTCTTTCCTTACCTAGCAGAAATCTTTCTCTGCAAACTCATTTTACTCTCAAGCGGTTTTGTCTGATGAATGATAGTTGGAATCAATGATCTTAGAAGTGAAAGGAGACCCCCCTCCCAATTTTTGACCTGCAGGAAGGTACATATTGTTCTTACTTAATAGGCAGTGCAGCTGAAGCCCAGAGAAGTGACTTGTGTAAGGTAGCACCTCTATTAAATAAGGAAGCAGAAGCTAGACTCCACCTCCCCAAGAAAGTTGCAGTGGGAGATTGGAGAAGACAGCACCAAAGAAAGGAAGTTTGAGTAAGTAAACTAAGTAACTGGTACTTGTGTGGAGTAGTTATTGGTGCTTGGATTCAAATCTACAACACTTAAAGACTCTTGGATGTCATCAAAATGGCGGCGTGAGGTGAGTCTCTGTAAAGCTCCCCTGGAATTTACAACAAATCGAACAACAAAAACTCCACATAGGACTCCCTGCACAGCAGACAGGCAAGAAGAAGAGGCCCACTATTGAAATCACCTACAGGTGGGCGAATCGCGGAGGGAAGGGAGAAGTGCAGAGACGGAGCCACATGGGCGCAGGACGCAGACCTAGCTCAGTGCTCCGAGCTCGCTGCTTCCCGAAACTACCGCAGCGGCAGGAGAGGGAAGAACTCGGACTGCTAGTGCTCCGCTTATGGCCCACAGGGCTGAGAGGGCAGCATATAACACGGCTGAACACAATGCTCACCACAGAGACCTCGGAGAAAAGACTGAGGGAAGAAGGCTGAAAACGGTGGTTTAAGCCCTCACTGCCGAGCAGAGAACGGACGCCTTAGGCACTGAGACTAGCCGCCCCCTCCCTACCCTCCCAGAGCTCGCCCCACCCCGACCTGCCGGGTGCTAGAGGTGGAACAGTAGCAGTGTCAGATCAAAAGAACAGAATATTTGCTGTTCTGAGAGCTGTGGACTGCAGACACAGATTCACAGCCCAACTAGTTCCGGCAAAGGGAAGAGAGCTGTGGAAGCAGGACCGGCTGTGGTGGTGGTCGCCACCATTGCTCTGGGCCACCTCTCACAACTCACCCCGCCCCTGGTCCCACCTATCTGGGCGGATCCCTGCAGGAGTAAACAGAACTGCTGAAACATACGGGCTCTGAATCTGGTGCAGGAAGAGCTTTGGAACTTCAAAAGCTCTCCGCATACCCACACGGACACTGCGCCCTGTGAACCAGGCGAACTATTAACAGAGGAGAAGCCCGTCTCCCAGGGAATCCCCCCATTGTGTGAGAAGCTTTAATAGTGCAGAGAAAACATAGCACTACCGTGTGAGAGAGAAAAAAAAGCCTGCAGTCGGAGAGAAAATAAAACATTCTACCAACAAGTACTGGAAAACAAAAGAAAGACTTCTCCCTATCAACCTGTTGCAGAAGCCACTCCTGTAGATGTCTAGGAAGAGAAATAATAAGCCAGTAATTGCCATAAATAACCAAGGCAACAAAACAGCTCAGAAAGAAAGTGAAAAGTCTCCAAAAAAGGAACTTAAAAATATGGAAATATGTGACTTAAATGACAGAGAATTCAAGATTGCAGATCTAAAAAAACTCAACGAGATGCAAGAAAACACAGAAAGGCAGTTTAATGAACTCAGAAATGCAATCAAAGAACAACATGAGCATTTTACGAAAGAGATTGAAATTTTAAAAAAGAACCAAATAGAATTTCTGGAGATTAAGAACTCAATAGAAGGAATTAAGAATGAAATAACCAGCTTAGGTAGTAGAGTTGACCAGATGGAGGAAAGAATCAGTGACATCAAAGATAGAAACCTGGAAATTACACAGATGGAAGAAGAAAGAGACTTGAGACTTAAAAGAAATGAAAGAACTCTACAAGAACTTTCTGACTCCATCAGAAAGAGCAATATAAGCATAATGGGCATACCAGAAGGAGAAGAAAGAGAGAAGGGAACAGAGAATATATTCAAACAAATTGTTGATGAGAATTTCCCAAACTTGTGGACAGAACTGGATCCTCGAATCCAAGAAGCAAATAGAACACCTAATTACCTCAATCCCAACAGGCCTTCTCCAAGGCACATTGTATTGAAGCTGTCTAAAATCAATGACAAAGAAAGAATACTCAAACAGCCAGGGAAAAGAAGACGGTAACCTACAAAGGAAAGCCCATTAGATTATCATCAGATTTTTCAGCAGAAACTCTACAAGCCAGGAGGGAGTGGAACCAAATATTCAAACTATTGAAAGAGAGAAAGTATGACCCAAGAATAATATATCCAGCAAAGATATCCTTTAGCTATGAAGGAGGAATAAAGACCTTTCCAGACATACAGAAGCTGAGGGAATTTTCTAATACACGACCTGCACTACAAGAAATACTAAAGGTGGGGTGGCTGGATGGCTCAGTTGGTTAGAGCGCGAGCTCTGAACAACAGAGTTGCTGGTTCATTTCCCACATGGGCCAGTGAGCTGCACCCTCCACAACTAGATTGAAGACAACTTGGAGCTGATGGGCCCTGAAGAAACACACTGTTCCCCATTATAAAAAAAAAATTCTGATGCTAGCTCTCAAGAGAATAATAAACTTTAAAAAAAAAAAAAAAAAAAAAAACGAAATACTAAAGGAGGCTATTCGACCACCATCAACAGAGACAATTTGTGGCAACCAAAACATAAAAAGGGGGAGAGAAAAGGCCTGAACCGGAATATGGGAATGGAGAAAGTAAGCGTGCTGAAGAAAATGGGATACTCTAAATATCAAACTTTCGTTTACATAAACTTAAGGGTAACCACTCAAAAAAAAATCCAGAACTGAAATATGTACTGTAATAAAAGAAGAAACAGAGGGAAACATCATAGAATACCACCACACAGAAATAATAGACAACAACAAAAAGGCAAAGAAACAATGGAGACACAGCCTTACCAGAAAACTAAAGATAGAATGACAGGAAATCCTCACATATCAATAATCACCCTAAATGTAAATGGACTGAACTCACCAATAAAAAGGCACAGAGTAGCAGATTGGATCAAAAAACTAAACCCAACCATATGCTGTCTCCAAGAGACACATCTCAGCTACAAGGACAAGCATAGACTCAAAGTGAAAGGGTGGAAATTGACACTCCAAGCAAATGGTACCCAGAGAAAATCAGGTGTAGCCATAATGATATCAGATGAAACAGACTTCAGGGTGAAAAAGATAACAAGAGACAAAGATGGACATTTCATAATGGTAAAGGGGACTATACAACAAGAAGACATAACAGTCATCAATATTTATGCCCCCAATCAGGGAGCACCGAAATATACCAAGCAACTACTAACAGAACTAAAGGGAGAAATTGACCAAAACACAATTATACTAGGGGACTTAAATACACCATTGACAGCTATGGATAGATCATCCAAACAGAAAATAAATAACGAAATAGCAGCCCTAAATGACACATTAGATGAAATGGACATAATTGACATATATAGAGCACTTCATCCTAAAACATCAGACTATACATTCTTTTCTAGTGTACATGGAACATTCTCAAGGATAGACCATATATTGGGACATAAAATCAGCCTCAGCAAATTTAAGAAGATTGAAATCATACCAAGCATATTCTCTGATCACAAGGCTTTGAAATTGGGTATCAACTGCAAAAAGAAAGCAGGAAAAAACACAAATACATGGAGATTAAACAACATACTTTTAAAGAACGACTGGGTCAAAGAAGAAATTAGAGGAGAGATCAAAAGATACATAGAAACAAATGACAATGAAAATACATCCTACCAAAATTTTTGGGATGCAGCAAAAGCAGTTTTAAGAGGGAAATTTATATCATTACAGGCCTATCTCAAGAGACAAGAAAAATCCCAAATAGATAACCTCATGTTACACCTTAAAGAACTAGAAAAAGAACAACAAGTGAAACCCAAGGTCAGCAGAAGAAAGGAAATAACAAAAATCAGAGCAGAACTAAATGAAATAGAGAACAAAAAGACAATAGAAAAAATAATGTGACAAAGAGCTGGTTCTTTGAAAAGATTAACAAAATTGACAAACCCTTGGCTAGACTCACTAAGATAAAAAGAGAGAAGACACTAATTAACAAAATCAGAAATGAAAAAGGGGAAGTTATCATGGACACCACAGAAATACAAAGGATCATCCAAGAATACTATGAAGGACGATATGCCACGAAATTCAATAACCTAGAAGAAATGGACAAGTTCTTAGAAACATATAGCCTTCCAAGGCTGAACCATGAAGAACTGGAAAATCTAAACAGATCGATCACCAGTAACAAAATTGAATCAGTCATCCAAAACCTTCCCAAAAGCAAAAGTCCGGGACCAGATGGCTTCACTAGTGAATTCTACCAAACCTTCAAAGAGGATCTAATACCAATCCTGCTCAAACTCTTCTAAAAAATTGAAGAAGACACAGTACTCCCTAACTCATTTTATGAGGCCAACATTACCCTGATACCAAAACCTGGTAAGGACAACACAAAAAAAGAAAACTACAGACCAATATCTCTGATGAATACAGATGCAAAAATCCTAAACAAAATTCTAGCAAATCTAATACAACAATGCATTAAAAATATTATTCATCACGACCAAGTGGGGTTCATCCCCGAGCACAAGGATGGTTCAACATCAGCAAATCCATCAATGTGATACATCACATAAACAAAATAGAGGACAAAAATCATATGATTATATCAATTGATGCAGAAAAAACATTTGACAAGATACAACATCCATTTATGATTAAAACACTTAATAAAATAGGTATAGAAGGAAAATACCTTAACATGATAAAGGCCATATATGACAAGCCCTCAGCTAATCTCATAATTAATGGTGAAAAACTGAAGCCCTTTGCTCTATGTTCAGGAACACGACAGGGCTGTCCCCTATCACCTCTGCTTTTCAACATAGTGTTGGAAGTCCTTGTCAGAGCAATCAGGCAAGAGAAAGAAATAAAAGGCATCCAAATTGGGAATGAAGAAGTTAAATTATCACTCTTTGCAGATGACATGATGCTATATATAGAAAACCCTAAAGACTCCAGCAAAAAGCTATTAGAAACAATCAACGAATACAGTAAAGTTGCTGGCTACAAAATCAACGTAAAAAGTCCATTGCATTCCTATATACTAACAATGAAATCTCAGAAAAAGAAATACGAAAAACAATTCCTTTTGCAATTGCAGCAAAAAGAATAAAATACCTAGGAATAAACTTAACCAAGGATGTGAAGGACCTATATGCTGAAAACTATAAGACATTTTTGAAAGAAATTGAAGAAGACACAAAGAAATGGAAAGACATTCCGTGCTCATGGATTGGAAGAATCAACATAGTTAAAATGGCCATATTACCCAAAGCAATATACAGATTTAATGCAATCCCCATCAAAATCCCAATGGCATTTTTTAAAGAAATAGAACAAAAAATAATCAGATTTGTTTGGAACCACAAAAGTCCCCGAATAGCCAAAGGAATCATAAGAAAAATGAACAATAATGGAGGTATCACACTTCCTGACTTTGGCTTGTACTACACGGCTACAATAATCAAAACAGCATGGTATTGGCAGAAAAACACACTCATAGATCAATGGAATAAAATTGAGAACCCAGTAATAAAACCACATAAATATGGACAGATAATTTTTGCAAAGAAGCTGAAAACATACAATGGAGAAAGACAGCCTCTTCAATAAATGGTGCTGGGAGAATTGGATAGCCACGTGCAAAAGAATGAAACTGGACTGCTATCTGTCACCATGTACCAAAATTAATTCAAAATGGATCAAAGACTTAAGCATAAGACCTGACACAATAAACTGCATAGAAGAAAACATAGGTACTAAACTTATGGACCTTGGGTTCAAAGAGCATTTTATGAATTTGACTCCAAAGGCAATGGAAGTAAAAGCTAAAATAAATGAATGGGACTATATGAAACTTAAAAGCTTCTGCACAGCAAAAGAAACCATCGACAAAATAAAGAGGCAACCAACTGAATGGGAGAAGATTTTTGCAAACAGTGCCTCCGATAAGGGGCTAATATCCAAAATATACAAGGAACTCATGCAACTCAACAACAAAAAAACAAACAACCCAATTGAAAAATGGGCAGAGGACCTGAAGAGACATTTCTCCAAAGAGGACATACAAATGGCAAAGAGACATAAGAAAAAATGCTCAACATCACTAATCATCAGAGAAATGCAAATCAAAACCACAATGAGATATCACCTCACCCCAGTCAGAATGGCTGTCATCAACAAGACAAACAGTAACAACTGTTGGAGAGGCTGTGGAGAAAAAGGAACCTCATACACTGTTGGTGGGAATGCAGACTGATGCAGCCGTTATGGAAGGCAGTGTGGAGGTTCCTCAAAAAATTACAAATAGAATTACCATATGACCCAGCAATCCCTCTCCTGGGTATCTACCCAAAAAATCTGAAAACATTTATCCATAAAGACATGTGTGCTCCAATGTTCATTGCAGCTTTGTTTACGGTGGCCAAGACATGGAAACAACCAAAATGTCCTTCGATAGATGAATGGATAAAGAAGTTGTGGTATATATACACAGTGGAATACTATTTGGTGGTAAGAAAAGATGATATAGGAACATTTGCGACAACATGGATGGATCTTGAGAGTACAATGCTAAGCGAAATAAGTCAGACAGAAAAAGCAGAGAACCATATGATTTCACTGATATGTGGTATATAAACCAAAAACAACAAAAGAACAAGACAAACAAATGAGAAACAAAAACTCATAGACACAGACAATAGTTTAGTGGTTACCAGAGGGTAAGGGGGTGGGGGTGGGAGATGAGGGTAAGGGGGATCAAATATATGGTGATGGAAGGAGAACTGACTCTGGGTGGTGAACACACAATGGGATTTATAGATGATGTAATACAGAGTTGTACACCTGAAATCTATGTAATTTTACTAACAATTGTCACCCCAGTAAATTAAAAAAAAAATCTTAATAAAGACCATTGAAAAGCTAGATAGTAATGAGAATTACAGAAGAATGGGACTGTGCTCAAATACTAATGTTCCAGTCATCTAATGCTGTATAACAAACCATCCCAAAACTTAGGGGCTTAAAACAGCAATATTTTACAAATCTGCAATCTGGGCAGAGTGCTGCAGGGACAGCTCCCTCCACATTAGCTGGGATTGCTGAAAGTCTGAGAGCTAGAATCATCTGAAGGTGCATTCAACTCAGACATCTGAAAGACAGAACAGCTGGGGCTGCTGGGGCTCCTTGGACATCACTTTCTATCTCTGTGTGACCTTTCCACATGGACCCTTCAGCATGGCAGCTGCAGGCTGGCCAGACTTCTTACATATCAGCTCATTGCTCCCAAGCGGTGTAGCTCAAGAAAGAGAGCCAGGCTGAAGCTGCACCACCTTTCATGACTTAGCTCCAAAAGTCACACAGCATCACTTCTGCCACATTCTCTTGGTAGAGGCAGTTACCAAGATCTTTCCAGATTAAAGAGGCAAAAACATAGACCCCACCTCTCAATGCAGAAGTGTCAACGCCACATTGTAAGAAGAGTACTGGGGTGACATCTTTATAAGAGTAGCTATCTTTGGAAAATACAATCTGCCACAACTGAAAACCGTTGGATTACCAAACCACCGAAATGCAGAGTTGAAATAGACCTTAAAAGACCATCTATTTGTCATTAACAAAACTCATTCTGCAAGGCACAAGTCAAATGTTTCTTCCTTTTGGAGTCCATCTTTGATGTCCCCCAGCTTCCATAGCCCTTTGCAAATATGCCCACTCTCTCACTCAGTTATATTCTATTGTAATTATTTTTATACCATGATTGCAATCAGGCAGGTACTATCAAACTGTCAATTAGCCACACTTTTTTTTCTAATCAAACAATATGGCATAGGAAACACCGCAAAAAAAAGAGTCTTCAGACGAAGAGGGAAAACACATTTCGAGGAGAGTCAGAGGTGACACTTTGTACAGAAAACAGACAGCAGAGAGAAAAGCATCAGCAATTAAGAGAAGAAAAACTGACATCACACAAAGAAAAAGATAAACATAGTATATACTTTTGCCCTACATTACAAGTAGAGACGGCATAAAGAGTAAATATCAAAATAACCTAGACTCAAGTTGCTGAGATGGAAGCACTGCCTAAAGCAGTGGTTCTCCAACCTCATCTGTTTCAGACTCACCTGGAGAGTTTGTTTAACCACCTCCCATAGTTTCTGATTCAGCAGGTCCGGGTGGGGCCTGAGAATCCGCATTTCTCACGAGTTCCAAGACAACCTTGATGTTGGTGATCTGGTACTACACTTTAAGAACCACTAGCCTAAAGGTTTTTAGACGTGGAAGTAGTAGCATAACTGAGGCGCCGGCAAAGATGAAGGAACCAGAAGGGCCCAAGAGCGGTGGGTGAAGATGACCTCGCAGACTAAGTGACCTACCTGATTTTAAGAGAGGCCATTTCTCTGTTGGCCCCCCTACGGGACAGGGCGTACTCGGGTGATTATGCTCCCCGAAGGCCTCATCGCCTCAGCCGCGGTAGCATGGCGCCCCCTCCCGACCGCTCCTCAGGGATGTTAGCCGGGACCGCACACAGGGGCGGCCAGCGCGATGGGCGGAGCTAACTCGGACCAGCCTCCCGCCGCGTCCGTTAAGGAGGGAAAACACTCGGCAGTGCCGCGAGTCCCCGCCCCCTGGGGGGGCCACCAGGACACCGGATCTTGATTGGTCAGTGCCGCCCGTGCGCGGTGACGTTGTAGCTAGGTGGAACGTTTCTAAGAGAAGCGCGGGAGCTGAGAAGTGAAGGGTTGATTACGTCCGGGAAACGCCTAGAGAAAATTGTTGGGCCCCCAGTTTCTCCTTGGGAGAGCGGTGCTGCTCCCCCCACGAGCTTGCCGTCCTAATCTCCTGCTACTTCGGGGTGCCTCTCTGCCTCCTAGGTGCCCAGGTGAGCATCCGAGTGGGACCTTTGATTGTGTGTGTGTGTGCGCGTGCGTGTGTGCCTGAGGCTCCAGGGACGACTTCTCGTCCCTACCAACCATCTTCTTAAGGCTTTGGGATCGCTGTCTAGTCTGATGTTGCTGGGCCTTGCAACATTGATTGGTTCTCCCAACAACTTGAAGTGCTATGAGTTAAGTACTGTGCTAAGCGCAGGGACTACACAGGTAATTACCGTGTTTCCCGGAAAATAAGACCCAGCCGGACCATCAGTTCTAATGTGTCTTTTGGAGCAAAAATTAATATAAGACCCGGTATTATGTTACATTATATTACATATTATATTATACCGGGTCTTATATTAAAATAAGACCAGGTCTTATATTAATATTTGCTGCAAAAGACACAGTAGAGCTGATGGTCCGGCTAGGTCTTATTTTCAGGAAACATGGTATGTCCCCAGTATTTACAAGTGCCAGGCACGGAGCAGATGAGTAATTCATATTTAAACTGAAGTGAACAAGGGCCGTGAGGAGAGGTTCTCGACCAGAAAGACGAATCATTATTGCATGGTGTGACAGATGCTCAATTTGAGTTGTGCCTGGAAGCACAAGAGGTGAGAACTGATAACCTAACCTAAGGTTTGAAGGAGGCAAAGAATTGAAAATATCAAAGCCTATGAATTCTCTAGCCACTGCCAATGAGCCTCTATAACCTGTTGTAGTATGTACTTGCCTATTCTTGCAAATAAATGGAAAACATATAGAAAGGTATGGGTTCTTTTATTCTTAATAGGTTCCTGGTTTCAAAGAAGATGACAGAGGAACTGGATCTCACGGCACAGGATTCTGATGCGGGCAGTGAGGAAGTGGTCCTAACTCCTGCAGAGCTCATTGAAAAGCTGGAGCAGGTAAGAGTCCCAAATAGAATCCCCTCACGTCAATCTTAGCGTTTTTATTTAGTCCAACTGTGCAAATGTCAGGAATCAGGAAATGATGAAATGGGATTCAAGGCTTATTTCAAGAGAAGAGGGACTGGGTCTTACCATCTGCCCAGAAATAAGAAGTGGGGGGAACAGTCTTTGTTAGAGAACTCATGTCAAACACAAAATTCTCGAGTGGGGCCAGTAAGGGACAGCTTTGGATACATTTGGTAGAACAGTTCACAGAGCAAAGATTTGCTACTTGGTAGTTTCAGGGACTACAGAGGTGTTGTAGTGGAGACTTGTAAATTGTATGCTTTAGTCCCTTGAAACACCTGCTGTTTACTTCTAGAATGCTTGGGTTAGCAAGAAAGAGCTGAAACACCTTTTTTAGGATTAAACTGGTCTTACTCTTCCTTTTCCTCCCAGGTACTTTCTTTTGTCAGTTATTCTCTATATTTCCATTGCTTATCTAAAATCATTTCTAGGCTGTCTCTCTTTTTAGTCATAAGAGCTATGGTTTGAGTATTTCCTGTGTGCTAATTGTTATTTACAATTAACTGTGAAGCGCTGGTAGTTAGTTCAGACTCTGTATTTAAACCCCTCCATGCCACTAGTCTTTTATGCGACCTTAGGCAAGTTATATAGCTTGTCTCAAGCACTTCCTTGACTATAAAATGAAGTTGATAATAGTGGCTACCTCATAGAGTTGTGAGGATTAAATGAGATTTTATATATATATATATATATACACACACACACAGACACATTCATATATATAAATGAGATTATATGTGTGTGTATATATATATATATATATAAAGTGCTTAGCATATTGTCTGACACATGACAAGCCCTCACTGAATGTTAGCTGTGAGTAGTAATAATCCTTACAACAACCCAGTGAGGCAAGTATTATTGTTATCTACATTTTACAGATGAGGAGACTGAAGCTTAGAGATATAAAGTAACATGCCCAAGGTCACACAGTGGCAGCAGAGCTGGGATATGAACCAGGTTTCTTTGACTCCAGAACTCATGCTCTTACTCCACTACACATACTGCCTTATTCTTGTTGTCTCCCCTTTTTATCCCCCCCTTTTTTTACGCCTCCCCCCCACCACTCCAGTTCAAGCCGTTGTTTCTCAGTCTAGTTGTGTAGGACACAGCTCCCTGACACATGATGGTATTATGAGCCTTGCACTCCCCCGGCTGAGGCTGTCGGTCGCTGGTCGTCTGTCGGCCGCTCATGGCCCACAGCAGCCCATGGCTGCTCACGCTGGCCACTGGCCACTCCTGGCAGCACATGGCAGCACGCAGCAGCCCTGCCCACAGCAGCCCAGCTCCAGGGAGAGCCGTTGTTCACAATCTTAGCTGTAGAGGGCGCAGCTCACTGGCCCATGTGAGAATCGAACTGGCAACTTTGGCGTTAGGAGCACGGCGTTCCAACCACCTGAGCCACTGGGCCGGCCCCTTGTTGTCTCCCTTTAACTGCCCCTTTCCAGAACTCTCTCATGTTTGTTACTTTAGTGTTCTTCATTCTTTTCTAACATACATGCCATCAAGACTAACAAAATCAAAGGAACATAATTTTAAAATTATATTTTATATGATCATCCTTACTATAGTGCAGTGATTCTTATAATTTCTTTTTATATCACAGACCTTGTGAAAATTCTGGCCCTTCTTCTCAAAATAATACACGACTCATACAGAATTTTGCATCTAATTTCAGGAGTTTCATAGACACCCTGAAATCTGCCTACCTAGTCTGGGGACCCTAGTTTAAGAGCCCCTACTTTATTAGGAGAGGGTTTATTAAATAGAAATCAAAAAGCATAAAGCATGAAGGACAAAACTGATATATTCAACTACATTAAAATTAAGAACTCTGTTTTTACGTCTTCCTGAGAATAAAAAGACGTGCCACAGAATTGGGGGAAAATATTTGCAAAATATATAACTGGCAAAAGATTAGCATACATAATACACAAACTTTATAAATTGACCAGGAGAAAAATGAAGTCTTAATAGGAATCTCCCAGAAGTGGAAACCAGGATGGCCAATAATCATATTAAAATAATATCCAACCTTGTTACTAATCAGGAAACTGAAAATTTAAATCCCAATGAGCTAGCACTTCATACCCACCCATCAGATTGGCAAAAATGAAAAAGATGAACAATATAGAGTATTGGCAAGGATGTAGGGATGTAGAGCAGTTTGCTCACTTGTCTACTGTAGGGGGCATGTAATTGGTACAGTCACTTTAGAAAATAATTTGTTATTGTCTAGTCAAGTTGAAGGCATACATATCTTGTGGCCCAGTGATTCTACTGCCCAGTACATACCCATGTACAAGTTCACGTGTACTCCAGGAGACATGCACAGAATGTTCATAGCATTGTTTGCAATAGTTAAAAACTACAAATACTCAGATATCCTTCAACAATAGAATGGATAAAAAATTATGGCATATACACACAAGAGGTGGGGAACAGCAATAAAATGAGTAAAAGATTGTTCCTGCAACAGCATGGATAACTCAGGAATATAACACGGAACAAAAAAATATATAAGTTTCTAAAGAAACCATTTATGTAAAGCTCAAACACTTGCAAAACTATTGTTAAGGCAGAGCTCGCCAGCTTGGGTGAAGTGGCCCAAACTAGTGCACTGCAAACGCCTGGGTGATGTTTACCCTCCCCTCTCTGGGGCACCCAGAGCCCCCAGGCTCATTGCCTCTTGTGGGTGTCGTCAGGGGCTCCTTGGAAGGCAGCCTGAAGATAGTAGGATCTGACAGCACAGCCTCAGCTTGGCAGTGGATAAGCATGAGTTACGTCTCGTGCCTGATGCTCTCTCGCAGTGTCCTGAATGCAGCCAAGGAGTTGGTCCATCACCTGGCCAGCTGCTGCAGCCGGACACAGACTCGGGCTGCGTGGGACTGCCTGATCAACCTGACAAGGGCCCCTGATAAACACAGCGCTAGAAGCACATATAGGATATTCTTGAATGCCTATAAAAAATAATTTAGAAGTTATTGCCTACAGTGCAAAGTTCCTCATTTTATTAGTTTGTTAGTTTGTTAAGGCTGCATATCAAAGATTGGGTGGCTTAAAGAACAGAAATTTATTTTTTTAGCTCTGGAGGTTAGAAGTCTGAAATGAAAGTGCCAACATAGTTTGGTTTCTTCTGAGGCCTCTTTCCTGGGCTTGTAGATGACAGTGTTCTCACTGTGTCTTCACATGGTCTTCTTTCTGTGTGTCTGTGTTCAAATTTCTTCCTCTTATAAGGGCACCAGTCATATTGGCTTAGGGCCCACCTAATCTCATTTTAACTTTATGAATATCACCTCTTTGAAGACCCTTTCTCCAAATACAGTCACATCCTGAAGTACTAGGAATTAGAACTTCAATATATGAATTGAGGGGTGAAGGGGGACACAGTTTAGCCTGTAATATGATAAACAGATTGGCATTAAATTTTTTGATTAGCAATGTGATGTATCAATGATGTATTACAGAATTGTACACTTGAAACCTATGTAATTTTATTAACCGTTGTCACCCCAATAAATTTAAAAAAAGAAAACAATTTTGATCAGGAACCAGAGGTAGCCATTTCAAACATAGAACATGATTATTTTAAAAACACCATAGATTTAAACACAAAATCTATTTTAAAAAGATTTTATTTGAAAGTTTTATATTAGTATAAGTTTCCCCTAGTGTTTTATATTGTATCATAATTGCATAACATAAATGAGAAATTCCCCCCAAATCTACTCCATTTTATTTCCATGTACCATATAAATGCTGTCATGTTCTTTGAATGCCCTGTCATGAAAAGGTTCAGAAGCAATTATAGAGATACAAACAAATGTAGTGAAACTGTACAGAAAATTAATACTAAATTCAGGCTAATGATTATATCTGAGGAGGCAGAGACACACAGGGACTTTTAAAATACTAATATTTGTTAATGATGTTATATGTACACAGGTATTTATATCACTATTCTTCATGTTAATATGTATTTCATAAATATTTTTGTTCCTGTTAATATTTAATAATGTCAGTTATAAAGAAAACTGCTTTATAAGTTCTCTATGACAATTTAATCTTTTCTCTCTCATTATGCTACTTGAAACTACAAGGTCTCCTTGTTAATTTCTGCAACACTAGTACAGAAGCTTGAGCACCTGCAAAAATTAATGTAGTAGCAACACCCAGTATTTAATAATGTCTTGATGGTGATAATTGGAGAATCAGAGACTCAAGGATGTCAAAAGGAATCACTTGATCCTGGTTGGCATGTAGTTCTGAGCTATGCTAAAACTAAATTTCCTGTTACTGAAAGATAAGTGTAGTTTTCCTTAGTCACCTGTGGATATTTCAGTTTTCTAAACTCTGGTAATTTCTGAAATGTACCAAGCATCTGTGCCTGTGTCGTTTATTAGGGATTTAACCTCTTGTTCCAAAACTGTTTAACAGATGAATATCCACTTGTATTGTGATCCTTTATCTAGTGCAGTTAGTAAATAACTTCATCTGTGTTTTCTCATCAATAAAATGAGGATAACTATATCCGTTTCCTCTCAGATATTATGATGATGAATGGAAAAGTATTTGTAAAGCCCTCTGAGCTTCAGGAATGAAGAGATGTATAGACTTATGTAAAGTGGTCCTTCATCTCTCAAAATAGAAAGGTGCTGGTGCCCCCTGGTGGGAAATAGCTCCTAAAGAAGTAGAAATGTGTTAACGCCACTTGGTGAAAGGTACTGTTTGAATACCAGCAGTGTTACTCTCAGCAACAGGTATCGTAACTGATAACATTTAAGAAATAGAAAAGCCATTATTAAACACAGCTTGTCTTCGACACATTTGTAGTATTTCCAACTGGTAGGCAAACAGTTTTCTTTGTCTGAGAGGGCTATGATTTTCATGGGGTATGTACAGACTTACAGGGTTATTTTGCTTCGTTGTGAGTGATCGATACATAAATTTGGTGCGGGGGGGCATTGTTTTTTAGGCCTGGATGAATGAAAAGTTTGCCCCTGACCTTCTGGAAAGCAAGCCTGAAATTATAGAATGTGTCATGGAACAACTGGATCACATGGTAAGAGTTGCTTATCCCAGGATTACAAAGGAAGAGAACATTAAAATGGTTTGTCAGTGTAGTAAGAGGCCTGAGAGCAAATCTGTTTTGTCGGGCCCAGACTAGGTTTTTGTTTGTTTGTTTGTTTGTTTTTTAATATTGAATTAGTTATCTACATTTACAAAGCATGAGAGTTCCTGTGAATATCTGGATATCAGCTTCCCATGAAAAGTCTAAAAACCTGTCATCCCCAGCCCCACATTTTTACGAGAACAGTTGACCAGGGCAGGGTAAAGGTCACCCCCTTTCACTGTGCTCCAGTTCCCCACAGTCCCTGACTGCCCGCCTTTCTCATATGTCTTACCTGCCTAGTCCCCTTAGACATTTGAGTTTGTGGCCTTTGTCTTAAATGAGCTAGGCTTAAGTCATTATCAGCCTCAGAGTAGCTTTAAAAAACATTGATAGTTTACAGTTTCTCAACTGGTGTCTTAATACTACTTTTTAGACCCTGTAGACATTTCTTCTGTCTGCTGTATTACCTCCTTCGTAATTAGGCTGGAGTTCTTCTAGGCCCTTCTGACCAGTCATATTCTGATTCTATTCAAATGGTCATTTTATAAAAGTACAGGCATACCTCGTTTTATTGTGCTTCACAGATGTTGTGTTTTTTACAAATTGAAAGCAAGACCCTCCACCAGCAAAAAGATTACTACTTGCTTTGTTGCGGTGGTCTGGAACAAAACCCGCAATGTATCTAAGGTATACCTGTGAGTATTGTTTGAACTTTATATAATGAGACTGTAGTCATATATTTGTGTAATTATGAAATTAAAAGAAAATGAGAACTCTTACGCGATGAGTATTTTGTTCTCCTTTGACCTAAATGTAGTGTTTGAGTCCTCGGTGTTGCCAATGATAATGGTCTTTGTGGGCAGTGTGTAGGTTAAACAAAGAAGGTTCTTAGTATTTGAATATTGTATTTTTTTATAAACTTCATTTTCCTGTTTAATAGGAAGAAAATCTCAAGAGAGCAAAGAAGGGGGATCTGAAGGTCAGTATCCATCGAATGGAGATGGAGAGGATCCGCTATGTCCTTAGCAGCTACTTGCGGTGTCGACTCATGAAGGTTTGACATGGAGATACCTGTAGGCATTAAGCAATGCGGTCTGTAGTATAGTGTGAGCGTCTTGGGGAGACATTGGGCTGGGTCCTGGGAGGGTCCATGGCCCCAAGATGCTGCTGAGGCCCAATACCAGGAGGGCAAGAGATTGTTCTGGAGAAGCATAGATGGAACCTATGTTGCACACTTCTGGGAACACATTTTTAGTCTATTTATTTGCTGTGTAAATGGTGCCCCCTGGAGTTAATGCATGGCAGTGCTAACTTGACATTCAACTGTAGCTCTGGCCATCTAACGTATGAAATGAAATTGTAAGACATTCTTATTTTGTACGATGTCTGTTTTAGCCTTGTAAAGTTCTTACTTCCTTGAAGTTTCTTCTCATTTGATTCCACTTGTCCCTTAGTTATTACAAAACAAATACATTCTTCTATGTGAGAATAGTTCAGATATCTGAAGACAGCTCCTAAGTCTCATTGAAGTCCTCTCAGCTAAACATTTCAACCATTTATTTCTATTTACTCTCCTGGTCGCTTCCCTACAAAGGTCCTAGTTTGTCAATATCCTTCTTTAATTATACCACCTCAACTGAATACAATATTCCAGTTGTGGTTTGGTCATGTTTGTGAAAAATAGGATGATCACTTCCCTTATTCTGGATATTAAAATGGTAGTAATGCCACCTAGCATCACCTTAGTGTATCTGACAGACACATCACACTAACTCATTCTGCCCTCACTGTTAATTCTAACCTTACCTGAAGTTTCTAAGTTATTACCTCATCCTGTCACCATCCTGTATTTGTATGGCTGGATTTTTGACCCCTAAGTGTAGGGCTTGATACTTATCCCTCTTAAATTTCATCCTATTAAATTGAGCCATTTTTCTGGTCTCTGGTTCCTGATCTTGTCACCTAATAATTAGCTGTCTCTTAAGACTTTATGTCATCAGCAAGTTTGATGAGTATGTCATCAAAGGTCTTAGCTGACTCGTTAAAAAGGACTCTGCCAATGATAGACTATTCCACCAGAGACTTCCCTGCAGATTGGCATCTATCCATTGAATCATTATTCTTTATTCAACTGTTTATGAGTCTCCCAATCTATATTATCACCCAGCCCCACGTTTATGTCCATGAAGGTGTCGTAAAGACGTTATCAATGTTTTGAAAAAAATTGAGACACACAATATGCCTCCCCACCCACCCTCAATTATTTTTTGTTGTTGTTAGGGTAAATCCTTGTCATGTTAACCATTTAATTTTCTTTGAGTTCACAAACCATCTTTTAAATTATCTATTCTAATACCACATATCAATGTTAAGGATATTAATCAGTATTTGAAGATTCCTTACCTTCTGTATTTTTGAAATTTGGGAAATTTGCCCATCTCTAATCTTTCACACCTCTTTTGAACTAATTCTTCTGAGATTATGGAACTACATATATTTTTACTACACTAAGTGATACTGTAGTAGTAGCAATTTACGTAAAACAGGAGAAAGTGCTTCATACACTTAAACTCCCTACAAATACCAGTTTGTGCTGGAACATAATTAGGCCAAACCAAAAGGCATAAACTCCTTCAAGGAGGTAAGTGTTCTTTTGTCTTGGCCTTCAATTCCTCCTTACTAGTGTCATTTCCCTACTTACAGGGAGCGTTTCCCCAACAGAGATAACCATGACCATTGACTGCAAACAGCAGACCAATCCCTTCCAGGTTTCTAATCACACACCATTTTGTCTTTTTGTAGCTTTTAACTTTTTTTCCCTGGTAGTTCTTAGCATTTTTTCCAAGCCTCACCTCTTTGTGGCCTTTGTCCTTGCTGGTTATAGTCTTATAATTAAGTGCACTATTCTATCTGCTTCTGTATTCTGTATGCATCTTTCTGGCTTCTGTATGTTTCATCTCATAGAAGAACACCCTGTACAATTACATAGATATGTTAAATAATATCCCCTTCTCTTCCTCTTAAGTATCATTTACAGTTGTATTTTCAGATTACCTTTTATGAAAGCCTCTCATCCTTTTTTTTGTTTTGTTTCGTGAACAAAGCCAAGCAGGCCAAGCATTTATTAAAAGAAAATATAGTCCCAAAATGCAGTACATAAGTGCAGGAAGAAAGTGACTGCCCCTCTCATCCGTTTTAAACTTCCTTTTTAGGACCCTGATCTTTCCTCTGAATTCTTTGAAACCTGCCTTCTTGAAGTCCACAGTGTAGGTTGTAATTAAAAACAGTCTTGATCACAAAGACTTGCCATATTTGAAATCAATTTCTATATTAATCTCAAGCTATTTCTGAAAACTAGTATTTTTGACTCTTGAATCTGGACAGATGTTTTCATGATGATTTTTATTTATCCTCCCAGATAGAGAAGTTTTTTCCTCATATCCTTGAGAAGGAGAAAACACGCCATGAGGGGGACCCTTCTAGCCTTTCTCCGGAAGAGTTTGCCTTTGCCAAAGAGTAAGTAGGCAGTAAGTGTGGGAACTGCCTTTCTCTCCCTGGCTCATCAGCATGAGGTTTGGTGGTTGTGTCCATGAAGCTGATCTCAGAGCCTTTGTTGTCTGTCTGAGAATCCTGGGGGCTCTTAGTACCGGTCATGTTCTCATAGCGATTTGAATTTATGTATTTCAGGTACATGACTAACACAGAGACCTACCTAAAAAATGTTGCCTTAAAACACATGCCTCCTAATTTACAAAAAGTGGACCTCTTGAGGTCAGGTAAGCAAAACATTCTCTTTTCAGATATCCCAAGGGGCCATAGTTTACATCCCAAGATTCTTCAGGTATTTGTCTGCACTCTTTTTCTCTCAAAAATGGAAAAATAAGTGTGTAGATAAGCAGAAAAAAAAAAGAGAGAGAGTGGAAGGGCTCTGAGTTAAAAACAAAACATCATTAAAAGTAGGTGTAAGCGTAGCTATTTGTTCTTCAGGTTAGGTTTACATTCTTATAAATGTAAACTTATTCAGGTGTTCAGTCATTTGTTCCTTCAGCAGTTATGTCCTGGACATCTGCACCGTGCCAGGCTCTTCTCTCTAGTCTCTGCTCTCAGGTAGCGAGCAATCTTTCCCTCACAGATTTCAGACTGTGCAGGAGACTGTCTAGCTACCAAGGAGGATTTGTATAGGAGGCTAAGGAAACCTTTAATGATTCCTTGTTACCTGTAGTAAGGGCTCCTGATCTTTTTGTTGTGAGGAGTTTCTCTCATTGTGGAAAGGGGGAACAGGACTGAGAGTGCAGGGGAAGAAAAGCATGGCCAGTGCCTCCACCTCTCACCCTCTTCACAGAGTCCCCTTAAAATTCTGCTGAGCTGAGGGGAGGGACTTCTGGTGGTAACTCCTAACCTTGGATCAACTAAATGGGGACCCCAAGCAAACAGGTTAAAGTCCATATCCCTCGATCTTGTCACAGCTTGCCATATCCAAGCAGGACCTTGTCAGGTAAAATTGCTAGACCAAATCCAACAATGCTCCAGGGACTGGAATCCACTTTGTTCCCAAGCTAAGCTTAGTGTGCTGAAGCCACAAGTTCAAGTACAACTGAGCCCTGAGAGTTCATCTGCCCCCCAGCCTTAGCTGGGGGCCACATTGTGACCCCTGTGGCAGGTAGAAGAGCTAGAACAAGATGGTGGAGACGTGGTTCACCACGTGTCTTAGCTCCGGCTACTATAACGAAGTACCACAGACGAGGGGGCTCACATAGCAGGCATTTGTTTTCTCACAGATCTGGACGCCAGAAGTCCATGATCAAGGTGCTGCAGGCTTGGTTTCCTCCAAGGCCTCCCTCCTTGGCTTGCACATTGCCACTCTCTTGCTGCCTTTTCACATGGTTGCCCCTCTGTGCACAAGTACCTCAGTGTCTCTTCCTCTTATAAGGACACCATTCAGAGTAGGCCTTGCCCTAACAGCCTCATTTTAATTTAATTACCTTTTTAAACACCCTACCTCCAATACATTCTAAAGTACTAGGAGTTAGTGTGTCACTATATGAATTGGGGGTCAGAGTGGGGGGAGAGCACAGTGCAGCCTACAACACCAGGAGCAAGTCAAAGCCAAACCCGTACCAGATTTGTGGAACTCTGAATTGGTCATTTTGGCAAACCTGCCTGAGTGAAACAGAAGGCCCAATCCATGTCCAGTTCAGCCAGTTTTGTCAGCACCTTAGAAGAATTGGAATAGAGCAAGCACCGTATCCCTAATCATGTCCAGGCTGTTGTATCCAGTTGATTAAAGCAGCCACAGGCATGCATTTGAATTCCTGGAACTGGATCTAGGACATTGTCTCAGAGCTTCTACTTGACACTGGTGGACACCTAAAACACTCACATATAATGCTGATAACACCAAGGTTGCTGGTTCGATCCCCACATGGGCCACTGTGAGCTGCGCCTTCCTTAAAAAACAAAAGCAACAAAAAAGCACTCGCATATCACTTGTCCTGGATCCCCGACAAAGACTACATCCGGACTCCTGAAATTGGAAGCTGGTGGGGTGGGCCGGGGAGGGGGGGAAGAGCAGCCTACCCTAGTGAAATCTGAGTCTTACTTAGCCCAAATTCCGGGGATCCTCTACAATGTGTAGCAGAGTTCTCTGCATGTCTGAACGACTCATCATTTGTCGAATGAGTGGTTGCTGTGTGAAACCCTGGGTGGGAAGTATGCTGTTTCAAGGAGGGGCCAGGTCTCTCCTCAAACCACCTTACCCCTAAAGTGCTTTTACGTCAGGGGTCCCTTAGTGCTCAACATAATTAACGACAGCAACTTTTCCCATATCGATGTTGTTAGCTGAGCATTTTTCTGATGACATTACTGTTTTCTGGCAGTTCCCAAGCCGGATCTAGATTCATATGTGTTTCTGAGAGTGAAAGAACGACAAGAAAACATACTGGTAGAGCCAGAAACAGACGAGCAGAGGTGAGTGACATCTGAGTCTTTGGCAGTGGGAAATAATTCCTCCCGATAGAGCACCAACTAAGCTCTGCAGATACATTGTTTTTCCTCCTTTTTCAGGGATTATGTGATTGACTTGGAGGAAGGCTCGCAACACTTGATCCGATATAAAACCATTGCACCTCTGGTTGCTTCTGGAGCAGTACAGCTAATTTAAAACCAAAAATGAATAAGCAAGAATGAAGACATGGAACCTGAGAGAAAATATTTAGATACCCCTCATATCACTTTGTGCCTAAAGACAAGAGACTTTTCTCAGCAGTGCTGTGGATCATTTGGGCCCTGAGAAGGTGCTCAGGGCAGATTCCTAACTGGCTGCGTCTCCTAACTTTCCGCCGTTTTAGCCAGAACCAGCAGATGGGGCCCTTACTCTGTTGATTCTGCACACTGGGCAGTTACATGGAGACTTTCACTTTGTGCTCCCCTTGGTGGTATTTTTTGAACTAAGAAAAGTGAGGCGAAGGTAGTTCATACAGAGATATCACTGCCTGTGATTAGGAGACAGTCATTAGCCCTGACCTGATCCTGGCAGGAGAGTTCATTTAACCATCCTAGTAGGAAAAGTCTAAATAGATTAAGGAAAACAACTGCAGTCTTCTATGCTGTGTCACTAACTTGTGTAAACCAACGTTTTGGAAGTTCTGAATAGGACTTAAAACCAACTCCTCTCATGCTTAACTGGGAGTCACAACTAAACCAATAACCATTATTAAGTTTCAGTTTTGTGGCAGAAGAAACCTCGGGACAGTTGTTGGCTGGTAGTCTAATGCAGCATGTTCTCCCTGCTGCTGACCTGCAGCCTTCCCTGGATCTCAGCGCTTGGCCAAGCCAGCCTCCAGGCCATCTGGCCGTCCTTGGCCAGAGCTCTTCGCACAGCAACATTGATATCCTGTATTGTGACCTCAGTAGCAACTTTTCCTTTTTAAGCACTTCGCTTTCTCAAGGGAAACGGATGAAATTAAACTAATGTGTGAATAGAGACTATCACCGATACCCAAAGGAGGGATGTGAACAGTGAATGAACCATCTTTCTTTCAAACATGATAACAAGCAGCCTGGATTCCAGTCTTTTCTTGCTTAATAAAAAGGCAGGAGATTTTCACTTACATGTCATAGGCTATAGAGTAATTGATGTAATATTGCTGTCATTTCCAAGAGAAATCACTAGGTGAAAGCAAGGAAGGTTTTATGCATTTTTTATTTCATATAGTACCATATTTTTTTCAAGAGTACTTTCACCTTCTTTAGCCATTCATCTAACAAATATGTATTGAGCATTCAGTGTGACAGGCACAGTTCAGGGCACTGAGACTCCAACCCAGAGTAAGATAATAAGTGTGCCTGCTCACATGGTGGTAAGTGCCTGGCAGAGAATTTGGACAGGTTGACTCACCGGGGAGTGACTAGGTTGGGTAGTCCGAGAGGTTCTCACTGAGTTCAGTGAATCTCACTGTATTAGGCTGGGATCTGAATAGCCAAGAAGGAGCCAGATACACAGAGATCAAAAGGAAGAGCATTCAAGGCAGAGAAAGCAGCCTGTGCAAAGGCCCTGAAGTAGAAACGAGCTCTGCCTGCTGTCAGTGTGGCTAGAATGCAGTGAGCAACTTGGAAAATGGTACCGGATAAGGTCTGAGAGGCAGGCTGGGCCCAGATCCCTTCCAGCTTTGTTAGCAAGGACCCCGTTTGGTCCTCACAGCAGTCCTAGCAGTAGGCAGGGCTGGTAGTATGTGATAAGTGGGAAACAAAGCGGATATTCAGTGACTAGTCTTAAGACTGGAGCCGACGTTTCCTTCCTCCTAGTCACGAGTGCGCATGCATTGCCTCCATCGTGGTGCTGAGCGGCCAGGAGAGGGATGAGGGCCATCACGCTGTTGTGCTTCCTAAGCCTTACTGTGCACACCAATTGCCTGGAGATCTTGTTCAGATGCAGATTCTGATTCAGGAGTTCTGGGGTGTGTCCCAGCATTCTGCAGAGATCCCAGGCTGTGTGCAGTTGCTGCTGACCCAGGGACCACACTTCAAGTGGCCGGGCTCACATCTTCATGTTGCCAGTGCCTGTCCTGTGCATGCCAGGCCACAGGGAAGAGTTCAGGGTCTCTACTAAAACCACAGAGTAAATTGTCCCAATTTGCTGGTCACCTCTTCAAAGGAAGACTGGTTTAAAAATTAATATGTCATTTTAAAATAAAGGGGAAATTGAATTTCAAAACCACGTAGAAAGGGAAGTGATGTGGATTAGTGTGATGTGAACTTTTTCAGTTTGTGGTATTTTGCTTTATTGTTAAAAACTCAACACTGGAAGCATGATGACACATTTTCTTCAAATAATTGCATCATACTTTGTCGGAAGCTTGTCGCCTCAAATGGCTGTTCCTGAGAAATGCTTACAGGTTCATATCTGGATTTTCCCAGCTGCAGCAATCACGTATCAGCTGTGACTTTGCAACAAGACCCCAGCTGTGTTTAATCTGTGCCCAGGTCCCAGCAGACACTGAGGCTGTAGTGCCATCCTCGTATGCATCAAACTTCCTTCTGTGGTCTTCATGAGTTAAAGCTTTCAGAGTGAATTGTTAGGCGAGCACATTATCAATTTTTCATGTAATGCTGTTTAAGTAATTTATCATGGAGGGCTAAACATTTCAAACATTTGGAATTCTTCAGGAATTGATTTTTTTCCTTTTTTTTGTGTTGTGAGATAACTAAGTGCCATTTTAGCCATTTTTAAGTGTACAGTTCCGTGGTATTAAATACATTCACAGTTGTGTAACCATCACCACCATCCATCCCCATAACTCTTTTCATCTTGTAAATTTGAAACTCTTTACCTATTAAACAATTTTCCATTCCCCCTGCCCCCAGCCCCGGAAACCACCATTCTATAATATTTTCTGTCTTAATGATTTTGACTACTACAAATACCTCATATACGTGGAATCATACAGGATTTCTCTTTGTGATTGGTTTATTTCCCTTAGCACAATTCTCTTTAGGGTTTATCCGTGTTGTAGCATGTGTCAGAATTTCCTTCCTTTTTAAGGCTGAATAATATTCTATTGTATGTATATACCACATTTTGTGTATCCATTCATCCGTCAATGGAAACTTGGGTTGCTTCCACCTTTTGGCTCTAGTGAATAATGCTACTATACACATAGGTATACAAGTATCTCTTCAAGACTGTTTTTAATTCTTATAAGTATATACCCAGAAGTGGAATTGTGTTGTATCACTTGGTGATTCTATTTTTAATTTTTTGAGGAACCATATTGTTTTCCACAGCAACTGTACCATTTTATATTCCCACAAACAGTACACATGGGTTCCAGTTCCTCTATATCCTTGACTACACTTGTTTTCTATTATTGTGATAGTAGCCATCCTGATGGGTATGAGGTTGTATCTCATTCTAGTTTTGATTTGCATTTCCCTAATGGTTAGTGATGTTGAGCATCTCTTCATGTGCTTATTGGCCATTCCTGTATCTCTTTGGAGAAATGTCTATTCAAGTCCTTTACCCATTTTTTAATTGGGTTGTTTTGTTGCTGTTGTTGAGTTTTAGGCGTTCTCTATATATTCTGGACATTAATCCCTTATCAGATACATGATTTGCAAATATTTTCTCCCATTCTGTGGATTGCGTTTTTACTCAGTGGATAGTATCTTTTGATGCACAAAATTTTTTTTTTAAACTTTCATAAAGTCCACTTTGTCAACCCTCTCTTTTGTGTGCCTTTGGTGTCATATCCAAGAGAAATTAGCAAACCCAATGTTGTGAAGTTTTTGTAGTAACGTTTTCTTCTAAGAGTTTTGTTTTAGGTCCTTGATGCATTTTGGGTAAATTTTTGTATGTGGTATTAGGTAAGCGTTCAACTTCATTCATTTGCATGTGGATATCCAGTTTTCCTAGCACCATTTGTTGAAAGGACTGTGTTCCCCCCACTGAATGGTCTTGACACCCTTGTCAAAAATCATTTGACCATATATGTGAAGGTATATGAGTTCTCTATTCTGTTCCATTGGTCTTTAGGTCTGTCTTTATCACTTTGTCACTGTTCTGATTACCACAGCTTCGTAATAAGTTTTGAAATCAGAAAGTGTGAGTCCTCCAGTTTTGTTCTTTTTCAAGATAGATTTTGCTATTTGGGGTCTCTTAATATTACACATGAATTTTAGGATGGGTTTTCTTCTATTTCTGCAAAAAAGTCCTTGGGATTTTGATAGAGGTTGCCCTGAATCTGTAGATTGCTTTGGGAAGTATTAATGTTTTGACATTAAGTCTTCTAGTCCGTGAACATGGGGTGTGTTTTATCTATTTATGTCTTTAATGTCTTCCAACAGTGTTTTATAGTTTTCATTGTACAAGTCTTTAACCTCCTTGGTTAAGTGAATTCCTAAGTATTTTATTCTTTTTGATGCAATCATAAGTGAAACTTTTTGTAATTTCCTTTTCAGATTGTTTATGTACAGAGTTACTGTCAACTGTCCTTTCATTTTACCTTGCAGGAGTCCCTTGAACATTTCTAGCAGGGCAGGTCTAGTGGTCACAAACTCCCTCAACTTTTGTTTATCTGGAAATGTCTTCATTTCTCCCTTACTTGATGAACAGTTCTGCTGGATGTAGAATTCTTGGTTGACAGTTTTCTTTTAGCACTTTGACTATATTGACCCACTGCCTTCTGGCCTCCAAAGTTTCTGATAAGAAATCTGATGATAATCTTATTGAGGATCCCTTGTATGTTATGATTCCCTTCTCTTTTTCTGCTTTCAAGATTCTCTGTCTTTGGCTTTTGAAAGTGTGATCATAATGTGTCTCAGTGTGGCTCTCTTTGAATTCATCTTACATGGAGTTTGTTGAGCTTCTTGGACATTTATATGTCTTTCATCAAGTTAGGGAAGTTTTCAGCCATTATTTCTTCAAATATTCTCTCTGCCCTTTTCTGTCTCTCTTCTACTCTAGGACTCCCACAATGAATATGTTGGTCCTCTTGATTGTGTTGAATCCCACAGGTCCCTTAGGCTCTCTTCACTTTTCTTCAACCTTTTTTCTTTCTGTTACTCAGCCTTGATAATTTTTATTGCTCTGTCTTCAAGTTCACTGAATATTGCCTTTGCCTGCTGAAATCTGTCTTTGAGTAGTGAATTTTTTCATTTCAATTATTAAACTTCTCAGCTCCAGAATTTCTTTTTTTGATACAAAAATGTTTTTCTTTAATAAAGATTTCACATGTCATATGTTTAACAGGAAACAAAATGTTATGTATACAGTCCAGTAAATAAATTTTTACTATTTATGTTTCATATCATACAATTTTTCTTCAAACTGTATACATATTCTTCTGATATTTTCAAAACTATATCTTGGTATAGACTTATTAATAGAACCTGGAGGGAGAAGTTCTATAGGATTCAGATTCAAATTCAGTAGCAACTTCTTTTAGTTCTCTAGGTACATTTTTTCCAACTCCTGCTGCATCCTGGTCAAGTAAGTCTTCATGCTATTATTTGAAGTCTGTGGGATTGAGGTAGGAATCACCAAGTTTTCTCTTGGAGCAACATTTCTATTAAGCAAGGAACTATTATTGAGGTTTCCAACACAAGGTGGCTCTAAGACTGGCCTCATAATAAGAGTGCTGAGTAAAGATTTGTTCTGTCGTTTCTTCACAAGAAGTTTGGTACTGATCTCTGCTAGTTTTTCATTAGTGTTGTTTAGTTTATTTGCCATTGCCTTTCTAACTTTCAATTCCTCTAGGTAGAGTTGCTTATATTTTTCCAATTCTATTTTATTGTAATCTTCTTGAGAAGTTTTTATTTTGGAGAGTTCAGATTCCAGATCTTTAATTCTGAGTTCCATTTGATTTCTTATTGGAGCATTATTATTCTCTCTTAATTGCTCTAAGTTTTCTTGAGATTCTGCTGCACCTAAAGCAAATAAAAGGATACATTTTAAAATAATTATAACCTGAATAATTTTTTTATTTTTCAATTACAGTTGACATTCAGTATTATTTTATATGACTTTCAGGTGTGCAGCATAGTGGTTAGACATTTATGTAATTTACAAAGTGATCTCCCCAATTACTCTAGTACCCACCTGGCACTATATATTTATTACAATATTATTGACTATATTCCCTATGCTATACTTTACATCCCTGTGATTATTTTGTAACTACCAATTTGTACTTCTTAATCCATTCACCTTTTTCATCCTACCCCCCTTTATCTGGCAGGAATCAATTTATTCTCTGTATCTGAGTCTGTTTCTGTTTTGTATGTTTGTTTTGTTCATTAGATTCCACATGTAAGTGAAATCATATGGTATTTGTCTTTGTCTGACTTATTTCATTAGCATAATACCCTCTAGGTCTATCCATGTTGTCACAAATGGTAACATTTCATTTTTTTTCTTTTTATGGCCGAGTAATATTCCATTGTATATATGTACCACATCTTCTTTACCCAGTCATCTGTTGATGGGCACTTAGGTTGCTTCCATGTCTTGACTATTGTAAATAGCACTGCAGTGAACAGAGGGGTGCATATATCTTTTGGAATTAGTGTTTTGGATTTCTTCAGGTAAATACCCAGCAGTGGAATTGCTGGATCATGAGGTAGTTCTATTTTTTAATTTTTTGAGGAACCTCCAAACTTTTCCATAATGACTGCACCAATTTGTAATCCCACTAACAGTGAACAAAGGTTCCCTTTTCTCCACATCTTTGCCAACACTTGTTTTTTGATTTATTGATGATAGCCATTCTGACAGGTGTGAGGTGATGTCTCTTGTGGTTTTAATTTGCATTTCTCTGATGATTAGTGACATTTAATATCTTTTCATATGTCTGTTGGCCATTTGTATTTCCTCTTTGGAGAAATGTCTGTCCAGGTCCTCTGCCCATTTTTTAATTTGTCTTTTTGTGTGTGTTGAGTTGTATGAGTTCTTTATAAATTTACTAAACCTTATCAGATGTATCATTGGCAGATGTCTTCTCCCATTCAGTAGGTTGTCTTTTCATTTTTTTGATGATTTCCTTTCCTGTACAAAAACTTTAGCTTGATGTAGTGCCATTTGTTTGTTTTTTCTTTTGTTACCCTTACCCAAGGACATATATATATATGAAAAAATATTACTAAGGGCAAAGTTGGAGAGTTTGCTGCCTATGTTTTCTTCTAGGAGTTTTATGGTTTCAGGTCTTACATTTAAGTCTTTAATACATTTTGAGTTTATTTTTGTATATGGTATAAGACAGAATTTCTTTTTGGTTTCTTTTTAGGTTTTCCATATATTGGTATTTCCATTTTGTTCATACATCATTTTCTTGACTTTCCACATTTTTCTTTACTTCTTTGAGCATCTTTAATATAGTTGTTTTAAAGTCTTTGTCAGGCATATCTACCATTAGTTCTTTTTCAGAGACAGTTTCTGTTGATTTTTTTCCTTTGAATGGGTCACACTTTCTTGTTTGTATGCCTTGTGATTTTGTGTTGAACACTGGACATTTGAATTTAATAATACAGTAACTCTGGAAATCAGATTCTCCCCCTTCTCTGGTGTTTGCTGTGTTTTGGGTTTTTTTGTTGTTGTTGTTGTTTATTGTTTTTGTTTTTTCTGATTGTTGTATACTATCTCAGTGCCAAGGTCAGCCCTAGGTGTGAACTTAATGTCTTCTCAGGTCTTATCTGAGCCTTTCTCTGGGCATGCACAGTCAATCTCTAATTTTCTCTATATTCAGTTGGTTTTGAATGTCCTAGTCTTTCAGTCTGGCTCCTGAAAGGGGAAAAATTGAAAAGTAAAGGAGCGTAAAAGGACACCAGCCCTTTAAATCCCTTGGAAGTCACTTCAACTAGAGGCGAACCAGCTTGCAACAGTGGGGGGAGGCACAGCAATGACAGCTGCCCACCTCTGTGATTAGAAGCAGTCAGTAATCAGAGCATAGATCCCCAATACTTGGAGGACAGAGTTCTTTTTGCCCAGCCTGGCTCCCACAAGCTGTGTACAAGCTGCTTCAGGAACACTTGCCATATGGTTAGGGGTAGAGGATGGGTAGCTGCTATTCGGCTAAGAGCTGAAATTGACCAAAATTAAATGCAATTTGCCATCCACATCTTCCCCCTGGAAGTTGCAAGCGTTCAACAGACTCTAGAGTTCCAAAATAGTTATATCAGACAGATTCTGGCAGTGTAATTGTTGTCTAGGTAGAGATACAGATTCCTGGTGCTTCCTACTCTACCATTTTCCCAGAATCCTCTAAGAATTTTTTTTAATTTAATCAACTGAAAGTACTCTCAGCTTGTCAAAAACACTTCATTTTTTTTTAAAGCAAAATAGTGTTCTAATTTAACAGCTTTGATTTCAAATAACTTAGCTGTTTCCAAAAATTGAATATCCCTTCCTTGGCTAGAAAACAACTACTGAGGGTATTCAAAGGAACATACTATAGATCCTGAAGTCAATGATAATGATAATGTCTAATGTTTACCGAGTATTTGCTATGAACTCGGTAAAAAATATAGACTGTTCTATACTTTAGGTAGGCTTATCGATCTTCACAATAACCCTATGCAAGGAAAAACTAAAGAAAGACTTAGAATGAGTGAAAAAGACTACGTAATCACTTCAATGGGATGCTTTATCCATGTAGAGTATGTGCCCTGTCTTTGAATAGGATATTTTAAACTCTAGAGGTAGAAGTTAATTTACAGAAAACTGATAATAGTGAGACTATTTCCTGGCTGTCGCTCTGTAAAATGATTCCTACCCATGGGCAATGCAAATGAATTTTGTCCTGTAGAGAATAAAGCCAGATCCTCATTTGAACTGCTTTTAACACTTTCCTGGTTCTGTCATTGAATAGTAAGTTAAATAAAATCTTTGGCACGTGTTAATTTTATATCTACATGAGAGTCAACAGTTCCTACCATATAGGTGTTTACAAATAAACTTTTGGTACATTTATAAGGTAGTTAATATTGATACCCTCATTTTACAGATAAGAAAACAGACTAATCTACTCAAGGCCGTATAGCTACTAGATAGAGGAGATGGGATTCAAACCCCAATGAGTCTAGAGCTCCAGAGTCCTCTGGATTACCTTGTAGTACTGCGCAAGTAGTACCACAAAAGGAAAAAAGATCCAGCAATGTTTTGATCAGCTTCACTGGAGTAAGTTCCGCTTTTCCAAAAAGACGTAGAGGAAGTAACCACTACCATTCCCATTACTTTAGAGGAGGTCACATTTTTCTTTACATAGGAGTATTTTCTACTTTAAACAGATCACGCTCTGCATACCACAATGCTTACAAATACTACCTGACTGGTTAAGGCAAGGAAAACCCTTCAAAATACGGCACACAATTACCTAAGCATTCCTTCTTGTCCAGTGCTGTTAGGTTCTATGAATATGAACACAAGTAAAACTACTGCCTCCAAGGAATTTACAGTGAATCCTAACAAGACTCCCTAAGTATAAATCTAAAAATATGATATTGTTTGGCTCATTAAAAAATTGCCTTTAACAGCTAAACGAAGAAGGCCAAAAGGAAATTTTTTTCTTGGGTTCAAAGCTTTGTATGTAAGAGAATGTTTTAAGCCTCTTAAGTGGAGTGCTCTTTGGGGCCCAAAGTTGTTCCAGCTCAAATGTAAACTTCTTAAAACTTCAAATTGATGCTTCTGTTATTGCTAAACCTACAGTTTTTTTCAAGTATAATCCTGACCATTTTATTGTCTCTCTTCAAAAGCTTCAGTGGCCACCCTTTGCCTATAGAAAATTAAGGGGGTAAAGGAGATTAATATTCATTAAGCATCTCTGTCCTGGACAGTGAATAGGCACATTGCTCTCCATGAATTACCTTGTTTAATCCTCATAAGAACCCTATAGATAAGAAAACAGGGAAGAACTAGTCTCACCATTTACCCCAGCTTCTTGGTCACATTGTCCTTTCTCTTTCCCTAAATGGTTTCTAATCTCCTTTTTATATTTACAGTTTTACTGTTTTATCTTGATTAATACCCCATCAAAATTCATTGGAGAATTAAGTAAACTACATAATTTCATATTTGTAACACTAGAGCAAACAAGGTGATATGGGTGTGCCTGCAATCTAATTTCCAAAGTAGATCATGAAAACAACAGTGAAAAATGGCATATGCCACATCTAACTTCATTTGTTAACAAATGCAACATGTTTGCTCCCCACTCGGCTGTGTTTGCAGGTCTGGCTCCCTTCAACCTCCAGACAGACAGTTGACTGTCAGTCTAAGTCAAACTAGTCTGCCTCCTTCATTTTTGTAATAGATCATCAACTCTGCCATCTTGTGGTATCTCAAGCTTTCTGATCTCTGGTCTACATCACATGTCTACACTTTAGTGAACTCAGTCATGAATAGGCTTCTAACTATAGCTAATAAATGAAATGAGAAAAACAGGGTATATCATCAGTCCATTTCTCTTGTCTCCCCAAGTTTTATTTCTGTATCAAATTTGATCCCAGAAAGCAGTATCCCTGGACAAATGTATTAGTTCTTTGCTTTTAGCAAAAACAGCCATGTGAATAACATCTCCATGTCTTCCAAATATTACAATTGAAGACATTATCAATTGCATTACCTATTGTTTTCTTTATAAAGATCCATGTAATAAACTTTTCTCAGAATTTAGTGCAAGTAAAAGTTCGTCTCTTCAAACTTCTGTGAGTCATCTTCTCAGATGGATGAGTCCCTATTTGTTCCCCTGTTTAGCTCCTACAATGGAGCTCAGAGCCAATTACTAGGCTCACTGCCTCACCCCAGCCTCCTGTAATATTGCCCTGGGGCTTTCCTTAAATAGTCTCTGATCTCCTTTATCCTACAGTTTCAGAATTTCATTTTGTCTTAATTTGAAAAACTACCCCACATTTTGGTAAGAATTAAGTAAAGGATAAATAAGTATATAGTAATAACTTGGACATATATTAGTAACCTGGAGTTCCCAGTTTTTAAAATGTATGGGAAAGAGCCATTTCACAGAATACAAATTCCTCACTGAGGCACATAAACAAAAGTAGTAACGAAGACAAGAGTTGTGGGCATCTACCATAGGGCATCTACCATTTTAAAAAGAATGAATATGCCAAGTAAACAACACAATAAAAAGTAGGGGGAACACAACTTGGATTACTACCTGAATCTGTCTCGTGGGCTGCAGCTCCTTTTGCTCAAAGAAATGCTTTTTATTCTTTATATGTATAGTTAAAAAAAAATAGCATGCCAAGCATAGCTCCATTCAATTTGTAAACAAACATAGAGGGTCAGACACTGGTATGTCCTGGGCATTCAGAAGAAGGAAGCCTCTGACTTGAAGCACTGAAGGAGACCAACAAGAACTCAAATCACAGAATAATACGCTTTTATAATATAAAAGTAGGAATGGGCATGGGGTGTTCCGAAAGAACCTCAGGAAGGACTCCAAAGACAAAGAACTCACAAAAGCTTCCCAGACAGAGTGGTCCCTGAGCTGACACTTAAAACACTAGAGGAGTTAGCCAGGCCAAGGAGGGAAAACGGGATGGCTATTTGGGGCAGAAATACCACGTGCGAAGAAGGCACAGAAGCTATAGGACGCGTACAGCATTCGGGGCACTCCAAGGAGTTGGGCAAGGCAGGAGCATAGGATGAGAGTTGGGGTGTGGGAAGAGAGCCACTTCCCATCTTTAGGAGGATTTTGTAAGTCTTATAGCAGACTTACAAGACTTAAGTCTCAGGAGACCAGTTCACTAAAGAATTCCGATTTTGCACTAAAACATTTGGAAGCCTCTGAATGAGCTAAGATCTAATATGGTCAGATTTACATTCTAGAAATCTGATTTACGTCTAGAAAAATCCCTTTGGTGACTGAAGAATGGAGGCCAGACTAGAGGGTTAGAAATCAATGGCTATGCTGGCAATCCAGGTGAGAAGAAATAAGGAGCTTATGAACCTAAAAGTGGAAATAACGTGGACCAGACAGGCACCGCTGCTTCTTGTCATGGTGGGCTAGGCAGTTTAGGTCAACTCTTACACTGGAGACAATTAAAAAATGGGATGAAATATAAAAAGCATTTTTCTAAAGACTTCAAAGAGCTGATGAACTAGTGAGGAATTGTTGCGCCAAGATTGAGGAGAAGAGGGAGAGGTGATTCCAGCATTTGCCCAGGCAAAGTGGTAGCCAAGATGGAGCAGCACTTCCAACAGCCAAATGCAGCAATCCTAAATCTGGATTTCACAGACTGTTCAATTCAGGGGTGTCTGTGAACTTGGTTGAGAAAAAAATTATATCTTCCTTTTTCACTAACCTCTAAATGAAAACTTAGACTTTCCTTCTATTAAGAATCTAGGCCACGAGCCCTAGTAATATTAGCAGTATGACTTGTGACTTTCTGTCACCAACAGAAATCAGATATTTTCATACCCCGTTTACAGTTGTCGCAGATATCTCAAAATGTCATTTACATTCATCACTTTCTAAATTACAGTTGCTATTGGACCTACTGCCAGAACTTGCTATTTAATACATTAATAAAGAAGCACATGAATTACTATATCACAACATTTTTTTAATGTTTTGATAATTGTATTTCAATATAATAAGTTTCCTTTGTAATCCTATATATTTTATTTTATGCTTTTAAAAGCAGTATTCTGAAAGGGAGTCCATAGTTTCATCAGACTGCCAGAGGGATCTGTTGAACACAAGGTTAAGCACCTCTGGCCTAGTGGGACCAGTGGGACAGAGCTGGAGTTCAGTGCCTTTGAAGGGTGAGTGTTCTAGAAAACAACCCTGCATTCACGATTGGGGCTCTAGGAGTAAAAGTGAACTAGAAGTCAGCCAAGCCCTCGCACACAGATTTCAGGCTTTGAATCATGTTGATGGATGTTCCCGAGAATCTCAAACTTATACATAAAATCGGATTAAAGCAACCAGACTGCTGACACCTAGCAGAACTAAAACTACCTCTGAGGAAAGATAACATCCTACGCCTGGGTGTGGTGGTTAACTCAGTAAAGGAAGCACTTTACAGCTTCTCTTTGGCATATTCAAATTGCCAGCATCACTACTCTTGCTCTTTGGGGCCATTATTAAGTAAACTAAGGGTCACTTGAACACAAGCGCTACGATGCTATGACAGTCAGTGGGTCTGAGAACCAAGACAGCCACAGGCTGGGAACATATACAGCGTAGATATGCTGGACTAAGGGATAATTCACATCCTGGGGGGAGGGCAGAGTGGCAGGAGATTTCAAAACATGATTGAGAATGGCTTGAGATTTAAAGCTTATGAATTATTTCTGTAATTTTCTATTTAATATTTTCTGACCATGATTGACCATGGGTAACTTAAACAGTGGAACATAAAACTGTGGATAAAGGGGGGAACTACTCTATATGAGATAATACTACAACTGTGGGCTGGTGTCATATGTCTGATGCACAAACTCAGAGATGGATGAATTACAAAAAGGGGTTGGTGGGACGTAGTATCGAATACCAATCAAACCAGGCCTGGGTTCCAGCATATGATCCTGGGAAAGTCACTGCTCCTCTTGGCCTCATTTTCAGGTCTTCACCTTTAAGGGGTTGAAATGGAAGGAAATTCAGAAGATATTTTATGCACTGACATAAAACCTTCCGGTGGTCTCTTGTTATACTTAGAATCAGACCCCAGTGCCTCATGTCTGCCTATGTGGTGAGCAGCCTTCACAGTGGTCCCAGCCTCCTGTGTACACATCTTGTGTAACCACTAAGTGGTTAGTAACTGGCTTCTGAACAACAGCGTACACCCACGTGATGGGATGTCACATCCAAGTTTTCATTAACAAAAACCTGTCACTTTTATCTTACTCGCTTTCTTGTGTTCTTTCTTACTCTCCATCTGTTTTCTCTCCCTCCTCTCTCATATTGCTGGAACTGGGAGAGTAAATGCTGATGTTTTGAACTGCTCTATGTAGAGGCCCCAGAGGAGAACAATGTGGGAGGGAGTGCCCAGCCAACAGACAGAAAGGAACTCAGACTCTCAGTCCAAACTGAAGTGAAGTCTTTAGAGAGCAAATATCATGGTTAAGAGCATAGAATATGGAGCTTATAGCTGATGTTCAAATTCCATCTCAACCACTTACTAGATGCTTTACCTTGGGCAAGTTATTTCTCTTGATGGTGTCTCAATTTCTCTGTCAGTTGGCAATAATATTATAATAAGTGTACCTTCTTTATAAGGTTATGCAGAGTATTAAAGAATCTAATGTTTGGGGCTGGCCTGGTGTCTGAGGCAGTTGGAGCTCCATGCTCCTAATGCCGAAGGCTGCTGAGTTCGATTCCCACATTGGCCAGTGGGCTCTCAACCACAAGGTTGCCGGTTTGATTCCTCAACTCCTGCAAGGGATGGTGGGCTCGGCCCCCTGCAACTAACAATGACGACTGGACCTGGAACTGAGCTGCGCACTCCACAACTAAGATTGAAAGGACAACAACTTGACTTGGAAAAAGTCCTGGAAGTACACACTGTTCCCCAATAAAGTCCTGTTTCCCTTCCCCAATAAAATCTTTAAAAAAAAAAAAAAAGGAGAAGCTAATGTTTGAAAAATTCTTGGAACAACTGGTGTACCACAGATGCTGTATCTATATATTACAATCAAATTTAAAAATTATTCTGACACTATAGGCTCCAAAGTGTGGGTACTTAGCACCTAAATGTATGTAGAAAACACTCCATAACAGAGTGAATCAGTGAAGGAGCTACATTGGTGAATGCATTACCAATGTCACATATGTCATGCTACAGACATTCCCAAGCACACTCGCCCGCAAACATACTGCTCTGTCCTGCATCCTGTTCTTTGATGCTATCTAGGAATCACTGGGGCTTCGTGGACCCTAGTAGCTGTGCGCACTAAAGGTTCTCTGTCAGTAAACCACAGTCGTTGCTAATTCCTGCAGCTCACAGGGTCTGCACCCGGATCTTCCCTTCACCCACGGAGAAGTGTCACACAGAGCCTGAGCCATGGAGAAAATGTTTCCCTGGCCCGTGGCAAGTAGAAGAGTGCCTTCACAAAGTGGGATTTGGGAAAATCCTCCTGGTGTCATCAGAAGGGGTGCAGCCAGTCAGCAGTGACTGGTCTGGTTACTGGACCTTGGTGGTTAAATAGTAGGAGGGGCCGGCATGTTTCAGAGGTCCTACCACAAAACAGTCAATATGATGGTCTCTAATCAGGATCAGCATAATAAGGTCCAAATTAATCCAGTATCACCTGCCCCCTGACTGATTCACTAATCTAGTAGTGATTTAGACATAATGGTATTTGTGTTCTAGCACCTCCTTTTCATGTATTGGCTAAAGTGATTATTCCTTGCATATCTTGTATATTTTTACATAGGAAAGATAAATTGATTTTTAAAACAACCCTCCCTGAGAAAGTTTTCCAAATGTGTTGAATGTTTAACAGAAGCTAAAGAGAGGGGAGTTCACAAATAATCTTGACCCTGAGTCTCCAGTTTTGGCTTTTCCTAATTGGTAGATTATATTGACTTCTGACTTCTCTCTTGAGATCAGTCCAGTTAGGACGATGTAGGAGTGCAGCTTCATGGCATTTGAGAAGTAGTAGTGGGACTCTGGGATAATGTTGGGTTGGTTTTGTTAGAGAGAGAGAGAGAATATGAGTGTTTGCTGCATCTAGCGGTGAAGGTCAAGGGAGACTCCTTTCCTTGGGAAAAATTTTCCCTGACCACTTTCTGTGGGCTTTATTTTCACTCCTGGCCTGACCAGCACTGTCCAATAGAAGCATTAAGCACTCTATATTATGGAATTTAATTTTTTAGTAGCCACATCAAATAAAGGGGATGAAAGTAATTTTAATTGTATATTTTAACTCATTAGAACCAAGATCTTATTTCTGAATACAGTCAATGTAAAAATTAATGAGTTATTTTACATTCTTTTCTTTTTGTACTGAGTTCCAGAAATCCAGTTTGTACTTTCCACTTACAGCTCACTCTCGCTTTGTAAGTTGAATTTTATCATATATACCTGCTCTGTATTTAGGTTCTATAATATTCACAGCTGTAAAATAGTATTCACATAAGTAAGTTGTCCCAATATATTTAAGTTTTCCTCTTAAAGCTCATGTCAGATGAACAATAGAAAGTTCCTGTTGGGCCTAGTAACAAAGGAGTCATTGTGACCTTACCCTAGAATGGTGAAGGCAGATGGCAGTGTGGGATGGTCTGAGGAGGTGGTTGGAGGTGAGGCCACAGAGACACATGATATAGATGACCATTCCCACTGGTTCACGACCAAGGGGAGGGAGTAGAATGCAGTAGTTTTGAGGGGTCCAGGAATATCAGGTGAGAGATTTCTGTGTAGTTAGGAAAGACTTGTAGATATGTAAATGCTGAAGGAAGGATTCAGTTCATAAAGAGGTTGAAAGTAAAGGGGTGATATGGGAATATTGGGGGGATGAACTTAATAAGAAAGAAGGAGTGAGATCCAGATCACCAGTGGAGGATAAAAGAAATTTCTTTAAATATGATTAGAAGGAGTTGAGAAACAGTGGGAGTTTATGAGAAATATTTGCAGATTTGGCATCTATGGCAGTAAAATTTCAAACCAGAAGTATTTCACAATTTCTCTGTCAAATATCAGACAAATTAAAGGATATTGAATATATATATATGAAAGAAAAAAGGAAAGTGGGCAAAATTTGAAACAGGCTGTGGGAAAAATCAAGAAGTAAATATGCCAACACATAAAAAGAAAGGAAAATTTCCAGGCATTATGGATGCTTCCCGGTGGGTACAGATGATTTCGTATTTACAGGGGTACCCACATATCATGCAGTTATGATAAGACCAGCAGTGGCTATGGCAGGGCAGATAATCAGGATCTTTGGGTTTGAAGTTTTACAAGGCAGATATGATGAGTGGTAAGGAATTTTGGATGATTCCAGGGGGATTATTGAGATCATAGTCCATGGAATCCAGGATTTATACAAATGTGGTACATGCCACTGAGTCAGCTCCTGACGACCCTATGAATGGGTGATGTCCACAATGTCCTCAACAGCCCTGCTCAGGCCCTGGAGACTCATGCCTATGGCTGCTTTTATGGAGTCAATCCATCTCAGATTTTGTCTTCCTTTTTTCCTGCTGCTTTCTCTTTTTGCCAGCAGTATTGTCTTTTCCCAAGAACCCTGTCTTATCACTGTTAAGACTAGGAGGGGAGAAATTAAGATAAGAATATGGTGATCTGGCATAACTTGCTATCTTGAGGAACAGGTATCTATTACATGAGTGCTTGAAAAAAATATTGGAAATCAGAAATTTATAGTGGGTGAATACGTTTTCTGAATTATTTATTTTGAATATGACCATTTAGGTTGATGTAAACTTCCGGGAAATGGGAGTGAGTTACTAAGATTGGGTTGGTTGGTAATGTCACTTTTTTTTTTTTTTTAATTAAATTTATTGGGGTGACAATTGTTAGTAAAATTACATAGATTTCAGGTGTACAATTCTGTATTACATCATCTATAAATCCCATTGTGTGTTCATCACCCAGAGTCAGTTCTCCTTCCATCACCATATATTCGAATGTCACTTTTGATTTAAGCTCTAAAAAAGCTATAAAAACCAAGTGGTCAATGGGTTAACCACATAATGCAGAAAAATGGTAGGATTTGGGATTTAGAAAAAGACTAGGGACTGTGTCATGAGAGAGTGCCAGGACTTGTGCAGTTGAGAGTGACAAGGACAAAATAAAGTAAAATCATACTCATAAAGTAGAGGGTCTTACAAAATGTTGGAGGAGAAATGATCTAGCGTAGGTTCTGAGTTTCGACCTCAAGCTTTCTGTTCCTGACCTAAATGGGCTTGATGATGTCCCAGGATGCAGGTCATATCCATCAGAGGGACAGAGGGAGGGTGGAAGTACAAGACAGCCAAGGTAATTGTCCTAAGAAGGCAGGCTTCATTTACCACTTGGATCCAATTTCACGATTTATTGTTATAGAGTAAAAGGAAAAGAAGTGTAATGGTCAAGACTTCACAGAGGAAGCATCGTGACTGGGTAAACCAATCTCAACCAAAGCCTGATTTAAGCATATCCATCCCTTTGAGAATGTCCAGTTACATATTCAAGAGTCCAGTTACTAGAATCACATCCCACCCTGGCAATGAGGTCAGATGCCATCAATGGGAGGAAACCTTGGACAAGCCCCAACAGGTATGCTGGCAGAAGAGACTGCAAGGACTCCAGGCCTGCAGCAGCACAGGACAACTGTTAAGTCCTTTCGATCTTGCCAAAGCCTTGCCCAAACTTGTGCCTCGTTGCACAAGTGAATCCCTGTCAGGTGTTCTCGCAGGTGGTCCGCACTGCAGCTCCATGCCCACCCCTGCCTGGTCCTCACATATGGCAGAGATGATTCCAGGAGCTGGCCTGGGTATCCCACAGCTCCTCTGCAAACAATTTCTGGTGACTGAGAAAGATATCAGGAAGCAGGAAAGGAAAATGAAGATGGCAAGAGAGAGACTGGCAATAGCATTGATTGCACACAGACTGGCAGGTGAGGCAGAGAAAGTGAGGGACCAAGAAGAACATTCTGAAAAACACTGTGGCAAATAAGAGAAGATAGTGCAGCTGAAATGGAGCACAACACTTTATTAATGTCTCTTTGTGGTGTCCATAATGTTTTCTTGCTTTGAGCTCGTGAAACTTTAAAATATATCAATACTTTTCTTTATTAAACTTCCTTGTGTGACACAGAATATATAAACAGTGATCTTTTTTGAGGTGACAATTTTGGTTTTAGGTGAAGAACAAAAAGATCTTTCCTTTTCGTGTTGTACTCTCATTTTCCTTTACTATGTATGTTACTTATTTGTATTATAAATTCAACAGAGTAATCAAAGTCATGGGATTATTTAGTGTTTGGCCCTCACAGTTGCAGAGTAACACCTACCTAATCAGAATGGATTCTTCCTTTTGTGTAATATTCCAGCAGATTCCAAAATAATATTTTATTAAAGAGCTTTTACATTTATATTCTCAAATAAGATATATACTTCTAGGTCTTTATTTTTCTGTTCTTTGTTGCATGTTAATTCCAAGTTGAATATAATGAAATACCAGCTTTCTTTCATTTTTTAAAATATCTGTATGTGTTTAAATTTGATTCATGAAGATTGACATGCCTTTTGGGAGATCATAATATCAAGAGACCATTTTCAGCATCACTGATCTAACAATAAGCTATGGCTTATTGGGATTTATTTGTCTATTTGCCTGATCAAGCATGTTGTATTATCAAATCCTACATATCATTACTTACTTTTGTCTGACATCAGTTCCTGAGAGCGATGCACTAAACAATAATAGAGTATCTATAATTATAACGTGCCTGAAAATAAGTTATTTTTAATTGAAAGTTCTCTATTCTCCCATGTGGTAATCATCTGGAATTTTAGTTAGAATGTGTTTTAATGTCTTAATTTAAAACTAATACTAATCTAGATATGCTAATGTTCTTCTTTTCCTCATTATTTTTGTGACATTTTCCTAGTTTATCATTTCTTCTTCCTGATGTACATTCTTTACTGGTTCTTTCACTGAAGGCTTGTGGGAGGTGAACTTTAAGTCTGTCTGTATGTCTAAAAATGTCTTTGTCTCTTTCTTTGACAGATACTTTAGCTAGGTATTTAATTTAGATTCTTAGTAATTACTTTCCTTGCTTGTTATTTAATATTTCTGAGCTTCTAAATCTGTTGCTATAAAATGGGAATAAAGCCCTCAAGGACAGTGAGTAGAACTGAGATAATACATGCGGAGCTTGCAATCATGTTGCTTAGCAGATATTTAGTCAAAATGATAGCTACTCTTATCGTGATTATAGCCTTTAAAGAGTACGTTCTTGGAGAATGACCGCTTAAGACTGAGAATGGGCAGCTCACACCAAAAATGTTTGAATGGGTAGCATTACTGTAATTTTAATTCTTAGCCTTCAGGTATCTTCAGCTGTAGTCATCTGCAAAATGTGTAGAGCTCATGCAGTCTATTTCCACAAGCCCAAAGCAGGACAGTACACCTGCCTCATGCCTGGGATGCTTTGGGCTGCTTGTCGGGGAGCCTCTGCTAAAACTGTCTAGTAGGATTCAGTGTAGAGAAACATGAAAACAAGACTGAACTGTTTTTCCTTCCTGTGTTTCTCCCTGAGTTTTTTTCATGTCTACATCCAAAGCAGACACTCTTTATAGCCTTGGTATTTCTCAGGGACTCAGGCTTCCTGCTGCTACTCTGCAATGGAGGTTCCACTATGTGTGGGATTTAGGAGATTCTTGAGCACGTTTCTTAGTAGCACCATGCCCTGTGATTAATGTCAATGGAAAACTATAAGAAACCAATCTAGGCAGAATGACTAATGGCCCAGACCCTTCAGGGTCCCCCAACTAGGCAAGCAACCACAGACTGCAGAAATACTTGATGAGGACAAAGGGAATATGAAATGGGAAATGGAAAAAGGTAGTTGTAAATACCAGCTATGAAAAGGTCAACTGCTGTAAAAAACATACATTTGATGGTTATGAGTGTTTCTTCTTTATTCTGTGATGAATAAGTTTGAGTGTAATATTTTATATATCTATATATATATAGCATTTACATCAAAGTAAAAAGACTGCTGAGATAGACTCTTACTGCAAATGTGGGTCCCTTCTTGTTAACTATCAGTGCATTTTTGGCCATTGGAAGCTTAAAGATACAATAAATTGTCCCTCCCTACCATACGGTAGGCACAAGACATTACATATTCCTACATGTAGGTTTGGTTCTCAAGAGCCTCATACTCTTGCAGGAGAAAGCCATTGGACAACTGTGCCTTCCTTCCAGCCCTGGACTAGCCCTGGGAACTGTCATTTCTCTTTCTCTTTGGAGGGAAAGTATAACCTTATCATTCTTTAGATAATCAGTCTCCTGCATGGCTGTGCCATGTCAGGAAGGGCCTGGGCTGCCAGGAACCAGGATTTATCCTCAGCTTCTGGCTGTCCTGAAAAGGCCTCCCTGGCAGAGTCCACTGCTGAGTGTCTGGGTAACATTTGCAGCTGTCAGAAAGGAGGTAGGCAACTCAGAAGTGCCAAGGAATTCATCTGGCCCTTGCTCTTACAGGATGTTTCCAAGGGATGACGTTGAAAATGCAGGTGGGAACCCTTTAGCTCCTGATCATGGGGTGGGTACTGGGGGTGAGCTCAGAGCAGGCTGTGTTTTTCACCCAAATCAAAAGCATTCAGTATTTTAGTTGGTAAGAGCTGTGTCCATGAGTGCTCAGAGATGATCAGTTAGGTGGCATTCCCCTTATGGACCTCCGTACATCCTCACCTCATCCCGTATCTTTCAAAACTCCCAACAGGAAAAGTTCAAACCTCTCCCTACCGTATCACCATGACATACCCACAAGAGAAGACTGGGAAAGGACACAGCCATCCCAGGGGCTGCAAGCTCTATGGTGTTGACGGAAAACATCCAGCCTAAGACAAAGCTTACAAGGGTTTATTTGAGCCAAACTGATGACTTGCTGGGAAGCAAAATCTCAACGGATTGAGAAAATGTTCTGCAAAATGGCAGTTTGAAGCTTATTTTATACATATAATCAAAGGAGGAAGGTTACATGAAATCCATTGGTGATAGATTAAGGGGATGGGAGAAAGCAAAATGGGGAAATCTCTGGAATTGGATAAATGTAAATTGGAGAGACAGGTACTTCTTTCACATAGGTGGGTACAGGATAGTTAATAGTTGACATAGACGTGTTAAGGGACAAAAACAATAATGAGGGATTCTGTACTTTCCTGCTCTGGTCCGGGAAAAGGGATTACTGACATTACAAGGATGTCATCTTAGGTGCAAAACGACAATAGGCCCAATTAAAGGGCACAGATTAATTTTATGAAGGAAGCTAAAGATTTGACTTCTCACCATGGCCCACGTAGTTATGAAATTTTTTATGCTCACACCATCTTATGTGGTTATTTTCAGTCTCCTGAGCTTGTCAGGTTTAATATGTGGCCCCTTTTCCATCCACACTGGGCGATCGTTCTGCTGCCCCTTTAGGACTCGTTGGTAACAACACAACTGAGTGTGTAAACTGGTGATTGTCCAAGGCCATGGACTTTAGAACCACGGACCTAAGGGCCCAGAAGTCCCCCTGGGCAGCAAGGGAGAGTTTGGGGTCATTCACTGGCCAGGATTATGGTCTCATGCTGGCAAACCAGAACTCACCCGTGATCCATCAGGCCCAGCAGGGAGGAGAGGCCATACCAGATGGAGAGGCTGGGGGCCTGCTAGGGAATTTCTGCCTTAAAGAGGAAGTATAAGGAAGTGCAGGAATGGTGGGAATCCTAGGTCAGAGGAAGCAGTAATGTTTATGGAACAAATCCCCACTGTAGCCTTAAAAGCTGTATTACAAAGCTTTCCCCTGATGAGAAACAAACAGGAAAAGGAATTTGGAAGCCATGGACAAGGTTCCCAAAAGGATTCAAATCCAGGTAAAGGATAATCAAAGCCCCTAGAGGGAGCCTGAGAATGTGGCCTTAGTCCATTTGCAAATGAACTTTCTCTGGCCTCCTCTCCACATTCACATTTGATCTTTTTACATTGTTTTCCGTACTTAGTGCTGATGCACTTCCAGAGGTTGAACCACAAGTTCCTAATATTTGGTCAAAAGAAACCTCAACAGGAAAGGAAAATGTTCCCTCTGCCTCTAGAGCTGTAGAAAGGCAGCCACTCTCCTGGGGCAGGAAGTGGTCTTGGCCATTGTTATTTTTAAAGCACCTACATTTCAGGAGGTTTGTCAATGCCTGTGAAAGCACCTTCAATCTCCAAATTCCAGGAGTTCTGAGGGGCTGTCTCTCCTTGTTCAGGTTAAGGATGCTGAAATGAACCTGTCCTCTGAGTAACTGGGACTTCGGGGTGTCCTTCAGGAGCCAGGGAGGGGGCCTGGCCCTTCTCCCATATGCAATAAGCTGATGACCTTGCAAGATTTCTTAATTCAAGGAGGAATGTGAGATTCTGAATCTCATTTCAATGGCATAGAAAGTGAAAGAAGCATTCCACAACTCCCAATTTGTAAAGGAAATAGGATTTTAACATAACATTGAAATCTAACATTTACTATCTACAAGTAAATATTGCCTCTTCCGAGTAGTAATAGGTACTAGGGAAATGGGACAGGGTCCACCCCTCCCTCTTGGGCTTCAGGGAACCCCAGAAGACTCATAATTTCTCCTTCCCATTAGAGTTGGGAGGAAATGACCCAGTGCACCCCGAGTGTCCCAGCTGTGTCCTGATGCTGAGGAAAGGGCTGCACTTCAGCTGGTCTCATGAGTGTGATCTGCCACTGGTTCTATGTTGGGGACCTGGTGGCTGAATAGAAGAGTCAGGTTATCTTGGGGGGCCTCCCTCAGAATCACAGCCTCCCTCCCCACCCCGACTGTATTTTGTGCTCCAGGCCCTGTGCTGGGTGCTCAGTCAACCAACTGCACCCCATTTGTCCCTGACATGGGAGCAGTCATTTAGCATCACTCGTTTCACAGAGGAGGAAACTGAGTTCCAGAAAGGTCAGATGAATCGCCAGTCACAGAACTGATAGGTAGGGGAACTGGGATTCCCAACTCCAGCTGTCTGAAGTCCGCAGGCTCTGAGACCCCAAGGAGGGACATGGAGCTGAGGCTAGAGACTTTCCAATCCAACCCTCTCTGATGTCAGATGGGAAGGCTGGGCCTTAGGCAGGAAGGACTGCTCACCCACAGATGTCATTCCTGACCTGGAAGGCAGGGCCTAATGGAGGTCTGAGTGCAGCTCAGATACAGGCTCTTCAGCTCTGCAAGCAGGCAGCTCCGCACTTCACCAGCCCAGGAGACGACTGGTGGCTCAAGCGGGGCCTCTGTTCACACATCACTAAGATGGGCATGATGTCCCCGGCTCTTGAGGCGGCTGATTTAGGGCACAAAGGAACCCCCATCCACCCAGTTTCCAGATGAGTGCCAGCTGATGGACCAGCATGGAAACCACAACCTGGTAATTTTAGCAGTTCCTCTCCCTCCTGGAACAGCTCAGCAACACCCTTATATCCCATGACCAGGTCCTGCCCCCCTAAACCATCCCCACCTTCCCATGTACCAACTACATCCCTCTTTCTGTCAACGTGGACAAGCCAGACTAGAATTTTTCAGAGAAGCTTTAAGTAAGAGACTAACTAAACCATGTCCTGCCCGGCCCCCTTCCCCTCCTTCTCCCCCTCCTTCCATCCATGCTCACCTACTGGTCTTTGGTGCTCAGCTTTTTTAATTTTCAGGCGCTCTTCCTGAGAGGAGGGAGGGAAGTGAGGGGAATAATGTGGAGGGGTTTGACTGCAAATCCCTTTTGTTTGAGAACCCCAAAGATCCAAACGGCCTGGATGAGTGTTTTCACTGATCCTCTGAGCCCTGAGGTCTCCATGGCACTAGGGAGGGGACTCTCATGTTGTCACCTAGATCCTCTATCCCAATTTCTACTGAGCAGATCTGCTTTGACCAGAGTTGGTTTCAGTTTGACAGAGTTTCATTGCTGTAAAGGAAACACTTGAAAATCTCTAATTTGTCTCAAACCAGGATCTGACATCTAAAGAAACTGATTCCTGAAATGAACTCACTGACCTAAGGTCCCAGGGAGGCTCAGAGACCCCTCCCACCAGGTCAGTCCCTGTCCCCAGAATCTCCTGCCTCCCAGGAGGTCCCAGCTGACATGAGAGGACAATGCCAGCCCCTGTAAGGGGTTCCTGGTCTACCCTGGTTCTCTGATGTGGAGAGTCCTACACAACTGAAAACTTGTCCCCATGTCTTCTTCAGATGGTGAAGTGAGGGACTCTGCCCTTGAAGGGGTTGAAATCAAAGGAAATTCAGATATTGTCATGACTGGCATAAAACCTTCCAAAGGTTTCCCATTATATGTGCCTGTCAGAATTTTAAACGTGCATTCCCTTTGAACTAACAGTCCTCGCTCGAAATAACTATCATGGAGAAATTCTCACACCCATATACAAATGTATGTATACAAGAATGTTGCACTATTTTACTAGCAAAAAAGTTGAGAACCACCTAAATGTCTACATAAAGTATGATGGACCCTATATGTGATATGATACTATGCACCATGATGAAAAATGAGCTACAGCTATAATACACTGACATGAAAAGATGTCCATTATAAGTAAAAAATATAATTGATATATTTTGTTTTCCTGAAGCCATTTTTATAAGAAAAATCTCCAAATTGTTACATAATTTACAACTTTACCTCCTTGTTGTTTGTTTGTTTGTTTTTTAGGGAGGACGCAGCTCACAGTGGCCCACACAGGTATCAAACCGGCAATCCTGGTGTTATTAGCATCATGCTAACCAACTGAGCCAACCCGCTTGCTGTTTGTTTTTTTAAATAAACTTTTGATTGATTGACATAAAACATACATACAGAAAGTTACACAGAGAACTCACCTATGTTACCACCACCCAGATCAAGAAATAGAACCATTATCTAGGATTTTGGAGCACAAAAGAAAGGTCAAGGCTAAATATATAGACTTGGGAGTTAGCATATGAAAGTAAGTGAATAATTGTCAAAATTGGATAAGGACATTCAAGAAAAAGTATAAAGTGAAAAATGTAGAAGGCTGAGGACTTTGTGTGCATTAGGATTTAGAAGATAGAGAAAACTGGGTCTGCACAGGAGACTGAGAAAGATTGCAGAAGTAAGAACACCCAGAAAGTTGTCCAGCTCCTGAGAAAATCCGGTCACGTGGAGCACAGGCTGCAGAGCCCAGGAGTGCCGTCCAGGTTCTCATGCCAGGTGGGATTCTTATGGATGGACTTTGTAGCTTAGGAACCTGTCATCCTGGCCACAGCTCATTGAACCAGAGATCCATGCCCGAGGACCTCTGGGAGCTTTCTATATTAGTCAATGAGTGCCACACACTCCTGTCTCTTTTGATCACAACAGACACACACACACACACACCACAACACACACACACACACACTTAGTAGGAAGTCAACACAAACAGAGAGAAGGCAGTAACAGAAGTCTTGGAAGAAACCATGAGGTGGAGAGGAGAGAAGACAGTGGGTGCCATGAAATATTAATAGTATAAGGAAAGGCAGCAAAGCAGACTCCTTCACAAGACAGAGAAAGTCTTCTGGGGACTTCAGGGGAAACTACCCATAGCATATTGGGAAACTGCTCTCTTCCTTGAAGGCGGTCTGTGTCATAGCCGAAAAGGTTTTCCATGTCGTCACTGTCTTTATCATGTGTCCCCACCACAAATACCCCAGGAGTGACCCCTAGAGTTGCCTGGGCAGGGGTGGAGTGCTGGGGCCTGGGGCAAAGTGTCTGAGTCACACTTCTCGTCATATCCTTTTCATTTCCTCAACCAAGTGTTTCAGACATGGAAGGTGCCTCAGTGCTGCTGGCCCTTGGTGGGTCAGGAGCGTATAAATAGTTCCTGCTGGGGACATTGGTCTCACACGAGAGGAGCTGACATCTCTGCCACACACTGCTGCCTGGACCTGAGTGGGGTAAGTACTCCTGTCTCCAGGAATTGGCAGCTCTCACTTGGTGCCCAACCCACTGCCACTTTTTGCCTGTGCTTCTTTTTATCCAGTTTCTTTACACACTTGTGAGTAGGGGGCTCCAGGGGAGGGGACGTGCAGTGAGATGGCAGGCTGTAGTTGAGAATGCCTGGTCCTTCTACCTTGTCATCAGAACTTCCTTCCCCTTTTACCGTCAAAGGTTCCAGTGTTGCCAGTGTGTCTTCTTTGCACCGCCCCATGCACTTCTGCCTCAGCCACAGCTGGTCCCTGCAGCAGCTCCTGCGGTCTGGCCGGTCTGGCCCAAGGGAGCACCGGCCCCAGTCGTCTTTTCGCTCCTGCCTGGCACGACCTCCAGAACCCCAGAGACCCAAGAAGCGAGTGGTGTTCGCAGACAGGAAGGGGCTCCCGTTGACATCCGTGCACAGGTTTGAAGATGCTGTAGGCAAAGTCTCTGAAAAGGGCTCATGTCCTGTGTCCAACTTCCCCGGCTCAGCACCACCTGGCTCACCAGAGCCAACCAACTCTCTGGGCTTCCCTGCACCCGGTCGGGACTCTGGGGGTCCCGAGGCGCCTGCACACTCCGACATTGTGCCTGGAGCAGTGTGCTGTGCAGCCGGCCTTCCTGTGAGGCACAGTGCAGGCACAAAGGCTGGGCTTCTAGAAGACAGTAGAGATGCACATCACTTGGAATGCCTGGGGCTCCTCCCAGGAAGTTCCCTGTGTCCCATCCAGGTCCTTGTGGAGGCAAGACCGGTGGCCTTCCAGGTGGTGGTGCCGCTAGGTCCCCCAGGCCCAGGGGCACCTTCTCATTAGAGTGAGCTCAGCAGCTTTTTGGGAACAATAATCAAGGACAAAACTATTGCTTGGTACCTAGTTGACAGTCCTGCTCATCAGAATGAAAGTGAACTCTATGAGGGTCCACACATAGGGTGCGCTCTCTGGAGTTACTTTTCTGCATAGGCGAAGCTTGAATTACTTGCCCAGGATGTGCTTGTTACCCCTCTCTCCTGGAACTTTGTTAACATTCTTGCTCCTGAATTCACAGTGGGGAGACAGGATTGAGGCAACTCCTAGGGCCCAGAGGCCTTGAATTCTTCTCTCACATGGGCAGGCTCACTTCCTGACCAAAGGGATGAGATTTCCTTTAGAAAATCTGGGAGTGGTGTCCTTATCCTTTGCAGGGGAGCCTTTGGAGTGGGGAAAACAGAAGTAAATAAAGCTTTTCCTATGTTATTCTTTAAAAGACCTGGCAGAGAGTGTCAGGAGACTGTGGGTGTGTAGGGGAGGTCTGGGAGAGCTCTTTACATTTAAGATAGAAGGGAGGCGGCACAGAAATGTACTCTCCTCTCCTTCTGGAAAGGGCGACTTTTCTGGTTACCTGACATTGCCTTGCGCCTTCAATTTTTGCCAAAAGAAAGGTTAACACATCTTCAACAGTTCATGTTGTAAACACTTGACCTTCCCCCTTTTAGTCAGATAAAAGTCTGGGAAAACTCTGTCTACCTCAAAACAGGTGTACTTAAAATAATGTATATGTATGACAGGTACTTTTTTTTTTTTTAGTGTAATTTATCTAAACCCGGAAGCCAGACCTACCTTTGTTCCCATGACCCCACACTTTCCCGATTGTATTTATCACCCTGTGTTAAAACTGCATGTCAGTTGCCTCCCTCAGGGGCTGGGAAGATTAGAACAAGGACCGCCATGTACACTGCTGGCCCCAGGCTGGTCACCCCAAGGAGCCACAGAACTGTTGGGTTGGAATAATAACATAAGTATTTGTGCTAAGTATCCTCTAGTTTCAATTTACTATGTTCTGAGATCTTTAATCTTTGGAAGATTTTAATCTCTTTTCACAGATTGTTCATTCACTCATTGTATTATTAATGGATGACAAATTTTAAATAATTGTTATTTAAAAAAAATTTTTTTTTATCTCTTCTGATGCTTGACTTCTTGAGGGCTACATTTGTGTGTGCCAGTGGCAGACTTTACATAATAAATGCAGTCATAATGGGTGAGCAAGCAACATTGCTTTATTTCTTTTTCTCTCTAAAGGGCCTGCCCCAGCTGACTCCCTCTGTGTTGCCAGATGGTTAACAGGGTAAAGACTAGAAAGCTAAACATGCCTGCTTCCAGGACAGTGTGAACACAGGGCAGCTTCCTTATTTGATAAGGGATGCTATTGAAACTGCCCCTGTTTCCTCCCCCTCCCTGTCCAGCCTTCTGGTCCTGACTCCATTACAATATGATCATAAAAAGGGTGGGTTGTCCCCACAGGGTGTACTCTCAGGATTGGGGGTCAGTCTCTAAAATTAAAGCTGGTAAGAGTGAACAGAAAATATGAGTAGCCAGCTGTAAAGATGACTTACCCCTAGAATGTAATGCAGTTGTAATGAAACTAGGGTTTCTGAAATCTCAATGAGCCTCTGAAAAAAAAATGCAACTCATGTCAGGCCTACCACTGGGGAGGAGAAGTCCTGGAAGACCACATGGGTCAGGCCTCACAGTTACTGGGGACCTGGAATCTAGACTTTTGATATTATCTCCAATGATGAAGTTAGACATACAACCACAGAGATAGCTAACAGGATTGAAAAAAGATACTGCTCATTCATCATCTTTGAATTTCACATTTGTGGTCTCTTTGCCAGATCACATTACCTGTAGTGCACGTTGAAGAAATATTTGATGCTTTTCTTTGTTTTTAACTTTTATTTATTTTTAAGTGTGTTTTTCTAGGACCCATCAGCTCCAAGTCAAGTAGTTGTTTCAATCTAGTTGTGGACGGTGCAGCTCACACTGGCCCATATGGGGATTGAACTGGCAACCCTGGTGTTACAGGCATCGTGCTCTAACCAACTGAGCTAACTGGTTGCCCGCGTGATGTTTTTATAAAGCCTTATCTTATAAATAGAACAACTTTGCTTATTGCCCCTTTTCCTGTTAAAATTAATTTTGGAAATACACATGTACTGTATGCCACAATTGAAATCCTGTAACTTTTTTTTTTACAGTGATAATCTTAAAAAGACAGAAGTGGCCGAGGACTCCCTTGACCTCTGAAACATCCAGACCAAGATAAACTGGTCTAATTTATGACATTCTTTACTATCTAGATAATGTTTCCCTTCAGTGAATTCGGATGAGTCTTTGCTGTTAAGAAACGCTTTTACTATTTTTCCCACACAACCCATGTATTGTCTACCAAATTTCATGCATTAAGTATTATTAGTTCATTTCATGATTTTATTAAATACATAAATAATTTGTCAAGTTTCTGGTAGTCATCATGTAGCTTTCACTCATTTAACAAACACTTTTTTGAGCAACCACTGTGTGCCACACATTATGTTAACCATTGGGGATAGAGACATGAATAAAACAAAACTCACAATCCAGTGAGGGGAGCCAAACATAAATAGATAATCCATAAAAATAAATAATGTTAGAGGCACACAGAGAGCATTGGGGAAGCATGGAGAATGAACCCTTAGGGCGAAATCAGAAAACTTCCTGGTGGAGTGAGTTTCTAAAAGATGAGGAATGTTTGCCAAAAATTAGTTTATAAGTCAGATGGATAAAGACAAATACTGTATGATTTCACTCATGTGCAATACATTTTTTTTAAAAAAGAGACTAACAAAACAAAACAAAGCAAACTCATAGATGCAGACAACAGATTTGTGGTTAGGAGAATGGGATGGGGGGAGGGTGAAATGGGTAAAGGGGTTCAATTGTATGTTCCTGGATGGAAACTTATATAATGTGATAAACCAATGTTACCGCAATAAAAAAGATGTTTTTCAAAGAATAAAATTACGTTTTAGTTAGTGTAAGTGACCTTTTTGATATGTGTGATTTCCACTAGAGAGTTTGAATTCTTATGAAAGTAACTTTATTGGAAGATCCCCTTTTCTTTCCTTGAGAATCCCAGGAAGGCAACCATTGTTTTAACAGAGGTGATAATGGTAGGTAGGAGTGAATTTTAGAAAATGGAGAGCTGAGCAAAGAGAAGTAGTTGACCATATTCATCCAAGAGGATGTTCTGCTCAGCCAAGTGTTGTTTTGAGTGCTTGGCAGGTAGAATCCTGTATAAATAGAACTTTGGGGGTATACCAAATTGCCAGAGCCCTTACAGTCATACATTTCCTTTTACTTTTTAAAAAACTTTATAGTCAACAAACAACTTATTGATGTTGATTTAGTTTCCTGAGGAAACTTTCCTACTGCTAAGGGTATGAGTTACCAATGGATTCCATTATTCCAGTTAATTTGGCATTTCCATTATCCACCTAAATTAATAACTGAGCCCTCTCTTTTCATCAGTGTCTCCTGTAGTTTTGATTACTAAAAATGAGTCCCCAGAACCAGATCATTCTGCTGTGAATTGGCAAAATTGAGTTTGTATACTTTTTTTTGTGTGTCTGAAGCTGTTAGTTTGGGCTTCATTCTGTTCAATGGAAAACTACTAGTTCAAAGGGGGAACTACTAAACATCTTTTAAGCAAGGGACTGAGAATCAGATTTACTTTTTTAAACATCATTTTAGTAGCTATATGAAGGATACATTGGGGAGGGTGACTGGAAAACCAGTTAGAAGGCTATACAGTATTGCAGTGAGAGAGGATGTGGTCCTCATGAAATCCCTAGGATTTCCATGACTGAAAAGACCTTGTTTGTTGAATGAGGTCAACAAGTGTAGAAGAGTTTGTGTACTTTCAAACTGAAGACTATGGTGTAGATACGGACTGAAAAACTTATCTTCTTCGTTTTGCTCTCAAGTGCAAAGTCTCTGCTTCTTAAGTCTAAATGTTTTTGTATTAATCTGATCCAACGTGTATCATCCATATTCTGATGACTCTCAAATTTATATCACTAGCCCAGATCTGTCCTCCCAATTCATTTATCAAAGAATAGCATCTCAAAAGGCAGTTCTCCAAAATATTAAAAATAGAATTACTGCATGACCCAGCAATCCCACTTTGGAGTATGTATCCAACAGAATTGAAAGAAGGATCTCAGGTATTTGTACATTTACAGTCATAGCAGCATTATTCACAATAGATAAAAGGTGGAAGCAACTCAAATGCCCATCAGTGGATAATGAATGGGTAAAGAAAATGTGGTATATGCATACAATGGATTATTTAGCCTTAAAAAGGAAGGAAATTCTGACACATACTACAACATCGATGAATCTGGAGGACATTATTCTAAGTGAAATAAGCCAGACACAAAAAGACAAATATGGTATGATTTCACTTACATGAGATATGAGTATGAGGTAATAGTAGTCAAACTCAGAGAAACAGAAAGTAGTATGATGGTTGCTTGGGACTGGGGAGAGGAAGAATGGGGAGTTTTTGCTAAATGGGTATAGCGTTTTCGCTTTTCAAGATGAAATATTTCTAGAGATTTGTTGCCAACAATGTGAATATACTTAATACTACCGAAGTGTACACGTAGAAGTGGTTAAGATGGTAAATTTTATGTCTATTTTACAATTTAAAAAAAATTTAAAAACACACCTTTGCTTAATTTGGCTTTTTTTCTTGGTGCTTGGAAATGAGCATTGGTGTTTCTGGTTGTGTAGCAAACAGTTGTGGATTCATCTCGTAATGAATGTCAAAGGCTTTGTATATGTAAAAGATGACTAGGGAAGGGAGAGAAGTTCTACAGCACACTTGTGGTAATATTCTACTGTGGGAAGGAGTAGCTGTTAAAAGGAGTATCTCTCCAGGTGCGTAGCACTGTGTGCCACATACACAGCAAACACAATGATTGTAGAGGCACATTTTGGGAAATGAGCTCAAAGTTAGTATGTGATGAGGGTTGTTAAACCTCTCACTGAGACCTTAAACACTGTGATGCCCTTCTTTGAATGGACTATCCTTCATCAGGTTTTAAAATTTATCCACATCGTTTTTGTAGTACAAGAGTATTTTCATTTCAGAATGTAAAAATACCTTCAACAATAATCTAAAGTCCAAATTCACAGTGACAAGGAATTTAGTGTAAGATATAAGCCTGTTCATGCTATAGGCAGTAGGCCTTCTCTGTAGATAAACCTGCTTTGTGTCTAATTTTTCCAGCACTACCTGCTCATTTTATCTTTCCCACTTGTATTACTCGTGCTTAGAAATGAATACGACACAGATCATTGACCTTTGCAAACAAAACTTTGAAGCCTAAGGGAACTATATTAACACAGTTCTTGTTGGCTTACTTTTCAGAACGAAATTTGATTGCCCTCCTGTACTAAAGAAGTTTAGAGAATGTGTTAGTGAATGTGTGCATACTGTTGTGTGTGTATACCCCACAACTGAGCCTATTTGGTTCAGCAAAGAATCAACACCATTTTTGCTGAGTTTCTAATATATGTGAAACATTCATTTCAAAATTATTATATACAAAACTGTAATCAACGGTAAAAATTGTGAAAAAAATGTAAACATGAATACACAAGGAGAGCAGAGATAATGGACTACTTCTAAATTCCAACTGATTATGGGGCAGTGTGGGGACAGAGCCCCAGAGAGTAGTTTACAGGTTCTCGGCCTCACGTGAAGGGGTGCTGGCTCGGGTGGTGAATGGCCTTCGGCTGTGGCTGATTGGCCGTTGGCTGTGGCCGGTTAGCCAATTGGCCGCTGGTATAACTACTGCAACTACGGAGGGCCGAGGAGAGCCGAGAGAGAGGAACAGAGTGGAGAGAGTGGAGAGTCGTTGGTCGGTCGGTTGGCGGAAAGGCGGACGGCAGGTCACTTGTCCGGTGGGCCCAGCCTCCAGTGAGACCATAGTGGTATGACTCCCCTACCTATGGCTCCGTGGGTGTTCCTTTTCGGCCTCACCAAAGCCTGCGTTCTTGTGTGGGGAGTGGGAGCAGAGACCCCGCAGGCCGCCCAGCACGACAAATGGCGCAGCGAGCAGGGTCTCCCGCACGACAGGCAGGAAAAAAAGATCAGATCTAAGAACTCAAAGAGATCTAAGATGGTGGTGGCCACTTTAACACCCTATCGCTAGCATTGGGGAGGACACAAAACTGTATGCAGTCCAATTTATTCTTTAATGGAACTTAATTTAGTTGAAGATTAGACATACCCAGGCATTCATTATTCAACGTTGTATCATTGAGACCCTGGCAAAAACTAGCCATATAGTAAGGGCTTGATGAAGTTTTATTAAATGAATGGATAAATAAGAGTTCAGGAACATGTGATAAGTCCCAAATAGGTGTGGTGACATTTAGTGAGGGGATGAGTGATCCAGTGTTTTAGAGCAGAGCCATCATTCTTCTTGTCAGATTTTGAGGTCTAAGAATGTAGACTTGACCCTCAAGATTTATTATCAGATTATTTAGGATGGAATGGCAATCTGACAATAGTACGTAGAATAAACTAGGGCTGCAGGGCTTGGTACGGGAGCCAAAAAAAAATAAACGTCTTTTAAGAACAGGAAAGAGAACCGTTGAATTTTTTTTTTTTTTTTTTAAGGAAGACCGATTTTAGGGAAGATTATAAACTTGGCTTTTGATAAATTAGGCGTTTTAAGTCGGAAGAGATGGAGAGAAATCCACGTGCAAACTCCAGCAAACATCAGCTAGACTTTAGTGGAGAGATTGGTTCCAAGTTGAGGTGGGCGTTGGAAAGTTGCAGCTGTGAGGGAACGCAGGGGTTGTGTATACCAACCGCTTGAATGCTTTGGCTTCACTAGTAACACAAATGAGACTCAGGGAGAATGAGGGTGGCAGTGATGGTGATGGCAGCTAACATTTCTTGAGCATGCCAGCCGTGAGCTAAGTTCTTTACATACAGAACTGTACCTCACTGCATATTCACGACAGCCCCAAGATGACAAGGTAATTTAGTGACTCAAGCCTCTTCTCGCTAATCAGGACTGATCGACCCTCTCCAGAACCTAGGCTACTCTACCTTAGGGCGGTAGCCAGTATTCGGGCCCTGGCGCAGCTCAGAAACGTGACAATCTCTCTTTAGGAAGCGCTCCCTTTATCAGAGCAGGAGTCGTGGGGGCACATGCCACGCGAGGAGCAGGCGACCAGGGCCTAGAGCGCACAGCCACAGTCAGCACCAGGCCCGCCTGGGGCAGCCGCCCCTCGCCCTCCGGGGAAGACCCGGCGGTCCCCGGGCGCTCCCACCCGAGGTGGCCGACGCAGCGCCACCTCCCCGCGTCGCCCCGCCCCTCGGGGTCCCCGCCTAGCCCGGCGCGCGCCCGGCGCGAGGGTGCGGGGCGTGAGATTAGACGGCGGGTGGGGTGGGGATGGGAGCGAGGGGTCACGTCAAAGCAGCGTAGACAAAGGGCGGGCGCGCGCACGTCCTTACGTACGCCTGGGTAGGCGGAGGCGGGCCAGGGCAGGAGGAGACGGCACCGGAGGGATTTGGCTCCCCGGAGCCTCGCGGTCGGTGAGTATGACCGAGCCGCCCCCTTCCTGAAGGTCACTGGCCTCAAGGGAGCCGGGAGTGGAGCGTGGGGTTCGGGGCCAGGCTCCCCGCGAAGGGCCTGCGGTCCGGGGACGCCCTCCCTACGCCGCGCCGGCGTCAGGAGACACCATTGCCGCTTCCTGGGGTTGCCCGGCCCGTCGGAACGTTCCGCCCCCTCGGCCGCAGTGGAACAGTCCTTACCCCACCCGCCGCCGCAGTGCCCGCACCTGGTCCCCCAACGCGGCGCTGCGCCCTTTTGCCCCGTCCTCCCGGTTCTGGCCGGTTCCTCTTGAGATGGACCCCTCGGGGTCTACCCGAATCCCAGGGGCGCCCTCCTTGCTCTAGCGCGGAGGAATGCAGTGCGTGAGGGTTGAAGGCGTCTTAGACATCACGAGGAAGCGCCTTCACCTATCATTTCTTTTCCTATGTCTTTTCGCTTCCCTGGGATGTATACTCTCTTGTTCTCCAAAGGGCCCCATTTTTTCTTTCTTTGGGATTTCTTTACTCCTGAAATCCCTTGCCTTTCCGTTTTGATTTCACACCCTGCGAGGCATCCTCCTACCAGAGGGTCTTGTTTATTTCCTCACTCTGCACTTCACATAGGGCTTTAACTGTTGGCTGTTGCAAAGTTAGGGGAAATATGCTATAGGAAACATACAGCATAGCTCTGGGAGTAAGTTCCATAGGGCTCTAGATGTCAGTGCCTTTCATCACTTCTCATGCTCCCTCCACACCCCGCCCCCCATGGAGTTTCTCGGTGATAACCTTGAGATCAGTTGAAGAATTTGCTTTCTGGTTCATTTTCCTTAATTATGCTGAACTTTGAGTAGCTCTGCTTAGTTTCATGTCTTGTAGATGCTATCTCAACCCAAGGGAAATGGTGTGAAAAAGCAGTTATTCTTATGCCAGGACTGTGTAGGAAAGATTCCTGTAATACCCAGTTCGGTATTTTCTCAGTTTAACAGTGATGTCGTCCCCCGTCCCCCCCATTTTATGTTATGGAGAATTTCAGACAGACAAAAGTAGATAGACTAGTGAACCTATCATCCAGCCCCAACATCTCGCTGCATGGCTAAGCCTGTCCCATCCACATCCCTATCCATTGCCCCTTCCCTATATCTGGGATAAATCCTGGATGTCAAAAGTAGCTTGAGATTTAAAATAAAAATCTTACTATTGAATAAAGTCATAATGTACTTTTTTTTAGGACACAGTCTACTATTCTAAGTCCGTCAACTAAGAAACGTATAATAGCATTGGAAAAGAACCAGAAAAGGGTATCTCAAATGATCAAGCTGATGGAGGGCAGGTTAAAACAAAAATCTTTCAGATCTAGAAGACAACTTCTTGTCTAAGTTTTCATTTTTGATGAGCCCTCAAGGTCCACAGAGGTTCAGTGATTTACCCAGATGTACAGGAAATAAGAGAGCAAACTAAGGCTGGGGAGACATCTCCCAACTCTGCAGCCAGTCTTCCTACTGGTCCGTACTGCTTGCCTTTGGGTCATCTTCAGGAAAGAGAAATGTGTGGAAGGGCTATGACAGAAAACTTTTTTTTTTTTTTTTAAAGCTATTGGGGAAGTGGACCAGAACTATTGGGGAACAGTGTGTACTTCCAACACTTTTCCAAGTCAAGTTGTTGTCCTTTCGATCTTAGTTGTGGTGGGCACAGTTCAGCTCCAGGTCCAGTTGCCAGTTGTTAGTTGCAGGAGCCCACCATCCCTTGTGGGAGTCGAGGAGTGGAACCAGCAACCTTGTGGTTGAGAGCCCACTGGCCCATGTGGAAATTGAACCCTCAGCCTTCGGCGTTAGGAGCATGGAGCTCTAACCGCCCGAGCCACTGGGCCGGCCCAGAAAACTCTTAAGTGTTGGGATGGGTAAAGATGAAATTTTCCACCAAAGACGAAATTTTCCACCAAATTCTGGAATAATACAATTAGGGGATATGCCTTAAATTTTTTTTGTTAAACTACACTTGGGACAGATTTCGAATAGCTTTTAGAAAACATGGGGAAATTGTGACTCTAGAAGTAGAATAGGGATTAAGAACAAGCTTTTAAAAGATTTAGATAACATTGGCAGCTATTTAGTGGTTACTAAGGGAAACTGGAATGGTTAGGAGTACACCCCTGAGGTTTTGCTCGTGATAGCAGGGAGAACAATTGCACTCTCTCATAAAACATTCTTGCCATTAACAGATAAGAATCATGGGCTGGATGAAGAGTGGGTTAGGCTTTTTTTTTAATTAAAGAAAACCATGGTATAGATTTCCTAGCACACTTTATGCTGTTAAATTGTTATCTCAAGAAAGACCAGTAATTCTGTACTTGCCAGTAAATTCAGTACTTGTACTTGTGCCTCAGTTTTCTTACCCTTAAAATGGGGATATTCTACCTCTGAGGAATGCTGTGACCAAGGGAATCTTTGTATACAGAGTTCTTTGAGTTTGCTTATAAGTTCAGTTTATGATGTGACATAATTGTTTATAAATTTACTCTCAGGAAGGACTTTTGTGAGTTTGGACCTAAATACAGTAGTTGTCATGCACATCCAGTGTATGGACGTACCATTGAAATAACAGCATCTGGATGTCTTTGTAAATCATCACCCCTGAAGACGTAGTGGGGGGCATTGTGTGTTTTATGTGGTTCTTTTTGTGTTCGTTGTGTCAGAAAGAGTGCTGCAGTTAGTCTATCAGGGTTCTAGCCTAACTTGCTAACTGGTTTCTGCTAAAGAATAAACTACTTCTGTCATCTGTGTGCACATCACAAAAAGTTAACTTTTAAGAATCTCTTACTTTCTGGAGATAGAAGCGAGAGATTATTGGTCCTGGTTAAGCTTGAACTGTACTGCAGAATTATTGCTTCAAGTAAAAGAACCTTATTATGGTGTGTCCTTTACTTCTTACTGTGTCATTATGCTCCGGGGGCGGATGTGACCAAATACCACCAATTCCGTGTATCGCTAAGCCACCTGATGCTTACTGTAGCATGACGAAAGCTTTTAAAGAGCACAGAGTTTTAGAGTTAGGAAGGTTGTAAGTTCTTGGAGTTTTCCTAACTCCTTTAAGGTGCTCTTTCTCCTTTAAAACACATACATACATGTGCACATGCCATTCAATCACAGGGTCTTATCTCCTTTCTTTGGGCTCTTTATTTTGTCTTGCATAATAGTTGTTAGTGTGTTTGGATTGCACCTCCTATTAAACTATAAGCTCATGATCTCCAGTACTAGAATGTTTGGTAAAAAGTAGGAGCATGGTACATTTTTGTTGATTTTTTTTAATTAAAAACCAAAAAAACGGGTAAGGAGCTTAAATCCAGGGAAGTTGAATTGATTAATAGACGTACAATAGCAGAATTGTGGCTCTGACGTAAGCCGACTCCTGAGTTCCAGGTGTAAGATCCTTCCATTGTGCCATTTTCTGCACACCTCGGAGGAGTAGGGAGGGAAAAGATTATATATATGTATTTCTTTTTCCTTACCAGTTGGAGATATATTATTTCTAGGGTCTGCTTTAAAAGTTACTGATAGGTACTATCCAGTAGAAATATAAGCCACATGTATAATTTTAAATTTTATAGTAGCCACTTTAAAAAGGTAAAAACAGTTGAAAATAATTTTAAGAATATATTTTATTTAACCCAAATTATCCAGAATATCACTTCAAAATGTAATCAATATATACATTATTAATGAGGTCTTTATATTCATTTTTTTCATCCTAAGTCATTGAAATCCAGTACATACTTTACAGCACATTTCATTTTGGACTAGCCACGTTTCAGGTACTCAGGAGGCACATGTGGTTAGTGGCTGCTGTGCTGCACAGCACAGAATCACTGTCAGCTGAACATAAAGATGAAGGAATGTCTTATGTTATTTGGTAACATTGAGTTCTGAAGTTAGAGTTTGTGGTCATTGTTTTGTTTTTCTTTCATGTTCTAGTGATTTTTCTTTGCACAGTTAGGATTGTTTCAAGTTTGTGGTGAGTTGAACAAAGAAATCCATTTCATAAATTTTGTACCTTTGTAATGAAATGCTTTCTCATCCTTTTTCTATCTGTGGGATCAGTCTCATTTAACTATTTTAACCATTTTTAAATGTATAGTTTGGTGGTAACGCTTTCTCATTTTAAATAAGACTGCTTAGTCATTGGGTAGAGGGGGGGAAATGCTTGCTTGACTTTAAAAAAATGGCTAGTAATGAAACTCATTAATAAAATAACCTAATTAAAAAATTGGCAAAAGATTTGAACACTTCACCAAAGAAGATATACAAATGGCAAATGAGCACATGAAAAAGGTGCTTCATATCATTGATCATTAGGGAAATGCAGGTTAAAACTATGAGATACCACCTCACATCCAGTATGTCCAAAATTAAAATACTGATCATATCAAGTGTTGGTGAAGATGTAGAGCGAATGGAACTTTAATACACGGCTAGTGAGAATGCAAAATGGTACAACCAGTTTAGAAAGCAATTTGGCAGTTTTCTAAAAAGCTAACCATACAACCTACCTTAGGCTCAGTCATTCCACTCCTAGGTATTTACCCACGAGAAATGAAAGCATGTGTCCATACAGGGCTTGTAGACAGCTTTATTTGTAACAGTCCCAAACTGGAAAAACCCAGATGTTCATCAGTAGGTGAATGGATAGACATTATGCTGTATCCATACAGTAGAATACAGCTCAGCGATAAAAAGGAATGAACTAGTGGCACATGCGGCAACTTGAATGATTCTCAGAATAATTATAATGAGTCAAATAAATGAAACAAAAGGTTTTTAAAGAAAAAAAAGGCCCGGAAGTTGCTTCCAATTACATATACAATATGCAAATATAAAAACACCAATTTTGAAATTGAGCTCTCAGAGCAGTGTCCAGGTTTGGTAATGAAACAAACATCTTGGGTCTGACAGCTCCAGCAAATCAAATTGTCCTTTCTTAAACTAATGGCCCCAAAATATCAAAGTATCCTATATCCCTTTTTTCTTTTCCAACTTTGACTTATGTTGCTTTGGGGCGAACTTGACACCGTGTTACTTGTTACCCAGTTCCAACTCAAATTAGGCCTTTCTAGGCAATGAGAAAATAGGTAAGATCAGAATGACCTTAGTTAAAACCATGACCCTGAAACTGATCATATTCCTTCTTCTTTCTAGTGAGTTGAGTCATCCTTTAGCCTGTTGTATCCTGCCTGGTTTTGTCTTGGACCATTTATTTTATTCAGGATTTATATCGGCTGTTGGCATATTCTTGGTTTTTCAGCACTTCAGTTTCACTTCAGCCTATTAGCTCTTGAGTACTGCCCTGTATCCTTGGAAACATTTGTCCATTTTGCCTTCTAAGCAGCAGCATCGTATTCAAACAAATTTCTTATACTCCACTACTCTAACACACTTGATGCTAAATTCACCCCAGTGCATATTTCTATTGTGTTTGTGTACGTGTTTGTTCAGAATTAGGGTATTCAATATATCTATGCCCTGACAGAGTACACTAGGAGAAGTGGATGGCTTTCCTCTGGAGTATAACCCCCCCAAAAGCAAATGAAAGGTCAGCCTAGGGAGCAGAAAGACCATTAGACTAGGGGACAGGTCTGAGTTCTAGTTCTGCCTCTTTTACTGGCCAATTTTGTAACTTGTCCCAGTTAATTTAACCCTTCCAAGGCTCAGTTATTTGAGCCATAAAAAAGTTAAACTAGCATTCTCAATGATTGATCAATAAAGTTGTAGTATATTATTTTATTACTGCCTCCAGCTTTGTAGTGACGATTAATTAGTAGTAGCTTCTGTTTATTGAGGACTTCGTGTCAAGCACTGTACTGATCACTTGATACGCGTTATGTTCAGTCTTCATAATGATACCACAGGATGCATAGTCCCATTCTACGGATAAGAAAACGGAAGCGTGGAAAGTTGATTTACTTTCCTAAGGTCACACAGCTAGAAGGTAATGGAGGCTGGTTTTGAATGGCTTGTCTGATTGCTTTACTGCTTCTCTGACATTCTAAGTAAGGACACATAGCCAGACATCTTGGAGTAGACAAATTTTAAAAGACATCTGTCTAACCACCATGATGTATCTGCCACCCTACATCTCCCTCAACAGTCTATTCTTTCTTGAACAACTCAATCTTAGATTCTTTTTTAAAACAGCTTTATTGAGATACAATTCACATACTATGTAAGTCACCCATTGAAAGTGTACAGTTCAATGGTTTTTATTATATTCACAGGTATATATAACCATTACCACAGTCAATTTTAGAATATTTTCATCAACTCAAAAAGAAAACTCATACTCTTTAGTTATCACTTCCTTCCCTATCTCCCCCATTTTCCCCAGCCCTGAGTAACCACTGTTTGTTTCATTGGAATTAATCCCTCGTTGTTTGCAAAAGGTGAAAAGAATTCACAGACTCAACCTGAAATGAGAGCAAGGAAGTAAGTTTATTCAAGATGCCAGCGTAGAAGTTGCTGGGACAGATGACTGCCCCTAACTTTAGGTTAGCTTTTGCTTATATAGGAAAGGGTAGGTCGATTTCCTTATGGCAGGAGATGTGACGTATAGACTGAAGTCATTTGATTGACATATCTTGTTTCCCCGAAAATAAGACCTAGGCAGACCATCAGCTAAGGCGTCTTTTGGAGCAAAAATTAATATAAGACTGATCTTATTTTACTATAATGTAAGACCAGGTCTTATATAATATAATACAGTGTAATATAATAGCTGCTTTTTTTTTATGTTATGTTATAATACTTGTAGTAAAATAAGACTGAGTCTTATATTAATTTTTGCTCCAAAAGACGCATTAGAGCTGATGGTCTGGCTAGGTCTTATTTTCGGGGAAACATGGTACGTTGGTTATGTAACTAGTTTCTTTCTGCGCATGCTCTTACCCAGAATGCACACAGAAAAACCCATGGGGGGGCAAGCCTTCATGTTCATTCCATTCCAATTGCATTATAATCAGGCTACAGTTCAACTAAAAGACAGTTTTTGGCGGTTTGCACATGTGCAAAGAGCCAGTTAATGGCAGTTAGATCTTATCTCCCCTTTGTATAGGGGTTTAGACATCTTAGAATGATTTGTAGGGGATGAGCGGGGGTGGTTCCTGGGGCGGGGATGCAGGCCTGGGCAGTTCCCCTTTAGGGTCACTTTTATTAACCTCTTTTTTGCCTCATCAACCACCAGGCTACTTTCTGTCCCTAAAGGTTAAAATTTATGTTATGGAATCACATAATACGTGGTCTTTAACATTTACTTGAGTCAAACAGAAGCTGCACCTGGAAGCAAGATGTCAACACTGAGAAAAATTCTTCAGAGAACAACAGTTTGCAGTTTATTTTTTGCATTTGATATTAAGGAGGGAATGTAAGGAAGATTACTGGAAGATGGGAGAAAGCAAGGCAGGGATGGATTACAGGATTCATTATGTGCTCTCGTGAAGGTGGTCACACTTTAGAAGGAGGGGTCTGAAAGGCGGCATTTCAAAGGCAAGTTAGTTAACCCAGATGCACAGAAACAACAGATGGCTTGTTTGAGGCAGAGATAAGCCTTTTACTAAAGAAGTTACATGCCGGGGACGTGACTACCTACTATGACCCGCCCGGTTAGGACTATGATCAGATCACCCTGTGAAGTTACTTTGCATAGAACCCCTTTTTCATCCATACATTGTATGGATAGAGCACATTTTGTTTATTGATTCAGTTGATGGACATTTGGATTATTTCCACCTTTTAGCTATTCTGAATAATGCTGCTATAAACATTTGTACAGGTTTTGTGTGGACAGTTTTTCTTTCTCTAGGAGGGGAACTGCTGGGTTATATGGTAACTGCTTAACCATTTGAGGAACTACCAGACTGTTTTCCAAGGTGGTTACACTATCTTACATTCCCACCAGCATTGTGAGGGTTACATTTTTAATGTTAAGCTAAAATTTGCACCCCTGTAGCTGATAACCATAATACCAATTCTCTGGTCTTGGGGTATCCAGAGCAAATCTGCTTTTTATTTTCTTTTTTTTAAAAAAGAACTTTTATTTATTTTAAGTCTGTTTTTCCAGGACCCATCAGCTCCAAGTCAAGTAGTTGTTTCAATCTAGTGGAGGGCGCAGCTCACAGTGACCTATGCAGGGATCGAACCGGCAACCTTGTTGTTAAGAGCACCGCGCTCTAACCAACTGAGCCAACCAGCCGCCCCAAATCCGCTTTTTCTAGATGGCAGCCAACCTGATCTTCTGCGTGCTCTCTAATGCTAAGTAAGTGGCTTCTACCAGTGTTCATGGTCCTGTGATGTATTAATAGTTTAGATCTTCTCACCAACTCTCTTACAAATGTACTTCATTTTGTCTATATTCTCTCCCGTCTTCTTTAGAGAAGTAGATACATTTTATTTACTTACTTATGGGTAATTTATAATCAAAGATATATAGTGGGTTGCCTTTTCAGTTTCCAGTTGTTCTTTGCTGAGTTAACTGACTGGTAAAAACCCTCAACCCAGAAGTTTACAGGCCACACATTAGAATCACCCAAATCTCTTAGAAACAAATCCAGGTCCCACCCACAGATTCTGATAGCTTTCACCTGGGCCGAAGCCTAGGCGAGCCTAACGTGCATCCTGGGTGGAGAACCAGTGCACCCAGCAGTGGCCATGGGAATGGTTCTGGTGGGTCTCCTGAGGACCCTCAGGGCTCACATCCCAGCCATCTGGGTGTGGATATCAGTTTTATTGACTCAGAGTCACTGTGCCAGTCTTACTCTGGGCTGGAGCACTCACACAGGGTGCCATCTTTAAGCATCAAACATTTTCCTGATTTCCACAGAGGCCTTGTTTCCCCACAGTGTGCCCTGCTGAAACTGGCAGGGGCTGTTTTGCTCCCTGTCAGGCCGGCCACCTGCAGTTTCTGAATGGGATCAGCATGCTCCAGCCATTTTAGCGTTTTATAAGCACCTTTAGCAGGTAGCAGTTGAGAACAGACTTCTCATGAGTGCAGTGTCATGACTTCTTGGGAAATACCTTCAAATGCTCCTTCTCCTCCCAATAACAGGAGCTTAGAATAGTAACAATATAATATATTTTGATCACTTACCTTGCTCTAGGCACTGTAAAAGTGCTTTTCGTTTGTTACCTGGTAATCTTTGGAACATTTAGTAGGTGTTGAACATAAAGAGATTAAGTAATTTACCTGGTGTGTTTCTTTTCATTTTTGAACGATGCGACTATTACCTATTCAAAATGATAAATATAATTTTAAAGATACCAAAAAGATAAACAGTGACCTCTACCTTCCATTTCCTCAGCACTTTGTCACTTGTGGCTGGATAAGTCTTTGCTGTGGAAGCTGGCCTGTGCATTATTGGATGTCTAGCACATCCCTGCCCTCTATGTACTACATGCCAGTAGCAGCCCCATCCCAAATTGTGACAACCAAAAATATCTGCAGATATTACCAGTTGTTCCAGGAGGGAGTAAAAAAAAAAAAAAAAATTACCCCTGATTAAGAAACATTGTTCTAATTTATCTAGGGTTCTGTGCATTTAAACTTCTGATGGTGAATGCTAAATTCTCCATAGAGGTTGTACCATTTTATACTCCAACCAGCAGTAATTGAGGGTATTTTCTCATTTTCACCAATAAGTTGGTTTATAAAAATTATTTTTTTGCCCTCTTACTATAGTTTTGATTCATATTTCTGTCCTTTACAGCTAACCTTTCTTATTGAGCACTTAGTGCTTGCTAGGCACGTAGTATTTTTTGGCTTTGGGTTTTGTGACATACTTTGAAATGCCTTCTGAGATCTCTGTCTAGCCCTCTTAAAGTTTGGTACCTAAAGCTGAAGACAGTACTCTGAGTTTCTTCTGATCGTAATGAAATGATAACACGTACCATTTATTGAGATTGCACATAAGACACACGTTGTGCTTGGTGTGCTTTAAACATGCATTATTCCTTTGTAACCCAAGCATTTATTTGTAATAAAATGCCACATCTTCTTCCTTTTGAGTTGGTGTGTAGTATCTCTGAACATATTCTGTTAGTCATGTTCCCCTGAAGTAGGAAGCATCACAGAGGGCTGTCTGCAAAGTAGTATTTGATTCTGCAGTTAGGAATCATAATAGTCCCCGTGTTGTGATTGGGTCAGAATTGGTTTAGGTGCCCCAATTTGAAGTTTGTAAGTTCCCTCTGTTACTTCTTCTTCCAGGACTCTCTTCTTTTCCTTGTTAATCATCAAAGTGTGAAGTTACAATTGTGTATGCTTATTTGCTTAATGCTTGTCTCTAGGCATATTTGTTCACTAAATATCTAATACCTAACATAATGTGTGGCATACAGTATGTGCCCAGTGAATATTTGTTGATGAATGAACTAGTCATCATCAACTGAGAACTGAGGTGCACTGGAAATTGGGTTATTTGAGAAATCCTGAAAGCCCAGATTTGCCTTTCAGAGGGTTGAAGAGTTTAGTTGCTTAGCAGTGGCTCTTTCACATCCCTAGGATGAAACCGTCTTCCCTCCTAAAAGGGTCAGACTAATTGGTTCTTATATTTTTCTCTGGACCATTTGGGCTATTGTGGGAACTTTGGTCTAAATCACTGTTAGTGAGTCTGGCTGAAAGCTATGGAAGTTAAGAGAATGAATGAAATATTCCTTTGACTCAGTGGCTTCCCCTGCCTCGTGCTTAAGGAATCATAGTTAGGTTTATTTGAGGCAAATCCTCTCCAATGATCAGTTACCTAGAAATTGTGCTGTGATGGAGTTCTGATGTGAGCAATTTTCCAGTATTTCCAGAGATCAAAGTCTGGGTTAAGAGTAACTTAAGACCCACTTTTACTTCTGGCTTTAATGACTGCTCTGCTCATCCAGCAAGAGGTTTGCAACCCTGTTTGATAACAGCACTTGCTTTTCTCTACTTCTAAGAATTTATCTGAAGGTCATTGTTTAGTGTTGGCCAGATAACTTGTTTGGCTAGTTTCCTGTTCTCTGTTCTGGAGTCTGGCACTCGTTAAAAAAAAAAAAACTCAAGCGTGGGGCAGGACAACAAGGGGAAGTTCACTACCTCTGAGGGGAGGAAGAGCTGCTGGGTCATGAGTTGGCAAACTCTTCCTTTTATAAAGGATCAGATAGTATATACATCAGGCTTTGCAGGCCGAGGTCTCTGTCACATATTACTCTTTGTTTTTTACAGCTCTTGAAAGATGTAAAAACCATTCCTAGGTCATAAGCGTTATAAAAACAGGCCATAGCCAGATTTGGCCCATGGGTGATGATAGTTTGAACTAGGTGAAGAAATTAGTCTATTGCTAAATGTGTTTACTTTAATATTTTGGGGACATGACCCCAGAATAACCTTGGGAATTCTCAGTTGATTGTGATCCAAAGAAAGTCTGGCGTGGGAAGTCAAAGTGACCCTGTTGTCAGTCACCCTGGACCCATGGAATTCAAGGTAACCTTGGCTAGTGTGACGGCATCTGTTCAGTGGGACAGAGGGATCTTGCTGACTCTTTCCCATGGAATGGTGGCCAAAGGTGACAGGGATGGAAGAGTGGAATGGAGGTGTGGCTCTAAAATAGGCTGGAATTAGGTTAAAGGAATACGGTGACTCAGACAGCACGTTACGTTGATTCACTCTGAGGAACACATCTAACTTCCTGACCCTCTGTTGGGATGTAGTTAGAAATCTGACATGTACAGTCTCTTTGGCCAGTTTATGAAAATTAAAGCAGGTTTGTACCTTGGGTTCTGAGAAGAACACCAATTCTGATACGTGAGTCTAGATTTGCCCTGTGGTTTTCCTCTGATCACAAGAAGTTGTGTAGAGCAGGGTTGGGGTGAAGGAAGTGTTAGTTTATTTCAGGGTAGTCGAGGAGATACGAGTGCATAGCAGTTGAAGAGCGTGAGCTGTGAGATACTAGATGCACTTGTCAGATTCCTACACTACCACTTACTAGCTCTGTGATCCTGGATAATGTACTTCATCCTCTAAGCCTCAGTTTCTTCACCTGTAAATAGCAGCGACTCCATAGGGTTGTGAGAATTAAGTGAGGATAGTATATGTAAAATGCTTACATATTAGCTCAGTGTCTGTCCTGTATTAGTAAATTAGCAATGCTAATGATTATGTGAAAGTGGAAGGTGTGGATGATCAGATACAGGAACTAGGATTTGTGACTCAGTGCCATGAGCTATCTTGTCTTTTAATCACTAGACGTGTGGGGATGTAATGGGAGCAGCCGTGGGTTAGGAGTCAGAAGAGTTGGATCCGTGTCTACCTTGCTTGGTTTCCTAATTGGTAAAATGGAAATACTACGTGTTGACAGGTTGTGAGACCACGTGTGAAAGGGCTTTGAGTTCTATAAAGCATGGGACAAACTTTAAGGTAAAGTCAATAAACTGTTCATTTGTTCAATTTCTTGAACTTCTAAATGTACTGGAACAGAGCCAGAAGGTGATTAGTGTGAGGCCAAAATGTTTCCCAAAGGGACTTGATAGGACGCTCCCAAGTTCAGGACTTGCACTGGTAACTTGTAGTTAGGAACGAGTGATACAAAATTGGAATACTTTTGTGAGTTATTTGAAATAGCAGAATTAAAAAAAAATAGTGGCTATATTAAATGGAAGAAGCCAATCTAAAAAAGCTATATATCGTATGATCCCAACTACATACTCTGATCCCAACTATGACATTCTGGAAAAGACAAAACTATGGAGACAGTAAAAAGATCATTGATTGCCAGGGGTTGGGGGCAGGGAAGGCTGCATAATCAGAGCACAGAGAAAATATTCTGTATGATGCTATAGTGATGGATGGATGTCATTATACATTCATCCAAATCCATAGACTGTACAACACCAAGAGTGAATCGTAATGTAAAGTATGGACGTCAGGTCATTATGTGTTAATATAGGTTCATCAGTTGTCACAAGTGTACCTCTCTGGTAGGGGGTGTTGGTAATGGGGAGGGAAGGCTGTTACATATGTGGGAGGTAAGGGGTACATAGGAAATATCTGTACCTCCCTCTTAATTTTTCTATGAACCCAAAACTTCTCTAAAGAAAAAGTCTTTAAAAAATAAAAAGTGGCCAGTGTGGGGAGATAGGCTGGAGGAATTTAGTCTCTATGTAGAAAATGTGACTATGCCTTGTGAAATTAAGACTATATATTCCCTTTCTAATATCCTGAACATATATTTGCTTGTTCATTTTGTTTGCTAAATCATGTAAGCACGTGCTTGTTCATTACATTCTTTATAAACAAACGAAAAAGTGGACACATGGGTGTCCACCCCCAGGAAACGAGTTAACTAAATCATGGTGCATTCTTAAAATTGAAAACGATGCACCTGGGAAAAGCAAGGGAATATGTGCGTGCTGATTGAACATTCTTTCATATATTAAGCTGAAAAAACAACAACAACAACAAAAGCAAGGTGAAGAACAGTGTTCATAGTATGCCATTATTTATTGGTGCCAGGTTGAGGGGGGTGGATAGAAAATATCAATTATGATTTACTATGATATTACTGTAAGCATCGAATAGCAGGAAGAATACAAAGTGGTAATGTGGTTGTACTGTGGACAAAAACGGGGGAGCCGGGGGTCAAGTAGGAGGCAAATTTACTTTTCACAGTATATCCTCTTTATCTTTTAAATATGTCTTATATTTATGTATTTTCTATTCATAAAATTCGAGTGGCCACAAGTCATATCATTGGAGTTGAAAACTGTATGAAACATCTGTGTGTTTTCTTCCCACGTCTGGGCCTGCCACCTGTTGCTCTGCCCAGTTCCTTTGGCCTTGATGACTTGAGAAGCTGGCACTGACTCCAGGCTTACCCTAAAACAGCCCCCCACCTCCAACGCATATTGATACTTGTTCTCTTGATTTGTATGACTGACATTGTTTCTGTTTCCACCCCCAGCTTTGGCAGCATATAAGCAACTTCTTGCCAAGAACCCAGGTCGCCGCTGAGAAGGTCCTTCGGGAGAAGAATATCCGATGCCAGAAACGTCTGGAATTACACTCACCACAGGCAGCATGAGACATTCTGTGCCAGCATCTGTGTCCCACTGGCACAGACTGTAGCTCTCCAGGTAGGAGGGTCCTGGAAGCAGCACGCGCCAGGAGCCTCTCTAGAGGAAAAATGGGGCCAGATATGAACTCTCCACAATGAACACAATATTCACCTTATGAAGGAATGTTAAATAAAACAACTATTTAGTTTCTACATATTCAAGTTCAATACTCTTCTGTGTGAAGTGCCAGCAGCCACCCCCCTCCATAGGAGTTATCAGGATTTTTCTGGCACCAAGTTGAACTCTTCTTGGTACTTCTGGCAATGACAGCTCTTCAGGACAGATTTATGTGCTAAATGTTCTTGGGCAGGAGAAAAAGTAAAACTTGTGGAAGCAGCGTGAGGGGAGCGGACAGAGATCCCTCCCTCACTGCTCGCTGTCACAGCTGCAGCCTGGACTCCTGTGCTGGTGCTGAAGACTGATCCTGGCGTTTGCAGCGGCCTTTCGTGGCCCCTACTACCTTCCTGCTCTCACGCTTTCCATGCAGGCTGTCCAATGATTGAACTTTGGAATGGAGTTTGTTTTCCGCTGGGAACTGGCCTCTTGTCCCAGGCTGGTGCTGTCTGAGAGGCTGATCTGAAGGCCGCGCTTCATTCTTGGGGAGGGGGCGTTGGCCTCGCCTGGATCCTCCACCATGTTCCTGTTGCTGCCCTTTGACAGCCTGATTGTCAACCTTCTGGGCATCTCCCTGACGGTCCTCTTCACCCTCCTCCTGGTTTTCATCATAGTCCCCGCTATTTTTGGAGTCTCCTTTGGTATACGAAAGCTCTACATGAAAACTTTGTTAAAAATCTTTGCGGTGAGTTGTGCTGTTTACTGGTGGTGGCTTCACAAAGGAGGGAAAAGAGTTGTTCTTCTCTGGGTGTTACCTCAGTATTGGCTGTGGAGAAAGTTGGGAGAATGGCAAATGGCATTTTGAGTAAAAAGAATAACTGACTGTGCACTTGTGAAAGCCTTCAGCAATCTTTTTTTGAGCTACAGTACTTTATGTCTGATTCTCCTTAGCAAAGGAACCTATTCCATGACAACGTACCTTGCCTGTTTATTTCCAAAAGAGGGGCTTAGAGTTAAAGAGATCACTGCCAGATCTGAAACACAAAGGTGCTGCTGAAATACTCCTTTACTGTAACGTATAGGAGTCTTTTTTCTCTTTCAGACATTTTTCTTAAATAGGTTCTTGCATTTCAGACAAAAAAAAAAACAAAAAAAGGGCATTTGATGAATTGTTTTATTTCCTTAAAGACAGAGGAGAAGGATGATAAATTTCCTAACATATGTCAGAACGTAACTAATTGTACTGCTGACCAGCACTGGCTGTACTGTAAAGGAAATGGCTGAGAGGTGGTGTTTCCTGGAAGTTGAGCTGTGCCCCAGGACTTTTAATATCCAAAGATTTGGTAATTTATTAACAATACCTGTTTTTAGTCATCACCAAATCTTGAGGTATTCTTTTCCACAACTGAGAAATGCACTCATAACGTGTAATTTGAGAAATGCACTCATAATAGCAAAAATAATACAGTATTATTTGTTCATATAGTATCTAGTGGTTTTCAGAATAATTTCATTCATTTCCTTTTGGTTCCTTATCATTCTGAAGTGGACAGGGTAGCTACATTTTATCAGTGAAGAACGAGAGACTCAGAAAGATGGTGAGCTATATGAAATGTTATATTACAGTGGGATTTTTAAAAAATTTTTATTGGGGAGTATTGGGGGACCGTGTGTTTTTCCAGGACCCATCAGCTCCAAGTCAAGTCATTGTTTTCAGTCTAGTTATGGAGGGCGCAGCTCACTGGCCCATGTGGAAATTGAACCAGTGACCTTGGTGTTATGAGCAGTGTGCTCCAACCACCTGAGCCAACTGTCTGCCCCTACAGTGGGAAATTTTTTATATATATTATGGAATCTTGAATGCTGTCTTTTGGTATTTAATATTCCTATAAGAATCTTTTCTTTTTCACATTTTAAAAAATTGAGGTGAAATTGACATAAAATTAACCACTTTAAAGTGAACAACAATTCAGTGACATTTACTGTATTCACGATGTTGTACAACCACCAACTCGATCCAGTTCCACAACATTTTCATCACTCCAGAAGGAAACCCCATACTCATGGAGCAGCTGCCCCCCATTTTTGCCTCCCCCAGCTCCTGGCAACCAGGAGCCTGTGTTCTGTCTCTGGATGTACCTATTGTGGATATTTCATATAAATGGAATGATATAGAAAGTGCTCTTTTGTGCCTGACTGGCTTCTTTCATTTAGCATAACGTTTTTGAGATTCATCCACATTGTAACATATTCTGGTACTTTTTAAAAACTGGCTGATCAATATTTCAGTGTGTGTCTGTACCACAACTTTCTTACCCGCTAATGGACTGGGGGCCCGCTCTGGCTGTCCTGCTGGCGCTGCTGTGGTCTCCATGCGCTTTTGTGAGTTCCTTGCTCAGGGTGGGGTCTGGAGACCCGAGCGTGAGCATCACCTAAGAGCTGCTTAGAAAGGAGGGCTCAGGCCCGCTCCAGACCAGTGAGTTAGAATTTGCATTTCAGCAAGATCCAGGCGATTCGTCTGCGCATTCAGGTTTGAGAGGTGGTAATCTAATCAGTCTTTGGACTAGTTGCTTTACTAATGTATAATATTTAATTCATTAGGAAATGTAATTTTCTTAAATTTAAGTCCAAGAAAATCTTCAGTAGAGCCCAGGGTTCCTTTGGACCATACAACGTACTACCTGCCCTTTTGCCACTGAAGAACACACACCAGTATAGACTCAGTAGAACAGCTGGTAAACTTCCAGGAGACAAGCGTGAGCAATGTCTAGCTTTTATTCAAGTTTATAAGCAAGTGATTATTCATAGACCCATGGAGATCTTTATTTTTAAAACATAGAAATAGGAGTTATCAGCCTGGGGTTTTTCTGTAGTAGCTAAAATTTTTTTAACTTGATCACTTTGGGTGGGACAGAAGGCCTAGAATCCATGTATATTCCCTACTCTGTTGAAAATGTCCCCCAAAATTAATATTTTAAAGTTCATAGCCAAGTAAATGCTTCTTATTGTGATATTTTTAAATGTACATTCTTACGACTTTTAATGTAGATTGTAAATAACAATGGAAAATTATATATATATATATGTATGTATGTATATTTGGGGGCCAGTCCACAGGACAGGGAACCTTCAGCCATCAGACCCCTCACTGACCACAGCTTGAAAACCACTGGTTCAGGGCACAGTGACTTAGAAGTGGTGATGGAGGTAATGTGTTGTATTATGTGTGTGTGTACACATGTGTATCCAGTTTCGACCTCAAGGTTTAGAATTTCAAGTACTAGACTTGCACCTCTTATTTCCTAGAGGTGTGTACCAGGCATTCGGGGGGCCCTGTGGCCCGTCCTGTTGAGCATCGTGGATAATGACAACGTGGCGATAAGCTAGAGGAAGGGCTGGGCGAGGAAGAGCTGCTCCAGACCAGCAGGGCACCAGGTGGCTCTGTACGTGTGTCAGGTCTCATCTCACCCTCTAAGAAGGGTTACTGCTCTGAGTTGATCTTAACACACAGTAAGAACTGAATGCTGTTTTTGTCAGCAGTAGTAGTAGATACAGGTTGGATTTGGCCAAACTGGTTTTAGATCTTGGGATATATACATCTAAAATACCCTTACATTTGTGGGTGTTTTTTAATAGAGGAGAAATCTTTATTTTGCCTTTTATAGCCTCTTCATCCCCCCCCTAAATTGGGCTGGGGCATATAATTTTGGAGCTGGAAAGAAGCCAGAGATATCTTAATTCCATGGGTCTCCCCCCAGCTACACAATGAATCACCTGAGAAAACATTTTAAAAGTATGTACTTGGGAGCACTAGAGTCTCCCCAGAGATTCTGATTTAATTGGTCAGGATGGGCATTTTTAAAAGCTCCCTAAAAGTGATGCTTATGTCTGCCATCAAAATATAGGGTCTGATTCACGTCCTCTTGAATGGGGACCTGCTTTACGACTTGTTTTTAACAAGTAGAATGTGTAGAATGTAGCATGCATGATGCTGTGTGACCTGTGACATGAGGTTAAAACTGGCGCTGTACCTTCTGTCTTGACTCGGGGGAGGCTGGACCCCAGCATCATGTGAGGAAACCTAGGCCTTGTGGAGGTGTTCAACTCCCAGCCCCAGGGAGGCTCTGACAACCAGCGTCAACTGCCCCCGCAGGAGTGAGCAAGCCCTGGGCGGAGTCCAGCCCCCAGCCTTGGAGCCACCCAGCTGATGCCACACGCTGTGCAATTTGCCGTGCAATTTGCCGATTCCTGAGTAAAATAAAGATGGTGGTTTAAGCCACTGAGTTGTGGGGTGATTTGTTATGTAGCAATAGATAAACATTTCATTCATGTCCTACAGCTTACAACACCTTAAACATTTTTTTATGTTATATTATCTTCAATCTTTGGCACCACATCCATATTTTATGGTTGTGTTAATAGCATATACATAACATTTTGTGTGTTTTCTTTTGGGACTTTATAGGCCATATTTGCATTTTACTAGATAATCTTTATATATAAAGATGATTAAAACTGGATATCAGTCTCTATACCTGTGGTTTTGGCGGACCTAAGTAAGCCCTGGCTGAACAACTAGTTTCCCATGAGTGGTTCATTTTTCTTGGTATATACCTTGAGGGAGAAAAATACTGGAAGTTGATTAATTAAACGCAGCCCTGTTGACTGCCTACTAAGTGCAAGTACTGTGTCAGACTGTGCTCAAATGCAAATATGGGTAGGTTCTGGCTCTGCCCCTCAAGGTATTTATAGTCTAGTCAGAGGACAAATATGTATATGCACACATAACTGCTCCAGAATATGATGCAGAATATGACCTGGGCAAAGATCAATTCTGACTGCAGGAATTGGATAGGTAGTATTTCATACAAGAGTGTCATTTGAACTATATCTTGAAAAAGTATTCTGGAAGTGCCTCTGGGAAAGTATAGTCTTGTTTAGAGACGGTTTGAGGTTCTGTAAAGCAAAATGTTGGGTGCATAGAAAGAATGAGGTAGATCATAAAGCCAACTATTTCCTTAGGCGTTGAGAAGTGAGTGACTGAAGGTTTTTGAGCAAGTAATTGACATGGTCAGACTGGCAGCATGTGTTCGGATGGACGGCAGGAAGGAAAGAGCAATTAAATAGCTGTTGCATTAGTATAGGCAAGTGAAAAAGTGAGTGAACCAAGGTAATGGCCTGACACGAGGCAGCTGTGAAAGTGCCATTTCAGGGGAGTGTTGATAGGATTTGGTGACAGATGGGAAGCCTGAAAGCTTGGGTGACAGGGATAGTGATCCCAGCGCCACAGAGGGGCCCGGAGGGAGGGGAGCACATGGGTTGGGAGGAGGTGTGCTGCCTTAAATTCTCCACATGTGGGTGGTGACAGCGGGTTGGATTTGGTGTGGAGATGACAGGCAGGTGACTGGAAATGTGAGATTGGCACTTTTGTGAAGTCAGGATTTCTAGATTTGACAGTAGCTGCTTAGCAATTATAGCTAAAGCAGGGAGAGAAGAGAATTGTTAAAATACGTAACCTTCTCATGGGAAATAGAAGATGACGGATGCCAGGAGCTGGATTTTTTTAGGGTCTGATTTCTTGGGTGTACCTAGTTCATGGGAAAATGCAGTGGAGGCTGGCTGAAGTGGAAGGGAAGGTTTCTGCTGAGATTAATGTTGCTAAGACTGTTAGACTTTACCCTTGCGATTAGTTCCTAAATTGTAGTGTCCAGTAGAATGAATAACTAGCAAAAATTTACCATTAACTGTCTGCATTTCTAAGGGCTGGGCCTGCATTTCACCTGCCAAGGTCTGCATTGGGTTTAATGTTCCCTAAGGGTGCAGCATTGTTAATGCCCTTAAATGGTCTCTTCTCTGTCTGGGAGAAGCTGAAAAGAGAATAATTTAGTAATCTGATACTGACAGCAGTAAATGGCATCCGACAGGGGAAGGGAGAGGGGGTTTATAGGGAAATGAACTCTGAACCTAGGGCTCTCAGTTTTATTCTGGGTCTCTGAGCACTGTACTTCTTAAAGTGGCAGCTCACAGAAGCCAGTTGTGTTATGTTACTGTATGTTGCTGACGTGTGCCAGGGTGAAGTAACCCAGCCATTCTGTTCCCAGCTAACAGCCAGTTTCCTCCAACCCTGCCCTTTTTCCTCTGACTCTTGTGACTGGGCAGTTCTTTCCTAAACACAGAGCATTTGGTGATGTACCTGAAGTCTGAAAAAGTAAAGCTGGAAGTACAAACTGTGAGGGCAAGGGGATGTTTATGACAGCTTTGTTACAGAGCTTGGAGACATAGAATCACATTTAACCAGTACCTTTCCAAGGAAGAAAACCCACAGCCGTCTTGAATTTTGCAGAGTGAAGCAGTCCTCACAGACATCAGTTCTCGTGCTCAGGAGAGCTGACGCCATATGTTACCTACCTGTTGCATCCTATCTCAGTATCAGAATTGGCAGTACAGAACCAATTCTGATTCTGATTGGACTTGCAATACCAAGTCTTGGCCAAAATGGAAAGTCCTAAACTCTTGTCGAGTGACCTGTCTGTATAGCAGGGTTGTTGTAAACTCTCTTGACCTTTATTCACCTCTGTCCTAAATGGAATTTCCTGGTGGAATTCACCTTCCTCCATTTTAGGAGTTATATTTACATTTTCTTCTAGAAAAGATCATCCATGCCTAGAGCCCAAAGACATCAGTGGCTGAATATCTGCAGTGGGTTATATGAGTTTTCTTGCCTTAGACCTTCATTTGAGTGGGTGATGCTGTAAATTACCTATTTTTTTCTAGACAGTGGCATTTGAAGAAATTTCCAGATGAGGTCAGATGGCTGATTAAACTCGTGTCCAGCTTTTGGCTCTGTGACCATGCAGAGCAGTCTTGCTAATACTTCAGGCTCTGCCAGCAAAATCCACACCAAATGCTTTGGGCTGTGTGGGTTTGCTGTGTCGTGGAATAATAGGGTTTTTTTGCCCCCTGCCTTACGTAACTGTGGAAACAGAAGTTTGAAAAGACCTTTTAAGATACCTGTTGTATTTCTTTGACTCACCGAGGACATAACTTTCTGTTTGGTTGTAACATATCCCAGTAGGGCATAAGTGAGCTCATGTTTTCACCTCATTATTTGACAGTGCGAGAGACTCAGCCTCTGGCTGTCTTTTCTTTAGTTAAAAGGATTTTCACGAGGAAGGGAGGCTCCAGGACAAGCCTCTGTTTTTCTAGGTCTCTTCCAGGGTTCATTGTTATTTCGGTAATAGAGGACAGTTAGGGTGTTTTGCAGTTGCCAAAGTTCTGTCACATATATAATCTCATTTGATTCTAAGTGACCTCATGATGTAGGAGGTTGACATACTGTCATACTATTTTGTAGATACAGAAACCAACATTCAGAGTGTTTGAATGCGTTACTTAAGGGACATAGCATAAGTGTGTCAAACTTGGAATTTGAACCTAGATTTTTTAAATCTCCAAATAGTATTCCTTTTTCTAACACTTTTTTTTTAAGCATTGAGGCACTCTCAGGCCTTTCTATATCAGGTTCTGGGTCCCCCTGTTAAAAGGTTATTCAAGGGGTGAATGCACAGTCCAGACATTTGTGTGTGTGTGTGTGTGTGTGTGTGTGTGTGTATAAATACATGTATGTAATTTAAATTTTTATCTACTTGAAAACTAAAATTGTTGCTTTCTTAGAATAATTTGGGAGGGGGACAGCATTGAGTGGCAGGCAGTAGCTTAAAGGATGCTTGATTTTGCTTGAATAGCTGCTGTTTGTCAGTAGTGAAGGAACGTGTGAGGTCAGCTAGGGAGTTCCTTAAGGAACCGGAGACAAAGAGATGAGGCAGTGAGAAGCTAGGCCTGAGGAACTTACCCAAGCGCCTTGATTTCCAAGGCTCTTTACTATAGATGACTTAACTTTTGGACCTAGTTGTCAAGGAGGGTGACTGTTCTGGGAAGAGAGGCCTTTTACCTTTAGAATGGGTGCTTTTTGGAGTGCAGTCTGATCTTAGGTGACTGGGCTTAAGGCTTTCACAGAATAGAGATGGAGGTATTCACTGAATTCAAAGGATCTCATTCTTGTTTGTGGCCATTTTCCTCCTGCAGTGGGCGACCTTGAGAATGGAGAGAGGAGCCAAGGAGAAGAACCACCAACTCTACAAGCCCTATACCAATGGTAAGACTGGGTCTCCATCCTCTTCCTAAAAGGTCCCTTTGAAATATATTCCTGAATGCTTTTAATTTCACACAGACTCTTCACTATAAAAAAGGTAGGCTATGTCCTCTGAGTATTTTTAACAGGCTTTTTCCCAGCATGCTGCTTGACAAGGTGTTCTCTTTTGCAGGAATCATCGCAAAAGATCCCACTTCACTAGAAGAAGAGATCAAAGAAATTCGCCGAAGTGGTAGCAGTAAGGCTCTGGACAATACTCCAGAGTTTGAGCTCTCTGACATTTTCTACTTTTGCCGGAAAGGAATGGAGACTATTATGGATGATGAGGTGACAAAGAGGTTCTCAGCAGAAGAGTTGGAGTCCTGGAACCTGCTGAGCAGAACCAATTACAACTTCCAGTACATCAGCCTTCGGCTCACTGTCCTATGGGGCTTAGGTGTGCTGATCCGGTATTGCTTCCTCCTGCCACTCAGGTGAGAGCACGGCCTGAGGGACAAAGGACTTGAGCTACAGCTGCCTGAGCCTGATGCACAATCTTCCTACCTATGTCCCTGCTATGTTTCCCATTTTAGAAACAAGGATGATATTCTTTTACGGGCTAGTTGGTGTGACCCTTGGAAGGGTACACTGGTGATTATCCTTGGATTCTCTGCATGTCAGACAGAAACAGTTGGGTTTCTAAAGACAAATTACTTGTCTAGCTGGACTTATCATAGGGGCAGGGAACATGATCTGCTTCTGGCCACCCCTCCCTGGGCACTCTTTCCTGCTGCTTGCTTCTCTAGTACAGAGGCAGTATTGATCTCTCAGTTTTCTGTACCAGGTGCTTTCTGAGAGTATGTGTTGCCGTACCTTCAGGCTCTATCTCCTTCCTTTTGCTTCACAGAGAAGCTGTGCTTCTGCCAGGGTTTACAGCCAAAGGGAAGGGTAAGACAGCAGGACAGCAGGTGCCTGAGGGCAGAACAGCCAGTGTTAGGATTTTCTATCATCCTGGCTGCCTGATGCCTGAGGAGATAGTGTCAGCTGAGAGCCAAATCCATAGTCACCCTCAGTTTGGAATCAAAACAATCTCTGGTTCTGACAGGCCTGCTTGCATTTCTAGATGGAACTCTAATCTGGGTCCTAGCTGCTTAGATCTTGGGAGTGGTTTTCATGATGCCCACTTTCATTTTCATACATTCAGTTCTGTACATGGTGCAAGGATTTGTGTGTTTCAGTTTGTCTTCTTATTACAGGATAGCGCTCGCTTTCACAGGGATTAGCCTTCTGGTGGTGAGCACAACCGTGGTGGGATACTTGCCAAACGGGAGGTGAGTACGGTGAGAGTGTGCATGTCTAAAGGGACTTAGTTCTGGGAATGGCAGTTCTGCTAAAGGTCAGGCTGCGTCTCTGGGTGTAGCCAAACCACAGACTCTCAAGTGGATCAAATGACCTGTGATGACAGTGACATCAGCATTAAGTAAAGTCTTTTCTTTTTTTATTGATCTTGATCTATGACTTTTTTTTGTGCCCTCCAACGCTCATACTCTTCCCATTTTAAAGACAAAAGGAGAACCCACAGTCTAAGGCGAGCAGATTTCACAGCGTGTTTAATTTTGAGCATTCTACTGGGTTGATAAATTGGTAACAGGGTAAGAAATGTAGGTAGGGCTTTTGTTTGTTTATTTTGTTCTTTTTTTTAAAACTTTTTTATTTAAGTGTATTTTTCCAGGAACCATCAGCTCCAAGTCAAGTAGTTGTTTCAACCTAGTTGTGGAGGGCACAGCTCACAGTGGCCCATGTGGGGATTGAACCGGCAACCTTGTTGTTAAGAGCACCGCGCTCTAACCAACTGAGCTAACTGGCCGCCCCCTGTTGTGTTCTTCTAAGGAGAAATTTGCTCCTTTTGGGGAATTCTGGAGCTGGCAAACCTCTCTTCTGCCCAGGCTGGCGAGGAGGTTTGACTCTCTGGCCTTTGCCCTGCCTCTAGGTGTTGACTGGAAAGGAAAGGAATCTAGGAGACTCACCTGTGCTGGAAATTCTAAGGCTATGAATTCTAAACCCATTAACTTAGGTAAATTTAAGCAGTTTTCCTCATTGCTTTGTTTTCTCATATGTAGACATAAAGATGCTAATATATTACAGGGTTTTACTATACACTAAAATTTATAAAAATACTTTGCAGTCTTAAAGGACAGTGATAGTTAAATTGTTAGAGTTAGCAACTTTTCCTGTTTTCCTACATGTAAAATAAAAACAAACATCTTTGTCCTGTTGTTGCAGGTTTAAGGAGTTCCTGAGTAAACATGTTCACTTAATGTGTTACCGGATCTGCGTGCGCGCTCTGACAGCCATCATTACCTACCACGACAGGTAAGGTCTCTTGGTCTGATACAAAGGGAAATGGCGCTGGCAAAACACAACCCAGCTACAAGCAGCCAACGGGGGCTCTTCTGAATTTTCAGTTAGACTTGATAAAGCTGGTGAGGTGAGGATGAGCTCCAAATGAATTGTTTCATGCTAATTTTTGTTGTTTTGCATACATTCTAAACACAGGACAAATAGGCCTAGAAATGGCGGCATCTGTGTGGCCAATCATACCTCTCCTATTGATGTCATCATTTTGGCTAGTGACGGCTATTATGCAATGGTAAGTGTCTTTCTGTTGCTTTCTTGGGGCAAGACTTCTTGCTGGTCAGGGCGGGGAGGCTTTTGGACCCTTCACCAAACTCGCTCTTAAGGGTATAAACAGGGAAACATGTTTTTATGTGTGTGCTCCAAGCTAGATTGTCACTTTTGTTCCTGTTGCTTTTGGGAACTCCTTGCGACTTTGATAGGAGATATTCTGATAGAGTAACTGAGAGTGTGGTGGGGGATTAGACTTTGGATGTTTAGGTGTCATGGAAAGGGGTAAAGATGGGGAGGGAGGATTTGAAAGAGCTGGGTTCAAGGGCATTGGAGAATCTGCCCAGGGAGGACATTTTACACACGTTATTGCTCAGCTTCATTATTCCCTTTTAGAGTTTTCAGCTGTTTTCAATTACGTGTCTCTGGTATCACTAATTAAAAGGAGAAATTTAAGTTTCAGGGGGTCTTAATAGTGGTTTCTTAGATAGTGAGAAACCTATGGTTATTAATAAAATGTTAGAGGGTGCGAGTTTGGGGTGCTTATCTTGTGGAATCTGGGGCTCCCTCCACAGAGTGGGGGATTTGTGTGAGGATGGCTTCACTACCAGTTACTCCTTTGTCTGAGATTAGGTGGGTCAAGTGCACGGGGGACTCATGGGTGTGATTCAGAGAGCCATGGTGAAGGCCTGCCCTCACGTCTGGTTTGAGCGGTCTGAGGTGAAAGATCGCCACCTGGTGGCTAAAAGGTAAATCAATGGAATGCTATTCTGTATGACCAGTTACAGAGAAAGGATGCGTTTTAGAGGTAGTTCCCCTCCATAGTGGAATGATAGTGACTTCTACACTGCTTTCTTAATAAAAAGTTTTTTTCTGAAACAGGGAATACAAAAAGTATAGAAACCCTAGTATTATTTACCAAGGCAGTAGTGTTTCTAAACCTTTCTTCTTGTACCCATTGTAACAAACAACATACGCACTTTCAATGCTATTTGAAATTTCAAAATGAATTCATTATCAAAAATAAAAACAAACTGAAGACAATGGAACAAAGTACTGCTCCATTTTCAAGCTTGAGAAAAGGGTTAGTAAATGTGGTAACAAGTAATGGCAAGAGCTTTGCAGTAAATTGAGAGGAATCAAGATTCAACTGGGACCATCTTCCATAGGGACAAATGAAACCGCCACTAAAGTCTCTTTGCTGCATCTCTCAGGGACAGTGTTAAGCCAGGTGGACTGTAGGCCCAGCCTAATATGGCTGTTAGGAAGGCCAGTAGCAAGCGTTTATTGAGGGTGCCCTCTGCCAGGGCCTCTGGCAGACGTGTCCCAAGTCTGAGCAATGTCCTCTGTGCACAGACTTTCATACTTAATTCAACAGTTGTATGAATTAAATAGTAGTTATCTGATTTTCCCTGTTCTCATAAGTTTTGTCTTTGTGAGATTTAGATTACGGGCTTATAAAAGGTAGGGTCATATTTGTTCCCTTGCTTTTACACAACATCTGGTATCACATGTATGTAGGTTATTTATAAATGCGTCTTGGTGATAATGGACGTAAGGCTGTCTGACCCTTCCTTTTACTTTTCTCTCCTAAAGACTGACTGAGCACGTGCAGGATAAAAGCAAGCTACCTATCCTCATCTTCCCAGAGGGTAAGAAGGCACTGAGCGCCACGAGGGCTTCTCTAGGGGGTGGCCGTGCAGGCCGAGGACTCCGCTATTGCCTCGGAACCAAGTCCCTCTGCTTCTGGTGGGGTCATTTGCTCTCACTGAGTAATGTTAGGTCTCTTTAGATTGGTTGTGGGTCTAAAAACTCGCAGGGACTCAGGATCTGGACTACGAGTGCCGTAGTGTGGACTTCCCCAGTGCAGGGACCCTTGTGGAATAGTGTTGACAGGGTCTCTCTGCGTCTCAGAGAGTTCTTGCTGGGGCCTGCCAAGTCTTTCTGTAGGCTGGGGTGTGTTCCTCAGGGGAAGCGGCCCTGTAATAAGAACAGGAAGCAACACAGTGTTTTGTTCCTCTCTTGTAAGTGATCATCCATAAACTAGGGAGATGACAGATTTACCCTGTTTAAAGAGTCAATAGAATTGTCATTATTATATTTGGTCCTTAAACTCCTAATCTCTGGGGTAAAGGACCAAAAGAAATAGCATTTTACTCTCTCCTGCATTTTAGGAACCTGCATCAATAATACATCGGTGATGATGTTCAAAAAGGGAAGTTTTGAGATTGGAGCCACGGTTTACCCTGTTGCCATTAAGGTACAAGACCTCTGAGGGTGCATGTGGTTGTTCTTGCTGCTGCTGTGAAGGTGGAGGAAGGTGCTGATGTCCCGTCCGTTGGTGGATCCTCCAGTAGAGCTGCCTCGGGCCGGGCGAGCGTGGGTTGAGTGCTAGAGGACGAGAATGGAACATTGTTCATAACCAATTAGAAGGGCCCGAGTTGTATTTGAACCAGGAACAGCCAAATTCCAGCCCACACCTCACCTCCCCCACCAGATTCAGGAAATGGCAAGCCCTTTGTAACTTTATATATTTCCCCCACTTTTTTCATAAACCTGAAGAGGTGGCGTACTGCAGGGAGGGGCGGGGAGGGTGTGACTGCCCAGCTGGATTTGTGCTTTTGGTGGAGAGGTGAGGCCGATGAGTACAGATGTGTCCTTGACACTGAAGGAGGAAACAACACTGCTTCGGGTGGTGGTCTCATCTTACGTAATACCAAGAACAGCCTATGAAAGTGAAATGGATCTTAAGAGCTTGTCTAGGCTATCTCCCACCTTTCAGGAACTTGTAGCTCTAACTGTTGAAATTCACCTAGAGAGATGGGATTCAGTTAATAGTTTCCCTTTCTTTTCCTTCCTCCATCTCCCCCTTCATCTCTATCTGATTTTCTAAATAGATGTGTAGTATTTCTAAAAGTGTGCTAAAGCAGCATTATTATATTGGAAAAACACAGGCTGTTATGAGTATGCTTAAAGTATTTAGGTTCAAATATCAGGGTAAAACAGTGAGTAAAATTTGAGTCATGCTTAGAATTTAGTCTCCATACTTTGGCAGTCTGTTTGTTAACTGCAGAGCATTCCGTAGAAATACTTCTTATTTTCACCTTGCCAGCACAGCTGGTTCAGGTGGGGCAAGAGATGCTCCTCCTGGTTGAGCAAACGCTTACCAGCCACTCCCCTTTACCAGGTAGGCAACGCATCAGAGCAGGGACGGCAGGTGAATAGTGGCTGCGGGGTAACTGATCCATGGGTCAGGGCTGCTCGAGCGATTTCTTGGGGATGCTGTGTCTGGGAACAGCAAGAAAGAGAACAGTCGACTAGCAGTGTCTGCTGTGGTGTAGGATGGGGAGTGTTGTTTGCATCGCGTGCGTGCCAACCTGCGTTTTAATATATTGAGTCCAGTGGTTCGCCATCTGTGTTAATTAAAAGCAAACTACTGGATAGAAGCCCTTCTTGCTCACTCCAGAACAGTGGTTCTTGCATCTTAGCTATGTCAGTGTCACATGGAGGGATTGTGAAAATGCAGAGGGCTGGGCCCCACGCCCAATATTTCTAAACTTGCATTTCTAACCCGTTCCTGGGTGCTGCTGACACTGCTGGTTGGGAGCCACACTCTGTGAGCCCTGTTCTGGGGCACTGGTGTTTAACCAGTTTTGGAACATGGACCTTTGGTACAGTTACGACTCCTCCAAAGATGGAGTCATACAAATTCTACATATAATTTCATTCCATTCACAGATTAAAGCCCATATAAGATTAAGAACTTCTGCCACACAGATACTTAATAGAGTTTTTGTGAAGTTTTTGATAACCAAATTTGGATAACCTTAGCAATTTCAAGACTCTTACTACATTTCCCTCAAAGTTAAATCATTATCTGATTTTGGGAATTGATTGCTATTTTGAGCTTTTGCCTTGTTTTTCTCTCTACAGTGTCTGCCCAGCACGGAGTAGAGAATGAGCCCTAAACAAACTCTCACACTCTGTCTCACACGTATCACAATTTTTTATCCATATAGTGCTTTGTAAAATAGAACAACACTTTCTTCAAATCATACGCATTAGCTTCTGTTTAAAACTCATTCTTCTCCCTTATTTCCTTTTGATATTATGATGTCAACTCATTAAACCTTCTATAGTTAAATGTCTTAGTTTTTTAAATTAAATCTAAGTGTCTTCATTTCAGTAGTCAGGTCCATAACTGGGCACAATTATCCAATTTCTATTCTGAGAATCATGAAGTTTAGGTTTTGAAAGGCCTCAAAAATCATGCAGTTCAGACCTACCCCCACGCCCTTGAGTGTTGCTTCTCCAGCTCTTCCAGTCAAAGGGCATTTTCCACGCTGGTGGCGGCTTGGTCCGGTGGGACAACTCTTGAAATGCTGTCTCTTTTTATTTTTTTCCACTTTCTGGTTCCAAGTCTTTGCTTTTCTGGTTCCTTAGACTAATTGCATAAAATTAGTCTAAGGTCTTGTCTGTGATAGCCCTTCAAACATTTGGTAACAGTCCCATGGTGCTTCGTTCAGGCATTCTCAAGGACTCGGTTCCTTTGTTGCTTATATAATTTTCTCCAGCACCTCCCACCCTGCTTACCTGCCACTTCAATTATTCTTCTGTTTGGTGAGAATGAGGGTCACAGCTTTGCCACATTTCCCACAAAAATGCCATTGAAGTACAGCCTTTGCCTCCATTAGAGTCGTTGGCAAATGAAAGTATTTGATAAGCCTGCTTCTTGGCAGGAAATACAGTACCTACCGTGTTTTTCCGAAAATAAGACCTAGCCGGACCATCAGCTCTAATGTCTTTTGGAGCGAAAATTAATATGAGACCCGGTCTTTACTATAATATAAGACCGGGTCTTACATAATATAATATATAAGACTGGGTCTCATATTAATTTTCGCTCCAAAAGACGCATTAGAGCTGATGGTCCGGCTAGGTCTTATTTTCAGGGAAACACGGTATGTGGTGGCGACCTTGTGAACTGTCAATGTGTGTCCCTAACACATGATTTAATCAAAGCAAGGTCTCCGGCTTAAACAGATACTTAGCTTTGTTAGAAGTGTAATTCCAGAAGCATATCGTAAACTTTTCTATTATTTTCTCTTTGGTCTGGGGAAGTAGATCTGACGTTTAAAAGTTGGTTGTTATGTAGGAAAATACCTTTAGTTGGGGGAGTTACATGTAAAGTATTTATGAGTGAATGACATTATGTTGGGGATTGGGCTTATAAGAGGGGAGGGGATAGATGAAGCAAGTATGGTGAAATGTTGGTAATTATTGTATCTAGGGGATGGGTGTATGGGAGTCTATTATCCTGTTCTCTGTTTTTGGATATGCTTGAAAACTTAAATAATAGATTCTATGCACCAATGAGTGAGCAAGATGTGACACTAATCAAAGAGGAAGGGCATTTGTTTGTGGCCCGCTGTTAGGGGAGTCCTCCCTAATGCTCTACAGAAAAATGTTGAGTCAGTCAAGGGAGGTTGATGTTTCTAGGTTGATGTTTCAGCACTACCTAGGCCTAGCATGACTGAAGTTCATGGGATGCCTGGGAGCAGCTTTCTCGTACGGATACTGCCCCACGGGATGCGGTCAGAACTACTGATTGTATTCGTCGTGAGACTCCAGCTTTCCATTGTGTTTCAGTACGACCCTCAATTCGGGGATGCCTTCTGGAACAGCAGCAAATATGGGATGGTGACGTACCTGCTGAGAATGATGACCAGCTGGGCCATTGTCTGCAGTGTTTGGTACCTGCCTCCCATGACCAGAGAGGTAGGTGTCCGCAGTGGGCAGAGGTCTTCGCTTAGCTCTGGGTGACCGTGAGCCTGGGTTGAGTGGTCTCATTCACTCTTTCTTACAGACAGACGAAGATGCTGTCCAGTTTGCAAATAGGGTGAAGTCCGCCATTGCCAGGCAGGGAGGACTTGTGGATCTGCTGTGGTGAGTCAGAGCCAGATTTTTATCACCCGAGTCTAGGAGAACGTGAATTTCAGAAGGATGTTGAATCACTGACTCCATTTACAAAGGCTTCTCTCCCTGGCGCGGAGAAGGAAGCTCACCAGCCCTGGAGTGGGAGCAGTTTGACTCCTTTCTCCTAGTTTCAACTCAACTTCCCTCTGTGACCTTGATCTCGGGGAACATGCAGCCTGGGATGCTTGGCCTAAAGCACCTGATTGTGTGTCCCTCTCTGGGGTTTGCGCCAGTCGACCAGGGCACCCAAAGAGGACTTGTCTCTTTCGGGAGGATCGCCCTGATACTGACCTGGAAACCTCATAGGAGTACTGGGCTCTCGGATCTTGTGTACTTGGCAAAACCAGACCATCCTTAGAAAGGCAGAGGTTTCATTTGTTGCTTTTTGTTTGTTACCTACTAGAGTAGGAGTTGGCAAACTTTTTCTGTAGTCAGTACATATTTTAGACTTTGTGGCCATGTGGCCCCTGTTGCAGCTGCCATTATAGTGTGAAAGCAACAGAGATGATACATCAGCGAGTGAGTGTGTCTGTGTTCCAGTACAGCTTTATTCACAACAACAGGTGTCGCACTGGATTGGCCCGTGGCCATACTTCGCGGCCCTCTATGCTAGAGTATGAGATGGTTACACTCGAGCAATACAGGAGTGGTAGGAATGACTGCTGGTTTGGGGAAAACATTCCAGCCTCTTAGGATCCCTAGGTTTAAGCGTAAGGGTCAGCTCTGGAGGGCATTTGGCTAAAGTGGGCATTGTAGGGAAAGTGTGGAAATTCAAATTTTAAGCGAACCTGTGGGTTCTTAGGTAATAGCATGGCCCTCAGATGATAGCCTTTTTAAAAATGCTGACATTTACTGAGTACTCACCGTGTGCCAGACCCTGCTGCTGACTCTCTGTATGATCCCCTTTCATCCTCACAGTAACTCCATGGAGTATGGGAATCATTACTCCCATTTTTCATTTGAGAAACTGAAACTCAGGTTAAGTAACTGTTTCTCAAAGCCACAGAACAAACACTGGGGCCAGATTTTGCCTCAGGTCTGACCAAGCTCGGCTTGTGGAGCTCGAATGTCAACCCACTGCCCCACATTCCTTCTCCCTGAGGCCTCAGAAAGACAAGGGTGGTGTTTGGAAAGGATGCCTTTGCTGTGGATTTGAAAGGGTGCAGCAGATGTCTGGTCTCCCCGTGGAAGGTCTGCTGGTCATGGGGCTTCAGCAGAGACCTTCCCACCCGACTGTCTCAAAAAAACAACATGTAGCAGAAAGTAGGCTTGGATTGTCATTAGTCATTGAAGGTGAGGATAATTCTAGGGTGTAGGCAAGAAGTTGGGGTGAAAGATGGCTGGGAGTCAGACTTTGAGAAAGGAAATCTCAAGTTGAGAGGATTTGCTTGGTGCACATGGAGGGAGGTGCTGGGATTCCCCTGCGGCACCATCCCTGAGCGTGGACGGAGGAAGGAAGAGCGTGTTTCCCCTTGTGTCCGTTGTTTGCATGAATTTGGAGAATCCTTGGGTCTGAATTTTACAGGTTATATTTCACAGATCTGCTTTATAGATTCCTTGTAAGTCTCAATATTTCCTAAAACTTGGTCCACCATCCATAATGCCGGAGAACCTCCTTCATCTTGTGTAAGGTGGGGATGAATGTGCAAGTAGAAAGAACTTTTCACTCCTTGGTAGGTTTAAGCAATTACAGAGTATCTTAAATAGAAGCGGTGAATTTTGACCCAGGGCAAGAATGAGAGTTTTGAGGTAGAAAGCGTGGATTCCAAGAATCCAGAGCCAGTTTCTGAGCTCATTCAGATGAGAGAGCCATGGAGGACTTTGATTTCTGGCAGGTTTTTCTTTGTGTTTGAGCAGCATGGTGTGTTGGCTGTGCTACAGGGGGGCTGGAAATCTTACCTGCGCCTTTGTCTCATCAGGGATGGTGGTCTGAAGAGGGAAAAGGTGAAGGATACATTCAAAGAGGAGCAGCAGAAGCTGTACAGCAAAATGATTGTTGGGAACCACGAGGACAGGAGCCGGTCCTGAGCCTGCGCCTTGCGCTGGCTGGATCCACTATGCCTGAAGTCCTGGCGCGGGGCCCGCCAGAGCCCCCACTGCTGCATTCTTGCCAGACTCCGGGTCTTCGGGCTGCTCTGGATCCCAGGACTCCAGCTTCTTCAGAGCCGCCTGGACCCCTGGCCTTGCCACCTGAAGTGAATGCTGCTGGGTGTTCTGCTCAGGATGAGAGGCCTTCTTGTTTCTTTTACGATAAGCCCATTGGAGGCATGCCATTAAAGTCAGCTCCCCACCTGTGCACGCGGGGCTGAGTGGGTGGGGAGAATCGGCCCGTTCCCGGGAACAGTAGGACACAGTAGGACGTTGGTCTGTTACGGACGCCCTCAGGCCAGGGCCTTGGCTGAGGGAAGGGGAGGCACCGAGAGGCATGTGGCTTGCCAGCCTCAACATGGCCCCCCCAGCCTAACCCCAGCCTTGGAGCTCTGCAGACTTGATAAAAATAAAACTTGTCTGCAGGTGCTTTCGGCAAAATGAAGTTTTAAATTCTCGTGCAGTCACCAAAGGGGATGGGAAGAGGCAGGATGGACCACTGGCTAGTGTGGTGGGAGCCAGGAGTCATTTCCACATTTAAAGTCCAGTGCTGACCCTGAACTCCCATGTGACTTGCTGTTTGTTAACACGTGCCTCAGTTCCCCATCTGTAACCTGGAGTGGGAGGGGGAAGGGTGGTGATACCTACCTCACAGGGTTGTTGTGGGGATTAAAGCGCTGCAGTGAGTGAAGGACAGTAAAGCGCAGTGTTACAAGTACAGGTCCCTGAGATGTGGCAGGACCAGCTCTGATCCTGCCCAGGGCTTGGCAGTTGTTTTGTGAGTAAATAAAATTGTCTTTGATGGTGAATGAATTGAGGGGTTTTTCCCTTCACTCTTTCTCCCCTAGACGTAGCCCTAAGCAACTTGTTTCTTATCAGAATCACAGAAAACCCCGGGGTTGGAGGGAGTCCAGCCTGACTTCTGAATGAGGAGTATTGTTTAGGAGAAGGTAAACTACTCATATCGAATGCTTCATTTAGAATTCGCTGGTTCATTTAGAATCCCCACCACAGACTGGGATGTGGATTTCTGCACAGATGGGTGCCGTGGGGTTAGAGGTGTGTAATTGGGGCACCATTTGTTGAGGTCGGGGTGGGGGGGGGGGACAGTGTGTAAGGACTGTGGGAAGCCACGAGAAGCTGCAGGGGCGAGGTAGGAGCGGAGGTTCTGCATCCGTGAGGGTGGTAGGATGGGCAGTGGGCATTTGGTGCACCGTGGGCTTCCGTGTGGCCAGAGGGAACCAGGCTTCCCGGCCTCCTGCACATGCAGTCACTAAAGGCAGGTCCAAAGCCAGCCCCCCCGACCACTGCTAGGGTCCAGCAGGTTCAAAGCCCTCAGAAGAGGCCTCACCCCCACCCTGCCCGACTGCCTCATGACAGTCCCCACACCTGTGCCAGCAGCCATGGTAAGTGTCGTTTCTGAGGCCACCCTCCAGCCTGCGATTTGGGGACGTGGTGGCAGCAAAGCCTGCTCCGTCGGTTCCTGGGCCAGGAGCACTAGGTCTCAGCGGACGGTGCTGTGATTCTCACCCCAACTGCCTGCCTGTTGCTTTGCCTCCCCGAATAGCGTCCCCTTTCCTCTCACCTGCCCTTGTGCTAACCAGTGGGAGATTCTTTTTCCTCTCAACTAAAATACACTATCATGACTGTAAGAACAGCCTCTTATGAACTGTTTTGCAAAATAATCAAGAGTAAACTGTGGTTTTCAGTCTTTATAAGTGATATTTACAGTGTTTAAAAGCTATCTGGAATGATCTTTAAAAATTGGTCTTGAAAACCAAGTTCCCTTTTTAAATGTTTCCTTTAAAAGCCTTCTGATGATTAGTACATTTATTTCATGATTTTCATAGGTATTTTGTAATATTTTAACGTTTCTCACATTCTTTTCAACAAACCTGTCTGTTGATGACATAACAGTATTGCAGGTACCTGGTTTAGAATCACCACTATGTAAAGAAATACTTGTGGAGACTAAGCAATGATTCTTTTCCTCCTACTAAGTAAGAAGAGGGGATGTGAATTAACATCCCCACCCCCCCCAAAAAAAAGTATCTTAAAGTTTTAATTTGGTGCTTGCTATACGCATGCGGACTCATCAGACTGCTTTGTTCTTTTCCTTGGGGAGCCTGCAGGCCTCTAGTTTATCCGTAGCCAAAATACTTGGTTTGGGATAACCGAGTTCTTGTGTGGTAACACCACATGGCACTTAGGAATAGCAACGAGAAGCATGTAAAGGACAAAATACACTCACTCCTGTGACCCCAGCAGTGATGAGGACGCTCTCGGAGTAAAACCAAGGGGCATTAATTAGTGGGATGAGCACTAATCCCACTTGCAAACCTGCTCCTCCTTTGCTGTTCGGACTTTATTTCTCTGTCTCACTTCCGTGATCCATAACCACAGACTTCGGCTGGATGGTCTCTAAGGCCCTTTCCACCTCCTTAGTTTCTGTAATTCTTAAGCCCATACATAGTTCAAACGTTGGCTTTAAGCTCTAAAGTCCTCTGGGTTCAGAAATAAAGAGAAATCAGTTCAAAGGCATTTGCTTCCTCTGAAACAATGGGGCTAGTGACACTCCACTAGGTAGCGGGAGTCCCACGTGTGAAAGACAGTCCCCAGTGTTTCAGGTGATTGGATTGTGGGCCTGGGTGGGTTTGATTGTGGATCCTGGAAAGACTTTTCACTCAAACATGAGATTTTTTTTTTCCCCAGCCAGTTAGATAAGGAACTTTCTAAAAAGGCTGGTAAAATTCCCCTGCCAGAGGACTAGGAAGCTGTCAGCCAGGCCAGGGTGCAGCAAGCTGAGCTTGACGGAGCAGTTTGAGATGACATCCTTGTGACGTAGTAGAACCAACTTTGCAACTTGCTTCTTTACCTAATGTCAAGCCCCACTCCCTGTTGCTTGATGTGAGGAGGAGGTGAGGGTTCCGAGCCCTGAATGCCTCGACCGGCCCAGTGACGAGTCCTCGGGCACTGTCCTGTGTCAGCCCTTCACAGCAGCACCCTACCAACGGTGGCTCTCACTGCTGTCCTTCGAAATCTGAGACTATGGCTAGCCTGCCATTTCCTTCCTGGAATTGACCAAAAACTCAGTGGTCTGTAGGATAATGCTTCCCACTGTCCCTGATGCATGAGAGTCTACTGTGTCATAGGTCCCATCTGCCTGTTGTGCATGTGGCGTGGCCAGACTCGGTTTCTCCAGTTGTGTCAACCTGTGTGGCCTGGGTCGTTGGGACTAGAAGGGGAGCTGCATGCACACTGACTCTTGGACAGGTTAAGAGACGACCATCCAGCCATCCATCTTCCATTGCACTAACACCCCTTCTCCCCCCAGTCAATATGTCTCTCTCCGATGGGAAAGTTAATAAATTTTGCTCTAGATTAAAAGTATTGATCATTTCATTTGTAAACGATAAATAAAAAGGGGGAACTTTTCATTGCACCAGGGGTAGCGTCTGGTGTATTTTGCTGGTGGAATTGCGCTAGCTGTCGGCGGGGTGGGCTTCTCATATGCATTCTGGCTGGCCAGCTGCATTGATTTCCTATTAGTCTCCCAGCACCACCCAGTAACACATCATTTCAGTACCGGCTATTAATGGTCTTTTGATAAATAATCACTTGTAAGTCAATAAATTTTTATTAAACAGTGTGGCTCTTTGATTTATTAAAATCCGACCGTGTTTGTCTGGGAGAAAAGGAATGCTGAATTGAAGTGGAGGTTTTCATACATCTTCCTGACGCTGAGCAGTCACCACACACTCCAGAGAAAAACAATTGCATTTTAACAGAAACAAAACAGCCGAGTTTGGAACTTGGACCCAGGGAAACTTTATCTCCGTCAGTCTGAGGCTTACTCTGCAGGGAGCAGCAGGCCTGAGGGCTCCGTGTCAAGAACTTTGTGTTTACTTCTGAGAGTGGTGAGGTCCCCGGGCTGGGCACCCCCCTCCGTGCCTTCTGGGTAGCACAGACTTTTGCGGGTTCCACAGACGGGTCCCCTGGTCAGCTCTCCCCGGCTGAGAGATGCACCCTGAGGATGGCAACCTTTGGCAAACATTTGCGATCCATGAGGCAAGCTGGACTGCAGGACCTTTGAGCTTCCTTCCTGGCCAAACCCCCAAAGTCACATCTTGTGGCAGGACATGCCGAGAGATGGTCTATGTTTTGTTATGTAGAGATTTGGCTGTATAGATTATTTTAAAAAGCCAATAGCTGGCGATTGGACATCTTTTTTGTGAGATTGTCACTGACAAAATTCCCTGTAAAGGTTTTGACACCTTTTTATTGAGATTAATAACAGCCCCAAACATGAATTTAGAGTGGCTCAACCACTGACTATGGAACCAGAACTCCCAGCTCAGAGGCAAGTCTGAGAAAGGGAAAAAATCTGGCTAGTTAAATGTTTTTATGACTAAACACTAGTTGGAACTCCTCCTCGGCCCTGCCCTTACGCAGGCCACTGCTGCTGGCTTCTTTTCCATTAATATTTCTGTGACGTGTTAACAAGAGAAGGGCTTTTGAAGTGAGGATTGCTAGTAAGTTCAGCTAAGCATTTTGATGTTTTCAAACATGTTTAAATCACATTTAAAAGTGTTTGTTAAATGATGTTTTAAACCTGCTGCAAGTTTTCTCTGTTGTGGTTTGGAGTTCCTCTTCTGTCCTGGTGTTGGGGGTGGAAGCTGCTGCACCAGGGGACCTGGAAGGGGAACAGGAAGCTGGAGAGCAGAAAACAAACATGACTGTCCTGCCCAGTTGGTAAGTATTAACGTAGGGGTTTTCTGGAGAGTGGCCCATTCTCCAGCATGTTCACAGTTTTCTGGAACATGAGTCACATCAAGTCTATCTGCATTTTACACATGCAAACTTCAAGTCCACTTTCAAGGTTAAACAGGAGGCTTTTGTTTCCCTTGGGGTTTACCTCTAGCTTTTGTTAATTCTCCCTTACTCTGCTTCCCCTGTTCATATTCGTTCCACTCTGTTGTTAAGACTTTGGCGGGGAAGTTGGAATAATCTTCGAGTTTCCTGCACTCGGCGAGTTTACTTCCAGTGATTTTGAGTCAAGTACATTAAACTATGGGAAAGGAGTGACTTGCTGTGCAGTTTCCATGATAGCTACTGGGTGGGGGTTGGGGTGACGCGAAGGGAATGAGATTGGCATAAAGGAGTTACAAGGGCACTTGGACCACCATCCAGCAGGGACCTGCACCCCCTGTAGGTATAACTAGGCAGCAGGAGACCAGGGGAAGGTGGTGGTCGGGAGGCTGTCTCCCCTGAGAGTAAGGATGGAGACCTGACGCTTCCAGAATGGAGGATCTGGTGATTGTAGAGAGTTAGGACAGTGTGTTTACTTCTCTTGACCCCCTTACGGCTCCCAAAATACATTTTCATTGCACTTGAACCCCTCCACATATTGCAGACTCAGCTCTGAATGGCTGAAAATGAGGTCAAGAGAAGGTTAGCTGGTGCCGTCCCATGTGATCCCATCTGGAGTTTTAGGCCAAGATATTCTTCAGTGCTCTGTGCTCCCTCCTGACCTGGTTTGGTGTCTGGACAGACATTTGCCTCCCTCACTGAGGAGCGCTCCTCTGCAGGACTGGCCAGGGAAGGTGCCCCATGTCTTGGGGCCCCTGGTTTCTGCTACTGTGGCACTAGTCTCAGGGAAGGGCTTTTTGGGGTCCCTGGTTCCTGCTGCTGTAGCAGGGGGCTCGGGGAAGGGCTGCTTGCAACTCAGATTGATCCACCAGCTGTGATTTGTCATTTCTCCGAGGCAGGCGCTGTTTTCTCTTGCTTCAGAAGGCCCCTTCGACACCTGCTTTATTTTTCTTCCTGCGCTGACGTGACGGGAGACAGGTGTTAAACTACTTAATCACTTTAAAATTGTTTTAATTTTCTGTTTTTTATTGATCTCTCCAGCACCAATTAATCAGCTCACTGGACCAGGCAGTTAGTACATTAAAAATTGTCAGAGAGGCCGTGCATCTTGCAAAATGTCTAAAAAATATTCAGCTAGCAAATTTCGCCTTTCTTTGGCAAGCAACAGTCCTCGGCCCACAGAACTCCCACTTGAAAAAGGGCCTCTGTGTCTGAGGTTTGCGTCCAGGCATATTCAGGGTACAGGAGGGACTCTGGCCAGAGAGGCTTCCTGTGGGAAAAACAGAAGCAGAAACCCTTCTCATCACAGTTTTGCCATCTTTCCTTCTATTTTTTGTTCTCTGCTTCCCACACAACCTTGGGTCTCCTTTTCCCAAGAGTGTTGGGAGTGTTTGAGGAAAGGTGTGCTTGCTCTGGACCAGGTGTGGGACCCGGTGCCCACAAGGGCAGAACTTCACCGTCTGTCACTGCCCTTGGGGCCATGCACCCAGACGGCAGCCAGATCTCCTCGCCCTGGACATTGGCACTTTTGACTTACCCTGATGATGTTAAGCCACCTCCCCAGGTTAGGAGCCCGCTCAACCTGGTAACTGATGGCAGGTGGCTGTGCGTCCCACAGCCTCGTCCCTGGCATGGTGATAAGCCTGAAGCCCTTCCATGGAAGGTTCTGAACCACCCCATCCCACGGTCTCCTGGTCCTGTGCTTTTATCACCCCTCTTGAAAATTATTTACTGACAGCTTGACCGTACATTCTGAATTAAATAAAACATGGATAGAATAACCAGGGGCTTCCATATCATTTCTTGGGGGTAGAAATTTGGTTTCCAGGTTGCCTCATTTTCTGTCAATTTCCAACAGCAAGCCCCTTCATTTTTTTCTATGGCAAATTAAGTATCAAGTAGCCTGTCTGCCTGGTCTGAGTTGTCTGTTCCTTTCCAGTGGGTCCCACCCTCCCACCTTGCCCTTCTTCCTTCTGCTCCCAGCTGCCTGCAGGACTGAGGGGAAGCGCCTTTTATCCTCCTTCCCTCTTGCTTCACATTCACACAGGTGCCCCCCACAGAGGCCCCAGGCCCTACAGGCCCTTTAGAATCAGGGCGAGCATTGTGGGGAAGGAGGAGGGCAGACAGGTCAGTCTCCCCCATGCAGGCTGGATTTACCTTCCCCCGGCACCCAGCCCCACCTGCTCTGTATTAATTGGTATATGATTGAGCAAGGACATACAATCTAGTATTGATTTTCTCTCTGGACGCCACAGCTTTATTTGCTCACATCTGCCTTGTGTTTAATTGGTGCTTGCTCTGGAAACGAGAGATCTTATCGGCCTGTTTGGTTTCTTTTCCTGGGGCACACAGGCACGCACACGCCCTCACACTCTCAAGTTGGTTGGCCCAGCCCTGCCTCTCCCTAACCCTCTTGCCAGGAGGCATTCCTGGGGGGCGGGGGTGGGGGAAAGGAGAATGACTCAGAGGGCTTTCTCAGAGACTTCCTGTCCTCACATTTGCTCTCACGTGCTGTGATCCTTCCTAGTGTGGAAGTGTGTGTGTGTGATGATGATTGGGGGAAACGCCAGCTTTGGAGTCAGACTGGGTTTAAATCCACCTCTCCCTGTGTGTGGCCTTGAGGCTAACCTATTGAATTTTCCTGCATTGCAGTGTCTTCATTATCTGAGAAAAAGGCAAAATGCCTGCTTTGAAGGATTCTTAGAGAATATCAGTCAGTCAGCACACATGTGCCTGGCACCTAGTGGGCACTCAGCAAGCAGCAGCTCCTTGGTCAGTAACACTGCCCCTGCAGCCTGAGCAGCGCCGTGCACTACCTGCCTGGTGTAAGAGGTCGTAGCCTCGTGCATGGGAAAGAAAAAGGAGCCCCTGCGGCCAACGCTGTGTGTCCACGCAGGGTGGGGGGCATGTCTCCCTAGGGCTCACAGTCTGGTGAGAACCTCTGATCGCAAGGCACTGCTGTCACCCCTCCCCCTGTCCGAGGCCAGGGATGGCTCCTGCCCTTTCCCTGCACCAGGGAATTCACTCTCAGCAAGGCCTTTCCTGTCACCTGGCATCCCATCCCCAGAATAGTTCCGGCGGGCACCCACTTTGGGGAGTTCTATTTTTCTCTCTTCTGCTTATGGCTCTGCATTGGGGTTGGTCCGCCCTGGGCTTTCTATAACAAAGGGAAGATGTAAAGGCCAGAGGTAAACACTAATTTCCTATTGACACAACATTAATTCTCTTGCCTGGACAGGTGAATGTGCTTTCACTCACTTTACCAAGATTAATGGTATTTGTTTGCCTGCAAAGAGAGGCCTAATGAGGGGCTTTTGAATGCATGCCCCGTGGGTTGGCTATGAGGAAACAGGCTGGCAAAGCCTCTTCTGCAGGAAAACCAGCCGCCTCTGTCACTTCCAACATCACTGTCCCCATTCGGGTGCAGGTGCATCCACCCTGGAAGAAACAGGATGAAAGAAATATTGGTAAAAGAATGAAAGTTATCTGTGTCCTGTCCCGGGGTTATTACTGACAAGGAGACCTTTTCCTCAGACCTGCACATGGGGACCTGGAGGGCAGCCTGCCCCTCCCCCTGCCTGTTACCTGAAGCTCTCTTCCCACCTGTGCAACTGGGCTTCTCACCCCATTTGTACCTAGTGCTGTTGCCAAAGGAAGAGTCAGTCTGTGTTTCATTGCCCTGAAGAGTGACAAACAGTAATGGAGGGGTCAGGTCGGGGCTCCCGAAGTGGGGTGCTGGTAGAAGAGCATCAGGGCAACAAAGGATGCCCCAGGACCTCAGGATAAGAGACTCCAGGATCTGTGGGTGACGTAACAAGATTGGGTCTGTAAAGCTTCTGTTGCGTGACTCCGTAGGTTCAGCACAGCTTAAATAGGGCAAGAAGGAACCAGCCCTACCACAGTCTCTCTTCAGAACAGCCCAGGCAGATGGTAGAGGAGGTGCCAGGGGGTGGAATCGCTCCAGCCCAAGGCCCTTCCACATCCATGGACTGTCAGTGTCTCTTGAGGCTTTCCTCACCCCTGGGGGTGGAATCGGATGACCAGGCCACCTCCCATAAGGCAGCCGGTGTTGGCAGGCCCCCCAAGGAACTGCAGGCTCACTCCCCATGCAAACCAGCCACAGCTCTTATTAGGAATTTTACCAAGACTCAACTTGGAGATGGGAGGAATCCTTGAATACAGTTCCTTTCTGTCGTGTCTCTAAGGATGGTCCACTGTAACCTGGCCATCTAAGCTGAGTAGAGAGCTGGGGAGTAAAGAGAGAGAAAGGGTAGGACCCAGCTCTCAGGTCATGGTTGCAAGGGAAGGAATGCTGGGGAATTCTAACCCAGGGCAGCTCCGCATGTTGGGGGCTCCTTGGCAGGGCCAGCCTATAACAAACAGCAGGCTTAAAGCTTTTTTTTTTTACTCTGTTAGTGTTCTTTCTGTTATAAATTATACGAAACCAGACTCAAGACAAAGGGTTATTATTATCTCAGGCCTGGCTGAATTGGGGCCTGAAACAATGTTACCAATTCACTCTTGCTCTCCCTCCATCTTTCAGATCTACTTTTCTCTGGTTTGTCTCCCTTCTCAGGTGGGTGTCCCTCACAGAGGCAAGACGGCTGCAGCAGCCAGAAAGAGCTCCAGGTAGAGAGGTAAAGGAGGCACTCCTGAGAACAACCTGGGTCCTTTGCTCATTGGCTGGAATTGAGCCTGGGCCCATCCGTGGACCAATCCACCACATGACCAGAGAGTTGGCATTCAATGATTGGCTTAAGACGGTGTCACTCATCGATACCTGTAGATAGGGTTGGGGTCAGCCTGATCACCTTAGATCAATCAAACACTGCAGGAGGGTTGCTTCTCCTTAGAAAAATCAGGTGGCATTACCAGAAGAAGGCAAGGATCAGTGCCAAGCAAGCCCAAACCACAGAAGCGCACTGCGCCCTTTTACTACTTTTAAGGTAGAAGCAGCCATTCACTGAGCAATGCAGTCTACTTTACAGGTATCCTGCAGCTTGGCCACAGACCCCTCTGTCATGCAGGGTGTCAGGCGGGGTCTCCAGTCCCGCTCCCTGCACAAGAACGCAGGACATGGTGAGGCCAAAAAGGAACCCCAACAGAGCCATGGATAGGGGAGTCATATCACTATATTCTCGCTGGCGGCTGGATTGGAGACACAGGAAGCAAGAGCCACACAATCCGCAATCTGCTGTCTGCTTCTGTGCCAACCAACCCCTTGCTAACTGCAATCACGCTTGCTAGCTTAGCCATGGCAGTTATACCAGTGGCTAATGGCTAACCAGTAACAGCTGATGGCCAACTAGTCACAGCTGATGGCCATCTACTACCCGAGCCAGCACCTTGCCACGTGAGGCCGAGAGCCTGGAAACTGCTCTCAGGGACTCTGTCCCCACACCCTCTGCCCTGTTTTCACCTTGGCATGTGACAGTCCCAGCAAAGCAGTGCAGTACTAGAACTGCAAACCCAATGTTGCTTTTCTTTTCCAGAACATAGCGGCAGTGGTTTAGCAAATTTGTTAGAGAAGGGTCTCTCCCAAGAGCACTTGGAAGTTTTATTATATTTGAGCTTCCTGTAAGAATCACAGTCACAGGGCTGATGCAAGTGGCAACAAGAAACCTCAAAGGTCCTGCCACCACTCCCTCTTTCATTGGGAAGAAGATTCAGACATTTTGTAGCTTTGCTTCCACCCAGGCTGCCTTCCCTGATTTCAAATCATTGTCACCTGGGGAAGAAGGAAAAGCTATAGAACTCAACGTGTCTTTATGAACAACTCCAGAGCAAGCAGGGAGTGTTGGTTTAAATTGAGTTGGGCTGGGCCGGCCCAGTGGCTCAGGTGGTTGGAGCTCCATGCTCCTAACAACACTGAAGGCTGCAATTCGATTCCCTCATGGGCCAGTGGGCTCTCAACCACAAGGTTGCCGGTTTGATTCCTCGACTCCCGCAAGGGATGGTGGGCTGCACCCCCTGCAACTAACAATGGCAACTGGATGTAGAGTTGAGCTGTGCCCTCCACAACTAAGATTGAAAGGACAACAACTTGACTTGGTGTCATGCGGGGGACCCTGCTCGCTGCGCCATTTGTCATGCGGGGGACCCTGCTCGCTGCGCCATTTGTAGTACAGGGCGTCCGGTGGGGTCTCTGCTCCCGCTCCCCATACAAGAACGCAGGATATGGTGAGGCCAAAAAGGAACACCCACGGAGCAATAGATAGGGGAGTCATACTAGTATATTCTCTCTGGCGGCACTATACTCTCACTGGAGGCTGGATCCACACTGTCCGCAATCAGCCATCCTAACTGCAATCCGCGCTTGCCAGCCCAGCCGCCATCGTCTTGCTAGCCCCCATTCTTCTCTCTTCTCTCTGCTAGCGTAGCCACAGCAGTTATATTAGTGGCCAATGGCTCACTAGTTACAGCTGACAGCCAACTAGCCACAGCTGATGGCCATGCAATCACAGTTGATGGCCATTTACTACCTGAGCCAGGCACCTGTCTATGTGAGGCCGAGAGCCTGGAAACTACTTTCTGGGGCTCTGCCCCCACACTTGGAAAAAGTCCTGGAAGTAAACACTGTTTCCCAATAAAGTCCTGTTCCCTTTCCCCAATAAAATCTTTTAAAAAATAAAATAAATAAATAAATTGAGTTGGGCTTCGAAAATCACTATTTGCCAAATTTGTCCACTTCCAGGCACACTGTCCAACTGAGTCAGAATATCCAGGAAGGGCCCTGGGAATCTGTATGTCTGACAAGTCCTGTTGTCAGGCAAGCTTGGGAAAGTGCCTAAATGACCATCTTCTCTGGTGGTGGCATGTCTGCTCCATCCAGGGACACCGGCAGTCAATTACAAAACAGCAGAAACCACACCAAGAAAAATGACGCTTGCTGTAATCGTGCACTACAACGCATTTGATCAGTGTGTCTTTGATGAGAGGACTTGTGCCCTCTGTAGCTTTCAGGTTTTCATACACCCAGGGAAGAGACACAGCCCTGGATTTAGAGTTGGAAAACAGGGAGTTTTGACCTTGGATAGGTGTCCTCAATGCTCCAAGCTTCAGTTTCCTCATATGCTAGTTGGGGATAAAACCTAATGGCCAGTCTGTGAATCAAACGGAATAATGTACATGGGAGTGGATAGAATGCCATGGTGAGCACAGTATTATTGTTTTAAATGGGATTTGGTTATTGCTTCCCATTCAAACTCTATAAATTCTCAACTTTAGGTGGTGTGGACACAGTGACTCTTACTGATGAAAGTTGCCTTTATTCTAGTGCTCCTTCTTATATGTTAAGGGATTGTAATACTTTTGATGAGATACGGTGCTGTGTGGCTCAACTGTGAATCGCATTTTTGTTAATATGCTTTGTCATTAATTAGATTCTCTCTTATTGTTAACCACTGCCTCCGGTGGGTCCTCTGTTCCCTGTGAAGACATGCGTCAGAGCACTAACAGCACTGCATTCCCTTTTTTTCTTGCACTCTCCGTCTAGACTCTGAGCAGCAAGAGGCTAGGGAGCTTGTCCTATGTTTGTATTCTCAGCAATGAGCGCAGTGCCGGGCATAAAGCAGACCTCTCATGTTGATTGCATGGAGTTTCATTTATAACACATATAATCCTAATTTTCTTTTTAAACAGTTCACAGCCCAGGCTTACTTAAAATGGGCCTTTTCTCTTTCCCCTTTTATGGTGGTTAAGAGTGGAAGCTCCAGAGTCAATCTGACTGGGGTAAGCTGTGTGACCTAGGGCAACTTACTTAACTTCTCTGTACCCCAGTGTCCTTGGCTATCAAATGGGTATAACAATAGTGCTTATTTTATGTGGCTTTTTAATTTTTTTTAGTTAAATGAGCTAAGTGAAGTCCGTAGAACAGCGCATGGCATAGTGAACGTTTAATAAACACCAGTGGGAAGTAACAGCAGGGGTGGTGGTAGATATGGTCATTGCAACAGCAGTGTGGTGAGAGGACAGAGCATGGGCTGTGAAGTTGAACAGAATCACTACTGACTATTCGTGGTCCTGGGTTCATCAGTTCATTTCTCTGCCTCAGTTTCTTCATGTGGAAAATGGGGCTACCAAATCACACATAGCTATTGGAAGACAAATGACTGGATGTGAGTAAAGTATTTAGGAGTCTCTTTTTTGGAAATCTTCCCTACACCATGGACCTCCTGCCTTATAGGGAACAAAGAAATGCCTCTTAGGCATCCTGGCCTGAGGCCTGGTGGATCCTGCTGGAGCTCTGGGCCCTGGGGACAAGGTGACCTCAGGGAATCCCTTAGCCTCATTCCCATGACTTCTGCCTCCTGAATGATGGAAATCCTTTCCACTGCATGTTTGTATGAGATTCCTCCATAAACTCCCAACCCAACTTCTGAACCAGGCTGAAAGGACGTGATCCAACAATCGGCACAGCAGATTTTTATTTGGTACAATTTTGTTCATCTGAACATCATTAGGGAGTGAATTGCTCTAAGCAAAATAATTTCCCAATGAAAAATCTTTCTCAAACAGTATATTCTTCTGGCCAACTCATGTAGAAGACAAAGGACCAAGTTTAATCTTTCTGATAGCTCTGGGACATCATTATAATGACCTTCACTGCCATCCACAAAGACGTCTGCCCTAATCTGGCTTGTCAGTCCTACTACCAAATGCCCACAAAGGGCTGTGCTCCTGAAACTCCTCCTTCTCCTTTGGTGGCTGCTGCCAGCAGTTCCCTCTCTGAACCTTGGCTCCAGGCCTGTTGTACCTGAGGCAGCTCCAGCCTTGCCTGGGAGAGTCATGTGTGTGCCCTGTGGCCGCCACTTTCTTGTCCTCAGAATTTCCGCCCCCCTCACAATCAGGCTCCAACTGTGTTTTACATGGTCACAAAGGCTAGGACTCTACCTACATCCATCTTTAACTGCCTAGAAATTTTTTACTGAACACCACATTTGGGCCCGGCTCTGGGCTCTGGGAGAGGAATGTTATCCAGACTCACCCACACAGGCTTCTCACACCGTGATGTACGTGCCAACCACTGGGCAGCTCGTTAAAGTGCAGCTTCCGATTCGGGAGGTCTGAGATGGGGCCTGAGAGCCCACATTCCTAACAAGTTCCCAGGTGCGGCCAATGCTGCTGGTCCATGTGTTACAGTATCAAGGCTTTAGCAGCATATACAGACCCAAATGTCTTCAAGGACCAGGCAGGTGACTTCACGTGTGGAAGTGCCAGGGGAATGGTGGGGGTCGCTCACTGAACCAGGCTTGCCCTGCCTAAAGGCTAGCTGAAACTTTCATAAAAGCACTGCTTTGTCCCTGAGAAACACACCTGCAAGCTGAATTCAGCCCTCCGCATCTGGTTTAGCTCCTTGCCCGAGAGTCCAGAATCTCAGGCATTTTGCAAGTGAACTAATTTGGTAACACATACACGTCCTTCCGTGACCTCCTACGTAGCAGTTGACCTGTGGTGCCTGAAGACGTACAGAAGTAGGTAGTTTGTCCTCTTGTTGAGAAGACCTGTTTAGAACTGGCTTTGACGCTTCCCAGGAATTTGAGGTGGAAAGAGAGCATGTAAGTGCACTAATGTGTAAGTGCCCACGCCATTCTGGCATTGTACATGATTTCATGTAATCTCCTCAGTCTTGCAGAGTTGGTCATTGGCTTCACTTAACAGATGAAGAAACTAGATTTCAAGAGGTTAACTGACTTGGTCACAATGACCCAGCTACTACTCGGTGGAGTGGGAACTCAAACTCAGGATTGTGGGCCTCCGAAGCTCTCTTTGAATAATATAGCAGCTGAGTGTCTGTATATGCCAGGCACACTCATTAGCTCTAATCTTACAGACACCCTGCAAGGTATGTATCATTATTCCTGTCTTACAGTTGAGCAAACTGAGGCTCAGAGGTTAAACTCACCCATGGCCATGGTGGCAGAGCCAGGACTTGAGCCCTGCTCCACTGTGCCTTGCTGCACACAGAGACTCAGGTTAGCTGGTTTCTGGGCTCAAATCCTAGGGGTGGCCTGAGTATGAAATGGGGTTGCAGAGGTGGGATTTCAGTGCCCCATCTCCTTCTGGATGATTGACATCAGGATATGGCCATTCTGAACCTGGTAAGACACTGCCATTCCTTACCTTCACCCCCGACCTGCCGGGTACATGTCCCAGGTCCTTCTAACATCCAAAGTCACAAATGTGAGGGCTGTGAGAAGTGGGGTAGGGTCTGTGCCTGCCTGGTGGAGCTGACTGGGCTGCCTGTCAGAGCAGGACTCCATGGCTATTGAGAGCACAGGACTGTTTCTTTCTTCATGTCTCATCAGTGAAAAGTTTGCAATGTGGTAGGAAAGGAGTTGCAAGAAGCATGAATATCTAAAATGTGTTGGTTTTTTTAAAATTTATCTCAGCATATAAAAGGAGTCCCTTTTATGACCAGACATAAAAAAGGGAGAAGTCGTCTATGGCTTATGATTTTTGAAAAAATTAGTTTCATGTATGATTTCTTTTTTTTTTTTTTAATTAGTTTCAGGTGCACAAGACAAAGCAAAACTTAGACGTTTATCATTTACATCCCTCACACTGTGCATGTATGATTTCTTTACGATGGATGAAATGAGATAGCCTCGAGTTCTCCACAGCAACACACATGTGCACACACACATGCACACATGCATGTACATACACGCACACACACACATACATACATGCACATCTGTGGAGGGCAGGACTTGTAGAATCTGGACCATCCACTCTGGGCTCTTCTCCTCCTTCACACTCTGAATCCAGCTTCCTGGCTGGACCCGAGCAGGATAATGAGTGAAATATGCTCAGGACAGGAGGAGGGAGAGGGGACGCCGGGAAGGCTGGTGTCTCTGAGCCAGAAGGTCCAGTGGCAGGTGTGCCAGAACTTAGATTGGAGAAGGTTTTGTTTAGTTCAGCAAATGTCTCCCTGGAAAAACCTGCCCCGAGGTTTGATTTAATATTGACCCCAGACGACTTGAATCAGACGTGCGAGAATTACAGCCCTAGCAGAGCAGTTAGGATCAGAACAGGTTTACAAAGAAGGCAAACGAGCACAATATTTTGGTCACTGGCTTTTTCCTCCATACCTACTGTCATGCAGGGTGTCATGCGGGGTCTCTGGTCCCGCTCCCCGCGTAAGACCGCAGGACATGGTGAGGCCAAAAAGGAACACCCACGGAGCCATAGATAGTGGAATCATACCACTATAGTCTCGCTGGCGGCTGGTTGGAGACACAAGAAACAGGATCCACACAATCTGCAACCTGCGGTCTGCTTCTCTACCAACCAACCAATCCCTCTTGCTAGCTGCTATCCATCGTGCTAACTGCAATCCGCGCTTGCCAGCCACAATCCGCTGCTAGCGTAGCCACGGTAGTGATATCAGTGGCTAATGGCTAACTGGTAACAGCTGAGGGCCACCTAGCCACAGCTGATGGCCATCTACTACCCGAGCCAGCACTTTTCCATGTAAGGCCGAGAGCCTGGAAACTGCTTTCTGGGACTCTGTCTCCACACCTGCTTCATGACTTCACACCTGAATCATGTCAATAGACCCCTCTACCTTGCAGGCCCTGGTTTCCCTGCAAAGTGCTCAGGAAATCCTGTGCATTGCCTGCCTCCCACAGCCACCAGAGGGTTTTGGTCTTTGTGGTTGTGCTGAGTGAGTCGTTGGGTCTTCCCAGGCTGCTGTCCTGCCTGCTACAGCAGGGCTGCAGAGTCTCTGTCAGGACACCCCCGTCAGTAGAGGACTCCTCAATGGAGCTTGTGGCCAGGAGAACACAGAGATGGGACTTGATTCTTAGAAGCTGCCTTATTTCCTTCCCACTTTACGTGGAGAAAGACCAAGTATAAGCATCATCGCAGATTGAGGGTTACAGCTTAAAAGCAGTCTACATTTTCTTGTCACGTCACCCTGTCTCCTGGGCTCCCTAGAGTTATTTGTGAAAGGTTGGTGCCTCAGTTTCTGAGCTGGGGCCTTCCTCCCACTGTCATTTCCACTTGGGCTGACTCCACCCATCAGATTCTCCCATCCTGGGGGTCCAAGGGACAAGCTGAAGGACTTGTTGGGACAGTAAATGCGGCAGGGCAGGCTGCTAACAGCTACTAAGGCCTTGTTGATGTTTGCAGAGATCATTAAAATTGGAAGGGTCTGGCAAGCTCATCTCATTCTAGCCTCTCATTTTACAGAAAAGGCTCCGAGGGGCTGGCCCCTGCACCTAGGGCAAGTAGACGTGAGGACCTTGGAATCAGCCCTCGGGTTGCCTTGTCCCATTTCTGTGACTTGGTTCAGGTGCTTTCTGAGCCTCAGTTTTCTCATCTATATAATGAGGATAATACTTACCTCCTGGGTTTCTTGTGGGGTCAAGTAGGATAATCCAGGCCTTCTACGTGGCAGGAATTAGTAGGTGTTCAGATAATGTTAGTACTTCTAGTCTCTCCCCAATTCTCTTTTCTGTGTGATACCTAGTCCCCTAATAGATAGTTTCCCACACTAGGCTATGAATTCCTGGAGGTCAGGGACTCCAATAAATACTTCTCAGGTTTCTCAGCATCTACGACAGTGCCGGGCATATACCAGTGAAATTTCAAATTGACCAATGTCATGCATGGCTTCCCCACTCCCAGAGCACTGACTGCCCCGTGGGAGCAGAGAGACTGGCCCCCATGGACAACTGCTCACAGCTGGCATGTCTGGGACTTCACAGCCCATTTCACAGAAGCACAGGAGCCATGGGGAGGTTTCTGGGACTTTTATTCTTACTCTTTATTTTTTAAAAGCCTGTAAAGATGGGTGAATGCTTGGTCCCTTTTGGGCTGCTCCCCTCTGGCCAGCCCCCACCCGCCTCCCCGAGCCCCTCCCACACGCCAGTAGCTCAGAATCACCTGGAGTCAAAAACACCGCCCTGCTGGCCAGGGCTCCCCAAGCAGCAGCTCCAGTGCCAGGCCACAGGGCATCCCAGGAAAGGAAGGGCCGTGGGTCCCATGCAAGTCCTTGGTGCAGCCCCTCCCTGTAGGGGCCTCTCCCTTCCTGTGTGGATACCTCAGTTGGCGGAGCAGGGGGTTCTGAGATCCCTTCCAGCCCTTTCTGTGGGTGGTTTTGTCTTGCATCAGCACCGAGGAAAGCCCAGGGGGGTGGCTTTGGGGTGCAGCATCAACTGCTAGGATTCTCTCATCTTTTCCTGCCTCTGTCTACAACCTGACCCTTTCCCAGCAATAGGGGTTTCTTGTCTCTTCCTGTCTCGGGGGAATCCCTCTGAGTGCAAAGTGGAGGAAGGAGGCCAGGAGGACTTCTCCCTCCAGGGGCGTCATCTTTGACTTTGAGTGTACGGGGTGTTTCTTCTTCGCTGGGACCCACCTCCCCTCCCTGAGGTGGATGTCCTCCAGCCTGGGTTATATATTTGGCTCTGGCCCCTCAAGTGGGATCCTTCCCATGCCAGGGTCTGAGGAGAGTACCTGGACATGCCATTGTTTCTTCCGATGTCAGCCAGTAGCTGCCCTGGGCCCCGGGCCCTGGTGTCCCAACTCCCAGAGCAGAGGGGAGCCCCTTGCCAGGGCCAGCTGCCTCCCTGGGGGAAGGCCTCCCACGGCAGGAGCACAGTGGCATGTCTGAGACCCCCACGACCAGTTTCCTGGCTGCAGAACTTGGTCATTTTCATCTACCTGTGCACTTAGGAATCTGTAGAGCTGGCAGGGCAAGGCCTGGGTCCTCAGAGGTGCAAGATGGCACAGAAGGGACTAGGCCCCAGGACGCGATTGTGGCTCTCTCTTTGCTCCCTCCTCCCTTAGCCAGGGGAGCCTCCTCCAGCACCATCTCTGCTCCCGCCTCCTCCTCCCTCCCCCTTCCCTTCCCTCCTCCTCTTCCTCCTCCTCCGCAGCCCTCAGGTTTGCGTTCTGGCCCCTGTCCCTCCCAAGCATCGTGGGGAGGGAAGGGGGCTGAAGGCAGGCCCTTCTGAGATGCGGACCACTGGGCGGGCTGGGGCTGGCGGGGCGGGTGTCAGACGCCGTGCGCGCCCAGGCTGAGCACCGAGAAGGCGGCGCGGTGCTTGCGGAGCAGCAGCCGGATCTTCTCGTCGTCCGAGTCAGGGTCCAGCGGCTTGTTGTATTCGTCGTCCTCGTTCTCCGAGGCCGCGCGGTCCCCGCCCGAGCCCGCGCCGCCGGGGGCCCGAGGCGTGGAGGATGAGGGCTCCAGGGCGCTCTTCTTCCGCCACTTGGTCCTTCGGTTCTGGAACCACACCTGGGATGAGAAAGACTGAGGATCACACACAGCACACCCAGCGCCCCCCTCCCCGTTTTTTTGGAGGGTGACTCTATTTGGTGGCAAGTACACTCAATCCTTGTTTTTATAGTAAAATAAATGGCTCAATAATAGAGTAGGCTGTAATGTCCACGCTCCTTTTTTTGTTTTTTCAGAGGCGCAATAAAATAAAAAGAAATGTTGTGAGTGCAGCAGTCCTTTAGGCTTAGCTGTAACCTTCTCCGTGGTGTGTCTTCCTTCTCGTTTGCCATCTGGGGCGCTTGCGTGGAAAATGCTGAGCCGGCCCCCGGTGGGAGGGTTTAGCCCAGGTGAGGGCGTGTCAGTAGGTGCTTGAGAGCGGCCCCTTCTTTTAGCCCTACCGCCCCTCACTGAACTTCATGAAAAAAACTTCCACTTAATTATAAAAATAATATATTCTCATTGCTTGAGATAGTTGAAGAGCACAGAAAAGTACCTAAAGCAGAAAAATATATAAGAGAGCCAAATTGTTTCCTTCCACTTCAATTCGGCAGCTTTCTCTCCAGTGGAGTTAATACTGGGCTGAGCAGGAGGCTGCAGACGTCAGTGGGTGGACATCCAGGGCCCTGAGCAGACCCCAGACCTGGGTCTCAACCTGCCCTTCTCTTTCCCTCTCCCCTCAAACTGTTGCCAGGTCACAGGACTGGGCAGTTCTGCCACAGCTCAAAGCTTTCTGCTTTGTGCTGCGCATCCAAAGCCCCTCAGGAGAGATCCAACATTAAAGCTGCCCAAGTTGTGCCAGGGAACCTGAGGAGGCCTGTTTACCCATTTCAGGCTCTGGTGTAAGCATGAGAGTGACCTTTGCGTGGGGCAGAGAAGCTTCCTACCTCTGGTATCCCATCGGAACTTCGTTTGGATGGGCGTGGGTAGGAGACGGTGTTATCTTCACTTTCAAGTGTAGTAAACCAAACTTTAGGCCAGCTCTGTCTGCTACCTAATAGAACAAGCCTAAATCCAGTTCTAAACTGGCCCTGTGGCTGACTCCTGATCTGAGCCAGAGGCTGTCATCAGCTCTTAAAATTTCTGGCCGAGACTATGCAGAGGAAGGAAAAGCATGAGGTTGGAGTCCCACAAATCTGGGTTTGACTCCCAACTCTACGCTTACCAGCTGGGTGACCTTGAGCAAGAGGCTCCGCTGAGATTGTTTTTCCATCTGTAAAATAGGTAATAATCCTCACCTCGAGGTTGCCGTGAGGGTTAAATGAGGTACTACACAAAAGGCTCTCAAAATAGGGCTCCGTCCTGACAGCCATTTTTTGGCTACAGTAATTATCACCATCTCTAGGGCTGGGTGGGCAGGCAGTGCCCAACCAGCAGGAGGCCTCCCACTCAGAGCTGGGAATTACTAGGAGAGTGCAGCTACTGCGCTCCCACGCGGTGGCATTCAGTCCTGCAGGCTCTTCACAGCCAGGCAGACCCCTTCTCCTGCACAGGCTTACCTTGACCTGCGACTCAGTCATTCCCAGGGAGTACGCCAGTCTTGCCCTCTCAGGGCCAGCCAAGTACTTGGTCTGCTCAAAGGTCTTCTCCAGGGCAAAGATCTGGTGCCCCGTGAAGGTGGGCCGGGTGTGCTTTTTCTTATGGATGCTGTCACTCAGGGGGTCTGGGGCTGGCAGGAGCAAGGACAGGTGTGGTTAGCAGGATGAGTGGGGTGCCAGCCCTGCCCTGCCTCTCCCCCACGGTTAGCTCTCCACTACAGAGAAGCCACTGAGGTGGCAGGGGTTGCGACACCTCTTACATAAGCAGCATTCCTGACGTTCCAATAACAATGACTTTAACCTCTGCCGTGTCTGGGTGGGCAGGCACCTGCTGAGAAGGCACGTGCCCCAGGTTACAGCTACTTAGGGGCAGAGGGAGCTGAGAACCTGCCCAGGTCTCATGCCTCTCTGTGTAATGTTCTTACTCAGTGATTCCGCCTTCCCCAAAGCAGCAAGAAGAGTTTCCTCTCAGTCTCAGGGACATCAAGCAATGGATTAGGCACCTGCCACCAGGCTTAGGGCTCTGGGGGGGTGGGAATTCCTCCCCTTTGGACTTACTTGTTCTTGGGATCCCATTTTCCAGATCACCAGAAACCAGAGTCTGGACACAGAGGCTCAAGACCCAACCATCTGCCCAGTTAGGGCAGCCTCCTCAGGAAGTTGCTGGGCCAGAGGGTGGCTGGGCTCAGGATAAGCAGAATGTCCACGTGTTGGGTCTTGTTCAGTGCAGCCCAATGGCCCATGTCCAGTCTCCTCATGTTACAGATGAGGAAACTGAGGACCAGAAAGGGGGAAGTGACATCCCGAGAGACCGTCACTTTCAGTCCTCCCTCCTTTTGTTAATCTACCCACTGACCCTCTTAGTTGTTTTCCTGTGTGGATATGCACCAGGATTGAAGAGCAGAGGTGTAGAGAGGGTGTGTGTTTGGTGTGTGTGTGGGGGAAGATGGAGGTGAGAGGGAGAGACACCTTGAGACCTAAAGCACCCCCAAAAGTGGGTTATAAAATAGGTTTCAAGAGATGAGGCCTCCCCCCCAGGAACTCACTGTGTTTTCAGGTTGAGTGAGGGGTGGGCTACCAGGTAGCGTGACCACCTGGAGCAGTGCAGGTGGAAGATGGGAGGCAATTGAGCTTCAGGGTTTCCTTGGCTGGCCCTACTGCAGTGGGCAGCCCCAAGTTCAGACAGAAATGGAGGCTCCCTCTGCCCTTGCCCTCGCCTAATCTAAGCAAGACCTTCGAGGCTCAGGAATGGCTCCTGCAGCGACTGTCACTCTCCCTGCCTCCCAGGTGAGCCTCACCTGCTTGTGCAGGTCCTGCCATCTCCTCTACTCCCTGACGGGCCTCATGGGGACCCTGGATCAGTTCTTTTTAATTTTTTTTAATTTTTATAAGAGTTTATTTGAGCCAAACTGACGACATATGCTGGGAAGCAAGATCACAAATGCTCTCTAGTTCTTTGGAAACAGTTTTGGGGATGGGGAGGGTGAGTACAGGCTCCCCCCACCCCACCCCAGCTACAGCCAAGTCCGACCTGGCTCAGCAGCTGCTCCTGGAGTTGGGGCAGTTGTCCCTGGGGAGGATGGTGGGAAACAGGGTCCCTTTTTCAAAGGTGGGAACTCAATGGGGTCAGCGTGCATTCTGTATCCCTGAATGGTGCCAAGGCATGAGTGGGCTCTCTGGGAAGGTGATGCTGTGGCAACTTCTCGCTATGGACAGCATTTGCCCACTTTGGTGAAGAAGTGGTGACATGGTTTCTGAGTGGGAGAAGGAAGGTGAGCAGCCAGATGGACCCTACACTGAGAGGGTGTGGGCTATGTGGTCTTCCTCAGACCTAGAGACTCCCAGGTACCCTAGGAGGGCAGCTGAGATGGCAGCTAGTAAGTGTTGGGGGTGGGGAGCAAGACACCCCATCCAAACAAATCTGGGCAGGATGGAGGGGAGAACCCAGTCCCGCACCAAGCTCAGATACAGATCCAGGTGTCTGAGCTGGGCTGTGTGATGGTAGCTGAGGAGAGGTGGGCAGCAGGTGCGGGCCCCACCGTGGCGTCCCTTCCCATGCCTCCTCCTCCCTGATCTGGGGGTGCCCGGTACTCACTGTTGTTGCACTGCCTCCCGCCTCGCCAGTCTTGGCCTGTGTCTGCCCAGCAGTTCCGGGTCCGGGTGACGTACTCGTTCCCAGTCTTGGAAAAATTCCCCACCTGGGGGCCATAGTAGACCCCCTGGGAGCCGAGTCCACCAAAACCTGCCACATGGGGGTAGCTGGAGAGCAGGCTGTTGTTTGGGGTGGCCACAGGCCTGCTCAGGATGTCTGTGATGCCGTGGGGCGTCCCGGCGGCCAGCTGGGGGCCCAGCCCCGGGGGGCTGAGCTTGTAGAAGGAGTTCTGCACGGAGTACTGGCACACGGGGGCCTTCATCTCCGAGAACTGAGCCAGCGGCGTGTTGTTCAGCAGGAACGTCCCTTGCAGGTTGGACTCCATGTTCCCTAGGTCAGGGCGAGGGAAAGCAGGAAGCCCAAATCCAGGCTCCTACACCCTGAGACCCCGTGCTCTGGCCCAGAATCCCATGGCAGGTTTGGAGGGTCAAAAGCGGCCCGGAGCCCCAGCCAGCCCTCCAATCTAAGGCATCTGCCCAGCCCCTGCCCAGGGACTGGCACCCACGTCAGCTGCTAGGAAGTCAGGTGCTCCTGGACAGGTGAGAGGCCTCACCCGCGCCCCTGCCCTCTCTCCCTGCCAGGCCTTGAGAAAGGCGGCTCCCACACCTCAGCTCAGACCCCTCCTCTGCCTCTGAGTCTGGGGACCCTCCATGAGAAGTTTTAAGTTCAGAGAAGCAACATTTCCCTGATAAAGATATGGCCCATTAGAATACAGACCGGAGACTGGCTGAGGAGCGCCAGCTGCGTCGCCATTGGTCGAAATCCACACGGGCCTCACATTGGCTTTCCCTAGACAAATTGCACTTTGAAAGATTGACTGTAAAATCAGCCAGGGTGTGTGTGTGCGCGTGCATGCGTGTGTGTGTGTGTGTGTGTGTGTGTGTGTGTGTGTGAAAGAGAGAGAGAGAGCGAGAGAGGGAGCGAAAGAGAGAGAATGAGCAAGAATGAGCTCTGGAAGCTCAGTTCATTCTCAGAGGGTCCACCTGCTCCTAGTCCCCCAACACCAGCATCTAGGAAAAGGTGGGTGCCTGGGGGGCCTCTGGAGAAGGCTCCTGAGGCAGCTGACAGTCACAGTTCCTCTAGCTGCTCCCCCCTGAGGGTGAGGAAGGAAGCTCAGGGTTCGCTGTCCTGGGGGGCTCAGGCCCCTTATGTGCAGATACCGAAGACTCTAGGGGAGTGTGCAGTCTGAGCATGGATGCTTCCCTTCCCTCCTCGTGCTGGGATGGGTAAGTGGGGAGGCTGGGCTTTGGGGTGGGGGGTGCAAATCCCTGTGCCTGGCCTGTGAGCCTGGGGTGGGAGCCTGCCTGGCAGACGGGCAGCTCTGGGCCGGCCAGGTGTGTGCTCCTCCTGTCTGTGCTGCTGGGCAGCCTTCGCTGATCAATTCTGTCCTCCCTTTCTTGGAGGAGGAGGAATCACTTGTGCCTCTGCTGGAGCAATTGCCATGTCCTGTCTGTCTTGGCACCTGCATTGGAAATCGTTGATGACTGAGATGGCTGTTGATCCAGCAGTGGGTCCCTGTGCCTTGCACTTGGTTGGTGCTCAGTAAGTATTTGATGGACGAAACTAGATTGAATCACAGAGCACCCACATGACTTCTTTTTTCCTTTTTCTAATAAATTTTTACAACATACGAAGTTCTACTAGAGGCTATCTCTCATATTACAAACGGGGAAACCACGGTAAAAATCTTGAGTTATTTTTCTTTGGGCCAGTGTCCTTTCTTGAAGTTGTTTGTTTGTTTGTTTGTTTGTTTGTTTGTTTTTAATGGAGACTAGCATGCCACTGGTCTGAACAGGCAAAATGACAGGAAAAATAGTGACTGCCAGACAGATGGGTTTCTATCTCTCGTCTGTCTCTCCTCTCCCAAAGCCTCTCCTGACCATGCTGTAGGCTCCTTGGCCGTCTCACCACCCCATGGGTGCTCTTCAGCAGGTGAGCGATAAGAAGTGCTCTTCGCTGGCCTTCTCCTTGGTTTCCAATGGGAGGCCCAGGGCCAGGACTCAGGAGGGCTCCCCTTTCCCACAGAGCCCGGCCCCTCACACTGCTATTATCTGTTCATGGAGGAATTGGTTTCTGAGCCATGCTCTCTGTAGCATAAATGATGGAGTTTAATGCAAAAAAGACCTCACAAAGGCTGCATGTGGAGATTGTTTTTCTAAAATTTGGATTAAAAATAAGAAAAAGTTTTCTTATCCATTAGAGTTAGCTATGCTACCAAGCTGCACATAATCTGAACCCCAGTGCTGTAGCCTGGCCCCACACAGGCAATGGTGATTCCGAACCTCTGTTCAAAAGCAGAGGGTTTTCTGTTGAAAACCCTCTAGGCCATTTGTTTGCACAGCCCTGACTGGCCCTTTGGCCTGCGTGGTTCTTCCGATACTGAGAAAGAAGCTTCAGAGTGAGGGCTAGGAGTGCTTCTAAGATCCTGTGACTGTGCCTTGGTCACCCTTTAATGATGGGAACTTATGAGGAAGAAAAGCTGCAGCAAATGATTTGGCTCTTATTTAATGCCAAGCTTGACAAAGGCATTCGTGTTTAGGAATCTCAGGATGACAAACTGAAGAGATCTTAGCAAGTGCTTAATCCAGTTCCCCATTTGACAGATGAGGAAATTGAGGCCAGCTTGATGGCCAGCCTTGTCTGCAACAGTAGGAACTAGTTGTTAGGGACAGGGCAATTTTCTAGAGAGTTCTTCAACTCCGAATGGCATCAAATGCAGGGTCCAGACAGCTTCACAGGGAGCACTAGGGGTTCCCCTGAGTGTATGCCAGCTGTGGGCTCAGGCATGTACCCTGCTGGTTTCTAGTGCCTCCCTCCCACCCACCTTAGACTTGTCCCCATCTCGTGGTAGTCATTAGGTGGGACAGAAATCTGCTCTATCTTAGGGGCTGGGGTGGCTTCTCCCAAAGTGAGTGGTCCTCATTAAAGGGCTGTCCAGGTTTCCAGGAGGTGGATACCTCCCGGGGTGCAGGTCTCTCTGCTGACTGATCCCACCCCAGGCTTCACTCCTGCCCCCCACCTCAAACTCCCCAAGGACAAGCCAGAAAGGACAGATCGAGCCCTGTGCCATGAGTCAATTTCTTTAATTTTGACATTTGTTCAGCTGGTGTAGGGAGAATGGTCTATACATCAGAGTGGGTACGGGGAATTCTCTCCCGATTACAGATCATGTGGGAGAGAGTCAAGAAAAGATTCATTTCATAACAATTAGAAAAATCAAGGTAATTCCAAAACTTCTAAAAAGCGTCTAATGTGCAGACTGCAGCATTCTCTAGGCATCGTGTGGAGACCCCAAACTCCTCCCCTAACAGCTCCTACTAGCAACCGGAGCAGGCAGCCATGCCGCCGAGGACCCGGGGCTACCCGGCCAAGCAGCCATGCCGGACGGAGCGGAAGGTGCCAAAGCATAGCCTGGGGCCGCGGGTTTGGGGCCGCGGGGCCACGCGGGGCTCTGAGGGGGGCTACTGGGGACGGCTGCAGCGGCGGACTGGGGCAGGAAGGAAGGTACAGGATCGAGGCGGGAGGCCGGCCCTGCGCCTGTCTTCCCTGGACCAGGTGGCGGGGCCGAAGGTGCCCGGGACGGGCGCGCGCTCCAGCCGAGCCGCACCGCCCGCTGCAAAGAAGCCCTGCGCTTCGGCCCCGCAGGGAGGGCGGGGGCTGCGCTTGCTTGGTCACAGCCTTGGGGGCCTGAGGCTGCGAGCCTGGCCTTTCCCTCCCTGGCCTGCCCCTCTGAAAGCAAAAGCGAAACTGCCCGGATCGACAGGAGCGCCTCGGCCAGGCCCCTGGGTTCCCCACTCCGCGCGGCCGCCCCACTGCGCCCGCTCCGCCAGTACCCGCGCGGCCGGCAGCAGGCACCAGGACCGTGGGGGCTCGGACACTGAGGGAGCTTCTGTGCTACTTGGAAGGTGTGAATGTGTTCTGAGGACACGTCAGAAGAGCGGCAGGGAGGAAGGTGACTGGACACCCACAAGCAGTGGCTCTGTGACAGCCACCAGAGCCTGCCAGTCTCTCTGGCCCAGGAGGGCGCCCGCCGCGCAGGTCGGGGCCGGATTGTGCTGATTCGGGCCTCCCTCTGCCGGGGGCTCTAGTGTAACTTTAAGGCTCTTCCCTGGTGGCACCGAGGCGAGGAACAACCAGCTGTCTGTTTCCTTCCTGCCCTGACCAGGGGGCCTGGCCTAGGAGGGTCTCCGCCTTAGCCCAGGTCAGCTGCTCTCTCGTCCTCCTCCTCCTCTGGCTCTCCTCCCTTGGGCTTGTGATCAGGAGCAGGCCCTTCCCCCACCTCTCCAGGTGGGGCTAAGGGGATTGGTCAGAGTGGGGGCACTGAGGCTGTCCAGCCTAGGCCCCCCATCCTGCGGGCTGCCAGGACTTAGAGCACCAAGTTCGCTCTGGGAGACCTTGGGGGTGGTGGCTGACTTCTGAGAACCCGCAGATACATTCACCAGCCCTATTCCCTTCCTTCCTCTTTCACTGAAAGACAGGCTGTAGCTCCCTTCTCCTGCAGCCTGGAGAAGTCCTCAGGAGCTGAGCTGTTAGTGCTTTGCACATACTGCTAAAGTGTTTCTATTGGTTTGCATAGTATTTATTATTTTTCATATACACAAGGCTGATTACTGTACAGTTTACACTTTGAACACAGACTATGATATAAGTGCTTCAAGATATAGAAAACCTCTTCTCTATTGAACATGCTGGTGCAATCCTGGCACAGCCACCAACTGAGAGAGAAGACCCTTTCAGATGGGGCACTGGCTCCCTTTGAGCCCTATAGCTAAGCCTGGGGTCCTCACCTCAGATTCTTAAGTCCCTAACACGAGGAACCCCGAATGCACTCTAAAGGTAATGATTTTCCATTGGAAGATGATTAATACTGAAACTGGGAGAGAGAGAGAGAGAGAGAGAGAGAGAGACAGAGAGAGAGAGAGCGACAGAGAGAGACAGAGAGACAGAGAGAGACAGAGAGACAGAGAGAGAGAGAGAGAGAGAGAAAACATAAAAAATTCCAGTTTATCCACAGGAGATTCTATACAGCTTCAGACATCACAGTAAAATCTGTGTGTATACTGAGTAGAGGGGAGAGGTGTGTGTGTGTCCTGAATGTCATGTCGAGCGTTCTGGGGGGAGCAGTCCACTGGGGAGAGGGAGGTACTATCACAAATGGAATGGAGATGTGTGTGCGTAGGGAAGGCTGGCAGATGAGGACACGGGAGTAAGAGGTGCTGAACTGATTTCATGCCTAGTTCTTTCCAGGAAGCCCACATTTTCTTTTCTTTTTTTTCCTTTCCAGGAAGCCCACAAGGATTTCTTACAGATGAGGTTGAAAAAAAATAAGTACCCTGTAAGAAGTTGAAATTAAAATGATTTAAAAATATATATCATCTCCAGCCACAAAGAGCCCTTGTTCACGTCTGCATTCATGCGCTCACTTGCATTTGTTTTTCTATCCCTCTCTCTCTCCCCACTTCTTGCTGCTTTTGTCCTGATTCCCCACAGAGATCCGTCGTCATCGCTAGAGGCAGGATTGAGGACTGTAGGTCATGCGTCTACAGTCAGTCGTTCATGCGAATAGGAGACTAAAGGAAGCCCCTTACGGAGACCATGCCGTTAGCCTAGAGGAACACGTGTGCCGCTTGTGGAGCCCTCCGGTCCAGCTCTCCTCCTGTGTGCATGGCAGAGTGTGTGGAGTTCAAGGGTTGGGTGTTGAGGTGCGATCCTGAGGGACACAAAGAGAGAAGGAGACACTTAGAATTTAAAGGTACAACTCCCTGCAAAACCCCCAAACACCGAGTTTTGGGCTGGTTGCTCAGGCAGTGTCTGATTCAGAAAAAGCAGCTTCCCCAAGCAAGGTGATGAGCTGAAGGGTGTTGAGCTCAGAGCCCCTGACCTTCCTGAGATAACAGCTATCCTTCCCCTGCTCCCCAACCCAAAGGTTGCCTCTCAGAGGTGGCTGCCCTGGCCTACATTAATTCCCTGCTGAGTGGATGAGCACTCCAGAAAACCCTCCTGTGTGGGTGCTCTGTGCCTCAGGAGGCAGGAGTTTCCCACGCCCTTGCAGTCACCTGGGGAGAAATCTCCATGAGTAGATCTTGTACCTACAAAAGGGGCCATGTTCATGAGCCAGGGCTTGTGCCAAGAAAGGGGCTAGGCTAGGCAGCAGTACCCTCTGCTTTTTCAGTTCAGTTCAGCCAACATGCACAGGTGTCTGCTATGTGCCAGCCCCAGGATCCCAGAGGTGGAACAGACATGATCGTAGCCTCAGGAGCTCATCATGGCTTCAAGGGATGACAGCACTTCTTCAGCTCTGGTCCACAGCTCCCACCGTCTGTCAGATGCCTCTAGCACCTCTCCCCATGTCTCATGGACAACCTCTGTTATGGCCAAGAGGTCTTTGGAAGACAGGTGCATTCTCCCTAGGATATTGTGTATCTCAGGCTGGAAGACAGTGCTTTGCCTGCAGAATCAATTCCAAATTCTGCAGCCTGGGATTCACAGCAAGACACCACTCCAGCCACCCCTGGTGCCTCATCCTCTAACCTGGGGTGAAACTCTGTTTCCAAGACCAGCCACTGGGGGTTCTGTCCACAGAGACCTTGGGGCCAACCGGAAAAGGAGGACACTTAAATAAAGAGGAAATGACTGACAATCTTCTGGGTGGGGTAGGAAGTGACACAGAAAGGCAGAAACCCTTTCTGAGGCAGAGCTCTCCCCACAGGGAGCTGTCTTGGGCCCTTTGGGAATAGGCTTGGGGAAGAAGCTGGTGATGACGAACTCATTCTATTTGAGTGTTTTTCCAAGGATGAGAGAATGGTGCTAAACTCCTTGCCAGAGGCTGTGATAAAGCGAAAAACCAAGCCTTCTACTGCTATAGCTTGAAGGAGCTGTCACCTGGAGGGCAAGACTCTTCCATCACTGCCTGGAACGCTCTGCCTTCAGAACCCCCAATGCCTGCCTGTTCCCTGCCTTTGTTTGTGGCTGTCCTATCAAGGATGCCATCCAGTCTCCTCTGTGCTGAAGTTCTGCCCACCACCCTCAAGAACTCTGCTCCATGAAGCCTTCCTGATAATTCCAACTCACTCTTGTTTCTCTCCTCACAACTCTAGAAGCTTTTCCCTTCTGTCATTCCCTTTTATTTAGGGCGGTCATAGAGTATAGCAGTTAAGACCATGAACTCTGAAGCCAGACTGCCTGAGTTCATATCCTATCTCTGCCAAGTTCCTGCTGTGTGACCTTGATCAAGTTAGTTACGCTCTCTGTGACTCAGTTTCCTTTGTTGTAAAATCAGGGCAATAAGAGGAGGCACCTCGTCAGATTGTTTTGATGTTTAAAAGAGGTAAGGTATATAAAGTGCTTAGAACAATAAGTACTACTATTTGAATGTGACTGTAACTGACTGTCTGGAAATGCGACTGTCTTGCTTATCTTTCCTTTTTCACATCTGCATTCTTCCTCTGGCTACAGTATAAATTCTCTGAGGGCAAGAGCCGGGCCTTGCCTTCCCTGTGGTCTCCACATTGCTTACCCCAGTGCTAAGCATACCTGAAATAAGAAACCTTATAAAATCTTGGCCCCGGGGAAGAGAGACTATAATCTCTCACACACTTTTCTGCCCAGACAGGGAGCAGAGGAGAAAGTTCAAGGCCAAGAGATCCTTCTATGGTAACTGCTTATTTCATCTTTGGGTAAAGTAATACTCCAGGAGAAGCGAGAGGTCCAGTGGGGGCCCCCAGGCAGGGGTAGGACTAGAATGCAAGTCTCCTGTCTGTGTCCAGTATGTGCCTCTGTCCTGCACCTCTGCTCCTGGGTGCCCTTCGAGAAAGATCTTACCCTAATAAAAAGCTTAGACAATAGCCGCTTGCCACTCCTAGTGGTTACACTGGTGAGGTTCTTTTCCTCTTTTCATCTCTCTGTGCTGTGTCACCTGTTCCCACGCCCTACCCAGTGTCTGTGGCGTTTTCCTCTCCCCAGCCCCAGACTCCAACAACACCTGTCATGTCTGAGGAGTGAGGGTGGACCAAAGCTTAAAACAGCCAAATAAAACAGGACCCGTTGCCTCCCTGCCTCTTTCCAATGAGATTATTAAGTTTTAAACTCACTAAAATATTCTGTCAGAGCTAACATAAGTCTTGCAATCATAGGGTCTGAATGAAAAGTGTCTCTTAAAAAAGAAAAGAAAACAAAACCCCCAGCAGTCTTTAATACTGCAGCTTCTGAGAGTCCCAGAAGGTGGAGTGACATAGATGCAAAGGACTATTGAGAACCAGAGGGCTGCCCTGGCTCCGGGTACTGGGCGGCCCCTGTCCCCAGCCCTCTAGCTGCCCTGCTCCATGCTGTCATTCTAGTAGCACTGACACACTAATTCTTGGACCTAAATACTTGCCACAAAGCAAAATCCACTAGCTGCTACAGTCTGCCCCAAACAATCAGACCTTGACTAAACAGCAATTTTCTAGTTTCTTAGAAACTACTGGAAAGCATCCTTCCCCAACCTGCCAGGCCTTAAATGCAAAATCCTTCCCAAGGTGGGAGTGATTGTGGGGGCATCAGAATGGTGACTGGGATCTAGTCAGGCCTCTCCCGGGATGGGGGTATTCTGCCCTTTGGGGGTGTTCCGTAGCTCTGAACAAACTACAACCATTATTCCTTTCAGCTTACCTTTTAAACACAAAGTCTACAACTGTGCCGTATCACCTCTAGGAGGTTTGTAAGGGAAAACTCAAATCAGTCATCATAGCTCACTCTTCCTTACGCATACAAATCACTTGAGGAGCTTGAGGCAGAAGCCTGAGTTCCAGAATTTTAATTCAGTAGGTCTGGGAGAGGCACCAGGAATCTGCACTTTAACCAGACTCTCGGAGGACTGACATGCAGGGATGCCGTGACCCTTTGAGAAACAGTAGATTAGAACTTGGCAATTTCTAAAGCCCTTTAACAAACATAAACTCATCGATCACCACAGCCACCCTACAAGGGGAATATCGGCATCATTGCTGTTGTATGGCTAAGGAACCCGAGGCTTTGAGAGGCCAATTGACTTGCCCCTGTCACACTCCAAATAAAATCTGCAACAGGTTGAGCACCAGAATACGTATGTTCTCCTTGACTCGTCACAATGGCCCTCACAGCTCCATTATAATAATACTGTGATTATTTTTATGGAAGTGTAACACACATTCAGAAGGAACTATTTTCATCTTTGCTTGAGGAGACAGAAGCTCAGGGCAGTTAAATGACTCGTGTAAGATAACAACCTGTAAATCCGGGGGAGCTGGGCCTTGAATCTAGACTCCCAAGCCCCAGGTTTCCCCCTCTCTGAAACATATACAATCGATTCTCATTATCTGCAGTAGTTTTGTTCATGAACACTGGATTAGCCAATCTGAACCACTGCTCCTAAGGAAAACACGGCATTAGGTTCCTGCAAGCTTCTGTTCACATTTTTGTCAACCAATGACTACATAACGTTGTTTTACGTGTGTTTCTGTTTAAAGACGCCTGATTTAACATATATGGTTCATTAACATTGAACTCATGGCCACCAACACTCCAACTCAGGCCTGAAGGAAGCTTATCGAACACATGTATTTTCTCCATAAGGCACATCACAGCCTTCCTGCACTTAAGAACACTACACCGCTCTTCAACACTAGTCTTGAAAGCCATTTTAAACAGCAAAATCACCAACAAATAGCCCCAAATGCAAAACAAAAAAACCAAAAAACATGGCATTAGATAGACTGCCAAAAAGACATTTCTAATATGAGAGCAGAAACAAGAGGGCAGAGCACGGCCTTGTTTCACTTCACCTGGGAGTGTGCATGAAAGGCAACTCAAATTTTTCACCACTGTGCACGTACGTGTCTGTGGATGACCACGAAAGTGCAGTGAGTATTGGTTTGGGGGTTAAAATAAATTTGAGTCAGTAAGAGAATTTGCAAGTGTGGAATCCACGAATAATGAGGGCTGACTGTACATGCTTTCCAGTGGGTGGTTGTTAAGTATTAAGGACCAGAGAGGTTTCAGCCTCTTCACTGTTGTCTCTGTATCTGTCTTACTGGGAGGGTAAAGCATTGCAGGCCACCCGCCAGGCTCTCTGGGACCACACTGGCTCCCTCACCACGGTCCCCACCACACACTTCCCCGGCCTTCTCTTGGCAGAGGCCCCAGTACTGTCCTGGAGCCAGGCTGCTCTGTGTTCCTGACACTCACGCTCTGTGGTCTGGACTCACATCCCTGCGGAGGGTTCAGCCACTTCGCAGAAAAATCATCTATAGAAAATTTAAAAACAAAACCAAACTCCAGGGTTCTACCCTTCCCCTTCAGCCTGGCTTCTGGCTGCCTCGCTCCTGTTCAGGAACATCAATCAGTAGAACCCGAGCCAAACAGAAGCTAAAATTTAAAAATTTAAAGCCTCTGCTGCTGCTACTGCTGCTGCTGCTGCTGCAGACGCCACAAGCAAAATAGGACAGAAAAGTATACTTTTGCTTCCACTCTGCTTTTTCAAATTATTGGTACCTTTGGATTATCTTCAGGACTCATCACAGCTAATCTCCTAAACCAGCAGCCTGGTGGGACCCTCTGGCAGTGCCAGGGTTAACACTGTGACCTCCTTAAGCTGCTGAGGAGTCAGGTCTAATTTTATCCTATAACTGGATCCGCCAGTCCTCTTTTTTGCCCAAGTGCTGAGGTATGTCAGGAAGCCCCAAGTCAGCACTTCTGCTGGTTCGGGAGCAGACGCAGCGGCCCTGCTTTTTGCCGAAAGCAGAAAGTCGAAGCCAGCTTGCCGCTCGGCCCAGAGCCAGGCCCTGGGGGTTTAGATGGCAGCCACCTGGTTAGTGCCACGCTGGGGACACAGTGCTTCCTCGCTTTCCTGCCGACTCCCACCCCGACGCATCCTGTACTGAGCTGCCCCGAGCCGGGCACCGTGAAGAGCCTCGGGGCAGCTCAGTACAGGATCCCTCAGGGAGGATGAGGTCAGAGCTGGCCGCTGAAGCCCCCAGCACTGCACGGCCCACTGGAGAGCCTTCGCCGCCACGTTGTCACAGCCCTCCCTCACTGCACAGCACCGCACACCCGCGCCCCTGGGCCACACTGCCCCATGCTCACACGCCATGCTCCGAGGCCCGGCAGCCCTCCTGACTCATAGGGAAAACACCATCCACCCCGTGGGCTTGTTAACTTTACCCTTTCCTAGAAAGCAAGGGAGTGACAGGTTTCAAGAAACACCAGGGAGAATGGAAGCCTTGGGTTCGTGGGGACTTTTGTAGGGTTCCAGGTTCAAGCGACAGTTCAGTTCTAAGTCTGTCACTGTTGGAGCTCTTCCTGGGGTCGTGGATCGAAACAGCACAGCCTAGACAGACTCGGCTGCCCTCTCCAATGCCCTGTCCCCATTGCTTGGTTTCCAGGAAAGCAATATTATTGAGATTACCAAGCACTTTGCACTCATCAAAGTATTTTTTTCAAATCTGTATTGTTGTACTTCCTGAAACGTAGGTCAACAGATATTGTTGATTTTGTTTTCTTGACAAGGAAATGAAGACTCAGAGACGCAGTTGGAAGGTGGGGAAATGAGAATCTGTGTCTCAAGACCACAGTAATGCTGTTCATCCTGCATCATGCTGGGGAGAGGGGACGGGAGTGAGCATGTGAGTAGCCCTTCCCAGGACCCACCACTCCACGAGGACCAAACCATGCAGAAAGCATGCAGAAAGACCTGTTACCTCCAAAGAGGCCATTCGAGGGCGGGGGTTTGCTTGAGATCACTGTTTCCCCCTTTTCAGGCTGGCCCGCTTCACTATCTGAGCCCCCTTCCTGCCCTCTATCAGGTCCGGTGGCTGCAGGCTCCTCCCTCTCAGCTCCACCTGGAGACAGCAGCAGAGACAGAATGCAGAACAGATGGCACCGAGAGACCGGCAACAATAGGCAAGAGAACGAAAGGCATCACACGGAGGTGTGGAACACACTGCCTTCTTCAGGGTAAGGGAGGCTCAAGCGAGAGCCCCAAGAGGTGGGCACAGTGCAGTCTGAAACCCCAGCAGGGCTGGCACAGAGGTGAGCAGCAGGAAGAGGTGCCGCCAGGCCCCTCGGAAGAGCGAGTGCCTCGGGGGACTGCGGCCACTGCAGTACCTTGGCGTGTTTCATAAAGTCATCAATATCATCTTCCATCTCCCTAGGATCCTCTGGGGGCCCCTCAATAATCACCTCCTCATGCTCCTGGGTGTCATCGGCACCAGACGAGTCTATCTGCCGAACAATTTTCCGAACGATCTGGAAAAGAGAGGGAAGGGAGAAAGGGCTGGTGAAGCCGGCAAGACAAAGCTTGAGAAGGGCAGGTCCCCAGGAATGACGTCGGGGGAGAGGCAATCTTTGTCCTAAAGTGCTCCTTCTTGAGAGGCAAAAATAGGGACAGGTCTCTCACTCCCATCACTGTGTGGAAACACGTGCATTGAACAGCCTCAGAGGGACTAGAATTTACAGAGGGGTCTTAGCAGAGGTTTTTAACGACCAAGGTTGGACCACATGTAACTTCTATCTCTTGTCCACAGCATTTCCTTCTGCCTCTTGGTATTAATGGACATTTATACTGTCTTGATTATACGCCTATAAGCTGCTGAGGGCATTTCTTTCTCATCTATAGTAATTCGATGCAATCTAGCCATCCCTTATTCCTTCCTCCAAATATCCTAACAACCATTTACTGTGTACCTACCATGTCTTAGGATGGGAGATGAAACCATAACTAAGACATGTTCCCTCCTGCACATAGCTCACCATACACAGGGGAAGACGGACATAAGGGTTCTACTCCCAGGCACTGTGAGCAGCACCACAGGGGAGCACATAGGAGTTTTTCCCTTTGTTCCTTCTTCTCCCTTCTGCGCAAACTCTTGACAGGCAACTTCATGTCTATTGAATTAAAATCTGCTACCGATTCAATGCCTTTCCACATCTCTTCTATTTTAGGAAGCGGTGGTAGTCTGGGGACCATCACACTGCTGTCTTACAGTTGTTTGCAGGGCTAGGCATCACGGGACAAGGTTTCTGGGCGGTCCTAGGGGGCTTCGTTCGTCAGGAACAGAGTAGCAGGAGCCCAATTCAGGTTGAATCAGGCAATGCGACTATGAAAAATGTCCAAATGTCATGTCCACATTGTGGAAGATAAGGGCTCCTGGCACCTGAGCCGTCCTGTCTGAGCCCTGCTTATCCCTCTGTTAGGGCAGCAACGAGAAGCTGGGAGGTGGGTGCACCACCTTTTAGCCTCTGGTCCACCTGCCTCTCCCCAACTTGGGAGACTCCTTATACCCACCTTCTTGGTGACGATGTTGCCCTGATCATCTGTGAATTGTTCCTCAGTCACCTGCTCCCCTGGAATATTCTGAAGCTCACTTCCCTGCAATTAGAGAAAGGGAGGAAACTTGAGATTGATTAAGTGGGAGATCAGGAATAAGAATCGAGGATGAGGAAATAGAAGAACAGCAGCAACGATAGACACTGTCCGACAAATCCCCACCCCAGCAGGAAACTCCAACTCAGCAAGTAGCAGCCGCCAAACCACCAGCTCCAAGTACAAGAGGTGCCCCGTGGGGCCATGGGGCCCAAGGACAGGATGGAGCCCAGAGCTTGCAAGAGCTTTGTGTGCTGGGTTCCCGCGTAGCACCGGGAGCAGGCGAAACAGGGACAATTACGCAAGTTTTATGAAGGAGGCCCTGAGAGAAGAAGTGAGTCACCTAATTTATATTTCTATCGCACTTTACAGTGTAGAAAGCCCTTCCACAGACATCATCACACTGAGTGTGACTTGAGGACAGAAGCAAAATGAGAACAGGCCTGCTAAGTCCCAGAGCTGAGCGAGCTCTGCCATCACACAACGATGGTCCAAATGGGGGCCGCACACAGCTCTGGCTCCCAGCGCAGAGTCAGTCCCCCGAAGCCTTCCTGGCCCTTCTCTTCCAACATGTCTCCTGACCTGGAGTCTGGCGCCGTCCCCCAGCTCCTCCCCATTCACTTCACAGCACTGTGCCCTCAGCCCTGCCTCCTGCCTGGTGGTTACCTTCAAGAGGACCCGACGCCGGACCACCCTGGTAGAGATGGTCTCTTCGTCGTCACTCAGGCCCTCGTTCTCCCCCAGCTCCTTGTCCAGTTCCTGGTGGATGTGCTTCAGCACAAAGCACAGGGAGCCCCTGACAATGTGCATCACGTTCTGACAGCTGACCAGGAAGAAACCCAGCAGCACTAGGGTGACCAGGAGCTGGGTGATGAAAGTCCACATCCTCACCTCCTCACCAGCCGGGCCCTCCGGGGACCAGTGGAGCCAGGGCTCTGGCTGCTGCAGGGGTCCAACCTCTCATTCTCCTCTTGGACTCCAGAGTCCCCTGAGGACCCCTTTCATTGTTGCTCCTCAGTCTCCCACTCTTTTTCTCCAGGCAGGAGGCTGACCGGCCCCTCACTAGAACTGTCTGCCTGAGTGTCCTCCTCCTGCCGAGCAGCCCCAGGATCTGCCCTCATGCCTGGGTGACGTCGGGCTTCGATAATTTTAGCTCCCAAACCAGCTGCTGAGGCTGTCCAACTGGGCTAGAAGGAAGCTGGCAGGTGCGCGTGTCCTGGGCTCTGAAATTCCATGTCAAAGTCACTGTGAGTGACTTCCACCCTGCCCCACAATGAGAGTCTGAAGAGGGGCTTGGCTCCTCTCCTTTCCTGCCTGCCTGCCGCTATGCAAACTAAAGGTGGCTCTGCCCAGGGAAATCTGGTTCAGGGGCTCCAGAAAATAAGGCATCCGAAGAATATGGCTACTTGCATTTCCCTGCGCTGCTATTGCAGTGATCAGACTGATGTTTACCCTCTCCTGTGGGGGTGGGACCAGCTAATAACCTGGAGAGTGAGGGTTTATTTCAAAAATAGCCCTGGGATGAGTGATTTGCTCAGGTCCAGCGCAGCAGAGTCCAGCATAGGTGGTGGTGCAGTGCAATTCCCATCAGCCCCTTTACCGGGCACAACAACCCTAAACGTAAGCGTGGAACTGGTGTTGTCTATTTAAGGCCTGTCCTCAAAGGCTCTTCCCATGCTGGCTGTCAACGCCCGCCCACGAGGAGCAGGAACCACGCACATTATACTCGCCTTTGCAGAGCTGATTCACAAATGCAGCTGTGGCTGAAAGGAATTTCGCTTTCGGGATCAGGCTGTTCCTCTTTGAGTAGCAGCTCACACGGCGGAGAGAACAAAGACCTGGGATGGCACACTGACCCTGGATGGCACACTGACCCTGCAACAAGCTCACTGTGGGGGCTTGGGAAAGCTGGATACCTTGTCTGGGCCTCAATTTCCTCACCCAAAAACAGGGAGGATTAATGTGCTCTCCCCACCCCATTCTCAAGAGTGCTGTGCGGATCCTAGGGTTCATGAGTGCTACCACTATGAGTAATAACAGCAAACACTGACCACAGTGCACACTGTCCTTGTTCCATGTGTACTTCGCGTATTAACTCAGTTAAGCCTTCCCACAATCCTACCATGCAGGGTCTATCATTTCCCACCAAGGAAAAGGAAGCACGAATAAAGTTGCCTACGTGAAGGAGTAAATAAGTCAAAGAGTCAGATTTCAAACTCCTATCACTGCACAACACGGCCTCATTTCAACAAGAAAGCACTTGGAAAAATAGAAGCCACAGCACATTCAGTTTCAGCCCAGCCAAGAAGAGTCCACCTTCAGATAATTTTTCTCAGGTCCTCAGAGAGGGACTGGCTGGCTTACAGTCATTTCAGGCCTGTTTTTCAAGCCCTAAATTACATGGCATCCCTCTATCTCTCTATCACTGTTTTCAGGACTCACTGGAAATACCAGCAAATGGGTGCTTTGCAAACCGGCACCTTAAATGATCACCCCCTTGTCCCCCAACCGGGGTTCTGTCAGATGATTCGGACAACAGCTCATCATCCATGCCATCCAATCTTGTCCTAGGCTGGGGAGGTGTTAGGTGTGCTGCTTGCCCCCCACCACACACACACACACACACACACACACACACACACACTCCTACTGGAAAACAGGGCATCTGGACTCTCCTGGCTCTGACGCTGGTTCACTGTGTGATCCTGGAGAAGCTACCGGCTCTCTAGACCTCAGTTTCCTCCTGTATAAATGATGCAGGAGGACCATATGACCTAGAAGTTTTTTCCCTTAATTCCCTGGGCCGGTCTTGCTTCCTCCCCAGTTCTCCCTTCACCAGAGGCTGACTGCAGAGGACTGGTGGGAAATATTGCTCCTGGCATCCTTCTCTTTCCCCAGGAGACAGGAGTCCAGACCGGGTTAAGAGCCCCTGTGCTCTGGGCCAAGCACTTGCTACTGAGAGCAGTAGAAGTGGGTAACAAGGAATAGCCTGATGGCAAATAATGCATGGGGTGGGCTAGGGTTAAAAACGGACACGGCCGCCTGTCCTGTCTGAGGCACATACTTGGCAAGGACGCATTCTAAATAAAACCCTATTTAATTCCTAGCAGCGCTCGACAGCCAGCATCACAGGACCACTGTGGAGCCAGCTGAGTCCTGGGGTCTTCAAAGATGCCTGCTAGGCCTAATTTCAGATAGGAGTGAGGGGAGAAAAGGGAAGAAAGAAGCAGAGGAGAAAGAGAGGAGGAAAGTGGTTCCTGGATGAGGAAACGGTGCTGACCGAACAGTAAGAAACCAAACGAGACACAGAACACACTGTGAATGCACGTATTAAAAATACATATGCACATAACAGCAATGCACATCTTATAAAAACACATAAATTAAAAAGACACATTAATAAGGCGTCTGCGATTTGCTTCACACTAATATGGAGGTGGGCTGGAAGAGAGCAGAGCGGGGTACAGATGAAACAAGATTGGCCATGAGTGGGTAATTGTGCAGCCTTGGTGGTGTGTGCGTGGAAAGTTAATATGCTATTCTGTCTGTTTTGCTGCTTATTTGCAATTTTTCACAATAAAATTTTTTTGCAGAAAACACATTTAAATGGACGTCTATGGGAATGGGGAGGGGCAAGAGAATGGGAATGGGGCATGAAGATAAAAGTGAATAAATTAAAAAAGTAAAGTAGGGCAAACTGAAATGGAGGGAGGGAGGACTGAGAGAGGAAGAGGTCGGGGAAACTGGGAGGAGAGAGGAAAACGGGAGGTGGCGAGAACCTTCTCCCCATCCATCTCCTGTTCCACTTGGTGAGTCTACCCACAGAATCACAGAATTCTCAAACTGTATGGACCTTGGTGATAATCCATTCACTCCTCCTCTAGTAGTGAGGAAACTGAGTTGCCAAGAAGAAAGTGGCTTGTCCACGGCCATGCAGACCACGGTAAGACCAGAGTTAGCACAACATCCAGCTTTCTTGGCTCTAAGCTCTTCCTAAAATATGATGGAAAAAGAAAAGAAGCAAAAAACCATGGCTTTGGAGTCAGCTAGACCTAGCTCAAAGCCCACCTCTGACCCCGTGACCTTGGGCAAGTTGCTTCACCATCTGTTGTCAGATGGGAATAACCTCTTGTGAGGATGATAACATCACAGGCTGTGCCTGGAATACTCAGGAGCTCCATGCATGTCAGCCCCTCCCTTTCCTCAATAGGGATCAAGGAAGCAGACAGGTAGACCAAGAACTTGTATCCTTCGTTCTAGAGAAAGTGAAGTCACCGCCAAAATTTTTAAAGAAAGCAAACATTCTCAGCTCTGTGCTAAGTGAGCAAGAGGCTGCCTAGACATTAGGCCCCTTCTGGCACTGGTGTAGGCATCAGCTGGCTCCTTCCTGCGGTTCTCACCTTCACCACCTGGGAAAATGTGCTCCTGGACTCCTGCAGCCACTCTCGGTGTCCTTGTTGTCTCTGTTCCCAGTCAGCCTGTAGGCTCTCAGCCTCGGGCTGCTCTGGCTGCATGTGCTCAGTTGCAGACACCAGGACCTTCTCATACTCCCGAGACCCACTGGGCTCCAGCCCTTTGATGGTGGTGACTGTTCTCTGGAATGAGTGTGGGCCTTGCGTGACCTCTTCTTGCCAGGAACCTTGTGCAGCATCTTGCAGGTATGAGACAATGGAACCTTCTCCATCCCAGTCCTGCAGTCTTGGGTCCAGGAAGAGAGAAAGGACACCTGGTCACCCTTCAATCTCTGCTCTGTCTCAGATACCCTTCTCCTCCAAGTCCTGGCTCACTCAAAACACATCCTATACTGCCCATCCAAGGGACAGGAGAGTGTGAGCAAATCACGCAGTTGACTGCCCTGTCCAGAGAGGTACAAATAGGCCATCCATGCTGTCCAGGTGGAGAGGGCCAAGGATACCAGTGCCATTGCTTCCCTGGAGTGGACGGCTTCACTCTGGGCTCCCGAGGCACTTGGCTCACACCTATGATACCGTCCACACCCATCACCGCATCCCCCTCCCCTTCAGCCCCCCAGGCTACCTGCACTCCATAGACCTCATCTCAGTGCTCATCTGACAAGGTGATAACTGTCCCCCTCTGGAAACACGCTCTTCAATGGCTTCTAGGACACCACATTGGTCTGCTCCCCCTAACCCCCACTTCTCTGGCCACCACTGCTTAGTGTCCTTGGTTGGTTCCTCCTAATTTTTTCCCTGACTTCTGAACATTGGAGCTCCCCAGGGCTCAGTTCTCAGACCTCAGCTCTATCTACATGTACTTCCTAAGGGAGCTCATTCAGTCTATGGCTTTACACCCTATCCGAATGCTCCAAACGCTCAGATGTACATCTCCAGCATCTCTTCCTTGAACTGCAGGTGTATAACTGCCTCCTCAACATCTCTGCTTTTTCTAATAGGCATCTTGAGGATAGCATGGTCAAATCCACACTTACGATCTTCGCCCCAAACCTGTTCCACCCAGTCTTCCCTCACTGCAGTAAATCAATTGACCTTTCAATTGCCAGGTCAAGGATACCAGGGAGCTCTTTGACTTCTCTCTTCTGCTCACACTCCACATCTTATTTCTCAGCAAACCCCTTGGTTCAACTTTCAAAAACATATCCTGAACACAACCACTTCTCACCACCACCACTGCTACCATCCTGGCCCATATCGCTATGAACGCTGGCCTCCTAGCTCATCTCCCCACCTACCTCTGGCCATGTCAGGCTGTTCTCAAAGCATTTGCCAGGTCATCTCACTGCCCTGCTTAGAACCCACCAATGGTCCTCCATCCCACTCAGTAAATGCCCAAGTCTTCCCAGGACTCAAGGCCTGACATGTGTGTCCCCATTACCTTCCTGACCTCATCTTCCTTGGCCACCTTATCTGTAATTTCAACCACCCCTCTCCACATACATACACACCTCCTGCTCCCCTTCCCTGCTTTGTTTTTCATTTTAGCACTTAATATCTAGCATTTCTCTTTTAATTTTATTTACTTTATCTTGTTTACTGTCAGTTTCTGCACTAGAACATAAACTTCTTGCTGATAGAGACTTTTGTCTCTTTTGTTCAACGCCACATCCGCAGCACCTAGGCACTTTTTACAGGTGCCCAGCATATCGTGGGCACTCAATACATATTGTTGAGTGAGTAAATGAAATTCGTCTGTCCCCGTCAGACGATTGACCAAGGTCACAGAGCCAAAGTGCAACATACTGAAGCCCAGCACTCAGGCCTTCTGGTTTCCCTGCTGTTGCAATGGTGCAGTGGTCAGCGCATAGGTAAGTATTCAATCAATGCTTGTGGAATGAAAGGCCATCACAGGTTGTTGGAAGATGGCCTCTCTCTATGGAAGGCCAGTATTTTACTTTGAATCCTCCCAGGCTCAGTCTGTCCAATTCTCCCCACTAATCAAAGGATTTGTTTGGAAACTAAATAAATCCTTGCTGTCTTGTTTTTTAAATGACTTTCCTTTCCTTCCTACTATGGTATTGGGGCCACCCTGAATGGGCCCTAGGGAATGGCCAGTCAGCCTGGGCTTTTGAGTGGAGCAATGTGGGTGGGAAGAGGACATGAGAACAGATATCCCGTAGCCGAGCCAGACCTGAGCTCTTTGGGTGGCCACAGCCTTCTGGGAGCACATAAACTGTGTTCCAACTTTAGGGGAAATTTAGGAAGCACAGCCATATGGAAGAAAGGGTCACTGTCACTTGCTTCCTGTGCCAGTGCAGGAAGGCCAAAGCGATACCTGCCACATGTCTGTCTCCTCTCTTTCTCACCCCAAGCCCTCCTCCACGCTCAGCACAGTGCGAGAGTGTGGTGTCCAGTGCAGGACTGCGTCGGGGCCGTGGCCTGAGGGCTTTCAGCGTCTGCAGAGATGCACAAGGCTCTTCTGCCTGAACTGCCACTGCTGTCTCCCTCCTGCTGGTATAGTGCCAAGCCTTCTCATCATGGGAGCTGGCTGAGGACTGACCCACGAGAATATCCATCTCTTCACAGTTGAAAGCTCTGTTCTGCCCCAGATAAGCCCACCAGCCTCACTCTTTCAGAGCGGTGAAGCAGAAAGGGCACCATTATCAGCTCTGTCACACTCAGGCTGTGTGACCACACAAATAACTTCCTGGGCCCTGATGTTAGTAGGTTTCTAAATGTGGTCTTCAACGATAAGCACACAACAGTGATGGGGGCCTAGAGCACCTCGCCCCAGTTGCACTTTGGAGACATGGTTCCTCCAAGCCTTATAACCTCTCTCCTAAGTATGCTCCAACTTGTCATGACACCCCAAGCCTCTCTCCTGCTGGCCACACCCAGGAGGTGTCTTGGGGAGGGACTGGCCTTTGCAGACCACAGCTCCGTTCTTATAATACATGACAGAGGCACGAGTGAGGGCTGGATGGCTTCAAATGCAAGGTGGAGCCTCCAGAATGTATTTTTGCTCCAGGGCATTTAGAACGCAGTGGTAGGGTCGGCAGCAGCACCTAAAAATTCCCTCTGTACTCACTGCCAGGCAGTCTCACCCAGAAGCCCAGGAAGACGAAAGGCATCCCGTCACGGCTGCCCAGCCCTTACCTGTCCTGGCTGGCCTCCATCACCCGACTCACGGTGGGGGATTCTGTGATGTGGGCTTGCACCCTCTGCTGGCCTGAAACAAGAGACACTTCATTCTCTGAGTCCTGCCCTGCACCTGTCGAGTCCTCCTGCCTGTTATGACTTGGCTGCTTCTCTTCTGACCTCTGACCTTCCTCCTGGTCAAGCAAATCGATAAGGCCATTTGTGGCATCTGAATCCACTGTGTCGTCCTCCACAAGGTCCAGAGAGCCCAGCGTGGGGCCCTGGGGTCCCTCGGAGAATGCCCCCTCCAGCTTCCACTCGTGGCCGGTGGCATCAGAGTCCTCGGCCTTGCTGCACTCCAGAGAGGAGTCCTCAGCAGTGACCAGAGAGGGTGTGAGGCCCGCGGACCACACCTGCATGTCAGACATCTCCAGCATGGCGTCATGCTCCGTGGCCGCCAAGGGGATGGCATCTATGACGGCCACCTCGTTCCAGTACTGGTCTGCACGCAGCGGAGAGGGAAGCGCGTAGTGCAGGGAGGCAGGGGACAGCAGCTCGTCCTGCAGCGAGGAGTAACCTGGATGGGCAGACAGAGGGCAACATGCTCCAGAAGCGATTTTTGTCACACACGCTTACGTGCAAGTCCACACACACACACACACACACACACACACACACACACACGGGCACAGCCACAGATAGGCATGCACATTCCGGGCGAGGGGCTTTCCAAGCTTAAAGTCCATTGCTCAGGCCTTGTGGCTGCTGCCCAGGGCGCCTGGGCAAGAGAAACAAGGCTCTAGGTTGGGTGACGGGCAGCCAGGGAGTGGGGGCAGAGAGGGAAGCTCCTTTGCTGGACGGCAAAGAGAAGAGATTGGAATTCTTTCTTATTCAGTTCAGAGCGCGAGATCAAGAAGCCTTGATCCAAAGGACTTGTGCTCCAACCTGTCTCCAGTCAGAGAAAAGCCCCACTTCTCAATGGCTGGGCAGAAAGAAATATTGCTCTTTCTTTGCTCAAAACTGCCCCTCAGCACAGTCCTCAGGTTGTCTGCCAGGAATGTGTGTTAAAGGGAGGGAACAATCCACCCGGATTCAGGGTCAGAAACTGAGCTGCCTTGGAGGGGTCTAACAGGGTACACTGAACACCCACAGACCTCAGGGCGGTGGTCAAATGGGAAACAATTTGGTTTGGGATGAAGTAACTTTTCCTCAAGTTGCAGATTCGTTCTAGAAACTCTGAATAGGCTAACGTGGCACAAGTAAGGGCTGTAAGCATTCAAAACAGAGGCCAGGTCAGAGGACACCAGGAGGTGCCAGGTACACTGGCTGCCACGTCAGCACTCTGCCCTGACGCCCCTCACCCACGGGCCCTGAGCTCTTCATGCCAGCTCCCAGTCAGCAGTGAGCCGGCGGGAGTGGAGCCAGCCAGCTCCGGCCCCAGTGCATGGCCTCCTGGGCAGCACAGTCTGTTCATACGTCTGTTCCTGGCTGAGTCCCTGCTAGCTTTCTGCTGGGCTCTGGTATTGGCTCCCTGCTGGTCAGAAGTGACTAGGAACCTGAGTGAGCGGCACGTGTAAGTGTGTAAGGAATTTGTGTGCCAGTTGAGCGAGCAGTGTCCTGTCAGGTGGCTCCTCTGCCCTCCGCTGGCCAGGAGCGGGGGTACCTGTGACAGGGGCAAGGGGGTCTCTACGCCCCTTCAGAGCAGGTGCTAACCTGTGGGTGGGAGAACGGACTAGAAGACAAAATTCTCCATTTGGCTAAGCTTGTCTGAGGAACTGGGGAGCAGGTGTATGCGTACAACCTCTGAAGACCCAGCAGAGCCCAAGGAGGGCCCTGGGTATGAGTGGGGCTGCCTCATGCGAGGTCTGTAAGGACTTTCCTGTGTCCAGAGAGGTGCCTACCCTAGTGTCCAGGTTCTTCATTCTGTCATTCATCCCTCCCCCCCTCGTGTCACCCCCTCTCTGGGTGTGGCTTTTCTTAAGCCAAATGGGTCCTACTCACTCACAGCTCTGGGCCTCAGCTCTTCTCATCTCTTCTCTACTTCTGACAACACCATCTCCAGCTAACCTCATCCACTCACTTGTTTCAACCAAAAATTATTAATTGAGGTCCAGTTACACGCCAGGGACCATGCTAAAGGGTTGGGAATTACAAACATACAACACACACAAGCAAGACGGGTTTGCTTTGTCCTCTTTTTTCATGATGTTTTCCCAGCAACTTCCGCTCACCTGGATTTCCCCCATCTTTGAACCTGTCCTCGGTTCCCTCACTAAGCTGCTCACGAACTGTACACTCTTTGAGGGAAGGGATGGTGTTTACCTTTTCCTTCCACTTGCCTAGAACAGGACTGGGAATTCACTGGCCCCACTGACTACTGCAGAGCTCTCCAGGTGGGTAAGGGGGACACAGGAGCCAGACAGGTGACTTCATCCATATTTAGTAAAACCACAATTGCGAACGTTCACACTGTGACAGGAACCATGCTATGTGATTGACATACTCGTACATCCTCTCTTAATCTTCCCAGGAGAGTTTTCTTCCTGACTGAACTCTACAAGCCTATGCAGTCCAGGTCCCAAAATTAGGAGGAGGGAGACCATGAAGCGATAGGGTGGCTGGCAGGTAGGGCTATGCAGTGACAGAAACTAAGGGAATCGCCTTTCAGCTCTGACCAAACTACGAACAAAGAGGAGGTAGGAGACTAGGAGAAATGGGTGGGTCAAATCTTACTACAATGTTAACTCCAAGTCATTGTATGTGAAACTGTGACCTAAGGAACTGGGAAACCAGGGGCAATGGCCTTCAAACCCTTCATAGACATCTGTCCAGATATACGCAAGCAGAACATTTTAGAGTCAAGTGATATTTTTCTTCTTGTTACTCTTGAAAGTGTTATTACATTAGTTCCATTACTAATTGAGCATCTATTTTGTATAAAACATATTTAACATATTGTTTTAAATTATCACAGCAATCCTACAAGGACAGCGACATTATTCCTACTTTATAAATTAGGAAATTAGAGGTTTAGCACCTTGCTTAAGGCACACAGAATGGTCTTTTCACTAGATTCTGCCCTGAATATCTTTTAAAGATAGCTTTATTGAGATGTAGTCGACACACAGTAAATGCACAGATTTAAAGTAGATAATTTGATAGGTTCTAACATCGGTATACACCCATGGAACCATCAACACAATGAGACATACGCATCATTCCTGAAAGGATTCCTTATGCTTCTTTGTAATCCTTCCTTCCGCTACCCTATTCCCAGGTAACTGCTGGTCTGCTTTTCATCACGATACATTAGTTTGAATTTCCTAGAATTTTACATAAATGAAACTAGTCAGAGTGTACTCGTTCTTGTCTGGCTTCTTTCACTCAGCTTAAACATTTGGGTATCATCCATATTGCTGCATGTATTGATGATGTACGCATTCTTAGTTTTGAGCTGTATTCCATTGGATGGATAGACCACAGTTTGTTTACCCATTTACCTGCTAATGGACATTTGGGGCTTCCAGTTTAGGGCTATTACAAATAAAGCTGCTTATCAGTGCAGACAGACACTTTCTTTTCTTTGGGTAAATACCTAGGAGTGGAATGGCTGGATCACATGGTAAGTATATGTTTAACTTTTTAAGAAACAACCAAAGTGTTTTCCCAAGTAGTTGTCCATTTTACATTCCCACCAGCAGTGTATGAGTCCCAGTTCTTGGTATGGTCAGCCTTTTTCATTTCATTCTTATGTGTAATGGTATCTCCTTATAGTTTCAATTTTTATTTCCCTAATAGTAACTGATGATGTTGAGGGTCTTCTCATGTGCTTATTTGCCATCTGTACATCTTCTGGGTTAAGTGTCTGTTCAAATCTTTTGCCCATTCTAAAAACTGGTTTGTTTGTTTTCCTATTATTGAGTTTTGAGAGTTCTTTATATATTTTGGATACAAGCCCTATATCAGATTTGCCAATATTTTCTCCCAATCTGTTGCTTGTTTTTTCATTTTCTTCACAGTGTATTTTGAAGAGCAGAAGTTTTTAATTTTGATAAAATCCAACTTATCAACTTGTTCTTTTATAGATTGTGCTTTTGGTGTTGTATCTAAGAAATCTTTGCCTTACCCAAGATCTCTACGGTTTTCTTTTATGTTTTCTTCTAGAAGTTTTATAGTTTTATGTTTACTTCTAGAAGTTTTTATATTAGGTTTTAAATTTAATTTATGATCCATTTGGGGTTAATTTTTGTATGTGGTGCAAAGTATGAATCCAAATTCATTTTTGCATATGGACATCCAATTGTTCCAGTACCACTTGTTGCAAACATTATCCTTTCTCCACTGAACTGCCTTTGCACCTTTGTTGAAAATCAGTTGTTCATACATATGTGATTCTATTTCTGGACTCTATTCTGTTCCACTCATTTATGTACCTTTATGACAATCCCACACTTTATTGATTACTATAGCTTTATAACAAATCTTGAAGTCAGATATTGTAAGTCCTCCAAGTTTGTTCATTTTCTAGGTCCTTTCTATATGAATATTAGAATCACTTTGTTGATTTTTACAAAAAAGCCTGCCGGGATTTTGATTGGGATTGCATCAAATATATAGATCATTTAGGGAGTAGTTACAACAATATCAAGTCTTCTGACCCATCAACAAGGTGAATCTCTACTTTTATTTCTGTCTTCTTTAATTCCTCTCAGAAATGTTTTGTAGTTTTCAATGTATAAGTCTTTCATCAGACTTATCTCCAAGTATTTCAAATTTTTCAATGCTATTGTAAATGTACATTTACAACTAACATAAGTCCACTTTTAATTTCAATTTACAATTGATTTTTATATATTGCAGTTGTATCTTGCAACCTTCCTAAATTCATTTATTAATCACTTTCTGTAGATTCCATTGGATTTCTTATATAGGTGATCTTGTGTCTGTGAATAAAAACAGTTTACTTCTTCCTTTCCAATCTGGCTGTCGTTTACGTGTCTTATTGTATTGGCTAGCGCTCCTAATGCAATGTTGAAAAGAGGCAGTGAGAGTAGACGTCATTGTCTTGTTACTGAACTTAGAGGGAAAGCATTCAGTCTTTCACCATTAAGTTAATGTTAGCTTCAGGGGTTTTCTGTAGATGCCCTTTATCAGGTTGAATACATTCCTTTCTATTCCTACTTTGCTAAGAATTTTTAACAGGAATGGATGTTGGATTTGTCAAATACATTTCCTGCATCTAGTGCAATGATCATATGGTTTTTCTCTTTTAGTTTGTTAATGTGATGAAGTATATTGATTTATTTTACGATTTCTATTCTTTTACATTTGGTAAGGTGTGTTTTATGTCCCAGAATGTCATCTATCTTGCTAAACATTCCATGTGAGCTTGAGAAGAATGTGTATTCTGCTGCTGTTGGAAGAAGTAGTTTGTAGATGTCACTTATATCTAGTTGATTAATGGTATTGTTTAGTTCAACTATGTCCTGATTTTCAGCCTGCTGGATCTGTCCATTTCTGATATAGGGGTGTTGAAGTTTCCAATTATGAGAGTGGAGTCATCTATGTCCCCTTGCAGTTCTATCAGTTTTGGTCTCATATAGTTTGATGCTCTGTTGTTAGGTGCATACACATTAAGGATCATTTTGTTTTCTTGAAAAATTGACCTCTATCATGTAATGCCCTTCTTTATCCCTAACTTTATTTGCTTTGAAGTCTGCTCTGTCTGAAATTAATATAGCTAATCCTGCTTTTTTTTTCAATTATTAGTTTCAGGTGTAATCCTGCTTTCTTTTGACTAGTGTTAGCGTGGTATATTTTTCTCAATCCATTTACTTTTAATCTATACGTATCTTTATATTTAAAGTGGGTTTCATGCAGGCAATATATAGTTGGGTTGTATTGTTTGATCCACTCTAAATATCTCTATCTTTTAACTGGTACATTTAGACATTGATGTTCAAAGTGATTATTGACATAGTAGTTGGATTAATATATACCATATTTGTTACTGTTCTCTATTTGCTGCCCTTGTTCTTTGTTCCTATTTTTATCTTCTACTTTTTCTGCCTTTTGTGGTTTCAGTTGGGCATTTTATATGATCCCATTTTTTCTCCTTTCTTAGCATATTGATTATGCTTTTTAAAAACTTTTATTAGTGGTTGCCCTAGATAGTTTGCAATATACGTTTACAACTAATGCAAGTTCACTTTTAAATGAAATGATACCACTTCGCAGGTAGTGTGAGTATCTTACAACATAACAATCTTAATTCCTCCTTCCTGTCCTTTCTACATAGCTGTTTGCTGTCATTCATCATTCATTTCATTTACATAGAAGCAAACATAAGCAAATGTGTGTATGTATATGATATACATAAATATACATAATTAAATACCTTGTTGCTATTATTATTTTGAACAAACTTATAGATCAACTAAAAATAAGATAAAGTTTTTATTTTATCTTCACTTAATCCTTCTTTGATATTCTTCCTTACTTTATGTAGATCCAAGTTTCTGACTTATATTACTTTAAAACTTCTTTTAACAGTTCTTTCAAAGCAGTTCTGCTGGCAACAATTTCCCTCAATTTTTGTTTGTCTGAGACTTTATTTTTCCTTTACCTGTGAAGGATAACTTTTCAAGATACAGACTTCTTGGTTGGTGGGTTTTCTTTCTCTCAACACTTTAAATAATTCACTCCACTTTCTTCTCGTTTGCAGGGCTTCTGAAGAGAAGTCTAATTAGAAAATTATGTATTTATCCATACGGTTAACATTTTTGGCACTGTTCATTCCTTTATGTTGTTTCAGTGCCCTGAAGGGCTTGTAGCATGGGTCTCATTCAGCCTTTGTATGTCTGATGAATTCGTTCAGACTTTGTATGTCTGAAAAAGTTATTTGCCTTCATTTTGAGTTATTTTTGTTGAGTATAAAATTCTAGGTTTAGAGATGTTCTTTAAAGATGTGGTCTGCTTTAAAGGTGTTGCTCCACTGTCTTCTCACTTGCATTGTTTCCAATAAGAAATCTGATGTCATCCTTATCTTTGTTTCTTTGTACATACTTTTTTCCTTTGGCTGCTTTTAAGACTTTCTCACTGGTTTTGACCATTTTGTTTAAAATATGCTTTGGCATAGTTGCTTTCATGCTTCCTGTGTATGTGGTTCATTGAACTTCTTGGCTCTGTCTATATAGTTTTCATCAAATTTAGAAAAATTTCAGCCATTATTTATTTAAATACTTTTTCACCCTGTGTTCTGTTGGAAACTCTAATTTCACAAATATAAGACCACTTCAAATTGTCACACAGTTCTCTAATATTTTTTAAAATGTTCTTTTCTTTTTGTGTTTCATTTTAGAGAGTTTCTACTGCTATGTCATCAAGTTCATTAATCTTTTCTTCTGTAATGTCTAATGTCTAATCCTATCCAGTGCATTTTTCATCTTACATATTATAGTTTCATCTCTAGAAGATTGGTTAGAGTCTTTTAAAAATATCTTCCATGTCTCTACTTAACATTTTGAATTTCTGAAATACAGTTATAATAACTGTTTTACCATTTAAAAAAATAGATTGTTTTACCACTCTTGTCTGCTAATTCTAATATCTGTATCAGTTGTAGGTCAGTTTCAATTGATTGGTTTTTCTCCTCATTATGGGTTATGGGTTATGTTTTCCTGCCTCTTTGTATGTCTGATAATCTTTAATTGGATGTCAGACATTGTGAATTTTTTCTTGTCTGGTGCTGGATATTTCTGTATTCTTATAAGTATTCCTGAGATTTGTTTTGTTATGCAGTTACTTTGAAATACTTTGATCTTTTAAAGTTTTGCTTTCAAGGTTGATAAGGCAGGGCTGCAGCACTGCTCAATTTCGGGCTAGTTATTCTCCATTTCTGAGACAGAACCTTTCGTTGTTCCCTGTGCAAAATCTGTGAATGTTCAGTCTGACAGTTGGGAATAATTGATTAATACTCAACCAAAACTTGCAGGAGACCCTATGAAGATCTCTATCCAGAGTTGTCTGTCTGTGCAGCTGTCTCTTCCTTAGTACTCTATCTTGGTACGTCTAGCCTGGACTCTCAACAACTTCTCAAACCAGGGAGTCTTCTTGGATTTCTCTTCCCTATGCCACGATCCAGGAACTAGCAACGGGATTCACCTCATGCATTTCCCATGTCTCATGGATCACTGCCCTTTGTTATCAGATGTCCAATGTCTTGAAACTGTTGTTTCATATATTTTGTCCACTTTTTGGCTGTTTTGAGAAGGAAGGTATATTCAGTACCTATTGTTTCTTCTTGGCCAGAAGTGAAATGCATCTTAAACAGCCCCTCAGATGTGGCCAGATGACTATTCTGTCACTCTGGGGAATCTTGATAAGAATTGGGAGAGCGTAGCTGTATTGGCCACAGAATACCTGAGGCTCATTTTTGGGTATTCTTTGTGACTTTTCCACCTTGAAACTTCCATGGTGTTCATTTTAATGGAATTTCACCCTAATGAAAATATGCCCGTGAAGAGAACTCATGCACACTCTCTCCCACCTTGTGTTTATCCTGGAGCCGCTCCCCTGGTAATAGTATTTAGTGTCTACACCTCACTGCTCCCTCTCAGTCTCCAGTGGACTCACTGATCCACCCACATCCCACAAGTTCAGATCTGAGGCTCTACGTGTCCATACTAGTGCTGGTGGGAATTACTATTAAGTCAGAGCAATGCTCACTAAAGCCTGAGCACCTCATGCTCAGAAACATCTCACAAAGGGGGACGAGACCAAAATAAGGTCTGCTGAGTCTTCTAGGTTGAGTTTCAGAAGTATCTGTCTCTCTAGGAGTCTCATGTGGCCTTACCTGGGTCACCAGCCCATCTCTCAGCCTAGAGGTCTCCCCTCTGGGGTTGCATTTTGAGGAAATCAGGTAAAACGCAACCATACATACTGCTTTGGGGAAGAGAACAGTCCAGTTCTCCCCAGGTCTCTTGGGTTATCAGACTGGCTCTCTGCTAATCCAGACATAGTGATTATCCTGTTAGCTCAGTGTCAATAGCAAGCTAGACAGGGAGTGACAGACATCCTGGCCTCAGACAGGAGCCACATTCACCAGTCGTAGTCAGTAACAGTCGATAGAAATAAAACACATTTTATTTCTAAGTAGATATTAATATGTGTTCAATTTATCAAACCAAATGGAGCTGACAAGTGTAGGTATGAGATGTCCACTTTTTCCTTTCATATGAGAAATCTGTTTTACTTTTAGGAACATGGTACTTTTTTCTCCTTTTATGTAGTATTTTCCCCTACACATTTATTACCCAAGGGCCTGGGGTAGGCTCCTCTTGTGTAGGAGAAGCAAAGTGGCCTTTTGACTTAAGCCGCCTTCTATTCCGGTCAGTCGAAGAGCATATAGCAAGAGGACCCAGGAAGGAAGGAAAAGAGACCTCATATTTCTATTGCCCTGAAGCCATGGAGCATCCAATCCCTGCCCTGAGTTGCCATGGCTTCACAAGGAGGCTCAGACAAGCAGCGAGATGAGGTAAAGCACAAAGGAGGTAAGGTACGACCGTGACCACCAGCGCAGGGGGCTGGGCTGGCTCCAGGGCAACCCATCACTGTTCCTGCCCAGAAGAAAGCCAGAGAAACCGCAGCAGGCTGCTGTCTCCTACCCTTCGACCTCTGACTCCTCCTCCTCCTTCTTTCCAGGCCAGAGGACACCCAGACTTGGGATGCTCTTCCTGGGACAGGGAAGAGGGCAGGAAAAACAAACAAAAGACAATTCTGGTGCCCCATAAAGGTAGAATGGACCAAGCGCGGCATCTGTTTCTGAGTGTCTGCTCAGGCTGTGGCGGGAGCGAGCACGCAGGACACACAACCTGTGTCTACCCAGAGAGCGGGGGGTTCGGAGGGGCTGACAGGGCTGGACAGAGAGGCCAGGAAGCACAGCAGCAGTCAATCTGTGACTGTCTATAATCAACAAAGAGGAAGTGGGATCCTTTGAAAACTCAAGTTAGATCATGTTCCTGTTTTGCTCCGAAGCCTCCATCTCACTGCAGGTGAGATATCCTCAGGATAGTCTGTAAGAGCTGGCCTCCTGTGGCCCTTTGACCTCCACTGCTGCCCTTTCTTCTCCCCTCCCTCTGCCCCGCCCCTCTGGCCCCTCACTGTTCTGCAGCAAACACGCATCCCTCACTGGGCCACTGCTTGCTGTGCTTGCCTAGGAGCTTTCTCCACGTTTCCTTGACCCAGTCGGTCTCCTTCTATCCTCATTCAATGTTACCTACTCCCACCGTTTATTTATGCCCTTAACCCCAGCATGCCCATCACTCGTTACTCAAGTCTATTTACTTTCTACACCACTTATTGTTACCTGCCCCCACATTATATAACTCACCTCTCTGTCAAGTTATTGTTTGACTCTCCAAACAGAAGGTAAGCTCCATGAAGATAGAGTTTTGGGGTTCGGGGTGGGGCATCTGTTAAAAAACTGATTTATCTCCCCTACCTAGAACAACACCTGGCATGTGGTAGGTGTTCAAAACATATTTGCCAAATCAGCTGACCAACTGAAACAGAGACTCTTCCACCAGTCATGGAGCACAGAGAGACCCAGCCCCACATGGGAATTTAGAGTTCAGGCATTAGAGTCTCTAGGCTGGACTGGGCTAAGGGTGCTAAGTCCAATAGGAGACATTTAAAAATACCTGGGTCTGTTACTCTATTTTATTATTTTATTTTATATTTTATTTTATTGTGGTAAGAACACTTACCATGGGATCTATCCTCTTAACAGATTTTTAATTATTGTAACTGCCTTGTTTATAGTCCGGTAATTCTATGGGCCCGTTGTCCTGTAGGTACATAGGTGGGGCACAAAAAACCAAACACTTGCTGATGTGACTTGACTGAAACAGCACTGGGGATGTTAAGAAACCCAACCAAGTGATGGCTTATCACATAGACAAGGAGAAGAGCTTTGTTAGTTGCATTTCCCGAAGATGGCCACATTCCTCAACCACCTTCCCTACTTCTCTCTGTGAAAAGGAGTGGATCTACTTAACAGTCCTGCAACGCTCCAACCAGGTGCCCTGAGGAACACGGGAGTGGCTCTCTATCGTGGAGCCATTTATGCTGGATGTGAAGAGCGAGCAGTGCACAGTGTGCAGCTTCCACTGAGAGCCAGAGATAAGCCCCTGTGCACGCACACACACATGCCCTCGCACACAGCCATGAGATGCGGGGCAGGGAAGGGCTAGGAGTCCCCCAGGACATGCATCTGTGGAGGCTGTTGGCTCCTGAACACCTGGCCAGGGTGGAGACAGTGGAGACAGGCAGTGGAAGAGAATGAGCGGACTAGAGGTCCAGATGAGGTCAGAGGCAGAAGAGAAAGGAGACAAGATGTGATCAACAGAATCTGAGCCCTGCACTCAGGGCTGCTAGGTGGCATGTTTCAGGAGATACAGGACAGGGGAGAAACATTTGAGGGGCTCAGCATGCACAGGCTAAACCTGGCAGAAGGAGGCCCTGTGCCCAGCCCAGCCTAGAACTTCCCCAGTCATGGCCTGTGCCTGGTGCCACAGGTGCCCATACAGGGAGCATGCTTGTGAGTGGCCAGGGACATCCATTACACTAGGAGCTTGGGGAGCATAAATAGCGTGATGCAGCTGTCCAGGGTGACATATTAGGCACCAGAGGGTGATAGTGCACAGAATTAAAAATAGGTTTTCTAGGTCTGTAAGGAACCTTGGGGATGTAACTCAACTTGCTGATTTTAAAGCACAGAAGATGACTCAGCTGCACGTGGAATCATTAGGAAAGAGAGACTAGAACCCTGGCCTCCTGGCTCCCACCACAGAGCGGGGTTCTGCTCTGTTTCTGTGTCCACTGGTTAGAGACAGGGCAGACAAAGAAGAGGGAATGGAGGTCCCTGGCTGGCTCCTTCATGGGGCTAGCTACTTCCACTGCTGCTGCAACAATAGCGGTCCTCAAGGGGCAGCAGTGGGGGTACCGGGAGCAAAGGTCAGCCCCCACCAGGGGCCTGGTCACATTTGGGACTCCCCACCATGCTGAACCACATCAAAAAGAATGAGGGGAAAGAGATGGGGTGAGAAAAAAAGGGACAGAGTGGAAAGGAGAAACTGGACGCAAAGAAAAGTAGCCCACTTAGCTTCACAGAAGGGGCCCGATAGGACTTTTAAACCAGCACCCAGCTAATCCACATCAGATCTTGGGCCAAAAGCTCCATGCCCTTTGTTCCTCAACCACTGACTGTTTTACAGATGGGGACACTGAAGCCCAAAAGGGCTCCTGCCTGGCACAGAGCTACACAGAGCACTTGTGACCTGTAGGGGCAGGAATTCAGTGGCTGCCTGAGACTAGATTCTGGATTCCAGCTACTCCACCAGGGAGCCTGTCCCTGGGAGCCTGTGGCTGATGGGAGCTGCAGGGAGCCTCTCTGCAGAGAAGGGCACACCTGTCTTTCTCACTAGTGCTCTCACTGCCCTCAGGGAGGGAGTTTGTAGACACAGACCTCCCACCACCGGAAGAGATGGTTTCATAGTCTTCTGCAGGCGGCTGGAAGGCTAGGCTTGGCTCAGCCTCACTTCCCTCCAGGAGACACTCACCATTCATCTGGGAGGGTGAGGACGAGTAGTCCCGCTCCGTGCGCCGCCGGTCGGGTTTCAGGTTGCGGCTTTGTCTGCCAGAGTTTTCCAACATGTTCACAATCTCACTGCGGTCAATGTTCCTCAGGGCGGCGTACAGGTTCTCCACTGCCGGGAGAAGAGAAGAAGGTGCTTGCAGAGGGAATTCTAATTACAGTAGGGCAGGGTGGGAATGTCGCTGGGGCTCTGAAAATTATGCCAAGAGGAAATGGGAGAAAGAAGGGAGATGACTTATTTTTTTCAGAACATGGAGGCATTGCTCTTTGGTCAGAATCAAAACAAACTTCCTCTTTAGAGAAGATTTCATCACCCTTCAACAGGTCTTTTCCAAACCCTAACAGTGGTCAATTTCAAAGCATGGAAAGACTTTCTTTTTCTTTCTGTCATCTAAGAGGAATACTACAAGAAAAGGAGACTGAGACAGACTGGATTCTATTCTTTTGAAATCCTGGGTCCTTGCCAGTTGATTTCAGATGCAAATGTAAACACTCAATCTCCTCTTGGTGTTTGTGACTATGGGACTTTGACTGAGGAGGATCTGAAAAGAGTGAGACAAATCTTCCCTCCAGATGGGAGAAAAAGATGTTGCTGAGAATGAGAACAGGCTTTGCTCACCCATGCGCTGCCCTGAGAGAACATTTCTCATTTGTTTGAGGAATTCAACAGGAAGTCACACACCCTACACACATGCTGTCATGTAGGGGTCCTGGTGCAATTGTTATATTATTCTGAGGATGGGAAAAGATGGAGGCCAAGATTCTCTGGTATTGTCTTCTGGCAGGATTGCCTAGAAAACCCAGTGACCCTGAGACGGGTGTGTGTGAGAGAGACGGAGACAGTGCAAAAGAGACTGGCTCCCAAGGTCACAGCACAAATGGAATTTGGAGAAAGAACTACTTTGGTGAAGACTATTTCCTGGCACAGACTTTGGAAAGAGAAGTCTTCTTCAGCTTAATGGTACTGACTGTTTGCATTTTTGCCTTCACGGATGACCCAGAGGTTCAACAAGGCTGCGCTCTGCTCCAACAGTGAGTTGGGGTTTTCTACGCGGATCCTGTTGATGTCTTCCACACTAAACTGAAGCTCCCGGGCCAGCTCTGCAAGCAAAGAACCAAGACCAGGTGTGAGCTAAGCCAGAGCTCGGCTCCAGCTCCCAAATACGCTCTGTGGACTGGAACATCTGTAGGGGAGCACCGGAAGTCTCCCTTTGGATTTGGTCTTCCTGCTTACCAAGAAATACCCAGGGAAATGCAGACAGCTACATTTTTATATCTTCAGAAAATGGGGCAGGAGTAAGGGTGCTCAATAAATAGGTATTGAATGAATGAATGAATGAATGAACGCCCTTTCTTCCATCACTTCAAATATGAGATGAGGAGACAGCTTCTCAGCAAGGTTAGCAACTGATGCAAGGTCACAGAACAGGCTGGTGCCAGACCAGGAAGTGGGGTTGAACCTGTTAATGTCTGCTCCAGTGCTGTCTGGGCTATACCAGGATGCCACTGACTTTCCACTCAGAAGCAATTATAACAGAAATGCATTTCTGTATTTATGTTTCTTCAGGGAAAGGCATTATTTACATTTAAAATGAAAATACAAGTTCCCATCTCAATGCAAGGCAATAACACAGAATGTTTCATTTTTCCCCTCCCATTATTTTTTATTTTTCACAGGTGCTTTAGAAGGGAGAACAACATCAACGTCTAATTTCAAGGATGAGGAAGGCCAGAGGGAGATTGATAGTGAGATAAGAACGTGCATGTAACACACACACACACACACACACACACACACACACACACACACGTGCCTTCCCACCTAAGAAGTAGCAGTAGACACTCTTTTTTGCCTTCAAAAAATGAACCTTACTCTGAATTTCTGTTGTTGTGAACTTTTGTCACACTGCCTTTCAGAATGCCATTGCTAAGATTTCTGAGTTTGTTTGAAGCCCTCTCTGCAGGGTGACTGAGTGATAGGAGTTCATTCATATAAAAGCTACCAGAAAAAAGGGGGAGGGCAGAATTAAGTTATAGGACCTGTGATTGAGTAAAGCACATTTTGAGCTTTCACTTTATTTTGCCCATTGCCTTACTTTAAATAAGAGCAACCATTATTTTTGACAAGACATCTGGTAGACTTCAGCTGTTACCGGAGATTATAAATGAAAAATATTGAGACTTGCTCTTTAATTCCCCTTTTCCCTCAGCAATGCCATCCTGTGAGGAAAGGCATGTGTACAGTGTAGGGGGCAGTAGATGGGCCGCCAGGTGACAGGTCTTTTATTGAGTGTTTGTTATTTGTTTGCTGGCTTTTCTGGGTTCTGTCACTAACTAGCTACATAATTAAAGTCATGTCATTTATCTGGGTCTCAGTTTTCCCATCTGTAAAATGAAGTGAACTAGATCAATTCTAAGGTCTCTTGTAATATCAAATGTTGATTCTTTCTTAACAAAGGAAAGCCAGACAGAAGTGTAAGATGGAGCGAGCTACCCCCTTTCCATTGGCCCCCAAAGGCACTGCTTGGGCAACAGACCTATCTAAGCCAATCAGAACAGAAACACAATGGATAGTAAAAAGAGGTTCCGAAATGCTTTCATCAGTTGCTCATTAGAGGGAAGGAGATGTATGGGTGGGTAGGTAGGTATAGACAAGCAAAGTGCTTTTCTACCTCAAATTCTCCAACTCACCTGCCCAACTGAGGCCAAGGTGTTCTGATATAATAGCCATCTTCATATCTGCTCGGTCTGTCCCACTGAGAAAACCTGGGGAGAAGCATTGGATTTCACTCAGTAGCCTCACTGGACACAGACTAGACAGGGGTGAGTAAACGACCTCCGATGGATGCTCAAGTCCAGTGGCGGACCTCACAGTACACCAGGTAGATTGCTAAACCTGTAATGGTCAGGTGGAGATGCAAGCCAAAGGCTCCACCTGCTATATTCATAGCACACTGAGTCCATCGTGTCACATGGAGCTCTTGTCAGGGTGGGGGGAAGCGAGCTCCCTCACAAGCTCCTTGGGAAGGGAGTGAGCACATATCATCACAAAGAGGTTTATACCCTGTGTCGATTCACTGAGTATGCTGTATCTCAGGGCCAGCGGTGTCAAAGTCCTTCTCCTGTCATCGGCTCCGCTCCCCTGCAGAAGGAAGACAAAGAAAGGGTGCTTGGCGTTTCGGGTTATCTTCCTTCGTGGAGAAGGTGATTCAAGCTTATAGACGGTGGGGTGTGGAATGATGCCCGATCCTGGCAAACAGTAAGTACTCGCTTCTTTGGAGCCTGAACACAAAGAGTAGAAGTGTGGGAGGAGGTAGGAGTGACAGGGAGTTGATGAGGCTCGTGTACTTTATTAATAATAATAATACTGGGAAAATCATGTGGCTCTGATCATGTGCCAATCCCTGTTTAATTTGATGCTCACAACTACCTATATGGCAGGTACTATTATTATTCCCATCTCATTGATGTGGAAACTGAGGCATAGAAGGGTTAAACAACTTGCCCAAGGTCACTCAGCTAGTAAGTGGGGGAGCTGGGGTTTGAACTTAAAAAACCAAGTTTTTCTTTCTGGATTCTTTTCTGCTCAAATGGCCTGTTTTTTTTTTTGTTTTTTTTTTGTTTTTTTTTAATACTGGCCTGAGATTTAACATGCTGGCCTTGTGGCAAAGCACCCAGATGCAGAAAAATCCTATTTAGAAAGAGAACTTGATTCACCCTGGTTCCCAAACAGAAGAGAGATTGAGCTGAGGATGTATGAACAGAACCTTGCTTCTTTTCTAGTTTGGCATGGAAGGCTGATAATTGAAATGACAATAGCAAAACAACACCAACAAAAATATGGAGACATATGATCTCTTCAAAGTCCATACAATAGGTACTGACTGTGATACTCCTACAGGTATCGATAAATAAACATACTTGATCAAGACACCTTTGCTGAGCTCAAAGACCTGGGTGTTTGCAAGGGCTGAGACACCAGGGTTCCCTTCTCTGAGAGCCTGGCTCCCTGGGGAAGATAAGCAAATACATGAAAAAGAGGCTCAAAAAAAAAAAAGCAAAAAAAAAAAAAGCTATCAAATAGTTGGGTGGCCTTGAGCGTTATATACACATATGTACCAGGTACTATTAAAAGTGTTTGACCTGATGCCCAGCTCTAAGCCTCAGAAGCCTCAGACAAAGGGTTCCAGGGTGGATGCCTTTCAGACTCCTTTGAACCTTCTAGAAAGAACATCCTAGATAGCTCAGGACCCCCAGTGAACATGCATATGAACACACATATTGCCATCTGACACTGATGTTTTGTTTTGAGCTTTGCAGAAAGGGCCAGGGCAGGCTCTCCCTGGCAGGTCACAGCCAAATGTCCAGAGGAGACCAAAGAGCCTTTCTGTGCCTTGAGGAATTCAAAGGCATCTTTTCAACAGAACGAAATGCTCTATCTGGAGTCTGTGTTGGGACCTCCTCCAGGACCCCATCTCTGGCCGAGGGTCCTTCTTGGTGGCAGCTCACCTTGGTGCAGGGGGGCATGGTGATGTTTAAGTGGCAGAGGATGTGCTGGGTGTCCTCATACTTCATCGCCTTGCGCAGAAATGACAAAGCCCCGCCCGGTTCTCGACTGCTGTCCCTCACCTAAATTCAATCACATGAAAAGAAGATTCAGAGGGCTGTTCTATAGACCACCAGATTGGCTGAGAGATTTGTGCCTCCCAAACTTTCGAGACCCAGACGAAAGATCGGCACCTTTACGGGAATGGCCAAACGGTTCTCCCGAAATGACTGGAAGTGGAAACTCCGCTGCTGGGCAGCTTTTTTGACGGGTACCAGGTTCCCAGAGAGCTCTGCAAACAGGGACATTCCTTCTAAAACCTGTAGGAAGGGCAAAACAAATACAGCTTGGCAAGCAGAAGTGGCCAGATGGCTTGTCCTGCCTTTCAGCTTTGGTCTTTCCTTCTCCACACACCCCCTTTCTACAGCGTGAGGCACAGTGGGTGTGCTCTGAGAAATCCCTAGTTGTATCGGAAAAGGTTGTTTCCCAGGTTATGCTTCCTCACTGGAAAGAGTTTATAATAAGCAGGACCCTCCATGTATCTTTGTGTAGTTGATGAGGGTCGCTGTCAGAGTGTTCTAGAACTCTGCCAGGATATCAGCGCTTATTATGACACATCACTGGGCCCACAGTGGCTCCTCACCTTAGGTGAAACTTCCTTAGGATGCTTCTCAAGAGGGGAGCAAAGAGACACAACCTGGGACCCTCCGCCAACCCCTTTTCCCCCCACAGGAGGATTTTCTGACTGCTTTGGATCACAGTATCCTGGAGAAAACAAACCACGAGTGCCCTGTCCTAGCTCCAGGAGCTTTGCCTCACTGTGAGAGAGGAAGGCCTGCGAGGGCTCAGCAACAAGGGACCCAGGTGCTGTACCTCTATGTCCCTGCTCCGGGCCACCTCAACAAAGTTCTCGTGCTGCTCGAGGGTCTTGTCCACTTTATCATCTGTCATGCAGTAGCAGCGCAGCCGCCCTTCTCGGGGGTCATTCATCTTGGCGAAAATGACGAACTTGGCCATGTAGGGCACTGCCGTCAGCTCCTTGTACAGCAGAGTGGCAAAGTTCACAGCCTCAGCAGTCCGAGGACAGTCTGACAGCCAAAACCTGGAAAGAGGGATAATTGTAATCATGTTCCTAAATGCCCGATGGACAGCTTCATTTCCATCCAGACAGGAGCAACGTGTGACCAAGCGTTGGCCCCTCTAACACTCCTGGAGGTCACGGCAGGGCTTTTAAGTGGAGAGGAGCCGCGGAGGATGCTCAGGTTCGAGCCTGGGATGGGCAGGGCAGGGCATGAGGACGGCTACCTGCACTGACCCCTCAGTGCACGGCCCTGGAGCCCCCTGGGCTGGGCTGGGATGCATCTCACCTGGCAGAGACGTTGGTGGTGAAGGTGGCACACTCGTTGGCATACACGAGCTTGGTTGTTCCTGTTATATCTTCCCATTGGGCTTGATCTGTTCCTCCTGCAACAAGAGCAGAAACGGGCTGAGGACAGTCTTCAGAACATAGGCACAGAGCTTGCCTAAATAGTAAAGGCTAAGCGAGCAAGAGCAGAGATGGGCACGTCTAGATGCGGCCTTGAGTGCACCTATTCTCCCATACTCTCCTCCTCCTAGCAACCTGGAGCACTCCTCCTCTAGGGAACAGAGGGCTCTGCCACGGAGTGCGTGGACTCTACCCAGATGCATCACCCTTCCATCCATTTGAAGAGCACATCACCGGGAGAAGCCAACAAAACACGGGATGATTGTTAGCTTTCCCTTCTCCTGTCGCCCCCTAGTGTGGTCAGAAGGAGGACAGAAGATATGACAGAGGCCAGGGGGCACCTCTCACCAATGACACTGCAGAGCAGGCGCAGGCTGGTGGTGTCTCCCTCCCCACTGTCCCGTGGATTGTCCGTCCAGGAAGGAGGGAGCGGGATCCGAAGCCCGATGGGGCGGTGGAACTTCCGGCGCCGTGGCTCCACAGTGACAATGGGGCTGAACGTGGCTTGGTTGCCCAGGAGTTTGGTGACTAGTTCATCTGGTACAGGCTGGGCCTGCAAAGTGCCAAACGGGGGACACTCATCCCCAGAACAACCCAGCTCATGAACAGGAGGCAGCACCATCCTCTAAGGGAGAGTGGGCTGTCTATGCAGAGTGAAAACGCTCCGGGAGTAGGGGGGTGTCCCCTGACAGTTGACCACAGGGCCTGCTTCAGGTCTGACATGACTGCTTGGCCCTCCTTTCTGAGCACTTTCTCCCCCTTCCCCCACTGCTCCTCATTCCTGGGATGGTACCATCTTTACTCAGCATGAGGTACCCGTCCAGAAAGCCATGTGGATTAATGCATTATCTGGGGTTTTCTGAAACCCACCCAACTTTCTTTTGAGCTTTAAGATCAAATCTCTCCCTCAACTTTTCAGGCGTTGGACAAAAATGGGGATGTCCAGGGGACAACGGTCCTTTTCCTGAGGCCCTGAACTCCTTCCACCTTCCATGAACTGTCTGAGTGGTGGTAGGGGCACCCCAACTGGTGAGGAGAGGAGGGCTGTGTCACCTGCAGAGCCAGCTTCACTTTCTTGGTGACAGCATTTTCTGGGAATGTCGCCTGCACCAGGGGGACCAGCTTGCTCCTCAGAGAGCCTCCTTCAGGGCCAATGGTGTCATAGTCCTGGCAGAGCCGTGACATGATCACGAAGTACAGGGGGAAGTCCGTGGTGATGATGCGGCAGACCCTCTTCTTCTCCAGCTCTTCCAGACTCCCTAGCTCTGGAAGCACACGGCATGGTGGCGCCAGCCCGGTCATGCTGAGTGAGGGGTCCAGAGACCCCTCAAGCCCAGCTTCCAGGCATGCCCCCTCCCCAGGACCCAACAATGGGGCTGAGCTGCCTGGAGGGAGAAATCTCTGGATCCAAAAGGTCCAGCAGAAGGAGATGCAGGTGGCAGTCAGGGGCCAGGTGCTTACTCAGATGCCCTAAGGACTGGGAACTGGACCTCATGGGGCCATCTCTAGTCTCTCAGGGCTCCCCAAACTCCAGGTGGCCCTGGCGGCCCACCCCAAAAGTGCAACCTCAAATCCCATCTTCCAGAAGGAGGGCACCCGCTCTGGGATCCCGGGGTCTCCGTTACCTTCGTCCATCCCGTTGAGGATCTGATCCAGGTAGCTTTCTCCATAGCGGCTTTTGTGTTCCTTCCACACAGAGCCGTTTTCACTCCGCAGCACCACGAGCTCACGGTCCCCGCGGCCGTGGGAGGCAAAGTGGGGGATCTCCACAATCACAGGGCTGAGGGGACAGAGCAAATGGTGGGGAGATATCTGGATGTGGGTGTTCACAGCTTGCGGGCAGGTGGCCAGCGGCAAAGGGAGGGAAGCACAGGTGGGGCAGGGCAGTTGGTTCCTGCCTGGAGCAGGAAGGGGTACCGTAGCCCCAGCGGGGGCCCCAGCTGTGGGCAGGTCCCAACAGTGGAACAGATCTATGCAGTTTTCCTGTCACTCACCACCATGCCCCTATCTCATTCCTCAAGGCTGAGGCTCAGCCAAATAACCTTGCCCTTGGACCCGATCTTCGGAACTGGCCTGAAATCTCTAGACAGGGGACTGAAGCTCTCTGAGCCTCAGCTTCCTCTTCCATCAATCAGCGATAATGGCATGTCTTTTGCAGGCAGGCTTTGAGGAGTCCATTTAAAATGGAAAATTAACCCGAAAGCCTTCTGCAGGCTGCTTTACAAATGGTAGATGAAGGCTCGGAAGTGGGGACAGGCAGTGGATGGAGATGGGAAGGCAGGGCCTCCGGGGTAAGATCTGTCCCGAAGTTACAGCCATGGTGCCTGAAGCATAACAAAGCTCCTAGTAGAAGCCCAGCCTGCCTCAGACGGGGTGAGGAACGGGACTCTGAAGCCCATTGATCTTGCCGTCCTTGGGGGCAATGCTGTAAAGCTGTCTTCTGTAAGACCATTTCCGAGCTGAAATAATTAAACCCTTGGGGGCCCCCAAAGTAGCCCTGTCTTCTCCGTCCCTTCTCTGGTGTCATACAAGATTTGAGGGTATTAAGCTCCACCTGGCCTATGGACTCCTTGGTGTACCAAAGAAAAGGCAGTGAAAAGGGGAATGAGAGCTCTGGGTTCTGTTCCTGTCAGGATAGTAACGAGGTGAGATGGGGCTCTAGGGCTTGCCTCACCCTCTGCCCTATGGCTAGATGGTTCTGGGTAGTTGCTGCTGAGGTGGCAGTAATGGACCAGCAGGGCAGGGACAGGTTAGGGGCACGCTGCACACGCACACACAGAGAAAGAGAGAGCCCTCTTACCTCAAGAACTGGGCCCCCGTGGGCCCCAGTGCAATGATCCTGCTGGCCAGGCCTTCCTCCTCGGCCAGTGGGGGTGGTGTGCTCAGCTTCTGCGGCTTGACCAGGCGGCAGGTGATGCGAGTGGGGGCGGCACACGTCCGCGGTGGGATCACCACCCTCAGGCCGTTGTGACGGCTCCCCCTCATAGAGCCTCCCCGGGCGTCCACCATGAAGCTCACCAGAAACCTAGGGCACAGGCAGATCCATGTTGGGCCTCTGTGCACTGTCTCTGAGACAGGGAAGGTGTGGGCCCGGATCCCTGTCACAGGGGTCACTCACCCTGTGTGGACGGGGCTGGCCACCGGGCTGATGTTATCTGAGGTCTCCGTGGCTGGGCTGCTGGGGATGAGCGAGTCTTCATCATACTCTTTAGAGGCCTGAGGAGGAGAGAAAGGCCACTGTCCCACTGCCTCCCAGGCCACAGGGGCTGGTCCAAGGCCAGCTGATATTGTGCCCGGCAGGGGAGGCTCAGGAGCACCTCCTAGCCAGAAACATGTGGACCAATGGAGGCAGTCCTCGCACACACTCACCACTGGCCCTTTTGGGACAAGGCATGCCTGAAGTCTAAAAGGAAGCATGGGCTTCTTCCTGCCGTCATGGCTGCTCCTTGGCTCAAGACCCTGGGATAGAGCCCCGGAACACATGCAGCGGGTCCTCACTCCACTCTGGCTTCAGTCGTACGTCCTGCACCCACGGCTGACCTACCCACCCTGCTCTCCAGCTATGTACTTCAGCATGAAACCTCTGCTCTACGTGGCTTGCTGTTCACACTAGAACTGGCAATGGACTCTGCACCACCACCTACTTGCTGTTTAGTTTTGGGCGAGCTACTTGCCCTGTAGGCACCTGAGGTACATGAGATGAATGGAATAGATCCTTGCCCTTGGGGGGCTTCCTGTTTCCTCATCTGCAAACGAGATGGTACCCTGTCCCACAGTAGCATTGCAATTGTCGGGTCATGGGGCCGCCTCACACAGGGTTGTATACATCGCAGGGACGCATGAAAATTAGCAGGGTCTGAATCTGGCCCGGGCCCCCTCCAGGTTTTTTCTTAACTCTGCTCTTACTCATGCTTTCCCATCGGTGCAGATGCCCTGCCCTCTCCTTCGCTTGTCCAATTCCATTCACTTTTTTCACATCTCTCTTCCTTCATGAATCTTTCCTGTTGAGTCTAATCTGGATAAACTCACACCACACAGTTGAACACTTTGATATTTATCCTTCCTGCATTCTGTGTTAACTGGTTTCTCATATCTGAGTACACCAGTTGGACCATAAGCTCCTAGAGGCAGGTATGGGTCTCATAGTCCACATAGTAGGACTCCAGTAAACACCTGCTGAGTTGAGTTCATGATGTAAATGAAGAGTCAAAGAGAATGGGTTGGTCAAAGGACAGCAGGACCGGTCCACTTGGCAGCTTTCTCATCTCTGTCTTTGGAAGCATTCAGGGAGTGTGCCTCTGCAGTCCTGGGGCTGTATCTGACCATATCTGCCAGGTGCCACTCAGTGAGTCACACCAACATCCATCACTATGCTACGCCCAGCAAGGAGTAGCTGGTTGGACAGCTTCACAGCCGGCTTATCCCTGTACGCCATTTGGGTCCAGGTTATGGCTGCTGAGTTCCAACACACACCCTTTCAAGTGGCAGAGGAAGAGGTCAGCCTTTGCTGGGACACAAACACACTTAGGTCAGTTATCAGGGCTTGGGCAGTCATTTCCAGCCTCCAAACACCACATTGCTTTCTTTTTATCCTAGAAAGCCCCCTCACCCTGGAAAAAAGTGCCAAATGGCATAAAATTAAAATATGGGGAATTAATTTTTTTTAATCTCTTTTTGGGACAAATTCAGGTGGCAACCAGGGAAGCCACAAAATAGGATAGTATAATGAATAACAGCCCCCACTGGGAACGTTCTCTCTGACACCCTTTTCTTTCTGTATTGGCATTTTAAGCTTCCAATAATCCTTTGAGGAAGGTGAGGCAGAAACTGTTCCCTTTTTTACAGATGTAGAAGAAAACGAGTGCATAGTTCCATGACTTGCCATAGTTTCTGGCAGGGACAGGCTACAGTCTCCAGCTCCCTCTCCAGCACTGCGACCCACTGCCCTCATGGGTGCAGACCGCGTGTGTACAGGGGTGGTGGCCATGAGAACATGGGCGGTGAAGCCAAACTTCTAGTGTCAGTTCTCAGTCTCACTCGTTACCGGGCCAGTGTAGTGATGTTTCACAAGCCGTGGGCTGCAAGCCGTGGCCTCGCTGAGACTCCTATCAGTCATATCTGGGATAATGAGACTATGACAGCACTACAAAAAGCACATGGAATCACGGATCTGCAAGGCTTGGTAAATGTTACAAGGTTTACAACTCTTAGTTCCTATCATTCTGCAGATCTTCTCAAAGTAATTGTTGTCTGGGGGTCCCCATTCTCTGCAAAAAGGAAAATAAGAGAAATGATGCTTCTTACTTGTTCTTGATCTTCTGATCTGATCACCACTGTCTCGGGTGTGACACACGGAATCCTGGGGATGGCTGGAGATTCTACCCTGTGTGCCAAGAATATTGGGAAGTCAAAGAGATGATCCTCTAAGTAGCCCCCCGTCTTCTATGGGAGGCCTACCTCTGTACCCCTGTAATAACATACCCAATCTGCCCCTCTCACTGTAGCACATGCAATACAACTCAACCTCTACGCACTGACTAACCTCTGCCCTTCATCTCAAAGCCTTTCCCGAGAGTGCCCTGTTCTTCACAACCTCGCCAAAGGAACTGCCTCCTCCACAAATCTTCTCCCGCATTCATCACCCCAATTCTTATCCTGCATTGCTACTCTGCAAACACGTCTTGGTGTTTGTTTGATCCTACCAAATAAATCTGCAAGTTCTTTACGGTCAGGAGCCAAGTCTCATATTTCTTTCTAATTGATGTTCAATAAATACTAATTGATTACATACTCTGGTCATTTCACCTCCCACTTGTTCCACTGTCCTGTTTTGTATAAGCCATGGGACTAAGCTGGCACACATCTGTCTCTTCAGAAAACATCGAGGGCCCAGTGTTTCTACGCAGTTGTCAATTTTAGATTTATGTGCAAAATATCCCTGTGTACTAATGTACCTATAGCAGAATAACTCAGAGCATCACAGGGAGGAATGAGAAATGTGTTCCAGGCAAACACAGACCCTTTGTGGGTTTCCCCTAATGGACCGCACTGACAGGGAGATGTGGTCAGTGATTGAGTTTAGTGTGCCAATGTGTATTTTAGAGTTTCTAATGTGTATTTTCCTCAGTGGATTTTTTCTGGTGAGAAGCTGAGACTGCATGAAAGGGAGAGGGGGTGTGCATATGAGACGGTGAATGAGGGGAGGAAGGAAGTTGGGAGGCAAGGATACCGGAAAAGGAAGGGAGACATTCCCAGACAGCATGCTGTAGGGAAGGCCTCCATGCCCCCGCTTAGCGGTCAAGGACAGAGCTAATTTATCCTAAGGTGCTGGACCCACGTCCAACCCAGCAGCGTTCTATCCTTGTCAGTGGCACATGCAGGGCGGGGCCTTCTTGTGACTTTTCCTGGCTCTGGAACCCTCCTACTCTGAGTTCCAGGGCTGGACCTCAGCCATTCCCGCTGTGAGCACTTCTTACACTTGGTCTAGCTTCGGCACAAAATCCAGCAGCTCTTTCTCTTCATCTATATCCCTGGATTCCTGCTTCTCAGCCTTGGAGCCAACAAGTTCTTCCCCTGAAACCACACAAGTTTAAGTGAGTGACACGATGGAGATTTCCTCTTTCTTTTTAAAAAGCTTTGCCTGGTCCTCTCAATGCTGAGGAGTAGAGGAAGGTCTCTGATGCTTGAGGGGGATCATTAGCAACGTCTTTGACTAGCCCTGCTCCTCTAGTCCTGGTATATAAAGCAGGGCAACCAGCTCCTAATATCTTAGTCTGTACCAGGTTTTGTAGAAGAAAAAAACAACTACAACCAGAAAGAACGGTCTTTGCTTGACATGTTCCAGTTCCAAACAGCCATTGAGGGGTGTGCAATGACACCGAAGAAAGGACTGTTTTCATTGTTTTCCACACCACACACTACAAAAAAATAAGCTACAAAGGAACTGAACCCATTCATTTTGAAGGGTTGTAGGGTTCTTTGTAACCATGGCAGGTAGAAGTTCATTATTTCCTAAGCCCATTACCAAGAGGTTCAAACTATGTCTGCAACCCAGACTGCCTCTTTGTTTCTCTCTCCTTGCTTGAACTGGAGTTGCAGCCCTCGACCTTGCAGTGTCATTTACTGTCACTTAGTAGTGAGTGTCCTGGATTTGTGATCTGGAGCTGACAGAATGGATAACAACAGCTCATGCAGTTATGATCACAAACACAGTGGCATGGGCACAGACACAGAGATGGACAGGCAGGAGCTACCCGCCAGGGCATGGATCTTATGGGTGTACATTTCCTGTTTTAGTCAAGCTCCTGGCTCCAGATTGTTAGCCGTCAGAGGAGGGTGGAAAGCAGGAATGGATTAGTGAGAGCTTGGATTGCTTAGGGTGAAATGCACTTGTGAGAAAGGACCACAGGGAACAGAAAGTGTTTCATACCCATTATAGTTATATGAGCAGTTCCTGGAAAGCAAAGAAGAGTCAAGTTTAAGAAAGGACAGGATTGAAGTCAGTTAAAGCAAGAGGCATATTACCAAAGGGGACACAAGGAGAGCTTTAATCATCTAGTTGACAAAGTTATGAAACCAACAGCCAGAGAGACAACCCAGTCCAACCGCACCACTTACACCCTAAGAATATCATTTAAACTTAAGTGAGGAGATAGGCTTCTCAGGGGCAGGAAAACTACTACCAGCACTCTGTGGTTCACAGAAGTTGAAACTATAGTAATTTCATAATAATGGATATGCCCCAAAACTTAATGACCCATTATGTGGTCAGAAAAGCAGCTTATTAAAAGGAATTCATACAAATTTTAAGCAAATAGCTTGTTATTCATTCAAAGCAGAAGGAAAGCATCAGGCAGAATTTTATGACAGTTCTTTATAGCGCTAGAGTTGATTTAAGTAGAATTATATTCAATGCATAATATATGCAAACACATATATATTTATGAAACAAGATTTTTGTATTTTAATCTCCGAGATATAGATTTTCCTTCTCCTAAAATTACATTAAAGGAGTAATTTTGATAACAGACAACATCTTTAAAAAACAATTCTCTCTGGTTTTAATTCAGACCCGCAGACTTGGTTGTGTTGTAAGGACCCTTGAGTACAACATGGCAGCTGACAGGAAGCCGTCAGGGAGTACTCAGGCAGTGGACAGGAAGCACTCAGGGAGTACTCAGGCAGCTGACAGGAAGCACTCAGGGAGTACTCAAAGCACCATTATGTCCCCTGACTTTACCCCGACTTCTGTTCATTCCCAGACTTTACCTTCATCTTCAGAGACATCCAGGATCTCATCTACTGTCTCAGGGAAACTCATCCGGTGCTTGTCGCTGACTAACTAAAATGAGAAAAAGCAGAGATTTCAACTCAAATAGAGCAGTGGGTCCTTTCCCCAATCGGCAGTTACCTGGTCAAGACTGTGGAGACAGGAAGGAGGTGGGAAAGGAGGTGTGTCCCAAATGAAGACAATTGGAGCTAAGAGACTCTCAGCCTGGAAGCTGAGGCCCGACAGGAACCACAGGAGGGATGAACAGGAAATGCCAGCTTCCCATTGCCTAGTCCCTGCCCTAACCCCATCTTGCCCCCTAGGTCTAGTCACAACCCAAATTTCTTCTGCCACTAGGTGGCAGTAAAATTCCTTCTGATGGAGGAAACACCCCCACAACTTGGTGTGGCTCTTTCTACCGGGTGTCCTCAGTAGAACCCCAGAAAACCTCTACTTTTAACTGAGAAACACATAGGGGCACCCTGTCTGTTAGGCTGTGTGTGTTTGGGAGTGAGGGTGTGGGGGGAAAAGCAGACATACCACGACACTGGGTTCATCCGTGACAACCTTGAGCACATCCGTTACAGAAATGTAGCCCAAACGCTTGGCTATTGCAAGAGGTGTGGTTCCATTCTGGGAAAAATAGCAGAGAGAGGTGAGATCATGAAAATGGAGTCTAGGAGAAAAGCCCGCCCCCTTTACAGAATCCGAGCTCACATTCTAATTGTTCAGAAGGGTCTAAGTGGACAAACTGCACGTTGGAACCCAGAGCAGGACCCCTGCACATGAGCCCAGATGTGTGTTAGGTGTTAAACGGGGTATGGGAGAGAGAAAGGCAGTGATACTTTAAATCTGTAGCATTGAGTGTGGGAGCCTTGAAATGAGAGCATAGAAACCTTGCCAGGACATGTCAAAAACTGCCAAGAGGGAACCAACTGGGAAGGAATGGGTCAGGAAAGCACCATGTGCCATTTAGTGGGGAGGACAGGGCAACACTGTTCCCGGCTCTCAATGCCAGCTCTTTGGGTATCAGTAACTGAGCATTAAAATTATTAAAGTCATCCATATACTTCAATGAACTCCTTTCAGGCCAATCAGAAACCACAAATCACCAGAAATAGGGGAGGGATATATTTTCTACTCTGATTTTAAGAGAAAGAGCGAAGTGAAAATAAACTGATACTGAGGCTTTGTTTTTCTTTTAAATCCTCTAGTTCCAGGATGTGCCCCAGACCCCATACAGGTTCAGCCCCATCCACCATTACAATTTTAGAAACCACATCTATAATCAAAGGCCCACACACTTTCTGAGCTGGAAGCAGCCATGGAGATAATCTAGCAAAGCCTGCACATTGTCCGATATGGAAGTTCATACTCAATGATCACAGATGCTGCTAAAAACAACCCTGAGGCCCTGAAACATCATGAACCACCCAAGACATTTGGTTTTGTTCACTTGTACCATACTGAAAGCAGCTTCACATATTTTAGAAATGGTTTCAACAATATTTAAACAAAAATAAAAGGGGGAGGTAAATGGTGCTTCAAAGGATAGCCTTCAGTTCACCAGAAAGAGAAGCGAATCACAACAGCCCATGTTATGGGCTGTTACCCAGGCAGCTGCGCCCTCACGGTACTGCATCACGTCTCGGCCAAGACGTGCAGTAAGGGTGTCAAGTGAGCCTCTGTGGTTATGGGATGTCTCACAGACCTGCCCAAAAGAGTGGTTTTCCGAAATCAGGAAATGGGTGGGTACTCACCGAGCTGACTTCGTTTGGGGAAGCACCATTTTTGAGAAGCAGTGTCACAATGTCCGTATGTCCTTGTTGGGCTGCCTGGTGCAAAGGGCTGTATCCTAGCTATAAAGCGAGGTAGACATTTTGGCAGGATTAGCTAGCTCCAAGATAAACAACTGCCCACATACTACAGAGCCTATCCATCTTCTACGTGCAACATAAAAAAGTGCATTTTCCCCATGTCCTCCTCCAGGGTCAAAGCTGACAATTGTGGCAGAGCCCGGGTCTGCCCAGAGCCACCCTGGCTGCACCATAATTTGGCATTTAAGAAGTGTCAGCATAGGAGTCAGGCCTGAGGCATCCCTGTACCTTAGTCTTGGCATTGACGTCTGCATGGTGCTGTAGCAGAAACTTCACCAGCTTGATATTTCCGTAATGACTGGCCACATGGAGGGGAGTGTAACCCATCTGAAAAGCAAGAGATGAGAGGGGGGGACTAGCAGGGCTTCTGGGCACACCAAGAGCCACTATGAGCTGCGCGTGAATGAAACGGCTCATTAAAAGAGAGGACGAATGGGGAAACCCTTTGGAAGCTTGACAGCTACACTAAGGTGTAAGCTACACTGCCATGGCCAGTCAGATACTATGGGCCTGGAGAGGAACAGGGCTCAGTGTCAGACAAGTGAAGTTCAAGATGCCTAGGAGAGATCCAAGTAGAGTAGGTGACGAGAAAACTGACGCTGAGCCCTGTGAAGAGCTTTAGGTGAGGATGCCTATAGAAAATTGAAAGCCTTGGCGATGAGCGAGGTCACCGAGGATAAATACAGAGAGAAACAGGTGGGCCCCACATACTGAGCAACACCTGCAGGGAGATCAGAGGACTGTGAGGGAACAGCCAAGAGGTAGGAGGAAAACCAGGGGATCTGTGCTACGGAAGCCAAGAATGATCGTCCAAGGAAGGAACAGTCATCAGGCCCTTTGCTGGGAAAGGGGCACAGATGAGGACAGATGGTGGCTTGGAGATCTCTGCCGAGCCCTACAAGAGCAGACTTATTTCTACTAGAAAGGTGAGAGTCCATTGTAAAACCCCCCAAAAGGCTGTCTGAGTTGCTGAGTTGTAGTGTAATGGAATTTATAGGAACTGGTCATTGCTTGAAATGAGTGGGCTTTGGGTATTTATTCATTTGTTTTTTGGCTGCAGAGTAGACAATTTTCAAGCAATCTGTCCTGCTGAATATTTTGGTGCTTCCTCCAAAGGCCGACTAGCCAAGGCTCTCTGAACCATTTGGTCCTAAGTGCCCTAGGGGACCTGGCTGAACCTCAAAGTAAGGATATGGCTTTGGGACCCCCAAGTTCTAACCTACAGTATACAATCTCTTAGGGCAGGACCCCAAAAGACAAAACTGGGCCTAAAAACGAAGCCTTAAAGATCCAGAACATTCTTGGTTTTCAAGCAGATTCCTGTTGAAGCTGCAGGCAGTGGGGGGATAAAATACAGTTTCTAGACCTTTCTCAGAGGGACTTCAACATCATGTTGTTGATTGGTGTTCCTGGAGGGGGTTGGGGTTGGAGGGGGTGTCACTTTGTCCTTTTAATGCAGTTGCCTTGTGGTGAGAAGGAACGAAATGCCACTCCTTCTCTCACCAAAGGGAAACACTCTCCTCTCTTTGTGCTCCATTTGCTTCTCCGGGGCCCCTCTCACACCAGAAACCACATTGGGCTGCCTCTTCCAGCTCTGACAATCACCTCCTCGCAAATGCCTTGAGCAGATTCTGCTGCCTTGTTGTGCCCTCGGTTCTCACCTCACGGAGCTCCTTGCACACCAGAGAGGTTCAAAGAAAGCTGAACTGAATTTAACTAAATGTTGGAATAAAATGGGCTGAATTTTCAAGTGAATCCTGGGAAGCCTGACATCTTGACACCCTGCTCATATAAGACAGGACTTGGAACCATGATTAAACATTCCTCTCAGTTTCTCGCTATAGAGGCCCAAACAAAGGTCCAGCAAACTTCAAAATTCCCCACCGGAAAGTAAGGTAATTAGGATCAATGCCTTCAAAACTCTGCTGCCACCCCGAGGAAGTGGCAGAGAAGAATGTGCCAGTGGGTCCTTGGGGTTTCAAGCACCGTGGAGGAGCCAGTTCTGAAGCATGGAGACAGGCACTGGGCAGGACGAGGGGTGCACACAGGGAGGGCGGGGAGGGAAGCCCATGAGGACAGAGGCGCGGCTGCCTGCCTTACCCGGGTGGTGGCATCCACCGTGACACCGTGTTTGATCAGCACGTCTGCCACTGGAACGTGGCCTTCTTGTGCTACCAGATGGAGAGGAGTGAGTCCACTCTGGAAAGAAAAAGAAGTTCATCATCGTGTAGCCAGTAAAGAATTCCAGACCACAGTGAAAGAGCACTGATGTCTGGGAGCTGAACATCAGTGGGAGGTGGCTCTGCAGCCACCAACCAGCTATTTGACCTTGGACAAAGCTCTTCCAGCTCTGGACCTCCATAGCTTTATCTAAAAAAATGAGGTGGTTAAACTAAATCACAGGTCAGCAACATTTTCTATTAAGGGCCAGACAGTCAATATTTTAGGCTCGTGTCTATTGCAACTACACAACTCTGCAGGTTATAGTGAGAAAGCAGCTATGGCCAACACATAAACAACTGGGGCATGGCTGTGCTCCAATAAAACTTTATTTACACAAACAAGTGGTGAGCCAGATTTGGCCCAAGGCTATATGACCTCTGAACTATATGAGCTTTATGGTGCTCTCCAATTGTAACATTCCCTATTTCCAAGATTCAAGATGAGCTTCAGAGCCTTGGTTTCATTACTTAGAAAATAGGAATCGTCATTGACTTATTTCAAGGGCTAAGCAGGGATCACTGGAGAAAACACAGATGAAAACATGTTGAAAAGCATGACGTGCCATTGAAATGCAGCATGTGATTTGATCACAGCCAGTGCTGTACTATAAAAAGGATGGAGGAGCTCCCTGGGACTAAAAACATAGTATTCTTGGAGTTCTCATCATGAGGATGGAAGTGCCCCAGAGATACTGTTTGATATGTACATACTCCTACAAAAATGTCAGAAAAGTCTTCTCTCCTCTATATCCCGCCTCAATCCACTTTACTAACTGTGGGACAAACAGAGCTGCAATTCCTCTGCAGTCAGAGGCAGTGGACAGTGCCTGTCCTGTCTTCAGGGACTCTACCTGCCCTCCTCTGCCTTCTGCACTTTCCCCCAGGCTGACCGGAGGCCCACCAGCATACCCCTCCCCAGCTGAAGCTTGAGCAGGCAAGGCATCTCCCTCAGGCCTGGGGGGTTGGCCGAAATGTGAAGAGGCCACGATTGAGCAGTTCCCAGGTCATCCCAAGTCTCTGGGTGCCCTGTCTGATTCTTGGGATAACACAGTAATCTGCCTCATGAGGGCTGTGAGTGGATGAGTGAGGATGTCTCCAGAGAATTGCTAGCATTCTTAGGGCTCCTTACAGACCCCACTTTAAATGGCACATGGAAGAAACCAAGAATCCCATCCAATGTAGGGGTCCTACCATAACACTTCTCTCCTGGGGGTCACCTGTCCAAATCTGTACAAAAAGAGCCAATGGAGCCACAGGTTTTTAAGAAATCTTAAGTTACCCTTAAGATTTCTGACACTTTGTTGTGTTCATTTATCATCCAAAGAAGTGGCTCTTCATATTGTATGATTCCATTTATATGAAATGTCCAGAATGAGCAAATTCATAGTGACAGGAAGCAGATTAGTGGTTGCCAGGGGCTGGAGGGTTTGGGGAAAATGGGAAGTGACTGCTAACGGGTATGAGGTTTCCTTTTGGGGTGAAGAAAATGTTCTGAGATAGTGGCGATGGTTGCCACTGAATAGTACAAAAACCACTGAACAGTATAATTCAAAAGGGTGAAATTTACAGTATGTGAATTATATTTCAATAAAACTGTTTAAAAAAGAAGTGATTCTTAGTCTTTCTTGGGTCATGTATTCCTTTGAGAAAATGATGAAAACGATGAAGACTTCACCTAGAAAAATGCTCACCTGCCTGTGTACAACCTTGGAAGGTTTCAGACTCATATGCTAATAGTTCCTGGATTGAGAACTCCTAATTTAATGTATAGGGTGGCATTTAAAAAACTATCTCCCCCAGAGAAAAAGAATATTTAGTACCAAATTACTTAATACATTCTTGAATGTAACACTGGCCTATATTTGAAAAAGAAGTGTACTATGGATTTTAATATTGATTTTTTGTAGATTCTATTTAGAAAGATCTATTTAGAAAGAATCAGCAAAGGCTTTGGCATCAGACAGGCTCAGGGTCATGCAACCTTGCAACCTTGGGAATAAGCAACCTCTTGTAAGAATTACACACACACACACACACACACACACACACACACACCACCTAATTCAGAACCTGGACACACAGTGGGTACTCAATATTCAGACATAATCTAGTTAGCTAACACTAAACCATTAATGAGACCACAGGGCCAAACCAAAGATGCCATGTTTACCTTGTTCCCCAGGTTGCCATTGGCTTGTTTGGAGAGTAGCAGGGCCACCATTTCTGCATGACCCTCCTGGGCAGCCAGGTGAAGGGGTGTCACGCCTTGCGCTGACTCTGTATTAGCCGATGCCCCATACTGCAGCAAACTGCGGGCCACCTCGATTTGGTTCTGCTTGGCAGCAATGTGCAAAGGGGTGTAGCCATTCTGAAACAGAAGAATAGTTCCAGGAATGTTGAGTTGACAATATGAGTGCATGCCTTAAATTTTAAATCCTCTGAGGCAGGTCTAGACCTGGTTCTTGGCCTACTGGACACTCATTGAACAGAGCTGGTGTCATCCAGGAGGGCCACTTAAGTAAATAAACAAACAAACAAACAAACAAACCAAGTTCATGTGATTTGGAAAGGCACCCACACAACTCAGCAAATGTCCTGTACGTTTTCTCACCATCTATTTTCTGTTATCACGCTCTGACAAACTGCTGTGCAAGAAGTGCTGTCACCAACAGATGCTAGGATGCAATTAGGCTGCTTCTAGAGCAACTAGAAGGCTAGGTAAGCAAGAAAATAAAGGGTTCCCATTTCCTCCTTCCTGCATTAAGAACCAACCCCCCAACATTGCATAAAGGAAAAGGAACAGAGCCTGTTTTTTTTTTCCCTGTGCAATTGGGCCAAGTGCTCCCCCGGGCTTGCCAGCTTTAGGCAGGTGGTATAAGAGGACATGCTCCTAGTAAGGGACTTGGGGACGCGGCATCAGTCCTTGTTCCACTCTAACTAGCCATGCAACGGGGGCAAGCTATTCAGCAACCTCTGGACTTCCGTTTGTATTTTGTAAGCCACTGAGAGTGGATAGTAAGACGCACCTTGTTCTTAAAGTTGTTGAATAGATCAAATCTATAAGGTGGAGGTGCTTTCCAAAATTAAGACATACAAGTAATAAACCTTTGTATAGTTTGGCAGGGCACTGGTTCACAAGATGTTTTGGGTCCATGATGATAGATGGAGGAGCTGGCCCCAGAGTTAATCAGCTGTGTTACTGTTTATGTAGCTGGCTTTTCTTTTTTCTTTTAGTTTTGGTAGGAAGACGCTGTCAATGAGGGAAAGCAACGCATGGGTTGACATTCTGACGCAAGCGCCTTATCCCACTGTAGACAGGTGACAGTGATTTGCTCATCACTGCTAGAAACCATTTTCACTTACATTATCCGTTTTGAGCTTCACTACAACCATGTACAGCAAATAAGGCAGGTGTTTTTATTATGACCCCACTTGGTAGGTAAAGAGGCCAATTCTCGGAGAGCCTAAGTGCCTTATCTAATGTCACATAGTAAAGGAAATAACAAATGAGCCAAGCCTGGCCTTCCGACTCCAGATCCCAGGTTCTATCAGCTGGAGCAGCACTTCTCAAACTTCAGTGCGTCTAAAATCACTTGGGATCTGGTTCAAATGCAGATTCTGACTCAGAAGCGCTAGGGAGGCCCAAGATTCTGCATTTCTGACAAGTGCCCCTGTAATGATGACGCGGCTGGTCCAGGGGCCACACTTTGAGTAGCCAGGACCCAAAGCATTCCGGGCTAAGGGGGATGCCAGGCTGCGGACCTCCAAGCAGGACCCAGGACTTTTTAAGCATATGCCCCCCCAGCTCCAGAGCAGATGGCAGAAAGCATATGGTTCCCCCACACTGGCCAGCATTCTTCTGGCTGTCCCAGAGAAATGAGTCTCCCTTGCCAGCCATTGTCTTATTGGGGAAACCATCATTTCTGATTCTGCCAGAATCACTGATCAGGAACAAGAAAGAGAAAAAGAAAAAGGGGGCTGACCAATATAGTAAAGTCTCAGGTTTAGAGCACTGGGGGACAGGGAGAGATCTATCTGCAAAGTGGACTTTATGGGGAAATGAAAAGTTGTCATATACCCAAAGAATGAAACCGAATTTAAACATCATTCCCTTTAAATAATCATGCAAGATAATTCGTTTGAGCGTTCCTCCTTTTTAATTTGATGTTATGAGAAAACATTAAATTCTTTGTAGAGTGTGTTCCCATAACAAGATCAGCATTTTGATTATAATACAATTAATTAAACAAAATGATTTTTGCACTGTATCAGAACAGAGCAAAGAAAAGAGGTGTGGTTCAGTGGATCAGGCCTGAGATTTGGAGCCATCCCCAAATGAAGATCCTTTTCTCTTAGTATCGGAGAATATCTCCTTCACAGAGCAGCTGTCAGGATGAGACAGGATGAGGCAGCTGAACACCTAGCTGCTGCCTGGCCCATAGCAGGTATTTGGGGCGTAAAAGCAATGATTATTAGGACTTATTTTAATGTACAAAAGACTGTAGTAACTCGAGCAATTTGAAATATATTCATGGAAGTATAATCAGTAGTCCCAGGCCACTTGGGCAGCTGTGGATGTCCACGCTGGCAAGGATAGCACCCTGTCCCGCCAAAGGGCAAGCTGGCCCTGGGGGTGGCTGGGGTTGCCAGGTGACTCCGGTTGAAGTTCAGCTATAACAGCAACTGCCAGTCCCCAAACCAGGACCTAAATGGAATGAATGACCTTCTGTAGGTGACAAAAACAAGGAGCAAGGAGGCAGGAGGGTCAGGGAGAGGTTAGGGAGGGCTAGGTGCCAGCTCAAGGCTCTGCTTTCCCCAGGAAATGAGCTCATCCAAAGGCATGCACACTGGAGAGAGATCTGCCTAAATGCTAAAACATTAGCATCCAAATTAGAAAGGGGAGGGTTTGGTTTGGGTGCAGAGAGATTTGCATGTGAAATTCTACAAAATTGCCAGACGACTTGGTAAACTATTTTTTGCCATGGAAACAAAACCCATCTGTACAGCATTTGTGCTTGGATAAAGCTCTCTTTAAATGCCATGGACCTGGCTCTGATTTCTTTTATATAAGGACGGGTGTGAGGAGGGGGGGAGTCCAGCTTTTTATTTTTAGAGGCAGGAGTAAGTCACATCTTAGCAGGGCCCATGCTCCATCTACACGGTGACAGTGACGGATGACAACGTGGGCTTTGCTACAACAGCAGCAGGGACAGGAGCCCACGGAGACTGGCGTCTGGGAGACGCTGCGTCTGCAGGAAAAGTGAGGCTGTAAAATTCAGATGAGCATCCATTCTGAGGAGGGAAGACACACTGAAGGCCCTCACTGATTTTCCCTGACTTGGCTGCGTCCCCAGGAAGTCAGCAAGAGCTTGCTGCCTGTCTGAGCACTGGGGTTTGCTGTCCCAGAAATTATCCAGTTTCTTCTGAGTCGTGGCTGCCCTACTGGATGGTGTACTCCCCAGGGCAGGGACCGCCTGTGTCCTTTGTGTCCAAGCCCCGCTCCCTCCCCTCACTCCTCTTCCTATGCCCCACAGTGCCCCGCCCCTGCCCGACAAACACTGCACACCGTCTCTTCCCACAGGGGGCAGCCTGTCCCCAAAAATGATTCTCTCTTGCTTCCCCTACACCTTGTATTACCTTGCCCTTCCCCAGTCTGGTCTTACATAAGCAAGCCTGGTCATCTCCTTTCACTCGGGTTCCCTTAAGAGGCTATGCACCTGCTGCTCTGAGCAGCACATTTCAGAGGCCGGCACGCTGGGCATATGTTTACCGTGTAGTATACAGGCGTGTGCCTCATTGAAAAACACAACAACCTAAAAGTCTGAACTTATAAGAGGAATATGGGGACTATAAGGGGACTATGGTTCGCATTCAGAAGAGATTCCTTGCTTCAAGGTTCTGGCAAGTTCATCCCCAGCCCTGAACATTTCTCAATGCGTGGCCACTGTGCTGGAATCCAAGAATGAGACTGACCACTTGTGGAGATTCCTATACTTGCTGATGTTGGACAGCCAGGGTACAAAACTCAGCCGACACGCGGTGGTTTGGGGAACACGTTTGTTGTATAAAAAGAATCCATCTCTGTGAGGTAACCTGTTGCTAAGAGGTGTTACCCACTTCCCACCCCACTCTTGATCCCCAAATGATACTACCACAGGTAACATTAGTGACAGTGCAGTGAGGTTTCTGAGGTAAAAAGAAAAGCAAAACACAAAAGCTCTTTGGCTGCTTTTGGAATTGCCGTCTCCAAAGGAGTGGCAGGTGTCCTGCTCTCCGGGGGCCCAGGCTGTGAGATGTCTCGGTCTGGTGCTCCTGGTGTACGGGCCAGAGCAAGCTTACCGAAGCGGGGCTGTGCGGGGAGCCGCCCCGGGGAAGCAGCAGCTTGACGATGTCCAGGTGGTTGTGATGGACGGCCACGTGCAGGGGAGTCAAGCCATTCTGCAGGGGGTAAGGGGGAGACCGACAAATAGAACAGCCTTCACTCATGTGATTTTCTATTAGTGATCCCTTTAGCTATAGGCAGCACCATTCTGAGATCGGTGTTGCTTCTTTTATACAGGTAAAATCTGGTTAAAAATCATTCCCAAACCAATCTTGATTGGGAATCACTAAAAAGCAGTACCAGCTGCACCCAGGGCCACCTCCTCATTCCTGAGGGGCCCAATGGGACAGAACAATCAGCCTACTTGCTCAGAGTAGGCCACCAGTCTTTTTAGAAGGTCAAGGCCTTTGTCAGAAATATCAGTCTTCCCCAAGGCCACTATCCCTAGATGGCTGCCCATTCCAAAGATGGACAAAATAGGCTTGTGTAGGCAAGAGATGCCCTTCACACGTAGTAAAATTTACCCTTCTAAACTGACAGAGGTAGAGAAATTGAAACTCACTTTTCCTGCAGCATTTGGATGTGCATCTCGTTCCAGCAGCAGCTCAGCTACCCTAACCTTCCCGTACTTGGCTGCCACATGGAGAGGGGTAAATCCTTTCTGAGGAGAAACACAGGCCATCAGAACCATGGGGAATCACAGCCATCCTCCCGGGAGAAAGGGCCCATGGCAAAAAGGTATCCCACCTTACTGGGCATGGAGACACCAAACGAATAAAGGACACAGAATTTCTGAGCCCTCCAAGAGGACAAGACCTCAGGAATCGGCAGGCTTCCTCTCCCACCTGCTACCTGCACCGCTTGTGAAGAGCATAAAACCATCTTGTACTATGATTCGACTGCTAGCTAGCTGAGGGCAAGGTTGAGTTTTACTCCTTCCTGTAACCCAGAACCTGTCTGATGTGTCTAGAGCAGGTGCTGAGCAGGTAGTTATTCCATAATAAATTGTTGAAGGTTGGGTGGGTGAGAACATACAGTTCACCACGTTTCTGGGGCAGGACAACAACACATCAGTCTCACAGATGGCGGCCAGTCCTGTGGGTGTTGGCCCTCCCAGCTGTTTTCAGCACAACTGAGGCAAGCCAAGGGACGAGATGGGACCGCCCCTGCCATGCCCCAGGCCCAGCAGTGACTAGCCTGCTCTAGTTACCCCTAGAGAACAGGAGGAGGAAGTCTGTACCTTGGTCATGCACGCCTGGGAGGCTTCCTTTTCCAGAAGGGCCAGGGCCGTTTCCACGTGGCCCTCTCTGGCTGCAATGTGCAGGGGTGTGTGCCCGGCAGTGGTGGCCAGGTTGGGGTTGGCATTATTTTCTAGCAGGAGCTTCACCATGTTTGTGTGGCCAATGCGAGCTGCACAATGAAGTGGGGTCTGGTCATCCTGGAACCGAAAGTGAAAACAAAGAACAGGGAATACTATGGTTACCTAATCCAAAGTTTCATTTCAAAAGAAGGAAAATGAGGCTTACAGAGGTTAAGTGACTTTCTCAAAGTCACATAGCTAGTAAGATGAAGAGCTGGGATTCAAATCATGTGTCTGAGTTACAGAAACCAAAACGCTGTCTCTTATTTAATCCTTACAACAACCCTTCAAGTTAGTTGTAATTTCTTCTTAGTTGCCCAAAAAGGCTCAGCCTTCCCATCTGGGAAACGGGAATAATAATATCGACCTCCTAGGACCAAGGATAGGACCAAGCAGATAGTATATGTGAGATGCTTCACACAGTGTTTGGTACGTGATAGGCGCTCAGTTAGTTGTGGTGATGATTACTGTTTCCCACGTCATGTCTAAGTATACACTTGTCTTTTTGTTTGACACTTCTTTTGTTTGCCCTATGTCAGGGGTCATGAGAGAGTCTAAACTGCTGAAGAAGAAGATGACTTTTTAATCCCACCCCATCCCTCCTTGTTTGTGCCTGATGCTGGGTGGGTTCAGTGGGTGAGTTCTCGGTGTTACGTAGCCCAGCTGGGGGCCTTCCTCACATGGCCCAAACACAAACAAGAGTTCCAACTCTAAACAGAGCCTCTGTCACCTGTGGGCTTGGAAAGCCTGATCTTGTCCAAAGCTAATCAATTTCCAAACTCAGCAGCTATTTTTATTTTTCATTCACCCAATACCTTGAAAATGCCTTTAACAGCAAGGGGGAATCATCCAGTTTTAGATCAAGTCATTTCTGACTTATTTTCACCGGCAATACTTTCTTCAAAAAGTTGCTTTGCTTCTTATACCATGACTGTAACACCATTAAACCCTTTCAGCCCAGTAAACACTGCAGACCAGCCGTGCTCTTTGGAATTTCATCATCTGATGCAAAAATGTCCGTAGCCTTCTCAGAACCCCTGCAAAGCGGAATCTGGGTGCTTAGTGCAACAGACATGGAATGACGAAGAATCTTTGTGCCACGAGTACTGCAGCCAGGCCTCTATTTAGGATGGAGTTCTTCTCATTACACTTGAATTTTTTTATATCCCACGATCCTTCCCACCTCCAGAACGCACCTTGGCCTTGGCATTGACTTTGGCTTTGTTCTGGAGCAAATATTTGGCCACCTCTGTGTGCCCCGCTCTGGCTGCCATGTGTAGCGGGGTCTCCACTTTCTGTAAAATGACAAAATTATACAAGTGTTAATACATCCTGGGTTTCCAAAAGGACACAGGCAGAGTTCCAAAGTGGGAGCCTACAGAAGCTTGGCAGGTTTTCATCCGAGAGGGGGAGTTGCCCCAGCAAGCAGCTCTTTCAGCCTTTACCTGGCTGATGCCTGATGTGTGTGTGTGTGTGTGTGTGTGTGTGTGTGTGTGTGTGTTCTAATTATACTTACAAGTAAACCCCAGAGGTAATGAATGTTTAAAAATGCAAATGTATTTCAAGATGACACTTACAGAATTTCCCAAGTTATTGTCCAAAATAAAACCCCTGAGACAAGTTTAATCGGGAAAGCATCGGTATATATGGATGTTCTCCCCAAGGCTGAAGTCTCTGCTAGTCTGAGAATTCTGCCTCTATCCCCAGAGAGAAGATCTAGGGATCACTGGCTAAAGCATCCCTCTGAGCTCTTGGTGCTGAGACAAGAGCCCTTGCTCTCCCCACAGGCTTACCACATTCGAGACATTGGGCGATGCCCCCCGCTGCAGGAGGTTCTTCACAATGGGCAGGTGCCCCATGAAGGAGGCCACGTGGAGAGGTGTCAGGCCGGACTAGAATAGGTAAGAGAGGAATGAGGAGAAAGGAATCTTTCCTGCTCTTCCAAAGAAGAGACAGCCAGATGTTGCTAAGGCTTTCTTGCCTCTAGCTGCTCTAGACTGGTTTACCAAGGAACGGGAATTAAATGAGATGGATTCATTTCTAGGAAAATGGATGGAGGGGGGGGAAAAATCACTGCAGGGTGATTCTGTGCACATTTACAACTCAAAAAACTGCATCTGATCTTGGAAAGCTCCCTGAGACTTGACACATGTTTTCTTGTCTTAGTAACCCCCGATTTACTCCTCTGGGCAGTCTAGACGTGCATACACATGCACCCTTGTACCACACACAGCTACAAAGAACCCCTCTAAAGAAGGCTGCTGGAGGAAGACCATGGGCGGGAGCCATCCACGCCTCCAGAGCTTCTCTTACCTCGGTGACAGCATCGATGGAGGCTCCTGTCTTCAGCAGCAGCTCCATGACCCGGATATGGTTCTTCTTGCAGGCAATGTGTAAGGGGGTGAAGCCATTCTGCAGCCCCACAAAGGAAGACAGACAAGCAGGAGCTTATACACGAGCCCAAGGAGCACCCAGACCCCCTCGCTGATGGTGGCAGCCTCTGCCCCAGCCTGTCAGCGAGTCCCACAGATCAGAATGTCAATCACTGCAAACCTTTTCAGAGGCAGGTGCCTCTTACTTTACACACGAGGCACGTTCCGGAGTATGTTGTCTATAAACCTTTTTTAAAAATTTAATCATATTTTTGGATGTACGAAAAGATAAAAGAGCCTGCTGCTTAAAGTTTCCTTAAGGAGAAATCTTTCATAAAGAGTACTTTTGTGAAGCAAATCACGTTCTCTCTTTCCGGAAACTGACAATCATTTTTAGTAAAATGGATTTCTGTGTATCAGCTCTGCTCTAAAGTGATATGCTGGAATGCGGACTCCACAGGGGCAGGGAGACTTGTTTATTTGCTTGGTTTTGTCTGTTTGCTTATGTTTTCAGTGCGTTCGACCCCTAGGGCAGTGGTGCTCAAAGTGTGTGTGGGGGATTTTGTACTCCCATGCCCACCCTTGGGACCTTTGGCAATGTCTAGAGACATTTTTGATTGTCACAACTAGAGGAGGAGTGCTGTTCGCACCCAGCGGGTAGAGGCTGCTACACATCCTATAGTGTACAGGTGAGCTCCCTGCGACAAAAAATGTCAGGCCCCACATGTCCATAGTGCTGAGGTTGAGAAGCTCCGACTACCCTAGAACAGTGCCTGGCATGTGGTGAGAGCTGAATGAGAGCTTTCTGAGTGACTGGGTGAGCCATGCTTGCAGTCCCTGGAGGCTATCCTGCCTTCTACATTCTCCTCCCCTGGGAACAGGCAGAGGGAAGAGGGTGGTCAGGGGCCGGCTCAGTGCAGAGTTCCAGCCCCACTATATCCCTGCGCTACGCTGGGAGGCTCTGACCTAGGGCGTGGGGAGGAGCCATGGTCCCGGGAGGGCATTAGCTTTAGCCTGAACTCACGTTTACATGAGCACCGTGAACACTGTAAGCCCCTCTGCAGAGGAACGATGCTTAGCTCAGGCCATTTCACTCGCCCCAAAAGCAGATAAAAAAAAAGCCAGGCAGTCTCTGAGAAACCACCCTAGGCTCTGGGCTGGGGTCAGACGCAGTGACACCCCCAACCCACGTAGATGCCATGAACACTGCTTCCTGAGTCAGGTCTCTTGGGCCCAAGCCCTCCCCTGCTCTCAGGCTGTTACCAGGGGTGCAGGAGGTGACACCCAGCTGGAGGTGGTGGGGAGTGGAAAGTTACCGTCCTGCCTGTGCACTGACATGCCTCCTGAGCCTTCGCAGGCACTGACACTTTCCAGGCCCTGAAGCTCAGGAGGAGTTCCAGTGCCAGCTGGCGCCCCTCCCACAAGGCTCAGTCATGCAGCTCGGGTCCTGCCTCCCTTGGCTCTTGCCCCTCTGGCACCTTCTCCAATAGCCTCCCACTCACCAGGGCTCTGGAGTTTGGTTTGGCCCCTTTATCCAAAAGGACCTTGGCCACTCTGTGATGGCCACAGTGGGCTGCCACGTGGAGTGGGGTCAGGTGATCCAGGGTGATGTCATCTATCTCTGCGTTGTATTGCAACAGAAGTCGGACACAGTCAAGGTGGTCTCCCTGAGCCGCCATGTGAATTGGGGACAAGCCATTCTGGAGAAAGGGGAAAAAAACACACAAATAATCGCGAAGGCACCTGGGGACAGACAGAACATGGAAATTTAGGACATGATTCCAACCTCACTTCCTACTTCTTCCCTACACTACACTTTGTGTGGCTCCAGAGTGAGGTTGGCTCATTCTGGCCGCTATGCTCACACTGATCTCTGACTGCACTCTTCCTTTCCACCTTGCCAAATCCTCCCAGCCAGCTCCAGCCAGGCCCACTTCTTCCAGGAAGCCTTCCCTGGACTACTGTGGGCTTTTCTTATCTGTACCATTCACTCGGACCTTATTCATATATTTGCTGACTTGTATTCATAATTAACTTTTCAGGTGTGTGTGTCTTCTCTCCTTACTTATAAGCGTCTTAAGATCAGTGACCATGCCTAATATCTCTTACATACCTACAGTGCCCTGTACAGGCATGTAACACACATAGTGGTGGTCCTTAATTAATGTGGCTTTGAATGAATTAATGATGATAAAATGGAACTTGGATCTAAACCCTTCTGTTCTTTGACTCTAACAAATATACATCAATTAAAAATGTGCTAAGGATTCTCACTGTTTCTTAGGTAGCAATTTATTTTAAAAACCATTAAAGACAGGGAGACACATTCGTTCGTTCATTCATTCATTCATTCATTCATTCAACACTTTAAGTGATTAATAGGTACTGGGTATGGGTCAAACTCTGGGATAAAAGAAGAGAATTGACATAATTCTGGGCCTAAGGAAGCTAGTGGACTAGAAGGTAAAAAAAAGTGGAAACAGATACATTGTTGCTATTCAGTTGGTGACATCAGGAAAAGCATGATCAAAGCAGAGAGGTACACCGGAGGGTGGAGTCACGAGGGAAGGGACACAAGGAGAGAAGGCTTCTGGGAGAACATGACCCCTGAGCTAGGACTTCGCCAGGAAGACAAAAGGGGAAGAATCTCCCATCAAAGGGAACAATGTATGCAATGCCAGAGGCAACCATCCTAGGGAAGGAGGGCCACATGCAGGAGGGCCAAATGTCAGAGGGGTGTGGAGCTGGCCTGGAGTAGCAGGCAGGAGCTGCGTTGTAAGTCTGCGAGTTAAGAAACTGAGACTTCAGCTTTCAGAAAGTAACAATTGAAAGGATTTTCAGCAAGCGAGAAACACAATCAGGCTGCATGACAGCTGATATTAGTGTTATGGGTTGACCTGTGATCCCTCAAAATGCACATGTCGAAGTACTAACCTCCGGGACCTCGGATCGTCACCTTATTTGGAAATAGGGTCATTGTAAATGTAGTTAGTTAAGATGAGGTCATTATTGTGGGCCGTATTCCAATTTGATTGCTCTCTTTACAAAAAGGGGAAATTTGGACACAGACACACAAACACGGAAACTGCCACGTGAAGATGAGGCAGAGATTGAAGTGATGCCTCTACAAGCCAGAGAAAGCCAGAGATTGCCAGGAAACCACCAGACGCTAGGGGAGAGGCCTGGAACAGATTCTCTCTCACAGCCCTCTGAAGGAACCAATTCTGCTGACACTGATCTCAGATTTCTAGCCTCCAGAAATGTAAGACAATAAATAACCTTCTGTTGTTTAAGATAACCAACCCAGTGTATAATACTGTTACAGCAGCCCTAGCAAACCAACAGTTTGCTATACTTACTGTGTTTTTAAAAAGTCATACCATATTTCCCACTTGAAAAGAAGGAAGTTCTTAGTAAAGAATTTTCATAATCATTCTTTTTAGTCCCATTCTAATAATCTGGATAATATAAAATCATTACTAATTTAGGAACATTTATAAATTTAAATACAAGGCCTCTGTGGAAAAATGTTGAGAATTTCCTGACCTAACAGTATAATTGGCAGTAGCAATTCTACTTTCACTTATCTGAGGATTTTTACTTTTATATGTACTTTCAAAGATATTGTCTCATGTGATCATCCCAACAACCCTGAGAGAGAGGAGTAGAGCTCTCCAGATGAGGAAATGGAGGCACAGTAAGAGACATGCTCAAAGTCACACAGCAAATCAGCCATGGATGGAGAATTAAATAAATTGGTTTAGTAGAGGACATCTTTATTCAACACACACACACACACACACACACACACACACACACACAGCAGCTTGGTACTGCGAATCATAACCCAAATTACAGATAGCACTGTAGAATACTCACACAATAATTTGTCAGGGAATAAATTAGCTTTCACGGTTATGAACCGTGCTACAATTTTATGACAGAGAGCTTCTCACAGAAAACCTCCAGAGTGGCCATGAATGGGCCTGGTTTCTGCCTTGCTCTTCTAAGTTCACTCCCTCTAAATTTACCCCAAAGAATGGGGCAGAAGGCCAGGCAGCGCCAGGTGGTCTGACAGCCTCAGCCCCAGGAAGACTCAAGACTCCATGCTAGAACTGGAGGATGGGCCTTGGCTCTGGCCCCTAATGGACCTTGAGAACTGTTTTGTTGTTTCATTTATAACTTCACTTCAGTCTAGTCCAGGTTCTGAAGACTTCTCCATCCAAGTGCTTAGCTCCTGTCTTTTCTGGAGCCAGGGTAAGATAGACAAGGGTTGGGCTAGAGCTATGGTAGGCACAGGTCAAATCTGAACTGCTGCCTGTGTTTGTTTGTAAATAAAGTTTTATTGGAACACAGCCACAGTATGGATATTACCCATGGCAGCTTTCCTACTACAATGGCAGGGTTGAGTTACTATGACAAGAGACCATGGCCTGCAAAGCCTAAAAGTATTTGGCCCTTTAGAGAAAATTTGCTGATCCTGAACTAGGTAATAATCAGGGCTGTACAGAGTGCCTCCTGTGTGACAGGCACTGGGGTAAATGTCACACACACTGCCTCAGTTAGCAGTATTATGATCTCTGTTTCTCAGAAATGGGATTTGGTCCCAGGTTGGCCTGACCTGGACCCCTGCATAAAAGATGCTCCTCCCAGAAAGGAAGTACACACCTTGGTTTTAGCCTGGATGGGCGCCCCGTGGTCCAGCAGGATCTCTGAGATTCGCACGTGCCCATTCCGAGCTGCACAGTGGAGAGGTGTCAATTCATCCTTTAAAAGACAGAGTCACAAAGAGAAAGCCCCAAAGGCACCTATCAGAGGCCGTGGGAGACAAGACTCCCCACAGCATCATTCCAGCTGCAGAAGTATGATGCTTCCTGAAGGACCAGCTCGACACCCGCACCGTCTCGTTATATCGTCTCCTGCTGCACCCTGGCTCTTGCTGTGAGCTGCTCTGGGAGACTGGAGGCCCATCACTACCTGGTCAGCAGGAGCCCACCACTCTGGTGAGGCTCTGGAAGGCAGAACTCCCTCCCTGGGCCTTGCCACAGAGCTCGCTGGCACCCACCTTGGTCCTTGTTTCTATCTGGGCTCCACGGTCCAGCAGGAGCCGCACCATGATCACGTTCCCCCTGCGGGAGGCGATGTGCAGTGGCGTGATGCCGTTCTGGAGGGGAGGAACAGGACCAATCAGGGTGCGGCATCTTTCTCTGGAAAGCAGCTGCTCTGCACCCTACTCCCCTACACCCCACTGCATCAGCCCTATAATGGCAGTAGTACCAGCGGCCATGTTAAGCCTACTGTTAGGACATTTGTCACCTAAGAAAGATTTCAAAACCTGTAAGGACATGATAGCACTGTGGTTAATCACAGCAATCTGGCTAAGCCCAGGTCACCCAGAGTCAATAGGATGGGCTGGAAGGAAGCCAGTCCCCAGTCCTCCAGGTTTGCCCCTTCTAGAAAGGGAAAATGGAGACTGAGGTGTGCGTGATTAGAAACCCACCAATGAGGAGCCTTAATAGGCACCAGGGCTGTCTCACCCACAGACTTTTGCAGTACAGGGGAAGTCATGGTGAGATAGGAGAGGCGGGAGTACCTAGATTCTAGACACCCCTGAGCCCCTGGCAAATGTGTGGGGCTTACCAGAGAGCCTTACCTGTGGTGTGAAGTTGACACTAGCTCCCCTGTTGAGGAGTAACTGGGCCACGTTGAGGTTCTCGTAGTGAGCTGCGATGTGGAGGGGGGTAAATCCCGTCTGGGGCACAACAGAGGGGAACAACTTGTCACATGCCATGTACTGTCATTTCTAGCTCAGAATCAGCCCAGGGATTCTGAAAATGTTGGCAGGGCCAGAGGACCCTATACGTAAAGCAGATTTAGACTGATGAGAACATTTGCTGAAGGGGTCAAGAGATATTCTGCGGCAAGTTATATTCAAAAGCCAGATGCTGCCTCTGAGTGACCCACATTCTTTGTTTTGTGGTTCATATGGACACACCATGGACCCACCAATGAGGAGCCTTTTCCATGTCTGTGGGGCCAATTACTTGAATGTTTACTTATGAAGAGATTTTAATTAATGAATAAAAGTGGTATGGGGTCCATGCTCTTGATTCTAGGGATTGTTTCCACCCACGAAAAGGGTGTGGCCAAAGGCAGACCTTTGACCCCTTGGTGGGTCCACTGTCATCTTTTGGTCCATAACCTCAGACCATGCCTCACCCAGTCAGCAGTTTTTCAGACAAAACCCAGTGACCATGGGGTGGGGAGACTGAGAATAACCCAATATAAATCCATTCCCGCTATAAAGAAGAAATGAACAACCCAAATTTATAGAGAGTAGATCAGTCGTGACTCAAAACATCAGACAGTGAGTACACACTGAGAGCTGTCCAGGCCCCCGGGATGATCTTCCATGTTCTCACCTCAAACATTTGAGGTCACCTCCCTCCCTCCACCAGGGGGCGGCCAGGGAAAGACAGTAGGATAAAATTCTAGAACACCACCTGCTGGGATTCCAAAGTTTCACTCTGGCCAGAGACCCATCCTGCCCAACTGGACGCTTTTCTGGATGGTCTGGAGCAACAGAAACCTTCCTTGCCCCATGCCAAACATATTTTTTTGGCGTTCAGCAGGGGTTTACAGTGAAGCTGTCCACTGTGGCTCAGTGTGCATGGTTGGCACCGTCTCTGGTTTGGGTCAGTGTTTGGAGAAATTGTTGGGAATTGACGGTGCCTTGGTAACCTACAGGTGTCCACGGTCCAGGCCCTAGAATTCTCCTGGTCCTCCGTTTGGCTGCTCTCACCTTGGAAAGCACGTCTGGGTTGGGGTCATTCTGCAGAAGCACCGCAGCTGTGCGGGTATCGTCATTGCGGGCGGCAATGTGCAGGGCAGGGAGTCGCACCTTCCCCTTCGTCCCGTAGTTGATGAGGTGTGCCACTACGTTCTCATGGCCCTGCTGCAGAGCCACGGCGAGAGGAGTGAAGCCGTCCTGGCCAGAGGGGAGTTGGAAAGATCAGCTTTCTTTGACTGGATCTGACCCCTGGCTGTCCTCAAAGCAGGACACATGCTTTCACACCGCACAGTTCTTCTTGCACATGACAGGCCCTCATCCTCCAATTCTCTGCTCTTCAAAGCCCACCTCATCCATCAAGCTTGGCTTAAATGCCACCTCCTTCCTGAAGCCTTTCTTGGCCCCACTTTCTTTCTCTGCCACCTCACAGAGCCCACAGTAATTTTTCTTAAGCACTTACATAATTTTCCTTTATAATTTGTTCCCAATCTGAATGAGTACTATAAGAATATTTTTACTACCCTTTGCTTCTTGCTTACCCTCCCTCTCACCCCATCTATAGGTGCCCAGACAGTGCCTTAAACATGGCAGATGGTCATTCATTTATTCATTTCACGAATATTATTGAACACCTACCAAATACTAGGAATGATGCCAGGCACAGAGGATTCGATTGTGAGCTACTGTTATTAATTCCCTCAGTTGCGTACTGTGGGGCACAGGACCCCATAAGCTGCCAAAGCAGAATGATAACAAAGTCATGTAATCGTTGAGTCTTACAATGTTAAGGGTTAAAAGAACCCTTGGATTTTAGTCCAATTTCATCATTTCACCAATGACAAAATCAGGATCAAGCTAAGTGACTTGTCCAAGAGTGTGCAGCGGGTTCACGGCAAGAGCCTTTCTCATTAAGGTCCAAGGCAGACTTGTTAACCATACCCACCCACACTACCTTCACTCCTGTTCAGCCCTCAGTGTTGGTTACAGTGGGAATGACATGTTAGACTCTGATGTCATTTCTCTGCTATGTGTCTGGGCATTCCTCAAGACCCATGACTTTGTCTCTTACTCCCTTGCAGAGTCCGACAGCAACCAGGATTAGTGCAGTGATCTGAAGGTCAAGAGCACTCAGTGGCACACTACATTGATCATGACAGAGGATGCAGCTCGAGCCACATCCCAGGAGCACATGCCCCCACCACCATGTCCTACCCCCAGAGACTTCCAACATTGAGGCCATTTCCCAAGGTTCTTACTTCTGTGGCTACATTCTGATTAGCTCCATTTTCCAGTAAAAACTTAACCACTTCCAAGTGATTCTCTTGTGCTGCCATGTACAGGGGTGTAAAACCTTTCTGTAAACCAAGAGAAAAACTCATTAAAATTCACCCACAATATTGAGAGATGCTAAAACTGGTGCAAAATCCTCTACACTCTAGGACAGGTCTGTCTTTATCCTATTTTCACTCAGCCCACAGAGCAATACCCCCCACCCATATCTCCAGTTATAAAAACTCATTGCCACTTTGAAATGGCTTAGTAGGATTATTATAAAAGGCCACAAGGTGGGGGTGACACTCCATGGAAGTCTGTTTCTACCCCTCACCATCATCATCAGTCAGCCTCCCGCACACACTTCTCTATTTTCACTCCCTTCTTTATCAGCCCCCCATATCCCTTCATACAGTTTCTCCCCCCAATGAGCCATAACTAAACATATCGTTTGGCTGGTTTACTGAACAGGGAAGGGGTCCACAATGACCAACCACATCGTGCTTAGAATGTGTAATAGAAGAATGAAAAAAATAATAAAGGATGCCTTCTTCAGTGCTGGGAGACACATCACTAATAAATCTAGATTCAGCTACATAGTACGTGTACCCCTGAGGTAGCCACCACGGACCCACTATGTAACAGACACACAGGTGAAGGAGAAAGGCAGCGCCCTCTAGCGCCCGTACTGGAGTGAGCCATCACCTGTGACTGAGCGTTGACGTTGGCGCCATAGTTGACCAGCTCCCGAACCACCTCGTCCTGACCAGCAAGGGCTGCAATGTGCAGAGCCGTGTTCCCTTTCTGAAACACATTGGGAAGAAGGAGAGGAGGTTTCCCACTGGGCCTGGGTAAGTGACTGTCAAAGGGACAGGAACAAGGGGGGGATGGGCAGTGGCTTTCTTTACAGCCAAAAGGGGTAGATAACACACATGTATACACCTGACCCATCATACATCTTGAAATAGTGCTGGAAGCACAAGGAGGAAATTAATATCAAAGAATAAGAAACCCGACTCCTCAACACTAATCAACTGCATACAGGCGCAGCATCGTGTCACCGGCTGACAGGACACACACTGAAGGTTTGCCAGGCAAGCTGGCCTCCTTTGGACTTCCAGCTCCTCCCAATCTATAACTGCAGGATGAAGCAGAGCCCCCATGAGGCCTGGAGCTCTGCAGAAAAGGAGGCTGGCAGGTCCCGCAGGCTCAGCTCCTTTGATGTTGTTACCGTGATACCCACTGAGCAAACGCTGGACCAAAGCAGACAGAGGGAATGAGAGGGGAAGAGAATGAGTAAAGTATCAAACAAAGAAAAGGGGTGTGTGTGTAAAAATATGTATAGGAGTTGAGGGGGGGTGTAATTAAATGAGCTATATAATGTATGCAGGGAAGAGAAGAAAATATGAAAGTAAATTGGGGAAAATAAATAGAATAAAATCTGGCAAAGGAAAACACAAAGAAAGTATATTTGAAATATTAATTAGTAAAATGTCACCAAATAAGAGAGGAGAGAAAAGCCAGAAAAAATAAACACTAGAACAAAATGAGGTACAAAATTGTTTTCAAGTAAATTTTTTAAAAGCTAAGAACTGATAACAGAGACTAAGAAACCAGGCAGGTTCTGAGAAGGTGAGTGGAACATTCAGGTTTTCTTGTACGGATTCATCCGAGGTATTTATTACACAATTCCTAGACAGGGTTTGGGCCTAGCAGGCTTCTTCTGCCCTAGGACGCCAGTTTCCTTGTGGCTCCTTCTTGCCTCCTGGATGTCCTGGGGCTGGAACGTCAGCACTTTCTCCAAGGGCGCCTTTCCTCCATGGCACCCGTGCTCAGTGAGAGGCAGGCAGGACAGGCCCCGCCTGACAACTTTGGGCAAATAGGGCAGGTGAGAAAAACCCGGACTACAGCTGGAGCCATCTGTCCCTCTGCTACTTAAGGAGCAGAGATCTCAAACGACCTCATTTTTTCTAGTTCACACGGTATATAGTTTTTAACTAAACTACATAAACACTTACTAATCCATCTCAGGAATCTCAAGCCCTGACAAGCAGGGACTTCAAACCCATTCCACGTGCATCAGCCATCTGTCACCTGCAAGAAAAGGGTCCTTGCCCAGGCGGAACTGAGAAGCACGAGGTCTAAGCTCTCTGGCCACCCCATCACTGTTGCCCCAAGAGCCCGCAGGTGGGTGAGGCGGCCCCCAGGGAAGGCACCCTAGGGGCCAGAAGGGGCTCAGGTCTTTGCCTCTAAAGCGTGGCCTGTGTCAGGCAGGAGGGTCCTGCTCATTGCCTCTGGGCTTGTCATTTTGATTTCTCCTTAAGTTCCATTTGATAAACAAAAGGGTTCTTCCTCAAATATCTGTCAGAGAGTAAGTGCCAGAAATGAATGTATAGATGCTAATTAATCATTTTTCATAGAAGTCCAAAGAGCCTACATTTAGAATCCTTGGCACTTGGGTTTGACTCACGCTGTGTACAAAGTGGAACAGGGCTGTTGGCACCAGAAACTTCTCTAGAAATCAGGACTCAGAACTCCAAGTCTCTCCATTTAGAAGAAGGAGGCGCGCTATGTCCATTCGTTCGTCACACACTGAGCATATGTGTGTGTCAGGCTCTGGGTCAGGCCTGGAGGTACAGAGATGATTGAGACTCAGACTCTTTGACCTCAAGAAGCTATGCTGATTGCTTCTTCCATCTGCCCCTTCCTTCTACACTACATCAGCACTCTCCCTGTATAAACCCTGTGAAGGGAAGCAGGTCAGCTGTGAAGCCCTGGCTATGGATCTCGGCCTGTGCTGTCTTCTGGGTCTGGGCTGAAGGCAGCACTGGTGAGCAATAAAAGCCAAGGGAAGACCCTGGGAAACAAACTCCCCCATGCCCATCGATATACAAATGCACACAGTGTAAGGCTCCAGAAGAAGGTCCCCTGGTCCTGGGGCAGGAATCACAGGGAGAGAGGTCCTGGGCCTCCGTTTTCTCTGCTCCTCCCTTAGCATGAAGGAACACACCCTCGAAGAAGCAGGAAAATTTTCTTAGCTATATTTGATCAGCAAAGACCCAATTTCTCCATTTCCAGGGAGTCCAAGAGCTCATGGGAGGGAGGATGGTTGCAGCAGGGGCTGAGTGAACGTGAGTGGAGGGATTGAACTTTTCTCCCTGTTCACCACCAGCTTGAATGCTGAGCTCTGGCGTCTAAGTAGTGGAGACGGCAGGATGGAGAGAGAACGCATTTGTTTTGTGCTTTTAAAATATCTAAGCACAGTTTAGGAAACTATATTGGTTTTGGCTTTTTACTCTTTTCCATTTTTAATCTTTCTCAGGCTTGCGAGACCCATCACAATTCCCCAATCTGTTATGACTCTTTCTTAGCCCACGGTTTCAGTTTCACCTTTTTTTTTCCTCCCTCTGCATGGCATTCAGAAACCACGCTGGCTTATAAAATTTCTATAAATAACAGACACTCCAAGTGTTCACTTGCAAAATAACAATCAAAGGGGGAAATTCGGAAAGAGTAAAAGTGCTGAGCCATAATGTTTTTGCAGCTCTTGGGGGAATGCCAGGGGAAGAAAATCGGCTGTGGCCCACACAGAGCCCGTCAGATGGCACGCTGCTTGCAGCCAGGTATGTGAGAGCATCAGGAGAAAAAATAATTGCATCCCTGTACCCACAGAAGGATCAGGGTGGAAACAATCGGTGTTTGTCGTGGGGTTAGAAGAACATGCCCCAAATACACTCAGAAAGAGCAACTCCGTCTGTTTTACATGAGATGTTTTTACCTTCAGGAAATGACATGAAAATTACAGAATTTTACCTCAAGAGATGATTCTACCTTCATAATATTTTGCTAGTTCACTTCATAAACATAAATTATGTCTGTTCTCTACATAATGTTCTTCTGGTTCTCTGCTTGAGAGGTGGCAAAATGTTTCCTGCATGGAACTGAAATTGAGGCTGATGTGAGACCATGTTTAATAAATAGCAAATGGAAAATAAGAGACTGGAGGGAGAGGCCCAAGAGGAAAACCATGGGAAGTAACAAAGGAAGAAAGAGAAGAGGAAAACAGGACTTGAGTTAGTAAGCAGAGGCGACTTTTTGTTTAGTTTAGTTGTGTGTTTCAATGCTGGCTGCATCTTGCTTAATGAGCAAATAAGATGCATGGATATAAGAAATAAAACTGTCTTGCAACCTGTAGATGAATCAGTTTCATGACTGTGGTTTCTGGACTTATGCCACTGGTGTTTGTAACCTATTGCTATAGGTAGAAACAGACCGCTGTGAGAGGTGTGACTCAGCCTCTGCTGAGTGCCTCCCGGTGAAAGAGAAGGTTGTTCAAGGTAATCAGAGGAGACCAGTGTGGGGTTGACCACGGAGAAGGATGAGTGAGGGGGGATCTGGACTCTTCTACAGCCCTCAGTAACAGCAGAGTCACCAATAATCATTGATTCCTTCCTAGGTGCCAGGCATTTTTTAACACTATCTCATTTCATTTTCATGTCAATCCCGCAACTAAGCATTATAACCCTCATTTTACAGATGAAGAAATGGAGGATTCTCATTGGATGAGCAACTTGCTTAAGGTCACAGAATATGACATATCTCAGGACCCGGACCCCAAGCACCGGACTGTGGCGCTCACAATGCTCTTGTTAGTCACTGTGTTCAAGCCAAGCACCCTGAGGAAGTATGAAGCCACCAGAAAAGTGGTTTGACTTTCAGATTTATTGTCTAGTGACAAGGATGAAGGAAAGGCCCACTGAATCTCTGTGGAAAAAGGGTCCTGTGTTTTAAGGGGACTTCAGCGACTCAGAATGAGAACATGATGGGAAAGACAAATCCAGAAGCAAGTTCGCGTTTCTCTCATGAATGGCTGGCTTTCATGCCAGGGTTTGGGATACTACGTGAGGGACACACACACTTGAAGTTTCAATGTAAAGTTCCCCCGCTCCCTAAGAGACGTACCTTGGTTGTTGTTTCTAGAATGATTTCTTTGTGCAGGAGTTCAACCACCATCTTCACGTGGCCTTCCTTAGAGGCCAGGTGCAAGCCGTTCAGCCCATTCTGTAAAGAGCAGAGAGAGAGTGTGGTTAGGGATTGTGTACCTGCTGGAACAGCCAGCCTCGATCCAAGTGGCTGGAGTGACACCCTTTCCTACAAAGGGCTGGGAGGGAAGAACTGGCGGGGCCCTGGGCGGTATCACCACAGGCGGAGCAGAGCCCGCCCAGCCTCTCCTAGCAGCTCTTCTGAAGGAGCATCAGACGACAGGAGAGCACAGAAAGGAAAACGGGGTGTAACAAGACTACCACCCCCAGATATGAATGGAGTGTAGAGAAGCTCTCACAAAGTCAATGGGGTGAAATTCAGATCTTGGTCAGGCTTTAGAGCATTCACTTAATTGAAAAGGTGTAGCTTCAGCCCCCTGATTAAATTTCTCAGGAGCAACCAGGAGAAGCAGAGAGGCAATACTAGTGCATCCTAAACATTTGCAGAAATAGATGTATATTTAATAAAATAATACATTTTGAAATAAGGTCATATGAAAACTAAATACCACCAACAACTCAGCTGTAAGATTTTCTCAGCAGAAGAATTAGTATTAAAATAGCCTTTTTGCCACCTTGTCATTTCAAATGTGACCAAGCTTGTCTGACAGTTAAATTTTAGGGGTAGGGTATGTGTGTGTGTGGAAACAAATAAACATTATCCACATCCAATTATCAGTCCACAAAAGCAGAATGCTCACTAACCAATTAAAGTTTCAACTGTATCTGGCGAAGCTACTAGTGTGCCCTAGAGAAAGCAGCCTGGCTCAGGTTTGACTTATTACCCGCCTGCTTCCTGGTTTTCTGCTCCATGCACTTCAGTGCCTTCAAAATTTCTGGCAAAAGCTGACTTCCAAGAGTGCCACGTAGAGCCACAAATAATTCTGACAATGTGATGGAACTAATTTCAATGAACTAAATTTCACTTCCAATGGATGAATAGATCTTGGCTCCATATAGAAAATGATTTTAGTCTATAAGCAACCTCTCTATCCCTGACGTTTGTGTCTTGTTCCTTTCCGCCTCCTTCCCCATCAGCAATTCTCTTCTCTTTTCCCATCCCTCTTTCCTGTCTTCTGTTTTGGTCAATTATGTTCTACCATGTTCCTTTCCAGGGAATGCCCCCAAACCACCACAGCCTCTGGCCAATAAGAAAAACCTTCGTCACCTATCCTCACATAGCTCCACAGCCCCACCAGTGATGCCTGAAATTCCCATTCTCCCTTTGTGTCAGAGCATTATTTCCAGGAGATTCCTTGTTAAAACCAAACATTCTGCCTGGGAGTGGTAGTGCACTAACCCTTAGCAGATTAGTCTTATTGCTTTGCTAAAACCCCAGAGGAAAGTAATGAGTAATTACTGAAGTAAAGAGACACAGGACAGGTATCCCATGATGGAAGAAAGGAAGGTGTATAAAACTCTCTTTACATAGAGGCCTCAGACAGGGCAAATATAACAGGTGCCTTGGATGTCAGAGAAAAGAGTGGGTTCCAAAGGGTACTTTACCTACTTCCTCCTTAGATCAGGTCCAGCCTGCACTCCAAACACGAAAAGTGCAGTTGGCCAAATCTTTGCACATCAGCACAGCCAGCCTCACCAAGGTGCATGTGGTGGGAGAGTAGAGGGTGGGTGTTGGGAGGGCCCCTTCACCCGATATTTCCACATGCAAATATCTGAAAATCTCCATTGGATTTTTTTCCTCTTGCAGATTTTGAACATCATTAAATGTAGGGTCCACAGTGGTATGATTTTAAATGAATTATTCACACCCCAGTGTGAATGAGTTTATCAGAAAAAGTCTAGGTTTTGATAACAGAAAGAGAGACCGTGATTAAAGGCAAGACAGCAGTCTTGTTAGAACAGGAATCGGGGAGAGGGAGAAGAGCATTGGGCGGAAGGAAACCAGTTCCCCTCAAATCAATTTGCAAAACACAAATTCTCTGAAAAGTCATTTGTCAACTGACAGCGCTCTGGGAACCTGGAGCCACTCCTTCCAGCTTTGCATCCTCGGCTCTACTCTGGAGCAGGTCTGCACAGGAGTCTCGCTCCTTCCAGAGCATTGCGATCTGCAGTGGCTTTGTCTGGAAGGTTCCAGCGCTGAGCGCAGGCACCCTGTGATGGAGCTGATGTGGCTGTGGGAGTCTCTGATGCTGCTGCAGTTGGCTTATCTCTGGGGACTCAGCTGTGGCAGTATCGAGTGTGGTGGGGGCTGACTCGTGGGTTTTTGTGCTTATTTGTACAGCACAATCACTTCCCATGAGTATTTGTTGGTCCCGAATGCCTCAAAGCTGGGAAATTGGCAAGTCTAGAAGGAAAACACCTACTGTTTACTGCTACTGCTCTAGGGGCTGTCGCTGCTATTTGGAGCCAGTGTCAGGATCTTAGTTCAGAGAGATTGTAGACATATTGTCTGCCCAGAGAATGCTGGAGTCGAAAGGGATATTAGAGATCCCTGACTGCTCAGGAAATCAGGGGCCAGAGTAGTCAAATGATTAGCTAAGGTCACACAGCCTTTTTAGGGCATGGCCACGTGTAGAACCAACCTGAATTTCCCAGGAATGAAACAGGGTTTAGGATTTATTTTCCTCCTAGGAGTTAGTATGTTTCTTTTTATCAGATGATGAAAGTACATTTCCCCCTTTTTGATTACCAAGCAACTCAGAGCTAATGTTCAGTCACAATCATCACCCGTATAGATCTGGTGATGACCGCTGGAGTTGATTTCCAGGATCATAGTCCTGGTCCACAGAAAGCCCCTGTGCATCCCTCCCTGTGTCACATACCTCCCTCCCAAAGCTGCACTCTTGGCAGAAGCTGATGCTCTTCAGCGTAAAAGGCACTGTCTAAACGTAACTGCATCTCCAATAGTTTCACTTAGTTCCCATTTTGATCCTGGTTCCATGGATCTCTTTCTTCTTTATGATTTTTTAATTGTTCTTACTTTATTTTTAATTTGTTTGTTTTCAACATAGTCACCCCAAGATCCTTCCAAAGTCTTTTACTGTGATGATCTGAGTCCAACACCCTCATAAGAGCTACAGAACTAGCCCATGTTGGCATAGCTGTGACAGGTGTGTACAAAGGCCCAGGAATTTAATGCAGAACAAAGTCACACATGGCACGTGACTGTAACAAACACTCATCTCACCTACACTTACAGCCACTGCAATCACCTCCGGCTGAGCATTTGCTTAATCTGATTCAGCAGATGTTTATTGAGAACCTGTTCTGTGCTTGTCACCAGGCTACAGGTGAATAAAACACAAACCCTTACCATTAAAGAACACAGTTTAATAGATGCATAAAAAATAAATGCAAAATCATGTGAAAATGCCCCACATAGCATGTATAAGAGTAGAAGTAGCACAGAGGAGAAAGGAGTTGTTCTGTCAAGGAGGTCAGGAAAGTTTTACAGAGACCTTGCCAGGCAGCCAGGACACAGCCAGGGTTGCAAGTTCACCAACAGTGGCAACATGAGAAGCCCTGTCTGAGTTTAAATTCTAAACCCATGAGGCAAAACTTTAGAAACTATGCTCCCAGCAACCCTTATCAAGGGTTCCTTTTTCTTCCAGGAAGCACCTGAATGCAAGGGATGCACAACATCCAGACCCACTGCAGAAAGTTTTCTCCAGCAACTCGCCTCAGCAGGTGGATGGCTGGTCACTCATTGTCCAGTAGCTGATGTCACTGAATGCCTGAAAACTAATTTACTGCACATATACACTAAAGGAATTTTCTTATCAGATGCATAACTAATCTATACAGGAGACCACTTATGGTATCCAAAAGAGTGTTTTGTGGATAAATACCATATTTAATACTTTCTTTTTCTTTAAGCAAAATTTTTATTGCTAAAATAAGAAGGGGCAAGGGATGAAAATTCTGTGAGTGATTTTTTTCTTAGCTATAACTATGGACAGAGATGAATTATAATATAGCACTCCTTCAAAGCCAGAATCCATGTGTTTTATTTTAGTTAAATTAAGTTTAGGTTTTTTGCTAAAAGTAAAAGGAAGGCTGCTGAATCTTGTCTTGTATCTTTTCAGCTACACCATCTAACCTTCACAGCCACTCTTCTTGATGCAGAATGCAGACAGACTGAAGAGGAAAATTATGGGGGGGAAATCACACATTTCTTCCCCTAAATGGCTGGGTGTAGAAGATAAGCAAGAAGGAGGTGGAGGAATCTGAGAGTAAATGCTTCAGCTAAAGTGGAAGCAGGGAGGCAGACAATAACTACCTGTGGCCATTTTTAAACCACATGCCTTTCTCAGGAAAACACCAACTTGCCAGCTTCCTCTTCCTGAGGACACCTCCTTCTAGGTTTCCAATTACATGTATGTTACGCTAGTTCACACTGTGCACAGCTTTTGGCTGCTCTGTTTTAGTTTTCTTTTCCCACTCTTTTTTTCTCTTGTGATTCATTTCTATTGATTTATCTTCAAGATGTTTCTTTCCTCAGCTATGTCCAGTCTACTGATGAGGCTACTGAAGAAATTCCTATTTGCCAAGGAAGTGTTTTTCAGTTTTTTGTTTTTAACTATTTCTAGCAATTCATTTGACTCTTTCTTATAGTTATCATCTCCTGCTGAAATTCCCCATCTGTTCATGAATGTTATCCACTTTCCCCTCTAGATCCTTTAGCATATTAATCATAGTTATTTTAAAATCCATCTGATAGTTCCAACATCCAGGCAATCTCTGTGTCTGGTTCTGTTGATTGATTTGTCTCTCGACAATGTTTTTTTTTTCTTATGTGTGTGTTGTAATTTTTAATTGAATGCAGACATTATGTGTAGAAGAACAGTAGACACTGAAGGAAATAGCATTTACAGATAGAAATGGACATGCCTTCTGTGAAGTTGTTAGCATGTTAGCATGGTGGTGGTGGTGGCGAGCTGAGTCAATCTACTCAGGAGCTGACCTAGGTCTGGATTTTGTTATCTTCAGTGTAGCACAGCCTTCAAATTCCTCTAGAGATAGGCTGCTGTTAACCTTAAACTTAATGTAGGAGCTGGGTGAGGTTTTTCTGTGTTCTCAATCTCCCCTTGGTTTTCAGCCATCCCTGCGTGCCTGTGTCTAAAATGGGGTCTTTTTCCACGCTCTCACCCTTCTCCCAGTAGTAGTATGCTCTTTCTTGTTATAAGATGCTGAGCAAGTGGGAACATAGAAGTTCTCTTTTGTTCTGGTCCAGCTTCAATCTTGGGCAAGCTGTGCACCTGGATCTCAAAGGTGGGATTTGGGCTTTTCGTTGTTATTGTTGTTGTTTGTTTTAGCATTCCTTCCCCTCTTCTCTGAGCCAGCCAAACCTGCCTTGTCTCTGTACTTGGTCTTGGATGGGAGTTTTGTGCTCCTCCTCCAGCAGTAGCAGACCTCTGCTCTTTATTGGTGTAGGATCCTGGTCTAAGACTGTTTCCTGCCAATCCCCAGAAGTAGATGGCTTTGCCTCTACCATTCCTGCAGCAGCACTGGATCTCTGCCTGTGTCCTAGAGCAGGACTGTTTCAAACAGCAGAGGCAGTTTGTTTCTATTCCTCCTCGTGGAGAATGGATTTTTGCCTGTAGTCTAAAGGTGAGAGGGTTTGATTTTGCTTCACATGAGGGAAGATTCTGGAGAAGCAGGCAAAGTCCCTTCCTCCCTCCCCTGCCTCCACAGCCACCAAGCACCTCCTACCCTCCTGTGCCACCAAGAGAGCCTCTCTCTGGTCTCCTGACTTACGTCAATATTTCTCATGAGCACCTGTGGAGAAAGCTTGTTTCAGACACACTGGCCCACATAGTCCTCTAAGAATGCGTAAGAATTTGGTTTGTACAGCCACCACATCTTTCTCTTATACTCTGCCAAAGCTAAAATAGTGGCCCTCTCCTAGGAGGGGCTTGTCTTTCTTTGGAATTCAGTTACCTTGATTAACTTTCTAACTCAGCCCTCTGATGGGCGCAGGAAAAATCATAATTTTTTTAGAATATCCAGGCTTTTTTCATTGTTGGGGTGTGAGCAATGTTCTTTGAAGCTTTTTACATCTTACATACTCCTTATACTGAGCTTCTAAGACCACCTGGCCCCATATGGTCTCATTCCACATGGTCCTAATATAGCAGACGCTTCTGGTCTCTTTTTTGGGCAAAAATATTTATGCCAAGCACACACCTGGAGTTTTTCATCTGCCTTTGCTCTTTTTCAGGTAAAATGTCAATTTAGAGGATTCTTCTGAGAAGCAATCTGTCTGATGGGAGGGGAAGAAGATCTCAGCCAGGCTGTGTTTCTTATAACAGTTTGAAGAAGAAGAAAAAAAGTCATATTCAGCCTGAATGATTTAATTTGGAGTATTTTCTTATACCAACTGTGAGAAATTCCACTGGCAAAATATACAATTCCAGACATTTGTTCTCAGTAAATTATTCCTCTGTTCAGCATAGCTGATTGCCCCAATTACACTAATTGATTTCTAAATGTACAAATACAGCCGACATGTCATAGGAAATTTAACTCTTATCCCATCCAGAGCACAGGATATTTTCAAATAGAAAGGCTATGGTGTCCTGAAATTCTATATATCTCTTTGAAAATTTCAAGAACATCTCAAAATCTGATGCTTACATTCTTGGGTGGACACACAACCCTTCCATTCCTTTTCTCACAGCCATTTATTTTACCCACAGACATGGCTGGCCCCTGTTTCCATGGAGCAGGAAACCTGAAGCTGTGTGTCCTGAGGACCTCAAAGTTCATCTCCCCCTTCCACCCCACATACCTGAAACTCATTATTTCCGTCCTCTACTTCCTTTCTTTGAGCCACACCGTGCTCAAATTTCCAGAGGACTTGAGCTCATGTGCTAAGGCTGTCTCTAGGAAGTATGACCTTTTTATCCATAAACACCTACAACCATGTTATTGGTTCAGCTTATTCAATTAGTTGGCTGCCATCTAGCCAGGTTCAGAGGCATTGGGACACTGGCCAGGGGAAACTTTTATGGGAAAGTAAAGGACTGGAGTCCTGGGAAGAATAAACCAGGAGAATTGGCAGAGAATGTTAAGAAGTCTGAGGGCCCCAGAGTGAACAAAAAGGGAGATGAGGGAGGAGGACGTCTACATAAGTTTGCCTTCATGCAACGCTCCTCTTTCCCCTTGCAGTCAGTAAGAACCCGTCAGAGGGTCTTGCCCATAGTAAGTACTAGGATGTATATGAAGAGGGTCACATCTATAGGTTTTCATATTTAATATCCCATTTTTCCTATTCAGTCCAGATCCTCTCTTAGTTTGTTATATCTGTCCAGAGATGACAAATATTACATCCTATGCTACAGAAGTTTAATTCCCCAAGTGACAACCAGACTGTGCATTTGTGACCTCTAGCATTGCTCTACTATTGGTCCCTATTTGTGGAGCAAGATCACTTATATTATGTGTCTGCAGGTCTACAGCCCTAAAACAGAGTATCAAAAAAGAATTAAACAGATCTTATGGAGAAAAAAAAAATTAAAAAAAGAATTGAATGGTTGCCATTCCTACTCAAAATCCTGAAATTGACGGGAAAAAGAGAAACAGTAAGGGAAGAAAAAAAAGGCAAAAAGGCAAAGACCACGGAAACCAAAGAAGGCAGACGAGATGATGTACAAACAAGAGATGATGGGAAAGGAAAGAGGGAGTGTCCATTACTATGGGTTGACTAGATGAGGAAATGAATTGAGCAACGAGCAAAAACATTACTAGAACAATATAAAAATTTATTTCTTTCCTCAGATTGTCTGGATTAAATTTTCAACCAAAACAAATTAAATCAAAAGTGCATGGGAGCTTTCTCATCTTACCTTCTGTTGCTTTTCCCTTCCCTCCAGACCCAGCTCAGGGATGTCAAGACCTGAGAAGCAGGGCAGTGAACCAAAAGAGGTGCCCTACAAAGGCATTGTCAGAAGTGTGTCTGGGGTCTGAAAAAGGAGGGAGTGATTTCGGCGTGGTTGGGAGATTGTTACTTCAAGCAAATAAATAAATATGTTGAGGATGGAGTAACTCAGTGGGAGTTAGGTTTATCATTGAAGGGATTTATAAACCTGGAAAGAGGAAAGGCTAGAAAGAACCCTGAAGTGTGGAACTAGAATTAGAAGTACTGCCATGCTCTCATGGATTTTTAAAATATTTATACATAGATAAGTGTAGAAATAGTTATAGATGTATGTATACACACACATGTATGTACAGCAACCCGTAGCAGTGGGCACAACAAGTGACCAGATTTTGGTATCTAAATACCATCCTCACTAAAAGGAACCTTGAAAAATGGCTGATCCAGGGGTGGAGCAGGGAAAGAAAAAAAATCACCCTGGGACAATATGTGCCAGGAGTAAGAAAATGCTCAAAGAACGATGAGGACGTGCAAAGAAGCCATTATTGAAAGGGCTCCTATCAGCCTAATATAGAGTTGACCCTCAAAATAAATCACGAGAATGTGAGATTATACCCATCAAATAAAGTAGGAACCCATGAGTCTGTACAGGTATAAATAAATAATGAAAAAATAAATCAGTGAGGGAGGAGGAAAAGCACATTCTTCAGTAGTATGTTAGGTAATAAACACAGAAAAAATGATGGAGATGGAGAATCACTCCTTGGAACTGCTTAGTGGTAGTTGAAACAGGCAGAAGTCATCAATGTATGCCAAGGTTAGTGGCTGGAAGTTTGATGAGGAACAGGGTATTGGCATTATATTAGAATAGGCCCCCTCCCATGACAAAATACTGATCAACTATAAAGGGGAAAATTGATAATTTTATAACAGAAAAAGCCGGCAGATACCAACTTCACCAGGTTATCAAGGCTAACATCACCACAGTGGAAAGGGAGCACGATTTCTGTGGTATTCCTGCCAAGAATGCACTGCCTTAGTCTCGTCATAAGGAAACATCAGCAGACGTAACTGAGGTTCAAATTACAGAATAGAAGACTGTCAAAAACATGAGACACAGGCAAAGACTGAGGAAGTGTTTCCTATTGAAGTAGACTAATGAGACATGATAACTAAATACAAAGTGTGTTCTGGGAAGACTCCTGGAACAGAGAGAGATAGAGACAAGGATAGGATGAAAGATAGAGACAGAGACAGAGATAGAGATAGGAAGTGGGTTGGAGCAGGAAAGAAGGAGAGGGAGGGAGGGAGTGGGGGGGTGTAAAAAGGGAGGGAGGGAGAGGAAGAACAATTTCTCATTGTTGGGACACTTAGGAAAATGTTATCGGGGTCTGTGGATAGTTGTGTTGCATCATTGTTGATTTCCTGATTTCTGGCAGGTTTGTAGGGTGGTTATGTGGGACAGTGTTCTTACGTTTGGGTGTATGGTGCACACTAGAATGTTTAGAAGTGGTGGGAAATTATGTCATACTCGTATATAGTGTATATAATTAGATAGATAGATAGATAGATAGATAGATAGATAGATAGATAGATAGATATATAGATAGATAGACAGACAGACAGACAGATGACAGATAGAGCAAATGCAGTAAAATGGTAACCTGGGTGAAGGAGATGTGTGAATTCTTTGTACTGTTCTTGCAACTTTTTTATAGGTTTGAAACTATTTAAATTTTTAAAAATGAAAGTGGGAGGCAGGAGAAAGTGGTACTGGAAGAGGCTGCTGGAGACGCAGAAGCAGAGCTGTGGGTCACTCTGGGCTCTGGCTATGGTGGTAGAGGATGGGTACCCCAGAAGTTTTCTGCTTGTGTCAGAACTAAGACCCAGTGTGAGGAGCTGAGCACACACATCCCTCCTATTTCTAAATAGGAGAGGTGCAAGTCTTACCAGAATTCCAAGATTATTCCAGGACAAAAACCCTGGAGTGCCACCAAACGACGGCAAGAGAGCAGGCTGCAGCCCCGCGTGGGAACCAGCTAATGGGGAAGCCTCTTGCCAAGAGCAGGTATCAGTTCCCCAGGGCCGACCCACCTGCAGCCTCATCCTGACCCAGATATCACATGGCTCCCCAGAGACCGCTTGGTGGGATAGGTCTGCTAAAAATATGTGATCCTGGGATCTAATGGATCAGAAGCCAGACAGAACTGAAGCAATGGCCATAACCTGGTGGGAAAATCACACCTTATCTCTTTTGCCAACCTGTCTCTCATCCAGGGATGGGGAAAGGAGACTATGAGCAGAAACAGTGGAAAGGGCAAACTCAGAAAGAAAGAGGTGGCGCTGATGGAAAGGAATCAGACGGGCTCTAAGCACTTTCCCTCCTTTGTTTCATTGCAACCTAAATTTAGTTCTCCCACCCAGGCAGCTCTGAAGAGTCATAGTTTACTAGATATTCATAAGGAGGGAAAATGCTTTAAACCTTTTCATTTTCTGGAAGGAAGGAAGGAAGGAAGGAAGGAAGGAAGGAAGGAAGGAAGGAAGGAAGGAAGGAAGGAAGTCACAACTATTTCAGAACTCTGTGAGAAGATGAATCAGCCCCAGATCACCTTCTCTCTACTCTAAGTAACAAACATGCACGGCCTCCCGCTCTGCGAAGTCTCACGGCTCAGAGCAGATCAGCTGCAGGGTTTGAAGGCCCTTGGGGAGACTGGAGGAGGAAGTGTGAGCTCAAGTTAATGAGAGAATAAAACTTTAAAATTCAGCTCAGCAGCTAAGAATATCTCCTATGGACTAGAAAGAGTTTCTATGTCCGAGATCTTGGCATTCCTTTAGAAGAGAAAAAGAGCCAGACCTTCAGAAACAGGGCAGTGGAGTTTAGAGCAAAGAACTGGATAAGGGCTTGAGGCCTCTAAACTGTCCTGCTGACATGTCACTTCATTTCCCTGGGCCTCCATCTATCTGTCTTCAAACTGTCAGAACTGCTCCATCTCCAAGATTCCTCTTAATTCCATATTTCCAGAATAAAACAATGTAACAGCTCTCAGAAAACAAGGTACGCATGGAGAGATGCATAGAGAAAGGTATGACAAGATTCACACCAAACTGTTCACAGAGATTTGGGGCACAGGGGGAGACTTACAGAGACTTTATATATTTCTGTGTAGTATGAATTTGTAAACAACTACCATGTATTAATTTTGTTGTTAAATTAAAAATCACAAAACAATTGAAATCAGGGGCAGGGTTGTCAAAAATGACCCCAAAAGTTTGTATCAAAGAATTCATAATCAACTATAAATAAGCTCAGGCTAATTTACATGCATGGTCTATTCCAATCAGAAAGGATAGGAATCGGGTTTAGCATTTCCTCTAATAACCAGAGAGGCAAATCTTCCTTCAAGGCCCAGATCAAATGCCATTTTTCTCTGTGACTTTCCCTGTCAGTCTCTCTTCGGCAAAACATAGCCTATTTCCAGCCCTGCAAAAGTGAACTGCTCTCTCAACTGTGTTCCCATGGTACTCGATGGTAACGCTAGCAAGGCCCTGTACCACACGGAATTGCGTTTATCTGCTCTTGTGTCTCTCAAAGGATAGGCCTTTTTAAAGTTCTATGTTTTCCTCTCCGTTGTATCTAAGGTCTTAGCATGGGGCTTGGCGTGTAGTGTGCGTTCCATAAGAGTTTGCAGAATTGAATGCACATTCATGAAACCTGACCCACACACAGAGCTATCTTTTTTTTTAGTCTCTCAAGAGTAAAAATATCACATCTGATCTTCATATTGTAAATTCACAGCAATCCAACCATGAAGGGAGTTTGGAGGGTGCACTTTCCTTGCAATATGTTCCAGATCATTCTTTCTTTCTTTTTTTTTTAATTTATTGGGGTGACTCAGATCATTCTTGAGGATGTTAGTCACACTTTTCCTAGTTCCTAGGATCCCAGAGATTTCCCCATTGTGGCAACCAATGGAATTCTTTATGTGACTGAATTGGTCAGTTAACTCTTCCTTCACCAAGAAGGAAGGGGAAATGAAACCAGTACATGGAAGGTCTCCCAGAGGAACTGGACCTGCTGCAGGTCTCAAGTCCACCTGTGGGGTGCAATGCACAGACACTCAGGCTGGGAGTTGGGAGACGGGGCTCTAGTTCTGGAACACTCTTCATCTCTGACAACCTCACTTGTCAGTCGTCTGCTCTGTCCAACTCACAAGAGTGATGTGAGCCTTACAAGTGGTTGTGCCTGGGGAAAGCAGAGACACCGCAGAACTGGAATCTGTGATTATTAAAACACTGGGTCACTCACTCTGACTCACGACAAATAATCAAGTTACTTTAAAACTGTATATTGGTCATATAATTAGCAAGATGAACATCAAATAGCTTATTCTGCTGAAATGCAAAGGTAATTTACCCATTTAAAATAATTCAGGGGATGGAAGCTTTTAAGTTTCATCTTTTTTCACTAATACTTTTTCTAGTAAGAACGAGAACTTCAGAACAATGCGTGGTCCCAGGCCCGGGGCATCTAGTTGCTTCTCTTGTTGAACTGCACACCACACAACACCAATTTCCCATGTAGGGGCTGCAAAAATATATTCTTCTCTCTCCTTCCAGAGCTGCAACAAGGCAGCAAGTTTTAAGACAGTTTAATAATGCCATATTATCATATTAGGAAGGCTTTCTGTGTGAGTTTGGGGAGTGCAGGTAAAATTAGGCAACGACATATTTGAATGCCATTTCTATCCTTGTCAATAGTTCCTAAGAAAAAGATGACAGAGAAAAGCAACAGACGACTGACCCAGACATAACCTCTTTAGCCTGGCTGACCACCGTCCTCACCCTCTTTCATTTCATTTACCCCAATCCCACTGGACTCCCTGATGCCCATGACCTTCACCACTCCTGCCTTTGCATAATCTATTCTTCCTGCTGCATTTCCCTTTTTCCAATTTCTACCTAAAAAACTCCTACTCTTTCTTCAAAGCCTTTCTCTGACTCATCAGCCTGTTAGCCACTATCCCCAGGCTAGAGAGCGGGCGCCAGGACTTACTCACCTATGAGTGAGCAGCACGCAGCCAATTATAGCAGTTCATTCAATATTTGTTGAACGAATGAAAACATCCTCTGTGCTCATTCTGGTTGGCACTTATGACACTGAGTTTGTAACCTTCTATATACAAGCTGTATATACAAGCTGTATTTCTTCTATATACAACCTGCCTCTGAGTTCGTTGAGATCACGGGATGAATGATTTAGTCTCTAGCAAGGGGTGTGGGGCACTGTAAGTGCTCAGTACATGTTTGTGGACTAAACGAATGAGCGGAGAAAGTTTAGGTGGTCTTCTTAAGCCCATGCCACCAAATCCAAAGTCATAAAGCTCAGAAGATTTTCAGAAATACCCTCTACTCCTCAGCTTTCTGAACTATACAGTGAGAGAGTTGAATGCCCTGATCTCTAAGCTCTAAGAGTCTATGGTTTGGAAAGGTAGAAACTACCACAAACACCAGAGCCCAAGAAATCCTGATCCAATGACTTGGCATTTGGCTTCTGTAGTAAAGATTGCAGCAGAAACTTTTGTTATAGGTGCTCCATTTATTTGAAATGCTTAAAATCCTTTACCTCCAAGATAAACAAGTCCCTGTAGTCCTGGGGGACATGTGAATTGTACCTGTGGAAATTTAGGGCCATCACTGGAACTAGCATGGCCTCACATGGTTTCACTGGCTGTCTTAGCATTGGAAGTCATTTACGTTTTTGTGATCGTTCAGATGGTTGAACTCCTTGATACGGCAGCAAATATTGCCGTGTACTTGACGAGTGGGGCTAGTGCCAGAATCTGAACCACCAGAGTCATTATCCTAAGAATGACTATTTCACAATGCTCTTAAAAGTGATAGTGCTTAGATCAAGTTCCTAAGTAGGCTAAGCATCAAATGCATAAACTTTGATCATCAGTGGGTCGCAGGCTTAACATCTACTGACTGAATCCATGAGCACTTGCTATGTGCCAGGCAGGTGACAAGGGGCCTTGAATAAAACCAAGTCATCTCCCCTCGAAGTGCCTACATTTTAGTAGAGAAGACAGAGAAAAGAGAAGAGACACAGATGCATCGTAAGTCAGGTAGTAAGATCTACTAGAATGGAGAGAAATAAGACAGGCTACGGGGATAGAGGCTGCCTGGGATGCTGCAGAAGACCTCTCTTCTAACTCTGTGTCTTATGCCAGCACCGCAGACAACAAGGCTTCTCTTTTTGGTGTGAACTTTTCTTCCAGTGTCTCAGGTCTTTCCTATGAGGGAGGCTGAGTGAACCAGTGGCTGCTAGCACTGCAAGAATAGAACAGAAACTAAAATAGTGGGCTCTTTTTGTCCCTGGAGTTACATACAGCTTGTGGTTCCAGTGCAGCATCCACACTGACCTGACAATTCCAGGAATTCAGCAGACCAGAGGTTCTGAGCACTTTCCTCTTGTTATCTTTTTATTTGGCTAACTGGTAAACATGTAAGATCAATGCGTTCATCCAGAAAATATTTTTTTAAATCGCTATGTGTTCCATAATAAAGCAATTTGATCTCATTAAGTAATCTAGCAATAATTCTGAAAATGGAACATATGAAGCTGATAGTGGTATGTGCATAATTATGTAGCCATTTAGTCAAACAAATATCGAGCATGTACTATACGACAGCCCCTAATCCGAGTGCTGTGAGAAATAAGCAGTCCTGGACTTCACCTTCAGGTGGCTTAGCATCCGCTTAGGACAGATAAGATAAACTCAACATTACCAAGCTACATGGTAGGACAGGCTGAGCTGGAAGAGAGGCACTGATCACTTGTAAAGGCAGAGATTACTTCAAGCCCTGGGGATCAAAGATGTCGTCACAATGGCTTTTGAGCTGAGACTCAAACAAATCATCCCATTGCCATGTGGGTCCTGTGGTAGCAAGAATGACATGGTTCCAGGATGAGTAAAGAGCCCCTGGCCTCTACATGCCTTCGTGTCATGTGTGCTGAGACCACCATAACCAGGGCAACAACACCGCAAGCCCAAAGAGGCAATCCACTGTCCCCGCTTATTTAGAGTCACAGCAGGGATCTACCAAGTCCACTGTCTTAGTCTCCTGACCAGTCTCCCTGCTTCTGTCCGTGTCCCGAGTCTATTCTCCACATAGCAGCCAGGGTGATCATTTAAAACACCTACATCAGACTGAGTATCTCTTGTGTAATACCTTCCAATGGCTTCTCACCTCTCTTGGAGTAAAATTCAAGTCTTCAACATGGCCCACAAGCCCTTTAAGATTTGGCCCTAGAAAATTCTCCCACCTCCATTCTATTCTCCCACCTCCCCCTTTGATCATTCCACAGCAGCCACACTGTTGTTCTTGCTGTTCCCCAAACAAACAAAGCTTACTCCTGCCCCCAGGGCCTTTGCATATGTTTCCCCCTCTTCCAGGAACGCTCTTCCCGCAGAAACCACATGGTCTCATTTACTTTTCTTCGGTCTCTCAAAAGTCATCTCCTTAGAGAGGCCTTCATTAACTACCCCATCTAAAATACCTTTCTCCTCCATGATACTTCTCATTAGCTGACGTTACGTATTCATTCTTTTTCTTGGTTATCGTCTGTCTTCTTTACTAGCATGTAAATGCCACAAGAGCACAGACTTGATTTATTTTGTCTGTCTCACTCAATGCCTGGAATAGTACCTGGCACAAAGTGGGTATTTAATAAATACGTGGAGAATGACCCCACAAAAACACTGGTGGGATTAGATTCAACATGCCTCTTGGCCCAGTTTTTATCAGCCAACTCCAGCATTTGACTTCCTCGAATGTTGAATGACTTCCAAATATCTATCTTTGGGCTGGATCTCTTATCTACATTCCAGGCTCAAATGTTTAATTGCTTATTATATCTCTTCACTTAGATTCCTCTAAGACTCTTTAAGAGGCTCTGCACACAGCCCTGTTCTTGTCTCCTCACCCTGTTTCCACACACAGTTCTCTCCCAGGGTCTCCTGTCTCAATGAATGTTGTCTCCACCTCCTGCATAAGGCAGACCTCTGAGGGTCATGTGTACAGTCCTCTTTCCTGCCCTCCTGACGTAGGTGATGTTGGATCTGCCGGCAGTTTCTGAGTGCGGGCCAGGAACGTGTCTCGTGAAGCCAAAGAATGGAAACACAGACCAGGGAGAGGCAAAAAGTTTTAAAAAGAGGATAATTTATTAGAGGCAGGAGAAGAGGTTGCAGCTCCCAAGTGGGAGGGGGTCCCGAATGGGGGGTGCCCCATGACTGAGGCAAAAGCTCTTACTTTTATACCTTCCCTTGCCTGCTTGGGGAAGGGGAGCTGTTTGGAGAAGGGAACTTGTTTGAAGAAGGGAACTGGCGCCTTCTAATGAAATTTGTCTTCCAGGTTTGTTCTGCTTGCCCATGTAAAGGAAGTAGCAAAGTTACCCACTTTTTATCTATCAGATCAGCTCCATTTGTCAGGCCAAAATGAATTTTATGATTAACCTCAAGGGCTTGTTACATTATGTCCTGGAGCAAAGGAGTGATTTCAAAACCTGAAGTTTTAGGATATGGCTGTCTTTGTTTATTCCACCAGGGACCTCCCTGTCTACCTAAGGACATGCTAACTCTCCTGTATCACTCCCACATCCTATTCATCACAGAGGCGTTAATTTTGTTCCATCTCCACACCCACGACCTTTACCCAAGCTACCGATATTTCTCACCCAGACTAATACAACAGTCTCCTAACTGACTTCCCCATATTCACCTCTGGGCCCTTCCATCTGTCTTCTACACAGTAGCAAGTATGATCCTTTAAAGCACACCTCTGATCATGTCACTCCTATGCTTGAACCTATGGTTTTCTTTCCTCTGCTCTTAAGATAAAGATCAGAATCCTTAACACTACTTCTATAAGTAGTGTTACTCTATTCTACCAGGACACACTGATACAGCTATATAGGTTGTTAAATGCTAAAATACCTCCATTCCTCTTGGTCAATAGCCATTGCTTCAAGCTCTTAAATACCCCCCACTGCTACTGCTCTGGCCACTCTGTCCCCTCCCCAGATCCTTCCCCTCAATCAGCAACGACAGGGTTAACGTCTGGGGACAGCAGGCAAACACACTGTGATGCACATAATAGGCATAAATGTGCATGCACACACTGCTCAGGGTCCTGGGACATACGTCCCAGATGGAGACTGTTGTGACTATTTCTCCAGCCTCATGTGGTCCAGTCCCTCTTGCTTTCTGCACTGCAGCCACTCTGACCTTCCTTAAACTTCCCATGCTTTTCCCTGCCTCAGGGACTTTGCACAGGCTGCTCCCCATGACTACAATGTTTTTCCCTTCCTTCACCTCACTCACTCCTAGTCATCCGTTAGCTCGATTATCTCTTCCTCACAGTAGCCTTCTCTGACCTCCACCTAGGTCAAGTCTTTCTTATATATGTTCTCATAAAATCCTCTGCCTTTCCTTCACAGTGTCTATGTTTGGTTTGCATATCTATTTGTGTGATTATTTGATTAAAATAGCTCTCATTACCGGGGGACTACAGTTCAGAGAGGACGAGGACCAGGACTTTTTTTTTTAACTATCAAATCCCTAAAGTCCAGTACTCCGTATACATGTAGAGATGTACAGGAAGACATTGGCTAAAGACAATGCATGCAAAGCATGACCAACGTTTGAATAAATGAAAGAATCATATATTCATGTAAAACTATGGTGCACGCATGTGTATATGTATGTCCTTATGGGTAGATTTGTTCTTTTCTATAAATATAATGATGACGATGATGATGCTGATGATGATAAAAATGAGTAGACATAATCTATGCAGCAAGGAAACTGCCCTGAATATTCATCTGTCTCTTATGTAAGCCAAGAGTTCCTCTTTTCACACTACTTATAGTAATTACTTCCTATTATGGCAAGCAGCACATACTCTTTCCACACAACATACTATTTGAAAGTGTGTTACTTATATAAAGATCAGCATTTGCTGTATTACTGCTATCACGGTCCACCAGCTCAAAAGATTCAAGCCAAAGCACATTCTCAAGCCCTGACCCCAGGACAAGAGCCTGTTTTTATCTTCCCAAAACAACAAACGCATCTTTGAAAGAGAAGAAAGCTCTGGCGCTAGCTCTGTGCACGTTATCAAGCAGCAGCATTGTCCCGATGGGTACACTAATGTGTTTAATGAGGGCGTAAGTTCAGCTACTATAGTCCTTCCCCCATTAACCATACTCTCCACTCAAGAGCAAAAGCCATAATACCCCATAAAACCAGAATGAGGCTCAGCAAGGCTGGCACCCTAGGGGTAGCCCATCTGCAGCCCCTGCACTGAGGCAGTCACAGAACGTAGGACAAAGACCAACAGGGCCCAAGATCTGGGGAACCAGGACTAAACCAGCAGGGAGGGGCTTTGCATGATGGCGAATCCTTCCTTTTACTCCCCTGCCACTCATTTCCCTGCTAGAAGAATTTTTCTCTTTGAAAATCAGAGGCCTGTCTTAGCCAAGACCAGTCTGCACTCTGAAGTCGGAGCCTCCCCTCAGTCTCTAGCAGGGTTAAATGTGACCTGTCACTGGCGCTGAGCCGATGGATCCATCAATTGGAAATGGTGTCAATAAAGTGCAAATAACACCTGGGTGCCTGCTGCTCTCTAAGCCTCAGATGAACCCAGGAGGTGCTCTGAGGAGAGACAGAAGCGGTACAAGCCAGTTACACCCAGGGCCTCACCAATAGGAGACCAATCAGGACAAAGCCATTCCCCGGGTGTCATCAAAATCTTCCAATTTCACACCGAAAATGAGCCTTGGCTCAAGGCTTATGAATGCTCAGTTGTCCCCATTTCTGCTAAATGGATTCCTTTGAGAGCTGGCATCTTAACCCTTGGAAGGCCTCTGGAGGCGTGGTGTTCCCCAACAGGGCACTGCAGTGCAGAGAAACGTGCATCTGGATTCCTGCAGCCCAGTTGGAACAAAGGAAGCCTCAGAACTGGCCTGTCTCTGCCAAGAATGAATCCCCAGTGGGGAGAGATAACAATCCCCTCACCTGGGGGGCCTGGGAACAATACAACTGTAGCTCCTACAGCTGTTTCCGGGGTGCAGTGTTCAACCGGTCCCTGGGACCCCTCTCCTGAGCAACTCTGATCCACCCTTTGCCCATACTTTGTTCCTACTGCCTCTTCCCATTGAAAGAAATGGGTTCAGAGTTTTAATCTGCTATCAGTTTTACCTCTGCATGTCTGATGAGAATTACCACAAATGTCCTTAGGCCCCTGTTGGCATATTTGGATGAGGGACGAAAGAAGAGGAGGAGGGCTTGCTTCTCCTCATCCAGATTGGGACCTCAAGTCCAGTCTACATGCTTCATCTCCCCTCTGAAGGTCACTGCCATGGGCGTCTGCTTCATGTCACACACCCACTACTTCTGTTTCCTATCAGTCACTACCCGCTCTGTCCTCTCTGATCTTTTAGCTGTGAATTTACACCACAGAAGACCAACTGAATCCAAATGGGGTCTTGGCCCTGGGAGAGAGAGAACATGGTATTTTACATTTTAAGCAGGGTGGAGGGGGCAGAAGGACAGAAGCACATAACCAGTGGAAAAGTTAACCTTCATTCTGGGCATTTGCCCCTGCTGGCTTGTAAAAGTCATCCAGCCCACGGCAACATGGATGAACTTGGAGGACATTATAAGGTGAAATGAGCCAGTCACAAAAGACAAGTACTTTCTGCTTCCATTTATATGAGGCACCTAGAGTAGTCAGATTCACAGAGATAGAAAGAATGGTTGCCAGAGGCTGGGGGAAGCAGGAATGGGGAGATATTGCATAAGGGGTACAGAGTTTCAGTTTTGCATGATGAAAAAAGTTCTGTGGATGGATAATGCTGATGGCTGTACCACAATATGAATGCACTTAATGCCACGGAACTGTACACTTAAAAATGGTTAAGATAGTAAATTTTATGTTATGTATATTTCACCACAATGTAAAAGATTTCTTAAATGGTTAAAATGGTAAAAACAAAAAAAGTCACAATTGGTAAATTTATTCTAAATTAGAAACTGAATTAGTTATGTGCACATGAACAACTTAATTGGCTGGCAAAACAAACAAACAAAAGTCATCCAAGCCACAAGCCCAAGACACACCCCTGTTTTCTTTCTAGGGGAGTGATTTCCTCTTTATTCAGTCAGTTCCTGGAGCTTTGGTCTGACTGCCCTCCAATCAATCCTGCATACATTCAGTTTCTTTACCATCCCCTCCTGAAACCAAGGTCCTGTCACTTAGCACTAGAAACCTCCAGAGAGGCCTTTGAAGCCACACTGTTTTCCAACCTGAGCCAGACTTGCCTTTGTCAATACCCTGTGAGCCAGCCCTCACCTCTATTTCCTTCTCAGCCCGCAGAGAACCCTCAAAGGCTGCTGACGGACAAAGGAGATTTAATGTCACCACTGACACAACCTCCTTCAAAGGCTCTTCTCCTGTGCCCACTTTCAAAGGCCACATATTCTAAGACCACAGCAGGGACCAACAGCGACTTCTAAGGGAAGAGGCCCCAGGGGTGGAGCTGGGCTCAGCCCACACTGTTCAAGCACCAACCCTTCTCTGTGGGGCCTTGGACTGGAGCAGGGATATGAGCACCAAGGTTAGGGCCTTCAGCTGGTGGGAGCCCTGGGGGATTTTTGAGGCCACTGGGAAAAGGTTAATAGAAGCAGATTAAAACTCTCAGGGAGTAGCACCAGGCAAGAGCCACTCTTCAGAGACCACATCCCTGTCCCCATCCCACTTACCTGGTTACAGGTATTAATGTCTACCCCATTCCTCAGGTGATCCAAAGCTTTGTCCAAGTTACCTGATCTTGCTGCCCTGAGAAAGCTGGTAGCAGCATCGGCCTGTGAGGAGAAACAGCAGGCTGTCAGTGTGTTCTGTGTGGTAACAACCTCACGATCCCATTCAAGCCCAGGGCTGTGAAAAATGGGCAAGGTCATGGCGGCAGCCTTGCACCCTCCGATTACAGCACCCTGGTGCCCACCATGGTACCCAGGTGTGGTACGGGCCCTAGAACCCCTGGCAGGATCCCTCTGGGGTCTGTAATGTGAGGCTGCCCTCAAGCCCAGCCTCCCTTCCTTTTGGTATTTTTATGAGCAAGCATTTTTGGCTAAGACCCAGAAGGGACCAACCAGCTTTTGAGAGGGACCCCATTCTAAAGCCTGGTGTCTTACTGCTTTGATGTTTCCAAGGGCTCTACATCTTTACTAAAGAGCCTACATCAATCACATAGCCCCTGGCCCCCATGAGTCATGGATGCAGGCACTATAGGAACCAAACGTGCTCTTTGGTGCTATTTTGTGGTTTTGTTTTTTAAGTAAACAGCACATAGCATTTACTGTGCGCTAAGAACCATTATCAGCACTTTACATATAATATAGATTTATACACACACAGATATGTATCTAATTCTCATTAAAAAAAAACAACACCTAAGGTAAGTACTATTGTGGTCTCCATTTAATAAATGAGGGAACTGAGGCACAGAGAGTTAAAATCACTTGTGCAGGGTCACACCACAGGTAAAAGGCACAGCCGGGGACTACAATGCAGGCGGTTTGGCTCTGAAATCAGTTAACTTAACCTTCTTTCTTTGTTGCCAGCTTAACGTGAGCTGGCAGGTGCCCCTCATCTTGAATGAGAGTAAAGCACTTCTGTTCCCTAGGTGTTGCTGAGCCACCTACACCAACATATCAAGACGCTGCTGCCAGGAACATTTGTTTGTATTAAGGATAAATGACAGTCAGAAAGAGTGAGAGCTAAGGACAATAAAATAAAGTCAACGAATACAGACAAGTATAGTGGGAGAGCACATGATTACAGAGGGGTGAGGTGGCTTAGAGCAGCTCTCCTGTGTGTACCTGAGAGCCCTACATTCTTAGGCACCTTTATACCTGTTTCCTTATCTAAAAGCCAGGGAGGGTAAGGCCTTTCTCATTGCTGTGAAGCTGAAAGGAAATAATACATATTATTAGGTTGGTGCAAAAGTAATTGCGGTTTCTGCAATTGTTTTTAACCTTTTAAACTGTAATTGCTTTTGCACCAACCTAATATTATCATTATTATATCAGCACAAGTGCTGAGTATGGTGCTCACTCAGGTTGAGTCTGACAGGTAAGAGTCACATGACAGGCCATAGGTGATGCGTGTGATGCCATTCTTCCAGAAGTCCCATCCATACATCATGTTTTTTCCTCCTGTCTCCTTCCTTCATGCTACCTCTTTAGAGAATATGTTATAGTGGGCTGAATGGTGGTCCTAAAAAGCTATGTCTGAGCCTTAATCTGTGGCAGAGTAAGTAAATGCTGTGCTCACCTCCTCTCAGGACCACATCAATTACAACTAAACCACAGAACAACTATTATTGAGATTCGCCTGAAGTCTAGCTGAACCGAAGCCCTACAACTATGGACATACAGAAAGCCACTTCAAGACTGGTAAGAGGGGCAGAGACCTGGAACGGGTTGGTCCCACACCTGAGTGTGGCCATTAAAAATCAGAAGAGATATCTCGGCTATGGAGGTTGCCCCCTGTGGAGCAAGGGATCCCAGCCCCTCCTCAGCCCAGGGCTTCAATGCCAGCAAGAGAAGTCCCATAACTTCTGGCTGTGAAAACCAGCAGAGATTGTGGCTGAGTGAGACAGAGGTCAGCTGCACTCCCAGGCACTCATCTTAAAGGCGCATGGATTTACTCACTGACAGACTCATTCGCTCTCAGCTCAAGCTCTGGAGCAGCAGCTTGAAAGGCACCAGACAGACATAGAGGAACTGAGTTGTCTAACTTCATTAAGAAGGGGCAGCTTTCTCCCTGATGGAGAACTCATGGAAGCCATTGTTTCTTTGCTTAACCCTCCCCCTCCCTGAGTGCAGACGCAGGCAGACACCCTTTCTCTGAGTCTCCATCAAACTGGCCCCACCCTGGTGATTCCCTGAGACCATGCGCCACCCTTCAGGCACACCAAAGCTGCTTCCAGTGGCTTTTCCGTATAAACGACCTGCCTTGGTTCAGGCTGCAGAGTTTCCTAAAATCTCTCAAAGGTTCACAAAACTCAAACAAGAAGACCTGGCTTCAGCATGTCTCATACCTCTGGCTAAGCAGCCATAAGCCCAGCACTAGCAACAGTCAGCCTTGGTGGCTTGGCCTCTCAAGGCACCTCTAAGCAGAGTGCAGATGGCAACCATCTCTAGATTGCTTTGTGGCTCATGCCAAGTGGCCCCAGGCAGATCATAGACTGTGGCTGAACTTGGCCTGCAGCAGGGCCCCTCCCAGGAGGCCCTAGGCCTCGCAGTCCCAGTGGCCAGCTTCACACTGGGCCAGACCATCACCCAGCCACCTCCAAATATGACACACCCAAAGGGCAGACTGGGCAGGCACCAGAGCCCTGATAGAGCAAACTCTGCTCTGTAGGGTCAGCCCCTGCACAACAGCCCCTTCACTGTAGTCACAGCCAGTCCTCACAGACAAGCATCTTGAAGGTCAATCCCTCCCACTGATGTGCAAACCGCAATCAAGTCTCAACTACAACAGGAAGGCACACACAAGAGACACACCTGGCACACCCGGCTCTGGTGACCAGAGAGACTGCACCACTGGGTCCCACAACCCACCTAGGCCACTCTAGTAAGACCAGGAAGCATAGCAGTCCTACATAGAAACACACACAGGGAGGCAGCCAAAATGGGGAGACAAAGAAACATGTCCCAAATAAAAGAACAGAACAAAGCTCCAGAGAGAGAACAGATGAAATGGAGACAAGCAATCTACTAATGCAGAGTTCCAAACATAGGTTATAAGGATGCTCAATGGTCTCAGGAAGATCTTCAACAAAGAGATAGGAAACATAAAAATGGAGATAGAAAACATAAAAAAGAACCAGTCAGAAATAAAGACTACAATAACTGAATGAAGACTACATTAGAGGGAATCTACAGTAGCTTAGATGAAGCAGAGGATCAAATCAGAGATTCAGAAGACAAGGTAGCAGAAAACACCCAATCAGAACAGCAAAAAGAAAACAGAATCCAAAAACTGAGGAAAGTTTAAGGGGTCTCTGGGACAACATCAAGTGTACCAACATTTTCATCATAGAGGTACCAGAAGGAGAAGAAAGAGCAAGCAATTGAAAACCTATTTGAAGAAATGATGACTGAAAACTTCCCTAAGTTGGTGAAGGAAATAGATATATAAGCCCAGGAAGTGCAGAGTCCCAAACAAGATAAACCCAAAGAGGTCCACACCAAGACACATCATAATTAAAATGCCAAAGGTTAAAGACAAAGAGAGAATCTTAAAAGCAGCAAGAGAAAAACAATTAGTTACTACAAGGGAGCTGCCATAAGACTGTCAGCTGGTTTCTCAACAGAAACTTTGCAGGCAAGAAGGGAGTGGCAGGAAATATTCAAAGTGATGAAAAGCAAGGACCTACAACCAAGATTACTCTACCCAGCAAAGCTATCATTTAAAATTGAAGGACAGGGCGGATGGGTGGCTCAGTTGGTTAGAGCGCGAGCTCTGGGCAATGGGGCTGCCGGTTCAGTTCCCACATGGGGTCAGTGAGCTGCACCCTCTGCAACTAGAATGAAGTCAATGAGCTGCCGCTCAGCTCCCAGGTGGCCAGGTGGCTCAGTTGGTTGGAGGGAGTCCTCTCAACCACAAGGTTGCTGGTTCGACTCCTCGACTCCCGCAAGGGATGGTGGGGTCCGCCCTTCACAACTAAGATTCAACAAGGCACCTTCTGCTGAGCTCCCGGATGGCTCAGTTGGTTGTAGTGCGGGCTCTCAACCACAAGGTTGCCGGTTCTACTCCCACAAGGGATGGTGGGCTGCGCCCCCTGCAAATAACAACTGACAATGGCAACTGGACCTGGAGCTGAGCTGCGCCCTCCACAAATAAGACTGAAAGGACAACAACTTGACTTGGAAAAGTCCTGGAAGTACATACTGTTCCCCAATAAAGTCCTGTTCCCCTTCCCCAATAAAATCTTTTAAATAAATAAATAAAATAAAAATGAAGGACAGATAAAGAGCTTCCCAGAAAAAGCTAAAGGAGTTCATCACCACCAAACCAATATTACAAGGAATGTTAGAGGGACTTCTTTCAGACAAAAAACAAAAAAATAAAAATAAAAAATAAAAATAGTAAAATAGCAATAACTATACATCTATCAACAATTACTTTAAATGTAAATGGATTAAATATTCCAGTCATAAGATAGGGTGGCTGAATGGATAAGAAAACCAGACCCTTACATATGCTGCCTACAAGAGACTCACTTGAGATCAAAAGACACACAAAGACTCAAAGTAAAGGGATGGGAAAAAGATATTTCATGAAAATGGAAATGAAAAAAACAAAAACAAAAAAGCTGTGGTAACAATACTTATGCCAGACTTTAAAACAAAGTCTATAACAAGATACAAAGAAGGACCCAGTAATCCCACTTCTGGGTAATTATCCGAAAAAACTCAAAATGCTACTTTGAGGGGACATATGCATCCATATGTTCATTACAGCATTGTTTAGTGGCCATGATGAGGAGGCAGCCTGGGTGTCTGTCAATGGATGAATGGACAAAGAGTAGGTTGTACTCAATATTCCATATAATGGAATATTGCTTGGCCATGGAAGGAAATAGGTTCTTGCCATTAGCAGCGGCATGGGTGGACCTGAAGGGTATTGTGCTGAGTGAAGTATTATATCAGACAGTGAAAGACAGATGCAATGTGATTTCACTTATATGAGAAATGTAAGGAGCAAAATAAACAAACAAACCAAACAGAACAAACTCATAGACACAGAGAACATTTTGATGGTTGCCTGATAGGAGGGGGGGTGGGAATGGGTGAAAAGGGGAAGGGATTAAGAAGTACAGATTGGTTGTTACAAAGTAGTTATGTGGATGTAGGGTATAGCATAAGCAATACAGTAAAAAATATTATAACTATCCATGGTGTCAGATGGGTACTAGATTTTTTTGGGGTGGTGGATGGAAGGGGTGTTGGGAGACAGAGTGAAAAAGGCATTAAGAAGTACAAATTGATAGTTACAAAGTAGTCATGGGGATGTAAAGTACAGCATAGGGAATACAGGCAATAACATGGTAATAATTATGTATAGCGCCAGGTGGGTACTAGACTAGTCAGGGGGACCACTTCTTAAATTATGCAAATGTCTAACCACTGTGCTGTACACCTGAAATTAATATAAAATAATACTGAATGTTAACTGTAATTGAAAAATTGAAAAGGGGGGGGAAATGAAGGGGAATAAAAGGTTCAAATTTCCAGGTATAAAACAAATAAGTCACAGGGATGTAATGTACAGCATAGAGTATATAGTCAATACTATTGTCATAGCATAATGTCAGATGGTTGCTGACTTATGGTGATCACTTCTTTAGGTATATAAATGTTGAATAACTATTGTGTACACCTGAAACTAATGTAATATTGTATGTTAGCTATATTTTAATAAAAATCTTCAAAAAATAAAATGTATTTTACATACATCTTTCTCAAGTTATTTGATTTATGCAAGTCTTGTCTCCCCAGCCAAATATTTGCTTCTTGGGTTAGGGACCAAATTTTCTACTGCTTTTGAATCCTTCAAAGCATGAAGTGTCTGCTAGGCCAAGACCTCCCTTGGCCTAAAACACAGGGCACCTAATATTCCCAGGTTCCTTGGCAAGACATCTGTGGTGGAGGAAATATTTCAGAAATGAGGGTCAATCCGTTGGTTCCCCATGAGCTGTATTCTCAGAGAAATCAGACGCAAGGTTTTGTCCCTCAGAGGAATGTGTGTCTGTGCCTGCTGATTCAGAAAGACTGTCAACTATTATATAGACAGAGTATTTTCCTATATCCAACTATTAGGAAGAACACTATATTTTTCCCTAAGAATAAGAGTGTTAGAGAGACATACCTCCAGCTATCCCCTCTACCTAAACTACCTTCTGCAGCACAATAATAGAACTTAGGATGAAAACCTGAGAATGGTGGGTAAAAACAGATGCAATATCAACTGATACTGTTTGACTGTTAAAAGTCCTGAATGTAGAAAGTGAAGCAGAGTATTTCTGACAGACGGATACACAGATAAATAGAGAGTAAGGTATCCCAGTGTAGACTAGGCTGAAGAGTGTTAAATAGTTTCTGCAGTTTGTATAATAATGGAATTATGATACTATTACTAGTCATTGGGCATATGTATTGCCAACATGATACCTTTTAATCATCATAACAAGCAGTGAGGTAGTATAATTATTATCCCCATTTTAGGGGTCATGAAACTGATATCAGGAGAGGTTAAAAACTTGCCCAAATTCTGCACTTAATTAACATTCAGGGAATCAGCCGGGAACTCCCTGTCTAAAGCTTCTGCCTTTTTTATTGCCCTTGACCCTGAGGTGCATTCTCAGCAATTTCAAATCTGAGGGTGTCCACACAGACTGCACGGACTGGGAGGGACCACATACCTTTCCCCATCAAACAGCTAATCCATGGCAGAAAAAGGGTCCCCAGCAGATCCCAGCTCTGACCCCTGAGCCCTGTGTTAAAGCCAAGTCAGGCCTCTAAAAAGGAATCATCCTGTCCCAGTCCTTCCTTTTGCTGGTGACAAAATTGATGGTAAAATAAAGTGACTGGCTGAGGTCACCAGATAGTTAAAGTTCAGTGGCTAAGACTTTTTCACTTTCTTTTTGGTCTTCTCTAGGCATAGAGTAATCGGCACATAAGCAGGATCCTCAGGGTATGTTACAGGTGAATTATAGATAATGGTGGCAGAAAATCAGTCCACAATGACCCTAAACCCTGAATCATCACTGAGGAGCTGCCACCCTCTCTGAGCACCTCACCAAGGCTGCCCACTTGTGTCTTTGCCCCTTCCTCATCTTGGGCTGTACTTTAATTTTACCTGTGAGAAAACTGCTCGCGCCTGCATTGAGGGGAAGAGGGGGTGTACACATTTTGTTGTGTCCCCGGCCCACATCCCTGCTGGTTAATCCCAGAACTTCCTTTCATAACAAAATAAGTTTGCTTTTATAAAGCTCTGACTGAGTTTTAAGCACTTTACTTAAATTAATTCTCTCCAATAATCTCATGAGGCAGGTACTTTTATTGTCTCCTTTGCACAGATGAGGTAAATTAATCATAGAGAAATGAAGTGACTTGTCCAAAGTCACACAACTAATATGTGGCTTGGCCAGGATTTGAATCTAGGTAGCCTGCCTCCGGGGTCTTTCTCTTAACCCTGGTGCTGTACTGCCTCACAGGCCAATCATTTTCTAGTGCCCATAAGATTCTTCGCAAATTCAGCTTCAGCTGGAGGAAGGCTTCCACCTGCACTGAGAGGCTGTGCCCACTTCAGCCCTCACTCCAGAAGGAAGTAAGCGGAGGGGAAAGGAAGGGAATGGAATTCCTTCTGGGACTCAAGTTGTCATCAGGGCTGCTCAGGAAAAAGGAGGTGAACCCTTGGTTACCTGAGACACCCAGACTATTATTAAACTTGCACTTCCTGAGTGGGGTGATACGAATATAGCAATATATAAGCAGCTGAGGGGGCTCCAGTGTCCTGGGAGGGAAAGGCCGGAAGCTGCTAAATGTCAGCATGCTTGTAACACATGAGCCGTGAAGGCTTCAAAAACAGAGGCCAGGAGAATTTTAGTTTTAGGCGGGGTAAGAGAACCCTAGGGCCTCTCTCTTCACATCTTCTCTGGGACTTGGGATGGCCTAAGTTCTCCCAGGACAAATCATGACTTACTTTTTCAAGGTCTTTTACTGCAACATTCTTATCTCAAAAGATGAGTGGAAACTGAGCTATTTATTAATTTCTATAAACAGTGATAAGACAGTCTCTTTCCCAAAGGGTCCTGTTTGGGCAAAATGCAGTTTCTTTAACAAAGTCCTCGTCAGAACTCCCAGGAAGAGATTCCAGATCCTTTCCTGCGGGTACTGCAGCACATCCAGAAGAGTACAGCAGGCAGCGTTCTGGATGTGGAGCTGTCTGCGTGGCTGTTGGGGTTGCCCTCTACATCTGAGAGTTCCTTCAAATTCAGCGCCTCGTATTTCTCGCAGGCCACATCAGGCCTCACAGAAAGGACAGTTTCAGCCAGCTCGCACACCTGTGTGGCCGCTGCCTTTATCCCATCGACTACAGAGAAACAGATGTGAACCCTGGGTCACAGTGTGTTTATAGCAGGTTTCTTTCCTTTTTCTTTCCAGAAAGTTCTGCTTTTAAAGCTTTATGAACTGTCTCCTCCAGGTGCTCCAATCAGAATACCATTGGCAAAGATAAAATGAACAAATCAAAGGTGTCATTAGGGAAAAGAGATGTGTAAGCAGGAGTCCTGGATTCCATTATCATCTCCCAACACGACTGCCAGGCCTTGGGAAAAACCCTGTCCGTGCTTGTGCTCTTCCTGAATCCTGCCTCAGAGGCTGGGTGATGCCGTGATGTGTGAAAAGCCAGAGTGGACCCTTTTGCTGGGAAGACCTTGTGTAAATTCCTGCTCTGCCACTTGATGCTGTGCCTCTCACAAGTTCCCAAACCTCAATTTCCCCATTGCCATAATGGGGCTAACACCCAGCTTGCTGGGGTCTGTGACAGGGCCAAGGCACAGGGAAAGCACCAGGCTCCCGAGCACACAACAGGTCTGCCTTCCTCTCGCCCCCATTCATTGCCTGCTACCTCTGGCCCTCGGGGCCATCGTGTTGCTAAGGTTTAGGGGTCAGGCATGCCATGAGCGAGGCGGTCCCTTCTCCGGCCAATGGCCAAGGCCGTGGCATCCCCGCTGGTCCGGCTGGGTCCTGGTGAAGGGCAGCTGGGCGTCCCCACACCAAAATCCGCTAGGCGGGACTCTCTTCCCGGGGTGAGGGGGACGCGGCCTCGACTAGGGCCCCGCGCGCCCCGGGTCCCCTCTGGGAACCTGAGCGACGGCTCCGCACTCCCGCGTGCGCCGCTCACCCGGGCCGCCTCCCGGAACCAGCCCCTCAGCCAAGGCAGCCTCCAGGCTAAAGGAATTTTCCTCTGGATCTTGCTGGAAGCCGTGGCCGCCCGGCGCGCGTCCCCGCACCCTCCCGAAAGTTGGCGCCTGCGAAGCCCGCAGCGAGGGGCCCGGTGCCCCGAACCCCGCACAGCGGCCCCCCGCGCGCGGAGCTCCCTGGCCGAGCGACCGCGGGCCAGTCGTCACTCACCGCAGGGTCTGGACCGGACCTGCCCTGTCTCGCTGCCATCGTCCGGCGCCCGCGCTGCAATCCGAGCCCGGCTCCCTGCTCCCCCTCCCCCGTTATCTGCTCGGCGGCGCGGGGAGCGCCAGCAAGTTACGCGGCATCTGGCTAAAAATACAGGCTCCCTGCGCTGGGCTCAGGCTCCGGCGCGGACTCTGCGCCCGCCCGCCCTCCAGCCGGCCAGCCAGCCAGCCAGCCGCTAATGGGATCTCTTCATTTTCTCTCCATTATGTCAGATAGGAAAGTTAATGCGAAGAGATCTCAGGAGGGAAAGCACCTGCTTTCAAGCCCAGCGGAGGGGGGAGCATGGAGGGTGCGGGTGGGGTGCGGCCCGAGCTGCAGGTGCGGGCCCGGGCGGAGAGCTGGCGTCCTGCCTCTGCAGAAGGGAGGCACACACGTCCAATGGAGGTGAGGAGCTCCAAGCTGCACGGCACTCCCGCCCTTCCTCCTGTCATCCGGCTGCCCTAGTGAATGGGCTTCGGAGCCTGTAAAGACGGCCAGGGTGAGCTCAGCAAAGTCTATTTATGCCCCATAACCAATTTGCATGTTTTGAGCTTTTACACCCTGTCCTGAGATCCCAGCTAATCAGTCTATTCCAGATTCTGCCGGAGAGCAGAGACGCGAAATGAAGCTGAGAGGCAGGACGCAGATCTGTTACTACGGCCTCCCTCATCCCTCAGGTCTGCTGCTGTTAATGAAATGTCACCCAAGGCTGGAGTACGCTCCCAGTTATCTGCTCTGGGACCATCCTCACCTTTTCATGAGGTCATTTCAGGGGCAGATGTCAAAGCATGTTGGGGCTGGCCATGTCTTTGGAGTGACAGCAGGGATTGTTAAGAGCAGGCTCAACATAGTCATGAAAAATGGTCAGCAAAAGCAATGCCAGATACCTGGGCCCCTGACAATATTGCTTGTTCAAATCATAGATGTTCTATATTATGAGCCTGGTTTCATGCTCTCTTCAAATAGCTGTCCAGACACAATACCAAATGCTCTTTTTCCACCCCTCCTACCCTGACTCAGGAGTAGAGTAGAGCTGTATGCTGGTGAGGAATTATTAACACATTGATCACCTTAGGTGATGGACATATTGCATTACCTCATATAACCCTCACAGCCACCCCGTAAGGTAGCCAATGGTAATAAAGTTGTGTGGATGGAGAAACTGAGCTTGGAGAGGTTAAGAGTCAGGACCAAGGTCACCACCGATCAATGGAGGGTCCTACTGACCCAAAGCCCTTCTGTGAACAGCACTGCCAGGATTCCTCACAAAAATGTGCTCAGAGCCAGAAGAGATAATGTGGAGGATGTTCCTGAAAGGTAGAAAACACTCTGAGAGTGTTTTCCAAAATAAGGTGTTCTTCAAGCCCATTTGAGAATTATGGGAAAGTCCCAAACTAGTAGGATAAATAAAGATCAAGAGAAAAGATCAGGATGTTGCCAAAAAAGAGTGATCTGAAGCATATAATGCAAATAACTCCTCCCTATGTGGGTGAAAAAAACAAAACAAAAACAAAAACAAAAAAAACAAAAAAAAACACTTGTATTTGAAGACAGCATCAGAATTCTCCAGGCCAAGAACCTCAACATTGTCAGAGGATGAATTTCAGGACAGGCAACTTCTGAAAGGTGGCTGAAAAACCCCCACTCTGCTGTACCAAAGGGCAGGGTGTCTGGATGGGGTAGTCACTGCAGCCCCTTCTCTCCCCACACACACTTTTTAAAAGTACAAGTCATGCTACAGGTCTCTTGCCCTGTGCCTCTTAAAACTGCTTCTCAGATCTGCTTAATCCTCTTCACCGAAAGCTTCCATTAATAAATTATGGTTACTGGAACAGCCCTGATCATAGCCCAGTGGGACATCGCAAGGGATTCTAAAGCACTGTTCCAACATTAATATTTAGAGAGAGAAAAAGCCCTAGTCAAATGGAAGATGAATAATATGTACAATACTTTCAAAACACTGATACAATTGACTTGCACAATAAACTGAAAGAGTATTTTTTAACAGCTATATTGAATATTGAAGTATAGTTGACATACCATAAACCACATATCTAAAATGTAGTTTGGTAAGTTTTGATATTATGTATGCCCCCCATAAAACTATCACTACAATCAAGATAATGAAACTCCAAAAGTTTCCTCTTGTCCCTTAGTGATCCCTCCCTCCTGCCAGTTGGTCCATGTGCGTGCCAACACCTGGTATGGTCAGTGTTAATTAAGACATCCTAATACTTGTGTACTAGTATGTCAGTAATTTGTATTATAATTTAATTTGTATTTTCCTGATAACTAATGATGTTAAACATCTTCTCAGGGGCTTACTTGCCATCCACATAGGTATTTTTTTTCTTTGCTGATGTATCCGTTGAAATCTCTTGCCCTTTTTTAAATTGGGTTGTTTGTTTTTCTATTATTGAGTTTTGAGAATATCTATTTTAAAGGTGAGATAAACTGAGATCTTGCAAGTAAAGTGAAATGTTCAAAGTTAAATACAAAACAAAAAAATCCCAGTCCAACTTTGGTACCCAGATCTTATAACTCCTAAGCCCAGTACTCCTTATACTATACAGTGCTATAGGTTATAGACAATCACAAAGGAAAAAGTAGAGATAGTCATAGTGGACCAGAAGCTGAATACAATCCATAGCACTGTGAAAGTAATGGGAAAGATGCTAAGGTATTATCAGAGGACTTGAGTACTCAGGACTGCCAAGAACTCTTGATGCTAGCCATGACCTCATTAGGGTTGAGGCTTTACAACTTAGATATGTGAAGAGTTAAGCAAGGCCCAAGAGGGGAAGAAAAGAAATGACTACAGACATGTTGCTCAGTAAGGTTTGAGGTTAAAGGAACTGAGATGGCAGACACTGAAGATGAGGAAGCTAAAGGACATGACCCTCAAGATGTAAACTCTACCAGGACTAGAGCCTGGAACCCCAGAATGGGACTAACTATAAGGTGCCCTCTCCCAGGTGTGGTAGCCTGGTCACCATGATTCAATTATAAGCTGCTCACAGGCAGAGACAGCTTGATTCACATGTTCTGTGTACCCAGCCGCTTCCCCTTGCTGTCCCCACTAGCTCCCTATGTGCTTAGCATAGGGCTGGGCAGTCGCGCCAAGTAATTGCTTATGGACAAATGTCTAAAGACGACATAAGCACTATTTCTAGTAGTCATAAGGAAACTGTAAATCATGGGTTTAAATTGACGTAGAGAAGATTTAGATTATTCAGAAAGGCCGAATCTTTGCTGAGGATCCTTCAGGATAGCAGAGAAAGATAACTCACCATTTGATACAGCGTATAAAAGCACAGGATAAACAAAATGACTTGTAGGGGTCTCTTTGGGTTCTAGGGATTCGGAAAGATAAGCCATTATTTTTTCCCCATTAATTGACTATCATTCCTCCACCTTCTATCACTATCACACCCGTCAACAACAAATATTCATCCTACTCCTTGCCTGTTTCCTGGTTTTTTTCATACTTCAAGGCTGCATTTTTTATTGCAGGTATTTAGTGTGCCCAAGAGATCTGCCAGTGAGAATCACCGAAACTAAAGCAAAGGAACAAAAAGGGATTGATGGGCTAAAGAAAAAACTAGGGGTTCTCAGTGAGGACACCAGACCACTTGTTCTATCCTACAGATTCACAGCGTCCGCAGGTTTTTTCCAATCTTGCTAAATATTTTACCAACTACCTCCGCAGTTCCCTCCGCAGAGAAGCATAATGAAGTGCTGGAGGCTTTCGCTGTGGAGTTCAGTCCTCTAGGCCACTTTAAGCTACGTCAGGAGGAGACAGTGCAGGAAATAAAAAGAGAAGAAATTCACTGTGCAACACATAAAATCCCTGGGTAGAATGGGAGCCTGGAACCGCTATGGGCCCCCTGCCACAAACTCTCCCGTGAATCTTTAGCTCTTCCAAGAACTGGGAGAAGACTTCTTTCTGCTCAAAAGCCTGAAGCAAACAATCCCAGGGGTGTGGGATTCTCAGCTGACTGCCTCCCAAGAATGCTTTAGAGAACCAGGAACAGGAAGCTTCCTGTGGCGGCTAGCCTGGACCCAAGCTGGCTCCCCTCTAAAGGAACATCAGAGCGGAAATTCAGGGCAGACCCAGGATTCCAGTGAAGGGCTTCCTGGTACCTCCCGCCCTGGGCAATGACCATTCCTCTCCCCTGCAGTTAACTGGAGGACAGATGTGTCCCTCCTTCTCCTCGTCCTGCTTTAACCATCCTCTGCAATCTACTCAGACTTGGAACTGACTTAATAACAAGAGCTTTTCTGGGAAACCTTAAAATAATTGAAGTTACTAGGCCCACCCACTACAGTTGAGCTGAGTAACTTTGATAAGGGAAACAACTTTACTGAGCCTTCGTTTCCTCATCACTAGAATGCAGATAACTTGGCCCACCTCTCCAGTTGTTGTAAGAATAATGTGAAAATGCCTTAGCACCACTTTGGGCACATAGTAGGTACTCAATAAATGATAGTTGGACACTCTTTTTCCCTCCTTCCCTTCCTTCTTCTCAGCCAAAGCATTTGCCAAAGGTTAACTCCCCCCACACCCCAGGTATGGGGTGCTACTGATCTTGTTTCTATCCTGGAAAATTAAGGCCTAGTCACTACTTATCCAAGATCAAACATCCACATCAGAGAACAGGACCCCATGAATCTCCAACACTCTGCTATAGCAACTAGACCTCTTGGGCCTATAAAGAACCATTTTCAATTTCCATTTTCTCTGCAGTGAGGAAACAGTTCTCCAGTAATGTATACAGCTGATGTCCTGCTCCCCCACCCCCCACCCCCCACCCCTGCCCCATGACTGACAGCTCCTCTTGCAGCATTCCTGCCATTGGCTGCATCGTGGCCTGCTGACAAGTACAGCTTTGCTCTCCACCATTCTTCTATCTGTCCTACCCCTCACCCACACAGGGAGTTGCCCCAGCTCCTAGAGTCTCTGGGCCCGGCTGATAAGGGTGGGTACCAGGAACTCCACCCTTTACGGAGAAAGGCAGGTTAGGTTATCTCCACTGGGAGCCAGCCATCAAGTACCCTGGGCGTTTGTAAACCATCAAGAGCATCATTGCTGGGAAAATGTTATTCCTCATATGGACACCGCTGTACCCTCCTGCGCAAGCCATCTCCCCAGTTACTTAGGAAGGAAGTTTACAGAATGCACACTACAGCCATTATGTTGAGTGGATTAAGCAATCCAGTCTGACTCCTTTCAGACCTTGTAATTCCTCCTTAACCTTTTTAGTAGTGAGAGAAGAAAGGCAGAGGAGAAAAGAGAGTCTTGGCTGTTTTGCTAACTTTGTGTAGTGAGTTTCCAGTGGCCAATTAGGGTGCCCTTCCTCACCAGAGCAAGGGATCCCAACAGCAAGTCTATTTAGGGAGATGATCAGAGCAGGGTATCAGGTCCCACAGTGCTGGCACTGATCTCTATTATGTTCCTTTTAAGAGGGTTGGCCAGCCTGGAGTCTATTTTTAAATCCATGAGAAAGGTGTTACATGGATTCCAGAGAGGGCCAACACTGCGGGAGAGGTGGGAGAGAGTGAAGCTGAACCTAGGATTTTCTCTGTGTGGGGACAGAGCCCCAGAGAGTAGTTTCCAGGCTCTCAGCCTCGCATAGAAAGGTGCTGGCTCAGGTAGTAGATGGTCATCAGCTGTGACTAGTTGGCCATCAGCTGTTACCAGTTAGCCATTAGCCACTGCTATAACTGCCGTGGCTACGCTAGCAGGTGGTGGAGTGTGGATTGCGGATCGTGTGGCTCCTTCTTCCTGTGTCTCCAGCCCAGCTGCCAGCGAGACTATAGTGGTATGACTCCCCTATCTATGGCTCCGTGGGTGTTCCTTTTTGGCCTCACCAGGTCCTGCGTTCTTATGTGGGGAGCGGGACCAAAGACCCCGCATGACACCCTGCATGATGCTCTGTATACACACATAGGGTTTCTCCTTATTCCTGGGAACAGATATTGACTGTCGTTCCAAAGGGATCTCTTTAGTTGCAGGCCCACCTTGACATGACCTCAGTGGAATGTGACTTCTCACATGCCCTTGAGTTAGAAAAGGATTTTGCCCTCTGGACTTATTTTTCAGTATTGAGATTTTTTTTATTTTTTTTTAATATCCCCCTTCCCCGTGTAAAACAATTAACATGCTTTTTTTATATGTCTGTCATCTCCCTCTCTTCTCCATATCGTATGCTCTGGACACACCTTTTCCTGCTATCCCTACCTCAGCACTGCAGAGCCCACAGTCAAGACTTTGCCAACGGGAGAAGCTAAGCAAAGCCTGAGGTCCCAGTGGTCTCTGTGCCCAGCACCCCAGAAATCCTTTCCCTGTGCTGGAGAGAAGGGTGGGGACAGGATTCAAGTGGCAAGTCAACAGGGGACAGGATTATTTTCCCAGTAGTGAGAAGCTAATAGGCATCCAAACATCACTGTTTCTCATCAAATAACCAGATGAAAAGAACAGAATGTTTTATGTACAATAACAAATTTCAGCTTCAGTATCCATTTCTCTTTTTGGATCAGAAATAGAACCAGATCTGATTCCTAAAGAACTAAATGCCTTGAGAACAAGCAAATGCTTCGGCTAAGCAGTTCTGGGACCACCCAGGACAACCCACGCAGGGAAGTACGAAATGAGGCATCTTCTCATAGTCATTCGTTTCAGAATTCCCATGCCCAGCACAGAGGAAGCACTCACCTGAGTTGAATAAGATTATGTCCCCCAACCAAACGGGAGCTTCAGTGAGGCTGGGTCACAACAACATATGTGAGTGTTAGCATAATACTGACCACACACCAGAGTCTCAAAAAATGTTAGCTGAATTGGAATCCAAAGGAACCCAATTAATTCAAATTTCCAAATGAGTCACATCAGTGAAAAAAACAATGACATGTTTGGGGTTGACCAAATTGTTCATTTCCCCACAAGCTGTTATGGCCCCTGTGGGAACAGCCTTGGAAACACTGTCTTTTCCTTAGGTAGGAAAGTTACAGGCGCTGCCCATCCCAGAGCCCTGAGCTATGCTGCAGGAATGGATCCTGCACCCAATCCACACCTCCGGCCTTTCCTCCGCAATCTCCATTAGCACTAAATTGCCAGTCCAGGCCCAACTCCCAAGGCAATGAGGCAGGCAGTTCTTCAACAGTTCATCTCTCTCTGCTGAGGGTAAGAAGATGTTGCGATGTCATGAGGTGCGTACATATAATTCTAACAGCATCCCCCATCAGCAAGTGTACTGGCCCATGTTGCCTCACCATGCTTCGTTTTCCCCACTGTGTGAGGTGCTGGCTACATTCAGAACTAACACTTCAGAACATATTGCCTAGCAGCTGACTGGGGAGCCCAGATGCAGGGTGGAGATTACGCACATTTTGGAGAACATGTATGAGACGCACTGCCAGAATGGTCCCATTTACTAAACTACATCCCGTGCTTCCATACGTTATGGAAACCTGCCTCTGCAGCCTGCTGGTACGGGAAGAAGAGTAATATACGTTGGAGAAACTGCAAAATCAAACTCACTTCTCACTGGGACATGTTAATATGGAAAACTTTTTGGTTTTCAAATTGCCAAATGGGCTTGATATTGGCAGTGAACCCCATGATTCCAGAGTTTCTGAAGGATTCCCAAGAGTCAGTTCAGACAGCCTTGCATAGCTGGCCAGTAGATCTGCTCACCTCTCCTTTGCTTGAACAATTCTCCCTGAAGAGACAGAGGCAGGATGGGGGACCCATCGCCAGCCTGACCTGCCTGAAGAATTCAGAGGGGCCTGTGTTCCCCAAAGTTTGTCCAGCCTCTGGAGAGAGGTTTTCCCAGCTTAGGGGAGATGGCCTTGGGACATCTACTAGGAATAGGGGCTTGGGAATATCGTGCGGTGTGACCCCTCCAGTGCCCTCTGGCCCATAATGACTCACTGTAGTGACAATGAGATACAAATGAAAGAGCAGAAAGGAGAAAGGATTTGAAAATAACAGTTAAACTTTACACGCCAGGCAGGTACTTTTCTAAGAATTTTAAATGTCTTAACACATTTAATCTTCACCACCACCCTATGAGGTAGCTACTATTATTATCCCCACTTGACAAAAGACAACCAAGGCATGAAACATTAAGTAATTCACCAAAAGTCACCCAAGAAGAGTACTATGATGCTTGGGGTGGTGTATGTAGCAGAGTGAAGGCAGTGCTCTGGCTTTTGCTTGATCACAGGCGCCTCAGGTATGTTTAGGGTAAGTGAGAAAAGTGAAATTCAATATTCTCTGGGAAGAATAGGTCAGTCTTAGAAATCTGAGTGCCTCTAAGTCCTCTTTATTAATCTGGCCACTCTCTCTAGTCAGAAAAGACCTCAGCCACTGACCGGAGGCACGTTCAGTGCAGAAATGTTAGGCCGCTATTGCTAGGAACCCAAGCCCTCAAGTAGTTAATGAGAGGCGACTGAACTGAGACCGTCCCTTCCCACAGGGTTGGGGAAATGGAGTCTTGAAACAATAAGGTTGATTTTAATCCCAGTCTACTCCCGTTGAGTTCTCTAGGATTATAGCAGTAACTTCAAAATACCTGCTTCTGAACCAGGTGAAAGCGGCTCCAGGAAGCAGGTGCTAAGACTTCCAGCATGGTCCTGGATGCTCAGCCTCAAGGAGAGATAATGAGATTGTGGAGTCTTTAGGGACCCTGTGCTCTGGTACCAGCTTCTTTCCCCTTCATTCGGGCCCTAATGGTTGGAGGCAGACCCAGCTGGCCAAACGCTGACTGAAGAGGTTTCTTTTTTCTCTCTGGAGCCCAAACAATTAAACTCAATTAAGTTACTACCTGGCCTACCTACCATCTCCAGAATTTTGTCATTCCTCACAACTTGACAGCAGGATGACAAGCTCTTTCTTTTGAGATCCTCTTAAACTCCTTTCAACAGGGTACTTAGCAGCTACCACTGAAGAATACCTTGGCATCCGCCTCCTGCTCCCCAGCCTTATTTTCTCTTTACTACCAAGGCAACAAGAGCAGGAGCCACACATATTTCACACAAGGCTCATTATATCCTTAATATTTGAATAGAGACCATTAGCTTTCTATTTAATCCTCTTGTGAATTCTGGCGGGCTTCTCTTTCAGATATCTTTTCATGTAGTATTTCTATCACCCTTTGATAATTATTTAAATAAAAAAGGTGAGGAAATAAGCTATAATTCATCAGCCACCTCCACATTTCTCTCAGTCCTGCTTATCTGCAGAAACTGCCCCCTACACTGGGTGAATCCCCAGGTATGTTACTCATTTGGACATTTCTAATCTGCACAGCGATGACGCACATCTAGATGTTCCCTTTTTGAAATCTTGGCTTCCTATTTTTTAAAAGAAATAAAATGTGACAGATGTATCGATGTGCTTTCCATCTCTAAAATTTTATGACTTTATGAAGTGAACACCTTATTTCTACTCTAACATTAACCGTGTAGTCCACTTCCATAAGCTGTTTTTCAACATGACCCTTCTCAGCACCCCAACCTGAGCTCCTAAATAAATGAAGGTTAAGTATTAGAGAACGAATGAGAGAAATGGGCAGTGTACCAAGTATCACTAAAAATACTATTATTGTACTACTGTATCTGTAATGACTGAGACGGTGATTGGCCTCCAGAGAGAGACATTTCCAGGATTTCTGAAATAAGATACAAAGATGATAATCAACAATTCCAAAGGAAAATCATTGCCAATATCCACATCAACCTTTATCCCTCAAGTGATGCGAGGCTGAAGGCAACGGAGATACATTATCAATACAAGACTTGATGGTATAACCAGGTCAGCTTCTCCTTATTCATTCCCTCTTTCATTCAGATATGAACTTGTTGAGTTGTCATGTGCAGTTTATCACCCAACAGCAGACATAAGTAAGTATATTCTATGGTTCCAAGCCTTGGGAAGATGGCAAACTTGTAGAGGTGAAAGATACAGCCATACAGAAAATAAAAAAGAACAACGACTCACTGAGACAATAACTCAAGAGATGCCCCATGGCCATGTATGATTAAAACGAAGTGAGCTGTTCCAACAAAAAGTGCCAAGAGTTCAAATGAGGGGTTGAGATCAGAGGAGGAATCTTTTATGGAGCAGTGAGGTTTGACCCAAACTTTAAGAACCGCCAGTTTTTAGGAAGTCATGGGGATCAATGTCAACATGACCAAAGCTTATTTGGAGCCACCTGTATTCCAGGTGTTTGGTTATAGAAGATCTTCAAAGGGCACACATGCTTCCAACAGAATGCGTGGATCCAGAAACAACTGCTTGCAAATTAATAATATATATGTTAGGCAACAAAATAAATATGCCTCCTCTAGGGAATTATGTGATTATACAAAAGAATGATTTATTCTTAATGATAGTGCAGCTTTTAAAGTTCTAAATGTCCCCTATCATGAGGTTGAAGGGCGTTTCCATCTGTCATGCGGGAGACCCTGCTCGCTGCGCCATTTGTCGTGCAGGGCGACCTGCGGGGTCTCTGCTCCCGCTCCCCACACAAGAACGCAGGATATGGTGAGGCCAAAAAGGAACACCCACGGAGCCATACATGGGGGAGTCATACCACTATATTCTCTCTGGCGGCACTATACTCTCAATGGAGGCTGGATCCACACTGTCCGCAAACCGCCATCTGCGCTTGCCAGCCCAGCCACCATCTTCTTGCTAGCCCCCATTCTTTCTCTCTCTCTCTGCTAGCGTAGCCACAGCAGTTATATTAGTGGCCAATGGCTCACTGGTTACAGCTGACGGCCAACTAGCCACAGCTGATGGCCATCCCATCACAGTTGATGGCCATTTACTACCTGAGCCAGCACCTGTCTATGTGAGGCCGAGAGCCTGGAAACTACTTTCTGGGGCTCTGCCCCCACACCATCCCTCACAAGGATGTTACACAAAGAGGAAAGTGAGATGATGGTTGTTTGAATCATTCGTTCGTTTAAAATATATTTGTGCGCCTCTTCGGTGCCAGACACTGTTTAGCATCCAGCACTGGACAAACAGACAAAACTCCTACTTTCGTGGAATCTGTATTCTAATAGGAGACAGGGGAAGTGGCTAGATGGGCAATAAAATATCTACCCTATGGGAAGTACTAGTAAGTGCCATACAAATTGAACAGGGAAAGGAGATGGACAGTGATGTGGGGTGAAGTGTTAGATACATGAGGCCTTTGAAGAGGTAACACTGGAGCAGAGGTCTGTGCAGGCACGGATGGACCTTGTGGTAGCTAGTTGTGAGAGGTAAACTTGATGAGGTCAGGGAATACTCTAGTACCCTCCTCAACCCCCTCCCATCACCAAGATACGCCTCCTGCTCGGTCTGGAAGGCCCCCCTCTGTACCTACAGATTCTATGCGTCTTTTGATGCTGTCCTGCGGGGCGGCCGGCGGGGTCTCTGGTCCCGCTCCCCTCGTAATGCAGGATATGGTGAGGCCAAAAAGGAACACCCACGGAGCCATAGGTAGGGGAGTCATACCACTATATTCTCTCTGGCGGCACTATACTCTCACTGGAGGCTGGATCCACACTGTCCGCAAACCTCCATCCACGCTTGCCAGCCCAGCCACCATCTTCTTGCTAGCCCCCATTCCTCCCCTCCCCTCCGTAGCCGCAGCAGTTATATTAGTGGCTAATGGCTCAATGGCTACAGCTGACGGCCAATCAGCCACAGCTGACGGCCATCTACTACCCGAGCCAGCACTCCTCCACGTGAGGCCGAGAGCCTGGAAACTACTTTCTGGGGCTCTGCCCCCACAGATGCCCATTTTGACAAGAAAGAATAGGAACCAAAAGAAAGAATGAAAGTTATTTTGGGGGCAGCTGGTTGGCTCAGTTGGTTAGAGCACGAGCTCTCAACAACAAGGTTGCCGGTTCAATTCCCACATGGGATGGTGGGCTGCGGCCCCTGCAACTAAAGATTGAGAACGGCGACTGGACTTGGAGCTGAGCTGCGCCCTCCACAACTAGATTGAAGGATGACTTGGAGCTGATGGGCCCTGGAAAAACACACTCTTCCCCCATATTCCCCAATTTAAAAAAAAAGTTATTTTGGTGGGTGCTTACTATGTGCGAGTCACTGTTCTAAGCATTTTGTGTTAACTCACTTAATCCTCATAGCAACATTAGAAAGTAGATGCTCTAATTGTCCGTATTTTATGAGTGGAAAACAGAGGCACAGAAAGGTAAAAACACTTGCCCAAGGTCACATTGCATGTAAGTGTTAGAGGCAGGATTTGAACTCAGCAATCTGGAGCCAAGCCTGCTCTTATGAGCATTCTGCTATAGACAACAATGAGACTGCAGAAGGATAGAGAGCCCAGGAACTCTGAGGAAGCAATAAATAAAAGAGACATCAGGTCTGGCTGAGAAAGAGACAAGAGAAAGCCCGAGCAAATCTCTGTTCTCTAAGCTCTGTGTGTTCTACAGCATGGCTTTGTCCAGGCCACTTACTCTAATTATTATTTACTGTTTACTGTCCTACTCTGTCCTGAGGCCAGTCAGGGAAGCTGAAGTCACAGACAGCTGAAACAGACCTTCCAGGTCCTCCCTGGGGCTCCCCTGGAAGGCAGCTGGCCAAGCAGACCAGATAGGAGGCCCATATTCACCTCTTGATTTTGAACCAATAACTTTCAATTATTACCTCTTAGACTCTGATTCAATTTATGAACAACATTAATATTTTCCAAATGCCTGTAGGGGTTTGTTGAGTTAACCTGAGTGACTCATTATTATAGCATCAACTTAGTCTCATCTCCTTGCCTGGGATGAGACACCCTCCTACACCCACCCAGGGGGAGGGGAGAGGAGCAGACTCCTCTCTTTTACTAGATTCTTCCCACCCCAGTGGGTTGATGTTTCTCAGGCCCAAAGAGTAATGGTTTTCCTGGAGTCTGAGGGCTGGGTGGCTCTAGTACTTGCCTAGGCCACTTTGAGGGAGTGTGTGTGTGTGTGTGTGTGTGTGTGTGTGTGTGTGATCATTGTCAGGGCAACTTCAGACAGTGAGACAAACAAGTGTGGGTCAAGAGTGTTAGACTCTGGGGTCTGGGAGCTGGTGGTGGGGAGGGCTGTGAGGAGAGCAGAGGATTGCTGGATTCACTGTCTTTTCTGCAAGCAAAAGGATTATAGTTTACTAAACAGATTACTTAAAGCGGGTACAGGCAGCTGGGGGGTTGAGGGTGGGGGGAGAAAATACCACAAAGAAACAAACTAACAAACAAATCAAAAGTCATTGAGCATTTAACTTCTAATAGCATTGCACTAAGAAACCAGTGAAATCCCTAACGGGAGTGCTAAAGAGAAGGATCTCTGCCCTGTTCTTCTACATTTGTGGGGAAAAAGTCATACCACTTTCTGTTTTAAATGGGGCCTGCGTTTGGAAGGTTGGAGAAAGGAGATAACAGCAGGAGGTTTTGTTGGTGATGGCGGTGGGATCACCTCCAGCTTTGTTCCTCACTCCGAATCTCCCCTGTCACCTCAACCTCCCGCTGCTCTCTGCAGTTTTCCTAGACAGTCAGCAAGCTCTGGACTGTCCACAAACCCCCAGCCAGCCCCCCCAACCTAGTGGCCCTTCCCTACCTGGAGAGACACTGTGTTGTGCAATTTGAGAAACTCCTTTTAGGCAGGTACCACATGGACCACACCCACCCAGCAGTGTTGCCAGGTGCCTTCTGCTTGGGTACCACACCCCAAGGATCACGGGATGGCCCCACCTTTCCAGGCTCTCTCTGAGCCTTAGGTGCTCAAGCTCTGCTCTTACCACATTTCCTACCGCCCTTCCTCCTTGTATTTCTAAGTTGTCCCCCAGCCCACCCCAGTTCTGGGAAAGTCTACCTCTGCTGTGGGGTTGCCTGATGGAAAAAGGCATATTTCCAAAGAAAGCTTTCAAACATTCCAATCTCAAGGCCAAGACACAAGGCCAAAAAGAAATCGGGGAAGTTGTAGAGAAGCCCACCTGTGTTGCGTGAGGATGTTCTTGGCATTTCTTGGGTGGGGATTTCAAACTGGGGGAGCCAAGCAGCTGTCCTTCAGGCCTCCTAATATCACCCCTCCATGTGTCTCGCTTTATTTGTTCAGCACTAACCAGTGAGTGACTACAGCAAGTCACCTAACCATTCTGCTCCCTAGTCTCCACCTCCGCAAAATGAGAACTTACTTCCCAGTGGGAGCATCAGACTGAGTGAGTCAGTTCTGCATCCTGCAGGCCGGTCCCTAAATATTTCTAAGGCCCTCCTTGCCCCCCAGGTATTTCCTAACACCCATGGGGGAGAGGTGCCACCTGTTGAAAACCACCTCAGGAGGTCTTGGATTCTTGGTGAATCAAACACTAAGCATTATATGTGAATCAAGATACAGTACACGACATAAACTGATTTTTATTTCATCTTACTCATTTGGAGTTAGGGCCTCTCTAAGCACCTATGCAAATCTAAACAAGATGCAAATCTGGATCCCAAAAATAGATGAAAGATTCCATCCTATTCAGATTACAAAATTTCAAGTATTTTATTGACTCAATCATTAGACACCAACTGATCAGAAAGTCCCCAAATTTCTAACTACTATATTTACTAAATGGTATAGGCTTTCCTAAAATATCCATACCGGAAAAAGCTTCTTTGCTCATCCCAAATCCATTTCCCCTGATTAAATGATTTTCTCATTTTGACAGAGAGCTGTTAAACCAACCATGCAAACTATCCAGGCCCCACGACCCAAGAGGAGAAAGAAATTAGATGACATTTAGTAAGTCAACCCTTAGCAAAGTAACGGCACCAAAGTGAATGCAGCCCGCGCAGTTTTTGTTAATCAAACCCCATTTTCTCTTTGAGTTGTATATCTTACAATCATGTCATTCAAGGTTGTCATTTCCAAGGTCATCCTGGTCCATGCAACTGTCCTTCCTTGGAAATTCTTGACAGGCCAGATCAGATACTTCTATAATTGTCAGAAAGTTCTTTCTCATAAAAAATTGGAATCTATTTTCCTGTGATGAATACCTTATCCTTTACCTGATGCTGACCTTGGGAACACCATGGGGTGAGTCTCTGCTCTTGCCAGTGGCACCCTGGTGACAATTAGGGACTATCTTTCAGCCTCTTTAGTCTGGCTTATCTTTCTTGTTTCTTCAAGGTTTCTCCTAGCCACAGTTCCAGACCCTTTTCCTTGGTGATTCCCTGCCTATATATGTGCTCCAATTACCAAGGTCTCTCCAAAACGAAAATCTGAATACTCTCCTCTCAACATAGCCTGATACTACATTTCCCAAAATGAGGTCTCAGGAACGCCAGCCTTGTTCAATATCACCCAATTCACCCCCAAAGGGTGCATTGGGCAAGTAAACATGGGACAACAAACTTTATCCTTAGAGAGTCTCAAAACAAGGGAGTATGTTAGAGCTCTGAGTAGTCGTGAGGAAAACCTGATCAGCGGTGTTTAAGCCAATGGTCCCCACTGTTATTTGACTGGAAGACTCTATTTTCCCCCACATAATACAATTTCGGGAAAGGCTGGTCATTTTCACCCTGACTGAGCTCCAGCTGGCTAAAAGCCTCGTAACACTTCATCGTATTTCTTTTACCTTACCTAGTCTATCCTACCTCCAGCCTCCTTGACCTCCAGGATCTAATAACATAAAAACAAAGGACTTAAAAAAAATTTAAAAAGAACTTGAATGCAATAGCTAACTGAATTTCATAAATTCCTTCTTAAAGCAAAATATCCTTTTGAGGTATAATTAACCAATTCCATAATTTTCCTGTTTTGTACATGTGAACTTTAGTAGCTTACACTTTCATTTCTTCAGTAAGCCCTGTAATACAATTAATTCAATGCTACCACCTATTATAGGGATTATTTTTTAGGCAATTGATGTTTGTTATTAAATTCACACACAAATATGAAAAGCAAGGAGAAAAATGGAAACATTTCTAGCTACTTTTAACATGTACGGTGTATCCAAATCTATTCTGTTAAAGCATTTTTTTTTTGCCTTCCACGAAAGATTTTATGTATAATACTTTTCCTATGCACTTGGGAGCTAGCTACTTAAAGAAACCCCATAGCGAAGCTTTTGCAAATTAAGTAAACATTCTGTCATGCATCTGTTTGGTGGGTTCAGATGCCTATATACTTATTGAGGGCATTCTGCTCTGGGTTTTTTAAGCACAGGGGACAGCCCTGTGCACAGTGGGTCCAATAAGAGTTTTTGAAGAAATGAGCAGAGTGAGTGATATGAAGCGTCCAAAACCGAGCCTGCCATGATCCTGTCACAGGGCCAAATATTCGTACCCCTGGAGTCAAGCCTTTGGGGAGTGGGCTCCCGGGAGTTCCATGTGAAAACCCACAGCGTGACAAGGAAGGAGTGATGCCAGTCCTTGCCAGCCCCTGCTTCTCTTCCCGAGTCTCCTGCTCTACCACTCAATGAAAGCAGAATAAGGTACTGGGGGTTAAGAAGCCAGGCTCTGGGCCAGTTTCCTGGCTTCATATACTAGTTCCACTGCTTACTAGTTTTCTAACCTTGAGCAAATTAAATCTCTCTGTGCCTCAGTTTCCTTATCTGTGACATGCAATGACCTCATAGGGCCATTACAGGGATTAAATGCGTGAATATCTGCTTGGTTCTTAGAACAGGGCCTGGCACAGGGCTCAGGAAGTGTTAGTGAGGGCTCTCACGGTTTCCTTTTCTCCGTGTGAGCTCTCACATCCATCCACTGCTTTTCATTTTAATGCTACCACTGTAGATTGGATCTCCATGACTTCTCATCTGGATCACTCAGCATCCACCTCCAAATCTTCTCCACCTCCAGGCTCCCTCCCATCAACTGTACACAGTGGTGCAAGAGTCAGCTTCCCAGAGCATTTTACCCCTTGCAGGAGCTTCCTTCCTTCGTTGGGATTAGAGTGATTTACAGTACGCGCCTCACCTCCACTTCCGAGCTGAAAGTCCTTTAAGAGCATCCACCCCAGGCTGCTTCACATTTGCAGCCCCACGGGACTTTGCCCATCTCAGACACTCAGTAATTATACATCAGCTTGGGAAATGCTCCGGAGCAAGACTCTGAAGGAACAGGAGTGAGGGCCAGTCATGACGGGGATCAGGAAAATTTCAGAGGAAGGCCTCCATGTGTGAAAGGCGTGATAGAAGGGAGGCTACAGGCCGCCCTGCACACTGCTTCTGGGTGCTGCCTGGGGAGGAGCCGCACTGAACTGCGGGAGACCCTGAGGATGGACAGCCCAGTCCAGTTCTCAGCAGTGTCTCTAAACAGGGTGCACCTCTATTGTTACACAAAATTAGATGCAAACAAGCAAAGAACCTTAATCAGCAACTTAGTGCTGCCCCACGCACTGCCTGCTAGTCATATTTCCCATTTGTTCAAAAGCTAGAGACGAAGTTCCTGACGGTGCAAGTGAATGGAGGCGAGAGAAAGAGCTTGGTGTGGTTCTCCTAATCCTGGAGCATCTGCTGAAATGTCACTTTGTGCCTGAGACATTCACAACTACCTGCTAATACTAACTCAGCACTTGACACCAAACTCCTTTGGGGTTGTCAGTGCCAAGTGTTATTATATTAGCCTTTTTCCGATGGAGACACAGGACGTTCAAAATTAAGTAATTTTTCAAAACCCCACAGGAGACGATTTAGATGGCGACTGAAAATTCAAACCTGCCAACTTGTCGGTTCATCACCCCATCTACAAATGTTTTTTAACCAAATTTGAGAAAGACTGCAATTCTAATAAAAGGCAGTTTCCATGAGGGATCCATAAAAAATAAAGTTCCACATTTCACACACACACAAGTCAGAGTTAGTGTTCAATGATCATTCACTTTTTTAACTCCACAAGTATTCATTTAGTGCCAGAGACATCCCAAAGCAGAGCTGGATCAACTGCTAGATGAAGGCCACGGCTTTAAGGGGACAAGAAGATGGGAGAAGCTGTGACAGCTGGAGAGGATGGTGGGCCCTTCTCTGGCCCAAAGGATGGGTAGCATTTGGATTGGCACAGAGAGATGGAGGTGGAGGGGCAGGCCTGGCCTGGAGGCCAACAGTGACGGTTTGTTGGTGATTCTATCAAAAGCTTAAGGAAGTTGGGTTGGAAAGCTCAACTCTAACACATGATACTCAATGGCAATTCACACACATTTGGCAATGAAAAGACCTCCACTGTTTGTTGCCTGTGTCTCAATGCAGACACTACCACTTCCTGGCTCTCTGGACTGAATTTAACCCCCCCGCCCCCCCACCCCCCAGAACATGATAGTGGTAGCTAGGAGAGATAAGTAACTTGAAATATGCTATATAATATTGCCTGCTGAGAGGTAACCAGCTAAATCAACACAATGCACAACACTAGCTTCAGAAGTCTCCTTGAAAGATTGGATGTCTCTCAAATAAACAGCAATCAGAAAGAACGTGGCCCATCTGATTAAGGCTCAATGGAAGAAGAGACAGAAGTAAAAGAGAAACCACAATGGCCTAGAAATGGCTACTATCACACTCCCACCAATACACCAGCCCTTCCCCACCAGGCCCAGCAGAGGCTGATACTTTATCACACGCTCTTGCCCATATGCCTAAAAAGGGCTCCAGAATTTTTCTCAGCACAGCCTCCTAGGCAGGTGCTACCAACTGGATTGGAGCTGACAAGAGCAATGAGGAGACTCATTTTCTATTTCAATGTTGTTTAATCAGCACTTTGCAACAAATGAGATGCTCTTGGCTATGGGACATGAATGGTTCGTCAGGCCTTATACCACAGTTTTGATGACATATTCTTCAAGAATTTTGCCCGCTGTTTCTCTGATTGCATGTTTTCCAGAACACTGTTATAACTGACTTGCCATTTAGAGTTTTTTAATGGGGCAGAGTTCACTGACCAGAGAACACAAGTGAACAAGAACACACACACAAAACAGAAAACCAGAGGCGTCATATTTCTCATTGTAAAGTTGGCAGGTTGATGTCAACACCAGATTCCTGTGAGTTGGATTAGCATTCAGTTAGTCACCAAAACCTGCTGTCCTCTAATTGTGCCTCAAAACTGCAAGCTGAGGACCAGATCCCAGACCACAGGGCTCCCTTATGAGCAATGTATCGATAGCCCCAGACAACAATCTTATTTCCTCGCTCTTCCTGACTGCAACAAGACTCAGTTTCCTCATCTGTGACGTGGGTACTAATCCCTATATGGCTGCCGTGAGCATTAAATGGACTGAGGTATGGAAATCACATAGCATCGCGGTTGGTACACAGTAGCTACTCAGTAATGTTAATTGTCTGCCATTCCCCTTAAGTGGGACCTCATCAATTCTCACCTGGAGAGCAGTAATATTTTTCCAACTGGTTTTTACTCCCTGCCGCTCCAATGACCCCTCTTCCTCAATCCTGCCAGAATGAGCTTTCTGATCATGACACTTTCCTATTCAAAACCCTTCACTAGCTCTGCAACACCTGTAGAATAAAGTCCAAAGTCTTAGGCTGACATTCAGAATCTTTTACAGTTTAGCCCCTGGCTACCTCTTCATCCTCATCTCCCACCACCCACCTGTCCCTAAACACCTGGATCATATGCTTCACCAGACATATGAGGCACTTGTGCATTTTCCATACTTCTGATCATGCTTTTTCTGCTGCCAGCACATTCCAAATCTCTGCTTTGTAAAACGCCATTGATTCTTCCAGGCCCATTCAATGTTCTCTTTCCCTCCAAAGCTTCCCTGACAAACTCCCTTGTTCAAAAGAAAAGTAGAATTAATTCTTCCCCATTCCAACCTCCCACTAATATAGCACTTCCCTGACCTGAAGCTATGAAAAGGAAGGAAGATACTTTTTAAAATTTCCAAAGCTCTTAAGATGTTAAAAGTTATTGCTCCAAAGAAAAACACGCGATTCCCAAAAAATCATAATAACCAGCATTTCCTGATACGCTCATTTCCAATTTCATGTACTTCTCACGACACCCCTAGGACAACCACTGTTGTCTCCAGTTTACAGACGAGAAAATGAAGGTATGGGGATGGTTTATAGCTGGTCCACTGCGCCATCTAGAAAGTTGTAGAGCAGACATTCAAACCCAGGTGGTCTGGCTGCAGAGCCTACCAGCTGGACCACTGTGGTCAGATTGTCAGCCCTTACTGTTGCTCGGGCGAGTGTACTTGCACTGTATAGTTTGGGCATTGGGAGTGCAGACTAGTGGGGAGACAGACATATAAAATAACTTCAGCACAACTAGCCTGTAAGGTGAGGAAGATACACACCTGTGAGCATCAAAAAACAAACAATCCAATTTAAAAATTAGTAGACCATCTCAATAGACATTTCTCCAAAGGAGACATACAGATGGCCGAAAGACATATCAAGAGATGGTCAACACCACTAATCATCAGGGATGTACAAATTAAAACTCACACTGTGGGAGTGGCTAGGATGTGGAGAAAAGGAAACCCTACTGCACTATTGGTAGGATTGCAAATTGGTGCAGCCACTATGGAAAAAATACGGAAGTCCCTCAAAAAATGAAAAATAGAACTACCATGACCCAGCAATTCCGCTTCTGGGTATATATCCAAAGAAAACAAAAACACTAGTTTGAAAAGATATATGCACCCCTATGTTCATTGCGGCATTACTAGTAAATAGCCAAGATATGGAGGCAGCATAGATGTCCATCAATAGATGAGTGGATAAAGAAGATGTGGTACATATATACAATGGAATATTACTCTGCCATAAAAAATGAAATCTTACTATTTGCAACAACATGGATGGCCCTAGAGGATATTATGCTAAGTGAAATAAATTAGACAGAGGACAAATACCATATGGTTTCACGTATATGTGGAATCTAAAAACAAAACAAAATAGAAACAGACTTATAGATATAGAGAACAAACTGATGGTTGCCAGAGGGGAGATGGGTGGGGAGATGGGTAGAAAAGGTGAAGGGGAATAAGAGGTACAATTTCCAGTTATAAAATAAATAACAGGGATGTAATGTACAACATAGGAAATATAGTCAATAATAACATAATAACTTTGTACAGTGACAGATGGTTACTAGACTTATTATGATGATGTTTATTAGGTGTATAAATGTTGAATAACTATGTTGTACACCTGAAACTAATATAATATTGTCTGTTAACTATACTTTAGTAAAAAAAATAAAAGAATTAGTTCTTTGCATTGGTAAAATTCAAGATCCTATTCTAAAGGCATAAGTGTATGCAATTAATAGAAGAATTTTAGAGATCAAAACCCCTTTAAGTATCTAAGGAATAATCTCTAATGGTGGAACTTCAGGCTTTCCAGAAGATTGGTGGTGAGGTATTGGAGGCCTAGGGGATTCTGCTGGTACCTTCAAATCACACCCAGTAGGCAGAAACTAGCCAGCCCTGGAGGGACTTACAGATGACACATCCCTAGCCATTCCCTCCCTTTGGAGAAAAAGGAAAATCACAGGTACAAATTATAACTCGACCTACCCCACCCTACCCACTGGGAGGAGAGGTTGCCAGAGTAGGAAGATGAGTGGAACCTAGTATGGGTTTTCTGAGTAGCTGGAACCTGTTCCATTGTTTGCAAATCATCAGCAGCCTTGATCACTAGCTGAGAATGAGAAGGATTGGACCCAAGCCAGCTTTTTTCAACCTCTGTAGGCACTAGCTTTCCAAAGGAAATGGAAACCAGGTGCTCTTTCTTACAGTCCACTCCTGGAAAGGTACAGCAATATTCTGACCAACATCGTCGCAGGGAGGATCAGACAGGTGTCCCACTCACTGCCTTCTCAGTCTCCTGGTGCTAACTGGTGCCTGCAGCTTCCAGGAGGGAACACATGTTCCAGCATACGCTCCCCAACCCCCCACCCCCAGGAAAGAAGGGCTGGGGGCAGGAGTCGTTGGCTTATTTTGTTTTTACTAAGCTGTCTGTAAGCAACTTTCCCCTTCAAGCAATCTACTCTGTTTCCATTCCCAGACCACCTTCCACTCCAGGCTAACATTTCTGAAGCTGGTTGGTCAGGCCCATTAACAGTGGGACCACTTCCTCCCTTAATGTGCCTTCCTTCCTTCGTTCCTGTGCTGTGACAGTAAATTCAGGGGATAAATCAGCCTCTACTCGGAGAGCAAGTCACAGAGGGATGGTGGTGGTCAAGGGAGAGGGGGAGGCAGGGGAGATGACAATTCTATTTCTCACTAGAATTCTAATTGGTTGTCACTGCCTGTTGGAAAATGATGACAAATTCTGAACCTGGCCTGAGCAGGTTGACACCACTCTCAGTCCAGACTGGACGTGTCAGAGAAACCAGGGTGCTTGGCCAGCGGGGGCATTTAGGCTGTGACCGCTGACTTCTGCACAGGGCCTGTCGGAGATTTATTTTCCAAATAAACGACCCAATAAATTCCTAACATTCAGCAAGTCAGTGCTTGCAGTTTGGGCAAGTAAAGGAGAAGCAAGAGCTCAGATTCATTCATGGTTTGAAATGACTTCATTTCACAAATATATTTTTTCAGCCCCATGTTTAAGACCTTGGTCAATGCCAGGGAAAATAGAAATGACTCAAAGATGAGTCAGCCGGGGCTGCTGCCCCCAGCTTGTAAGGGGTGGCATAGATGTAAATAAGTGTCAAGATGTAGAAAATGTGAACGGCCTTAAGGGAGATTCCAATAAAGTACACGGAGAGTTCAGAAGAAGGAGATACGATCTTGTGGATTTAAAAAAAACATCCCAAGAGCAGAGTGTCTAAAAAGTCATACACATAAACCATTAGAGACGTTCATTTTTGACTGCAGGTTTGTGACCAAATTAGTGAGCGGTAATCATTTGTGAATTGTTTAGCAAATAGTTTGTTGATCATTCATGAATGCAGCTGATACTTGCTGAGCGCCTACTCAGTGCCAGTGTCAAGGATACAATCGTGAACAAGACAAGCACAACCACCCAGGTATGGAGCTTACAAATATAATATAAACATTTCCAAGAGCAGCCTGTTGAAGGAACTGACAGGCGGAAGCAATTGTCATGGGAGCTCAGAGTAGGAAGCAGGGTGGGAAAGATGGGCAGGCCAGGGCAGAAGGGGTCACTGGGAGGAGTCTGGACTCTATCCCAAGAACAACCGGAAGCCATTGAAGATTTAAAGCAGGTGAGTGACACGGGGAGATTTGCTCTTCTACAAATCACCTCAGTTGTGTGTAAAGAATGGATCCTAGGGAACCAGACCACCTATGGGAAGACCACTAATACCTTATACAACTTAGAGCAAATTCAAGGTCCCCCACCTCCGTGACAGCTCTGCTTTCCCATGCTTACACCTGATAAACTTGCTCAGCAGCTAGTGTCCAAAGAAAACAAAGAAGGATCGGCAGCAACTATAATCACAAATTACTGTACTGCATATGAATTGTGATTTCATAATAGCTCTGTTTCCTTTTCAATTTCACCCATGGTAATTTTTTAAAGTATAGAGCATCTGTGGAACTATTCATTTTCTCATTAAATTAGATAGCGTAAAGGAGAAGGGGAGTATCAATACCAGGCTATGGCCGTGAACTACAATATTATGCATAACTATGTAAAAATCCTGCTCTGTGTACCCCCAAAAAGCAGGCTGAGTTTGGGGATAATGCCACTTGCCACACTATGTTTGGTAGCTCGTTCCTGGGATTTTTGGTTTCAAAGACATTAGGAAGTCACAGGTACAGAGAGAAGTGAAATCATACCAACTGTCTAATCCCAAGACTGTCTAATGCTTTTTTGTCTTGCTCAGGGCAGAAATAATGTCCTTACAAGGATGTACAAGGCCCTACATGTTCATACCCCTGTCCCCTCCTCCATATCTCGCTTCTGCCACCTCTCTGACCTCAACCTCTCCTACGCTGCCTTCCTCCCTCTGCTCCCGCCACTCTGGTCTCCTGGTTCTTCCCACAGCACATGCCTGCCTCAGGACCTCTGCATTCGTTATTTCCTCCAGAGCTGTGCATGGCTCTGTCCCTCACCTCCTTTAAGTCTTGGCTCAATGGTGGTTTTTTCAAGAGATATAAAAAACAATATTCTTTATTCTCAAGAACACCGCTAACCATATCATCATGTCTGTCAGTGCCAGTAACACATTTAACAAGTCACCTGACAAAAGTTTCCCCAAAAATCAGAATAGACAAAAACAATCATCAGCAGTATGACATAAGAAATCCTGGCTACCCAAAAATCAGAGGCCTAAGATGTCATCCAACCACTTGGGTCAGCCAGAAAGAAAAGCTACCGACCCACTACCGTAAGAGTCTCACTCAGACAGCACAGGCAAGTATCACGGATTCTGTTACGTTCGAAAGGTAATCCATCTCAGCAGTGATGATGTAACAGAAATCTGTAGCTTCTGATAATCAAAGCTTAATGTTTAAGATTCTTGACATTAAATTTTAATCCTGATTAATGGTCATGTGGAATCTAACTTTGAAACACAACAGCCAAAGTAAACCGCATTGAGGCTCTCTTAAAGTGCCTTATTTAAATTGCACAACTCCCTACATTTCTTATCTCCATTGCCTGCTCCCAGCCCCAGAGCACTTCTCATCTTTTCATAAATGAGCGCTCATTTATTCTGTATTGAGTCTGTCTGTTTGTCCAGCTGGAAGGTAAACTCCACAGGGCAGGGGTTTGTGTCTTTGTTCAGTGCTGTATTTCCAGTGCCTACAGCAGGACTGGACACAAGCAGGTATGTGATAAATGATTGTCAAATGTTAACAGACCTTAAATATTTGCTGAATAAATGGATGAACCAAAAAAAATGTTAACAGACCTTGAGGCCAAAGATTTTGTTACTTTACCTTTAGGAAGCACTCTTTTATCTTTCTTACTTTCTCTGCTTTACTTTTTCAGTAAGAAAAACAAACAAAAAACCCCAGTCTTTCTAAATATGTTTCACTTAGATTACACTCAAAATAAGCTAGCTGATTTTGCAAAGACACTGGCCAAATCACGTTGGGGTGAGGGGTGGCAGGCAGAGTTTAAAAACTAATTACGATTGACCCCTGAAATTAAGGGCCAGCTCAGTTTATATGACACTGCTTATAAAAACAACCCTCAAAGCTTTTGTTTCCTTTTCTAATACTTTCAGATTTCACCTCACTGCAGACCCAGTTCCCAGATTAGAAAAACTGAGGCACACAAAAAGTGGTTCTTCCCCAGCTATTTGGTTGGTGAAAATAATCATGGTAATGTTAGATATTTGGTTCATAAACCATTCCATATTTCTGCAAAACGCCAGGATTGTTTTGGGGTCTGGAGACAGTTTCTGAGTCCCCATGTACCACTCAGTCATGGCCCTGTGGTCTGGGGTCTGTGAGGTGCAACCTCTGAGACTCACTATACCGCTGTGGCCTGGGGTTGCCCAGGGAAAACAGAAGACTCACTTGACCTTAACCTGTCTCATGCTGCTGAACTAAAAGCGGGAATCCCGGGGTTCTTCCACAGACCCTACACCCTCCTGGGGAAAAAAAAATCAATCACCAGGAAGGCAAATTACGAAGATGCCAGACCACTAAAAGACGTTCCCACTTAACAGAGCTTCCTTGCACTCAAAGACTGTTAGAGAAGTGGAAGTGTAGATGCTCTGTCTGCCCACTACACTATGGTCCCTCGGAGCGTGTGGCCCGGGGTCCAACTCTGACTTCTGAATTTACCACCAAAACATTGAACCTCACCCTGACATAGGACACTTTACAAACAGCACAGTGGCAGTGCTGCTAGACAGTGATATGTCCTATCGTCACAGGGAGGGGGTGCGGGGCATAAGTAACCCTCTGTAGTGCTCCATTATCACTTTAAATATATCCATCAGACTCTATCTCCCAGAGCCACTCTGATGCTTTTGGCCCTTCTTTCTTAGACTTTTGTCCCTCTAGTTAGTTAGCAACATAAACCCAAATTTCAGAGTTTCAAGAACAGAGAAGATGTGACAATGAGGTGACTGGCTTTTGTGGGTATTGGAGAAAACTCCCTTCCAAATGGGGGTGACCCAGGACCCCCAGCGGAGCAGCCCACCCTCACAGGCCTGTGACCCTTATTCTCTCCCTCAGGGTCAGTGGCCTGTGATAACACACCTGAAAAATACATTGCTCAGTAGAGTCAAAGGAAAGCTTCTAGAATCTCAATAGACAGATCAAAGGAATATAATCCAAAGCTAGTTCTTCTCAACCTCTAAAGCAGAGAGAACATAATTCTGAGGCCTAGGAAGGTGGAACTCAATTTGACAGCAAATCTCTTGCTGTAAAAAGTATGAACTAGATTAATTGAGTCAAGCAGAGGCCACCTGCTACCTTCAGCGACAAAGCAAATGAGTGCTGATGTAATTATAAAGCACAGAGCTGCTCTAGGTGACACAGACTTTCAAGTTCCCAGGACTGTCGCAGCCCCTCCCTGTGTCCTCAGCCTTCCCAAGCCCCACCTGCTTCCCTTCAAGCAGCTGCTCAAGAACTCACTTTGCAGAAGCCCATCGGGCAGGGCATGCCGGCCGGTCCCTCACCAGATCCCTTTGAGGGTCAGTTGCGCTTTGCGGCGGGAACAGCTGGGGCTGCGGATGGCACCACTGCTCTGCGGGGCCCTGGGACGTCTGGGGCCCTGGGACAGGCCTTATCAGCAGCAGAGGCGCGGGAAGAGGAGAGGCCTCTGCCTGGCTCGTGCAGATTACAGGGGTGACCTGGTCTGCTCCGGCTCAACCCGCTCAACCCCTCTCACGCACCAGGCCTAAACCGGTGCAGTCCCTGCCAAGGGCCCCTGGGGCCGCCAGCAAGGCAGGGGCAGCCTGCACGGAGTCAAAGGGAGCATCTGCCCGCTGCCTCTCCTCTCCGCTGGCTGCGAAGTTTGAGGGGCAGGAGTCCTCCAGAGGCCAGGCTACCTGGAGAAGGCACCTGGGGCAGACAGAGCCCCCAGGTGAGGGCAGGGGACTCTCTGGAGAGCCAATGGCCTTCTCTGCTTAACCAGCTCTGGCTCTGCAGGACACTTGGTTCTGGCCCTCTATTTTTCAGAAGCTTTACAGGGGGGCCATGTTCCTTAACTGCTGGTTTGCAGGGAATCTGGGCACAATCTTAATAACACTGGCGCCAAAAATAACGGTCCTGGGAACCAGAGGTAAATTACCACAAACAGCAGCTAGGAGAGTAGGGGGGGCCAAGGCAGCTACCCACACCCTGCTGCCAGGACATTGGGGCTGCCCAGTGAGGCCAGGCTGGGCCCATCCAAGGCCAAGCTCCTGCTGGCCTGGCTTGAGGAGGCTTCTTTTGCAATATTCGTCCATCGCACAATGGGATGAGGTGGCATCTGCCCAAAGTGGCTTTATCCGGTGAGAACACTGCGCCCTGGAGTAGCAGCTGGTGGCTGGCAGAGGCAATGGATAACCCAAAGGAACTGAAACGTTAGGCCTGAAGAATAGCAGTTTCCCTGGGGTCCATTTGTAGCCTCACCTACATGGGGGCTGCTGCTTACATGTAATGTATCCGTGATTTTGTTTCTTGATATGCATTGACAACATTGGGCTCCGTCCTGCCCGAGAAGGGTACCTCCAGCCTCCTTCACATGCCTCTTAGCCTCCTGCGGGGCTGAGGCTGGTCCAGGGCCCCTGACAGGCAGCCATCTGGTTTCAGAGCAGTCCTACAGATCCAAATGGGCCCTGCTGTGAGGACACAGCTGCAGTCGAAAATGCCAAGGGCCTCTCCACGACCCTCTATTTTCCACAGCAGCTGGAAAGCCCCCCAGTGAAAGGGGGGCCATCTCTGAGCTGACCAGAACCTGATATAGTGTGTGGAACGCAAAGCAGGGGCAAGGCTACATTTCTACCAAAAATTACCAACACAGTCATTATAGCACAAGTCCCTTTGAAGCACAAAATTCAAAACAATGGTCTTCTGCTTTTTTTTTTCTTTTTTTTTTTGAGAGGGCCGGAAAACTAAAACATAAAAAAGAAGCAGGTCATTGTAGGCATTATTTCAAACAACTCGGCCTCAGGACAAATAGTCTTATTTGGTAACAAAAATTGGGCGAGGCTGGCTCACGATGGCAGGGTGTTGCCCTGCACCCCACTCAGGTATAGGAACAAGTTTGGAATTAGAGCAGAAATGGTACATGGCAAGTGCTCAATAAAGGTTTCTGGAATGGATCCACGTTTGTCACTATCCGGGTGACAAGAACAAGAAGCCATTTCACCACTCAGGGAAGAGGAGAAACAAGATTTTTCTCTTTAGAGTTCCCAAGTTCTGAGGAGAAAATGCCAGCAAGTAATCATGGAGTGGAACAATGCTTTAGAAAATGCCCTGTATGTAGAAACTGTAATTTCAAATCTTTGGCAAAGCGCAGATGGTCAGGCAGGCTTGATTCTGGGAGGTCCTTGTGTGGTGCTTCCAGTGGCAAGACAGTCTCTCACATGTCCCTGAGCCCTAAAACTCCAGCAGCTCAGCTTCTCCAGGAGCCAAGGCGCCTCAGAATGTAACCCCAGAACAGGGCCCTCCAGGCAACGTAAGGCTATTGTCCTGTGGATACATCAAAAAGGGAAAAGGGCCAGACACATGAGGGACAAACCAAACAACCAGGCTAGAGGGAACTGGGCCAGTCATGCAAGCAGCTTGATTTTAAAGAACTGGACTCATGATGTGCTTGACATCCCTAAATTTGTCCCTAAGACAGTGTTTCTTGTGACAATCAGGCTAAGGATGGGCACATTATACGATGTGGGTTGAAGTCAAATTTGTCACTTCCCTGTCAGCAGATTGCTTCCAAGGGCTTCCACAAGTTCTCTGATACAATTCTTTTTTTCTTCATTTCAGAAGCCACCAAATCTGTCCCAGCTCATGAAGTGCAAGGCCAGCCTATTTCAGGATTGTGAGGATCCCTCGAAAATTTCAGCACTCCTCTCCCCCTGCCCAGTCCTTCAGAAGCCCCTCTCCTCTTTGTTTCATGTATTTATTTATGTAGAAGCTTATACACAGTGCTTACTATGCGCCAGGCACTGTTCTAACCACTTGGCATTCACTCACATAATCCTTTTCATTGCTCTGTAAGTTATGCATCACGAAACCTACTCAAGAAGAAGCAGAGCCAGTTTCCAACCAGTGGTCTGGATCTTGGGCCTAGAGGCCAAGTCCACCATTTTGTTTTGGGATTAACACTTGAAGTTCACAGTTCGCCAGTCCATTTCCCTTAGTAAGTATAGGACTCAACAACTGGTTGTTGAATGTTTCAAGTGTTCTTGTCTCAGTGATCTATGATAAATAAATAATTCGATAGAAGAGGTTTTTAATAGGTTTTTTACTATATAAATAATGACTTCCTCATTGACCAAAAGAATGAAAAATGATGGATGTTGCATATAATCTCAGTCCTCCTCAATCCCCCAATATTTTGATGTATTTCCTTCCAGCCTCTTTTTCTCTGCATATTTCTCTTACATTAATGTTTTTATTATGAAATATTTCAAACAAAAAGAAAATTACAGAGACTATCTGTACAAACCCTTCTATGTCCACTTCTTAGCTTCATTAAGTTTTGCCACATGTGTCAGGTTTTTTTAAAGAAATAAAACATAGATACTGTTGAAGCCGCTGTGCAATGCATCTTGATCCCATTCCCTCCATCCTAGAGGTAACAAGTTACCTGAATTTGGTGTTTATCAGTCCTATGAATTTTCAATACAAAAAAAATCTATTAATCAAGCCTTTGTTACTTCAGGCTATGGAAACTGGGACATGCCACATACCTTTTCTGAGCCTCAGTTCCCTTCATCTATAAAATGGGTGTAACATGCCTGCTTCCCAGGATTGTTATGAGGATCGTTAAGTGCTCGATTTAAAAGCACTTTATTATCATCAACAGGAACAATAGTCATGCTTCTAGATAATATATGTCAGGAGTGAGAAATTACCTGATTTATCTATTCCCCCGTTCCTGATAAATCAATTCAAATTCAACGAGGCTTTCTTTCTTTCTTTTTTTTTTTTTTTGGCAGTATTCAGAATGCCAGTAGCCTCTGGTGCCCACTTATCTCCTGGAGCATTCACAGATTTCCCTGAGTTGATTTCCCCATCCTATCCACTTGGTAAAGACACAGTTTACTTCTTTAAATACACAAGCAATGAGCATTTTTCATAAGATAAATGTTTTAAATCAGATAACTTTAAAAAATGAGAAAATAACTGTGATCTCACTGAATAGAACCACTATTGTGACTGAAAGGTTGTATCACAACAGGGTTACGAGCCCAGGACCACACCGATGTGGCTCATCCAGTGCCTACACTGACCTGGTGACATACTTTCTAGAACTGTCCTTAGCTGGGGAATAGTCTTTAACCCCCACTGTGACCTCATTCCTTATAGTTCTTCTTTGTACATATTGTGAGTTAAGTGCATGACCACCTGGTCTGGCAGTTACACATGCTGGCTTAGCAGAGATTTATTTACCTAATTATCCCAATCTTTAAGGACCCATAAAACAAACACTGCGTTTATACCAAATCCACACCTCTGCAAGAACCTCCAAGCCAGCGGGGGTTTCCATCTTATAATAATCATGGTAATAATGTACATTTGTAGAGCAATTGCAGTTTGCAAACATATTGACATCCCTATGGTATGTAATACTCAAACCAATCCTGGACTTTTTATTATCATTAAAAATTTTTATTATCATTTCTGTTTTCCAAAGTAAGGAACTGAAACTCAGAATCAAACTGACTTGCCCGTGGTTCTATAGCTAATTAGTGACTGAGGCTAGAATCCATTCTTCTGACAAAATCCCAGACTCTCAAGCCACACTGCTTCTCCTACTTTGTGAAAATAAATTAAGCATATTGTTGAGGGTTAATTGATTACTGGTGCTCTCTCATCATCATTTTACAGTGAACCATAGTGTGTGATGGATGGGGGAGGGTGTACTTAGGGGTGAGGAGTGGGGGAGGGGGAAATGAGAGACAGAGAGAAGGAGAGAATTTTGCTTCAGTTTCCCCCAAATTTTAGCTTTACCCCTGATCTAATGATAATAACATTTCAAGTGTTGACTATTCGAAGGATCATTCGCCAACTTGGAGTGCATTTAGACTCCTAAAATCTTCAGCTTATGCTTTCAGATAGAGCATGTTTGTCTGATTATTTATAGTCTAGCATTTCCTAAATCGAGGCAGTGTTGGGGAGGAAAGTCAGCCATACTGACAAGTGCTGAATGTTCAAAATTCAGCTGAATAAGTGAATATAAAGTTTCATGCTACAAGTCGTAAAGGTGGACGGCTATTTTTTACCCCCTACCCCACCCCAAAAGGCAAATCTTAGGTACTAGCAGCTCAGCCTTGTTCCTTCCACCCCTCAGGTCATGGATCTGGCCTCTCTGGAAAGGAATCAGGTTTCCACAGTGAAGCTCCTCCATGGAGACTGCCCCGAAGCCAGATCAATGTCGCTTTCAATGGCTGGCAAACCCACAGTCTATGCACAGCAACTGCAGGTCCATTACTTTACACAGGATCACAGAACTCGAAGAGGAAATAGACCTTAAAGCTCATCTGGCATCGGAATCCCTCTTCCTACCTGGACTGGTGCTGCCTCCCCTAGACCTTGTGAAATGGCGTGTACCAGAGGTAGAAGGTCCTTCCTCACACACAGAGGCTGCTGCCCTGTGACTCCCTCCCCTTGCTCCCAGCTGTGCCTGCCACCTCCTTCCTCTCAGCTTTAATGCTCACATAGGGTGCCGGCTGCCCCACCTCACTCAGGCTACCTCCCTTCCAGGCCACAAGCCCAGGTCCTTCACCCAGTCTTGAGTGGTTGGGCTGGCTTGGGCTTGAATTCCAGCTGCACCTCAGGTTGGGTAACCTTCCTAAACCTTAATGTGTCCCACTGTCTGGTGGGAATAACAATAGTGTCTACCTCATAGAGCTTCTGTGAGGATCAGATGAGATATGCATATATAGTGCTCACCATGGTGCCTGCACATAGTAGGTGCTCAGTAAATGTAACCATTATCGTTATCTTTATTTTCTCCAAACATACTTTTAGTTTGTCCAAAGTTCTCAAAGTCTTTCATCTGGAGATCCTGGCGAAACACTCCAGTATGTTCTAACACAGGACAGACAGCTATTATGATCTCCGTTCCTCTGAATGCATTTAATGCTCCACCTTCCCCAAAGTTAAATAAACATGTTTACTATATCTGCAGGCAAACTGGAAACTGGAAAGTTAAATAGTACATAGCTGAGGATGGGCTCCGTAGCACGTCACCAAAGCCCCCTCCTTCGGGCTGATGTTGGTCCATTAAGTAACCCACTTATGGTTGTTTAAATAGTTTCAAGTCACTTAACTATTATCATCCAACCCAAACGTCTTTACTTTTTTCATTTGGTCCACAAAGACATCATGAGATACTCTGTCAATATAAAGCATTTGCAAAATAGAAAATTGAGATATGATATTTAAAAATAGAGAGAGAGGTTCTAAGCTTCCTTTCCTCACTGAAATGGAATGTCTATCAGGAGTCACTGTCCTTATAGCATTCTCCTTTTGCTGAATCCTGGTCACATTTGTTTATAATACAACCACGTTATTTGTAATATAACCACTACATGGCGCTTAAGAAGTACTTAATTTTATTATGGTTATTTGTGTACATGTTTGTCTCCTTTATTAAAAGGAAAGCTCTTTGGGGGCAGAGATTACAATACATTCATTGCTAGATGTTACCCACGCATGGGGCTTTAAACATCATAGCTGCTCAGTAATTGCCTGTCAAGCGGACCATGATTGTACGCAGGCATCGAAGAATGGATGAACGAATGGTCTCTCTCAATAAACTATTGTCGAGTACTATAAAGGAAATGAAGTTAGTTGGGCGTGACTCATTCCTGGTGAATCCATGTTAGTTGCCAGAGACCACTATTTTCCCCTAACTGGTCATAAACCATCTGTTTAATAATCCATTCTTAATATTTTTCAAGAATTTGGCATTGTGAAATTGTTTTCTCAAAAAGTGAGATAGCTACCTGCCCCCAGTTTTCTTCTCCAATTCTTCAGGATTTTACCAACATTCCCAAGAGCGTCTCTGTGACCACATGGCCAAGTTTACTCAGCATCAGGAAGGACATGTGTCAGGACTAGAAAACCCGAGTGAATTTAGCACTCATGTGTCAACATCATGGCTGATTGGAAACAAGATGGATCAATTTAGTTGAGTAGATGTTGCAAAATCTCACAAGCTTTTACAATTGCATACTCCTATCAATAAAAATATATTTGAGCATATACCTTCAATATATGGATTTTTTTATCTATAAATCAAACACATGGACTACTGTGCCAATATATTATGTACATTATAATACAGACAACAAAATAGAAATTTTAAAAGGATAAAATATCTTCTTCTTGCATTTTCTTGCACACCACTGGGGTACATGGACCCCTCTTTGGAGACCAAAGGACCATCAGAGTTTACCATCAGTGTGATGAGCTAATTCCCCTTCAGGCCAGAGAGGTTCACTGCCCTCTGGAACAACCTAGCTTATATTCTTAACCTTCCAGGCACCTCCTAAGTGTGTGTCACTGGTCACAAGGTGGAGAGCCAGAAAATGTGGCTGGACCTGTAACCCTGTATTTGAAGCACAACACAAGAACATGGGCAATGGATGGTGGTTTGGGTGTCAACCCTCACCATGAGTGCCTTATCCTAGGCTAGTTTCTGAGCAGCACCATGCTGTCATCGCTCATCTATAAAATAGGAAAGTTAATACCTACGTTTCAGGCTGTTAGGAGGATTAAATAAGGTAATATGTATACCATGGGCACAGAATATTGTATAATATATGCCCAACCAACGGCTGTGTCCTCTCACGTACGTTGCATTATCTTTTTATATAAATGGTGGTGTCTATAAGAAATGAAGTCGCTTGGCTCTCATCAAGAGCCTCCATATTGATGCATGGAAGTACTTTACTTCTAGCCGGTAGTGGAAGATATAATTACTTAGAAACGCTGGAAGGGACAATCTAGGGAGAGAGAAGTGGTTGGTGTAGATAAGAAAGGGAGTGGGAGTTAATTAGCAACATGAGAAAAAAAGCGCCCAATTTAAGGAAGAAACAGACTTATTTACTCAACTTTTCCGCCCTCCACTTTTTCTTCAGTGAAGCAATCTTGTATTAGAGATATTTTTAAATGTAATTTTATTTATATTTAAAATGTATCATGCAACATTTAAGACATACCAAAAAAAAAAAAGACAAAGAAAAATACAACACATAGCTAAGTATACACACTCAACTCAGAAAATAAAACATTGGAAACAGTTAAATCCAACTTCTCCATCACCTCCTTCCCCCTCAATATTATGAATTTAGTATCTATCACCCCACACATTTCTACACCTTTATGACATACATCTGTAAACCTAAGGAATATATAGTATCATTTTTAATATATTTTTTACCTTAAAAATATGTCTTATAAATATATTATTATTATTATTATTATTATTATCACTTTGGTTCATTAACTCATTCATGCAACAGATATTTATAACGTGCCTACTATGTTCTTTGTGCTATGATTAATTGTACTAATAATTTTTTAAAATCCCCTCACTTCCAAGTCCTGGAAAGATGTCAGTACAAACTACATGAAAAATGATTCCCTTGCAAAACCATTTTTGGATTTGCAAATCTTTACTGCTTCCATTTCACTATTTCCACAGAAAACCCACCTTTCTGTTATTAGGCAGAGCAGCGATGGATACTGCGATTCAAGAAATGGAGCATAAGGACATGTCACGAATATCTAAATGAGTTCTCCCCAGAGAAAGCAGGGGAATATCTAGGAAAGACAGGGAGTTCACCCCCACCTTCACAAGTCTGATTTTCTATCCAAGAGAGTTTTCTAACAGAGGCATCTGCATATGAGTTTATGCCAAAGAGACTCCCAATCCTCCCAGTTCCATTCACACTGAGCCAGTAAGTGCGGAGGGCTAGCTCCAGACAGGTCCACCTGGCTCTAGGGACCACCTTCCTTTCACAGGTTCCAGCTGTGTGTTGACTCAAGAGTGAAAACCTCATAGGCTTCCCTTCTTGCTTCCCACTGGTCCCAAGTGGGTGGAGCAAGAAAGTGAGGCAAACTTCACACATTACTAGCAGGGTAATCCAACATGACTCTTTAGCCCATCCTAGTTTTCTGTTAATCAGGCTTCTGGCTAAAAAGATTTTCGACTTCATGGTGTTCCTTGTTCTTCTATGAATATACGTGATCAATATTCTATGAATCTTTCATTGCAATTATTGGTAAGTTGCAAGACTCCTCTAGCCCCTGTCCCCTCTAGATTGGCCTCTGGGTCACACTTTCACTTTGATCACACTCACGCCAGTGATGCTCCTTGACTGTTCCCCTACATTCTGGGTGGGAGAACCGCCCTTCAACACGCACTGGACAATTCAGAGTGAAAATGCAGTGTTTGTTAGGTCTTTAGATAGTGCATCTCAGAAGAGTAAATGTGTCCCAGGCAGGTGAGCAGACGCATTAATATTGCTTCTGTCCTAAGCAGAATGGCTGACGTTCCTCTTCCACACCTGGAAATAGCTATGCAATGCTGCAGAGGGCCCCTCCTGACACAGCCCCCCATGCTCAGGGCTACCCGTGCAGCAACTGCCTCTGAGAACTGTGCCCTGTTGACTGAGGTGAGCATCAAAGACAACTAGTAGGCACACACTCCACACTGAAGAGCTCCACCTTTACAGATGGAGACTTTGGACAGAGTGACGGGGTCTCATGTCCATCCCCTGACCCTACCCACTAATGACAACACGCAGGATCACCGATCCCACAAGGTCCCAATCCAAAGAGGCCTGGCAACTTGGGAACTCTCAGCACTTTCTGATGGAGGGCATGCACTCCTCCACTGATGGGAAAGGTCATTTCAGGGCCCTCAGTGCCCCCAGCCTACCCACTGTTAGATTCTTTACCCTCCCTTTCCTGCCCATGCAATTGCCCTATTTTCTAGAAAAGCTTTCTCTGGTCCAGGCTGTTATCTCACTGTCCATGGCCCTGCTGGGGCCGAGGGCCCATTCTCTTGGGTCTAAATCACTCACTTGCCCACTACTGCTAGACAAGCCCCAAATGCAGCCTGCAAGGCACTGCCCGCTCCATCCGCTCCGTTCACTGGCCCGCTCCTCCTGTTGCCGGGCACCAGGCTCTCCAGGCCACAGATGTGCCCAGGGTCTCCCCAGGCACACCCTTCCCGGCAAGAAGCCTTTTGCTCGGTGTCCCACCAGTGCGTGAGCACATCCATCTCTCAATCAGGAACAATGGCTTTTATTTTTCTCCTGGTTATGAGAATAAGTCACTTCATTATAAACAGTTAGAAAATACCAAGTAAAAACAGGAAACTAAAAATCACCCATAATCCCTCCATCATGTGATAAACATATTTTGATCCATTTGTTCACAGTCTTTTTTATTTGCATATGAATAAAATATTTTTTTTGCTCAAAATTGGGTTTATACCATGTATAATAGCTTGTAGTCTGCAACTTTTTTCAAGCCTCACTGTGACAATAAACACATCCCTCTTACTCTCGCCTCTATCTCAGGCATGCTGTTGTTCTCAACTTCCCCTCCCCTCCCTGCCACCCATCTAAATCTTCCCCTACCTTTAATTCCCTGTTCTGCAAAGCCAAACCTAATAATCCCAGACTGTATTCATTTTGCTCCTGTCAATATGTTCAGATTTTGTTTATACAGGTTGCATAACTCAGTGCTTGATCTATCGTCTTGTCTTTTCTAATAACTTTGAGAATTGGTTTTCTATTCCTGGAAGAGACTCCCCTAAAGGTCAGCAACCATGTCTCACATATAGTAGGTGCTCAGTAAGGATTTGCTGATTTTCATATTGCTTCATAGTTTTCAGATTCCATTACTCCTTCTGCCCTTTGTTGTTTCTATGCAAAGGTGAAAATTATCAGATAAAGCCACCAAAAGCTGGGAATGAATAACCAATCTCATGGTGATAATGCTTTTGTAAAGTTTATCCTAGAAAAGCATGGGTCTCCCATCTTGTATTATCATAATTCAACCCTTCCCTTGGCTGGTACAGACATAGCACAGGTCACTAAGAAGCACTGACGGAGCCAGAACCATCCTGGACCTTCCTGGCCTGTAGTTTATCCAGGGTAAGTCACCCTAGAGCCAGAATGATTCAAACATCATAGAAATAATGAGATACAAACTCTCCTCCTCACACTCTCTTCACAACTTAAAAATAAATAAAATAAAAAGGTCTTTATGAGAAAATTCAGGTTAGAGAGGATTGCAAATTAACGACAGTTATTTTCTAACATTACAGCAGCACTTTTTCTGACCCCATTTTGCAAAGGCGATTCCCTCTGCTCCCAAACACAAATCCACACACACATGCCCCCTGCTGGAGCGAGAAAGAGTAACCGCCCCAATTTTTGCAACTCAACCTATTATTAATAAGGTGCTGAGATTATTGGACTCCAGTTCCGTTCCAGGGCCACAGAAACTAAACAGGACACTTTCTCCCTAGCTCACGGGAAGGAGTTTAATTCCAGGCCCATAGCATCCACTTGGAGTTATCAAACCCCATCAGCTACGTTTAACGCTGAATTTCACAGTAAAGGCTGTGTGCAGGGGGAGGAAAAGCAGACAGGGAGTCTAAGTGCTACTTCCTCTTCCTTCCCGTGCTCCCCACCCCTGACCCTTCACTTGCTTGGCTGTTTGACTTTGACAAATCACTTTACCTCTCTGGGCCGTGTTTCCCCATTTGTACATGAATCATGACCTCCTTCTAGCACATCGTCTAACATTCTATGAAATACCCTCCCCACTTTCACCGTCTTCATATTCCAAATTTTAAAGTGCCAATTTGAGGTATGTGTGTGTGAAGAGGGGTAAGGGGGTGGGGTGAGTTGTAGATTCCATCTGTGACCACCAGCCTCTATTTCCTGCCTGAATCCCCTTCCCTAAGCAGCAGCCAAGGCGCACCCCAGATATCACCTCCTCCATGAAGCCTTTCTTTCCTTATAATTATCATGATCATGATCACGACTACAAATGGAGTGAGTCTTCTCCTCTGTGCTCCAAGTACATTTCGTTTATTCCTCTGTGGTGAGCTTTATACCAAAAGCTCTTACATCCTTTAAACAGTAGCACTGAACTTCCCTTGAGTGCCACTGTGAATTGGATTATTCCTGCATACACTACAGCGACAGGGTTGGGGAGCGGGCACTTGTAACAAAAATAGGCATCGTGTCTCATGCATGCTTCACAGTCCCTTACCTCTGGTGGGAGAGCTACTTTTTATTTCCCTGAAGATGTTCCATAGAAGGTTTGAGAAGACACTGAGGACGGGTATTTGCACAGAATGCAAAAGCAGCAGAGAGGGGGAAGGTGATTTCAGGCTGTCTCTCCTCCTCGAGAACCCTGAAAACAGCGGGATAAGGGCCTGTTTCCATCGTAGCACCCGTGCTTTGCTTTGCTGGGGCTGGAGACCCAGGGGCTCCTTCTCTGGTAGGAGGGCTGAGTCCCACAACGCATCCCGGGGCCGCCTGTCCACTCTAGAGCGCTCCCTAGCGGCCTCTGGGCTGTCTTGGTCCCACCGGCCTCAAACCTGAGGCAGACTCACTGTCTAAAAATAAAAAAGAATAAATCTTATTCTGACCCGACTTTAGAACCGTTAGGGAGGGGTTTTTGGGGGAAGGTCCCTTGCTCACTGCACAGTCTTGCTGATGTCCCCTCTCCAGCCTCGGCTGCCTCAGATGGAGACCACCGTTTATACACCAGTGGCATTTGGGGAAGCGCCTTCCTGGATCTGTGAGTCGGTTTTCAGAAGCTTCCTCACAAGGTTTCAAGGAAAATCTCAATTGTGGCATTTCCTAGAAGAAAAATCTGAGATTTCTCATTGTGGCTTCATGATCTTAGCTGATGTTTCTGAGGGGCTGCAGGTACATTGCTTAATCCTCATTGCAACATTAGGAGATGGGCCAACACTACCCCCATTTTGCAGATGCTGAAACTGAGGCTCAGAGAGGCTAAGTGTTACTTGCTCAAGGCTACATAAGCATTGCGTGGAGCTGGATCTGAACGCAGGCAATCCGACTCCAGAGTCCCAATCCTTACCACTATGCTTTCCTTTCTCCAAGGCTAACCCACTCTATAAGATCTGGCATTTATAGTTCCATAAGATAGAATAAATAGTCTTCCAAAATTTAGATTCTCTTTATTTTCCATTTGAAGCGCACTAGAGGACCTCTTGTTGAAAAGATGGCCATCCCTTGTTTAAAAGACTGCCATCCCCTAACTGGACTTTTACAACTGACTTGGCAAGGTATTTTGGTTTTATAAGTGAAGTTCCCCTATCTTTGCCTAGATATTCCCCCAGATAATATAAATGAAAGTATCCTGCATGTTTTGTCTGGCACACAGTGAGTCCTAAATACCTATTTATTGAATCTAATTTTGTGCCTGCACGAATCCAACTGGAAACATCCACTCAGCCATGGCCTCCCTCTCCTCGACATGAGGGACACTGCAGGTCCCTGTACAGAGGGACTCGGTCACGCTGGGACAGCCAGTGCATGCCTCCATGTGAGGCTTCCAGACCCAGTCTCCACGACTAAACACCCCTCTCCTTTTCTTCAAAATACATGAATTTCTACAAAGTACACAGGCTACCAGATAAGCAGGCAGTTCCTCTCTGGGGCCACGTGTTCCTGATGAAACTTATTAAAATAGGAAACTATTTTTAAGCTAAATCATCAATCAAAAGTATTATCCATTCCGGTATGACTGCTTTCCACAGATAATAAAATCCCATCAACTGGCTCCAAAGGAAAAGTGACCTACATAACAATGGCAGCATGAATAACAATGAATCCCCCACTGAAATGTTCAAAAGCTGGAATTGTGGTAAAGCCGAGATTCCCAGGGAGGATCAGGACCGGCTGTCTTCGTTCTGAACTTACATCAGATAAAGAAAGAGCTGTCTGGGACTAGGACTTTCAGGCAGTGGACTGAAATCCCAGACGACAGATACAAGGGCAATAGTCAGAACTGAACAAGACAAAGTAAACAGTACCCGCTCCCAAGGAAAAACTCAGAAAACCAGTCCTGCGTTGGTTCTGCTTGAGAAGGTCTCCGAAGAATAATTTGGTAGATGAATCATAGAAGAATAATGTTGTGGATGACTCCATCATGCCAAACAACCAGAGCCAGGGCTGTGTCTATAATTCTCTCATAACCCCAGGAGAGCAATTCAGCTCATCGATATGTCTGTATTTACACAGGACCTTGGTTTTCTTCACCAAATGGGTTAATCCTTTCGGTCACATTCCTTACCAGTGGAAGCAGAAGTTTAGTCGTGGCTACCCAATACGTCCCAGAAAGGGTCCCCCTAGAATAAAGTTGCAGCGAAAGATGACAAAGGGAACTATAAGATACAGGCGGAAGAGCACTGAACTGGGAGGCAGGAGACCAGGTTGTGGCCTGGACCTTGACGTGGACTTTCTTTAAAACTCTGGACTAGTCATTGACCTCTCCATCATCTGAAAAGTGTGGAATGGCTGTGGGTACCCACTAGTGCCCTAACAGCAATCAAGTTCAGGGAGTTTCTTCTAATATTAAATATATACTTTGCACACGACCAAGCAATCCCACTCCTGGGTAGGTAGCCAAGATAAATGAAAACCTATGTTCACCAAAAACCTGTGCACAAATGTTTATAGCAGCTTTATTTGTAATCACCCCACCTGGAAACAACCCAAATGTCCTTGGCAGGTGAGTGAATAAACAAAGCGCACGTCCATGCGTGCATCACGACTCAGCCATGAACCACTGACATTTGTAACAACATGGATGGATCTCAAATGCTAAGTAGAAAAGGCCAGATGCAAAGGCTATGTACTGAATGATCCCATTTATATGACATTCCAGAAAAAGCAAAACTATAGTGGCAGAGAACAGAACTGTGGTTGCCAGGGCATGGGGGTGGAGGAGGACCTGACCTCAAAGAGGCAGCATGAGAGAATTCTGAGGGGTAATGAAGCTGTTCCATGTCTTGATTGTGGTGGTAGATGACCCTGCATCTGCCACAACTCATAGGACTGAAGAAAAAGGGAAGTAAATGTTACTGTAATTGAATTAAAAAATAAATATTAAAAATTATTTTCAAACTCAAGCCCAGATCCTCCAAGGCAGAAAAGAGAGAAAGACTCCTCGCTGAGAGGAGAGAGACAGGGAAAGAGAAGTGTCCTCAAAGTTAGCTCAGGTCCTCCAGAACCCATCTACCCACTGCCACTTCCTGGTGGTCTCCATGCAAGGACCATGCTATTCCCTCCATGTTCTCAGCCCCCCAGTCACCAGGCCAGAAAATGTCATGGAACTTGACTAAAGGCTCAGGTCAACAAGGGGGAAATAAATCCAGAGAAGAACGCCCATCAACCCCCTGCCTAGCTCCCACTCAGTGTCAATGAGGCAGAGGCCACTTCTACCATCAGGCTGGCCACCCCAAAGAAAGACCTGGCACCCCAAGAAAGCAAAGCCAAGAGGAATGACCTGGGTCCTTAGGCCCAGGTTCCCAGTTCCCCTTCTCCTGAAAGAGGTCTCACTTCTCTTGATTGACTGACACCGGGAATGCCCACCCCCTTCAAGGGAGAATTTTCCCCCAGGCTTACCAGAGAAAATGGAGGATGCCCAATCAATTTGAATTTCAGATAAACAACGAATTACATTTTGGTATAAGTTTGTCCCGTGCAATATTTGCATGTATTTTTAGTTGCTAAATCTGGCAACCTTATCCTCCACCCATAGGGGTGTGGCTTTACCTGCCACACATCAGAAGGTAATTTGTTGTACCTTCATCAATCTGGATCCAAACATCCATTTTGTCTGCCTCATTGACCATCCCCTGGAGATTAGAGAACTGGGTCTATTAGGCAAATCGCTCTAGAAACCTGGCCCCAAAGCAGACTGGGGTGCTGAGGAAGGGGGAGAAAAAGCCAGGCAAATAGCATACCCTCTCCAACCTCTACTCCTTACCAGAATCTGGACTCCAGCCAAATGTGTGTGGGGTGGATAGGGACAGGCAAACCTATCCTGAGACTATTTATGAGAAGGCTGGGGTGAGGGCAACCCCAAGTCCATCCCAGGAGGCATCAAACCCTCTCAAAGGATATAAGGCGTCACCCACAGAGACCCTGTCAGATGGATTCTGCAATCAGCCCACCTCTTCCAGGTCACCACTTTTTGAGCTACTGTGATTACAGCAGGTGACCGTGGGAGTCACGCACAATGTAGGGAACGGGGTGGCTATTCCTTTCTGGGGCTTTTTATTTTGCCATTAACAAAGGAAAACCTGTTCCGAATTTATATTAAAAGCTCCAGCAGATGCTAAGCAGATGTTCTCCATCTGTGAGGTTGCTGGAACAAGGTTAAATTGAAACATCAGGGATTTAGGTTAGATAAGATATGGCGAAGGGAGTTATGACAAGAAACATGTTCAAAGGTGGGAATGGTCACTGCACAGGATTGGATCATCTCTTGTTCCTGGTTTTCTAAAACATGGTATAGGTTAGCATTTGCCTAATAGAGGGTCAGATGGGGCCTCAAGTTCTCATTGCATCCTATTCATACAATTACTAAATATTTATTGAGCATGTCCGTGTTCCCAGTGCTGCGCTAGTGCTGTGGTTACAAAGATATATACAAAACATTGCTGGGATCCCAGGAGGTCACATTCTGGGGACAATCACCACCACAAAGGGCCAAGGTGATAACAGAGCTGAGTCTGGGGATGTTAGAGCATAGCCGGGCTGCAGCAGGAGGCTCAGGCTGGGTTACCTGGAGGTCATGTCTGAGCTGAGTCTTAAAGGAGAAGCAGAGGTTAGCCAGGAAGAGGAGGGCTGGAGCTTGGAGATTGGAGAGGGACAATGCTCCGGGCAGAGGACCTAGATGAACAAAGGCATGGAGGTAAGAAACGGCTGAGGAACAACAATGTGGCTGGAGCATAAAATTGAAGAATGGCAAGAGATAGGAGTGGAGGGCCTGGTGGGCCTGGCATGACAAGTTAGAGGTTTTCCCTCTATGCTGAGCAGCCATGAGGCTTTTTAACATGTCAGAGTATCATGTCCAAGGTGCATCTCAGGAAGGTTAGTCCGGTAGCAAAGAGGAGCACGCTGGTCCAAAGACTGTCCAGGGTTGGGTTACCATGGTCCCGAGCAAGCCACGGTAGCATGGTTGAGAGCAAGAGACAGATCTGAAGAACTCTTAGGAGGTGAACCAGCACACCTGAAGATTAACTGGATATGGGAAACAAGAGGCTGGAGATGGTGAACTCCAGGTTTCTAGATTCCATGTCTCTTCAGGCCTCAAACACCAGTCAACTGGCTAGGATCATATAAATGAAATGACTGTGGCCTCAGGGGCGGTACTGTGTTTCCATTCCTGTAAATTCTAGGTACACACCCCACCCTACCCTGGCCAATCAAACCCCCATCCCCAAACATCACACAAAGGCTGCTCTGCAGTGTCCAGTCTGCCCTGCCATTTCAGCCAGAGTTTCATGGGTGTGCCTGGACCTGGATCTGTGGAAAGAGGCAATCAGGCTCCAGAGCAGACTTTTAGTGGTCACCATGGCAATGTCCTGAAGGCATCAAAGAGGTCAAACAAAGTACAAGAACATGGCCCAATCTTAGTGGAAGCAATGTGGCAATGGAGCCCAGGTAAGGATTCCAAAGCAGCTGCCCCACTCTGGAGCTCAGTATCCCTGTCTGTCCAATGATGGGCAAAGGCTATACAGTCCTATCGGGTGTAAGGATCCTGCGGAGAGTGACGATAAGTAAATGCAGCTCAGTGCTGCCGCCTACTGTTCCCCTCCTGCCACTGCATACACTGGACACCACGGAACACCCTCACTCTTCAGAAGCACCTCACTGCTGACTAGGATGGTCATTGCATGCAGGACTAATTCCAAGCAAGTAAATGTTGGAACTGAAGGCAACAAAAAGGGGGTGAGAAATCCAGTCGAATCAGCCACAACGTGCATAGCTAGAAGGAAGGAAGTGACGTAGAAACCAGGGGCCACTTCCAGTGAGTCTTTCCACATCCAGTCTCAGTAGTAACGGGAGATAGGCTGTTGAAAGGACGTGCAGAACAACTCTGAATAAACACTCTTGTTGTGGGGGACTTTGAGGAGATAGGAGGAGACCACAGACTAAATCAGGGATGTGCAAACTGTGGCCCACAGGTCAAATCCAGTCACTGACTATACAGCTCACAAGCTCAGAATGGTTTGTACATTTTTATTTATTTATTTATTTTTTAATTACAGTTGACATACAGTATTACATTTGTTTTAGGTGTACAACATAGTGATTAGATGTTTATGTAACTTATGAAGTGATCACCTCGATAAATCTAGTCCCCATCTGACACCATAAGTAGTCATTACAGTATTATTGACTATATTCTCTATGCTATACTTTACATCCCCATGACTATTTTTGCAACTACCAAGTTGTACCTCTTAATCCCTTCCCCCCACCCCCCCTACCATCTGGATACCATCAAAATGTTCTCTGTATCTATGAGGTTGTTTCTATTTTGTTTGCTTGTTATTTAGATTCCACACATAAGTGAAATCATATAGTATTTGCCTTTCTCTGTCTGACTTCTTTCACTCAGCATAATACCCTCCAGGTCCATCCATGTTGCTACAGATGGCAAGATTTCATTCTTTTTTATGGCTGAGTACTGTTCCACTGTATGTATGTACACTTCTTTATCCATTCCTCTAACATGGAAACTTAGGTTGCTTCCGTATCTTGGTTATTGTAAATAATGCTGCAATGAACATATAGATGCCTATGTCTTTTTAATTTAGTGTTTTGGATTTCTTCAGATAAATACCCAGAAGTGGAATTACTGGGTCCTTTTTTGTCTCTTGTTATAGTTTTTAAGTCTATTTTGTTTGGCATAAGTATGGGTACACCAGTCTTTTTCGTTTTTCATTTCCATTTTCATGAAATATCTTTTTCCATCCCTGTACTTCAACTGTGTGTATCTTTCTATATGAAATGAGTCTCTTGTAGGCAGCATGTGTAAGGGTCTTATTTTCTTATCCATTCAGCCACCCTATGTCTTTTGATTGGAGCACTTAATCCATTTAAAGTAATTGTTGATAGGTATGTAGTTATTGCCATTTTAGTATTCATATTTTTCATCTTTTTCTCCCTCTTCTTCTTAAAGAAGTCCCTTTAACATTTATTGTAATCCTGGTTTGGTGGTGATGAATTCCTTTCATTTTTTTCTTATTTATCCTTTGATTCTAAATGATAGCTTTGCTGGGTAGAGTAATCTTAGTTGTAGATCCTTGCTTTATCACCTTGAATATTTCCTGCCAATCCCTTCTGGCCTGCAAAGTTTCTGTTAAGAAATCAGCTGACAATCTTATGGGAGCTCCCTAGTAGGTGAGTTCTAACCGCTTTTCTCTTGCTGCTTTTAAGATTCTCTCTTTGTCTTTAACTTTTGGCATTTTAATTATGATGTGTCTTGGTGTGGGCCTCTTTGGGTTCATCTTGTTTGGGACTCTCTGTACTTCCTGGGTTTGTATATCTATTTCCTTCATCAGGTTAGGGAAGTTTTCCATCATTATTTCTTTAAACAGTTTTCAATTTCTTGGTGTCTCTCTTCTCTTTCTAGTACCCCTATGATGAGAATGTTGGTGCACGTGATGTTATCCCACAGGTCCCTTAAACTATCCTCATTTTTTTTAGATTCTTTTTGATGCTCTGATTGAGTGTTTTCGGCTACCTTATCTTCCAAATTGCTGACTCGCTCTCTGCTTCGCCTAATCTTCTGTTGATTCCCTCATTAATGCCTTCTTCGTTCCTGATGGGTTCTTTTTTCTATTTGTATTTTCATATTGCCTATCTCTTTGTTGAACTTCTGAGATCACTGAGCATCCATATAACCAGTGTTTTGAACTCTGCATTTGGTACATTGCTTATCTCCATTTTGTTTAGTTCTTTTTCAGGAGCTTTGTTATGGTCTTTCATTTGGAACATGTTTCTTTGTCTCTTTGTTTTGGCTGTCTCTTGTATTTGTTTCTATGTATTATGTAGAGCTGCTACATAATCAGATCTTGGTAGAGTTGTCTTATTTAGTAGGTGTCCTATGCAGCCCAGTCACACAGTCTTCCTAGTCACTTGAGCTGGGTGCTCCAGGTGTGTCTCTTCTGTGGGTTGTGTGTGTCCTCCTGTTGTAGTTGAGCCTTGATTGCTGTTTGCAAGTCAATGGGAGGGATTGATCCTCAGGCTGATTGGTTGTGAGGACTGGCTATGACTACAGTAGAGGAGCTGTTGTGCAAGGGATGATCCCACAGAGCAGGGTTCGCTTTAGTGGAGCTGTGGTGCCTGCTGAGTCTGCCCTTTGGGTGTGTCATCCTTGGAGGTGGTTTGGTGGTGCTCTGGTGTGGTGTGAAGTTAGCCAACAGGGGCACTTGTTCTGGGGCCTCTTGGGAGGCGCCGAGGTCAGTCACTGCCTGTGCCCTGTCCAGGGCCATTTGGTATGAGCTACAAAGCAATCTGCATTTCACTTTGTGCCAGGTGTGCTGGACTTGGTGGTGCCTGTGAGAAGCTAAGCTGGGAACCGAGGCTGGCTGCTGCTAGTGCTGGTCTTGGGGCTGTTTAGCATGAGGTATGGGGCATGCTGAGGCCGAATGCTGTTTGTTTGGGGTTTGTGAACCTTTGAGAGATTTTAGGAAAGTCCAAAGCATGAACCAAAATAGGCCATTTGTATGGAAAAGCCACTGGAAGTGGCTTGGGTGGGACCACAGGTTGGATGGGGTGGGGTCTCAGGGAATCAACAGGACAGGGCGAACCGTGTTACCCAGGTTGATGGAGACTCAGATATGGCACCTGCCTGTGTGTACAGGCTGGGTTGGAGGAGAGTTCCACAAAGGAACAATGGCTTCTGCCACCAATTCTGTCTGGGAAAAAGCTGCTTCTCCAGCCCTCACCCTGAGGCCAGACAATTCAGTTCCTCCCCATATGTCCCTGGCACCTATCAAGCTGTTTGCCCCAGTGTTAGAGCTCCAAGTGAGTCAGCCCTTTAAGAGGAATACCCGGGGCTCGAGCCACCCTTTGCCTCACTAAGCCACAATCTCCACTGGTTTTTACAGCCAGAAGTTATGGGGACTTCTTTCCATGGCACTGGAACCCTGGGCTGGGGAGCCTCCTGTAGGGCTGGAACCCCTCATTCCTCAGTGGGGGACCTCCACAGCCAAGATATCCTTCCTGATTTTTAACTGCCACACGCGAGTGTGGGCCAGCCCATTCTGCATCTCCACCCCTCCTTACTAGTCTTGACATGTCTTCTTCTGTATGTTATTAGAGGTAGGATTTGGTTCAGCTAAACTTCAGATGATTCTTAATGATGGTTGTTCTGTAGTTCATTTGTAATTTTGAGGTGGTTGTGAGAGGAGGTGAGCACAGCATTTACCTACTCCACAATCTTGACTGGAAGTACCTAGTTTTTACATTTTTAAATGGCTGGAAAAATCAATCAAGGATAACAGTTGTGACAGACCATATGGTCTGCAAAATCTGAAATATTTACTGTCTGGCCTTTTACAGAAATTTGCTGACTCCTGGACTAGAGGGCAGCTAAGGTTTCTCCCACTCTGAGACGTTGATTTGGGGTCAGGGCTGCCCTGGAACACTGTCACTGCAAGGTCTGTGGCTCCTCCGCCAGACAAAAGCCTCATCAGCCCTGCTGGGACCCTCACATCCAACAAAGGCCTCCCTGATGCTGATGGCCAGTCTCCTGAAAGGCCACACCAGAGAAAGAGGAAAGGATCCACTGTCTCCTGAGGGTGGGAAGAATGGGGAGGTGCTCGAAAAAGTGCAGCTCAGGTCAAATGTGCTGATCCCCAAGGCTCTCTCTGGGCCTGTGCCCAGCACAGCTGTTCCAATTAGGGGGGCCACTGCTCCCCCTTGGAACTTTATCAGGAATTATGTGGCTCTCTGAGGCCTCAGAAAAATACTTCAGCAGTTCTGGTAGGTCCAGACTGCCAGAAAGTTCCCCTGTGCCCAGCTCAACTCACAGGACTTGTCAAAATGACCTCCTTTCCTGCTGCAAATCCCTTCTCAAGAAGGAAAATCTGCTGATGATTCAGTTCTTTTGTTAACCAAAAAAAATTTTGTTTTTTTTTTTAAGATGGAAAAAAACCTCAGTTCTTGCTCTTTCTGAGGGGAGAAGAATTCATTAGTAACATAAAGAAATGAAGCAAAGTTTTCACCCTCCAGTAATTTCTTGCTCTGTCTCCTGTCTACAAGAGCAGGTACCATGTGATTAAAGAATAAGAATGCCTGATGACAACAGCCGCCATGCTGTGAGCACACCCCATGTGCTAGACATTGTGGCAAGACCTTGACTGATATTGTCTCAGCACTGCTGGCAGAGTTCCCGCTTTCCCCGGGATTGTGGTGGTCTTAGGGGGGCTTGAGTATCTTGGGGTCCTAGTAAAGTTCCATTTTCAGTGCCCTGGCTTCCAACTTGCAACTACTCAGCCTGAGCTCAGGGCTGTGAGGGCAGGGGCCTCTGGAAAGGAAGGTGGGAGGTATTGGGGGCAGCGGGCAGCACATGGGCCTGGGTCTGGACGGGGGGGCCATTGTTCTAGCTCTGCAGGCAGCAGCTGCAGGACACTCCCTCAAAGACTACATGCATTAATGAAATGAGGCTATACCAACAAAACATCTGCTTCTTAGAAAGCCCTCGGTACATGTTCATTTCCCTCACATTTCTTTGGCCCTGAAAATGGAGATCGTATCATCAACTGCCTTCTCTCAGGGGAGTTTTACGGCTTGGATGAGATAAAGAATGCAGCACAGCTGTAAATTTCTATAGTTATACATTCATTCAGCAAATATTTATTAAACACTTATTAGGTGCCACTTCCTGGACCAAGTTCTGAGATGAAGGTGAAGCAGACAGAAACAGCCCTTGTCCTGGTGAGATTTAAGTCTACTTTTCATGAATAAAGATGGTATTTTGGTTTTCTTTAAATTTCTCGAGCACATGATCCTTGTGGTGCTCCAGAGATGGGGAGCTAAACACACTGGCCGTGGGCTCCCCATTCCGTTGTCAATCGTCTCACAACCTGAGGATGGCCATGTGAGCCTTCATTTCTTTACCTGTAAAATAAGGTACTGTTTGTAAAAATCAAATAAACTAATATTCATGAAAGCTTCTGGCATCGTCTATGGCACATGGCAGACCTTCAATAATGTTAACTTAATCAGATGACACCAATAAACAATATAAGGAGGCATAAGCATAACCGCTTGGGCACCCGGAGTCCCAGGGGTGGGGGGGACTGGCCTCAGATGTCACCTCCTCCACACATTCACCCCCTCCTGCCATTCGTGATCTCTCCCTGAGCCCCTAAGCAACGCCTTCCACAAAGACAGTGCCCATGGATGTATTAATAACATAAACCACTACCATTTATTGAGCACTTACTATATGTCAACCCCTATCATCTCATTTACTTCTCAGAATAATCCTATTAGGAGGTACTACTGTTATCCCTATTTTACATATGGGGAAAGCAAGGCACAGAAAAGTTTTGTCAATTGCCCAATATCACATAGCTGGTGGTTAGAGAGGCCAGGACTTAAACTCTAGCCCTCTGACTGCAGAGCGCACAGGTTAAACACTAGGTTATATGACCGGAATCAGCTGGGTGGGTCAAGGGGACGGCAGTGAGCCCAGGGTGCTTGTGAAACATACTATCCTGATAACAGCTAACATTTGTTAACCACTTACTATGTGCCACACACTCCTCTACTGTGTCTTAAAGAGATCTGAAAAATATAATACCAACGCTACCCACAGTATCAGTTAGGAACTGTGCTGCAGAAAGAAGTGACCTGTTTTGTCTATGTATCATAATTTCCAGTTATAATTGGTACTTTTATATAATAATAATAATAGTGCTGACTCTATGCTAGGTGTATTCTAAGCACTTTGCAGATATGAACTAAGATGGGTACAACTGTTATCTTCACTTTGAGAAAAGGCAACAAAGTCACTTGGCTGGGGTTACCCATGCTGTAAGTGGCAGAGCTGCATGCACCCCCAGGCAGTCTGTACCCCGAGCCAACCAGTATGCTCCCTCTCTGAACTGCACAGGGATTCAGGGGGACATGGTGAAGCAGGGTCCCCTCCCACAAGACAACTGTGAAAGGAATAGCGTTCAGCAGACAATAGGCTCGGCCTCCCCAGGGCCTGGAGAGGCCTCTCCATCTCTGGCTCCCTCAGAGGGGTGGGATAAGAATTCCTTTGATTTAACTATTGCTCAGGAAAGTGGTGTGTTTAGCCCCAAATCCTCGTTCACTGTGGGACCTCCCCAGATGGGTGGGATAAGATATAAGGCTTGGGCACCCCTGATTGGGGCATCACCTTTGTCAATGACTGGTAACAACCAAATCAGCCAAAATTATAGCCTAGAAAACCAGTGGCCACTAGCACCCCTCAAAACTGTCAAGGTCATCAAAAATAAGGAAAGTCAGAGACACTGTCACAGGCAAAAGGAATCTAAGGACACATGATGACAAAATATAGTATGGCATTCTGAATGGCACCCTGGAACAGAAAAAGGACATTAGGAAAAGATGAAGGCAATCTGAATAAAGTATGAGTTTTTAGTTACTAATACTGTATCAACACTGGGTCATTAATTTTAACAAATGTATCACACTAATGGAAGCCGTAGTAATAGGGAAAACCAGGTGCAGTATATATGGGAACTCTGTACTATCTTTGCAATTTTTCTGTAAATCTAAAACTGTTCTAAAAATAAAGTGTATTATAAATACATATATATATATACTCATTAATGATACTACTTAGTAGCTTTACAGCGATGCCTACTTTTTCACATTTTAATTTGTCTCATCAGCTCAGGCTGCTATAACAAAATACCACTGCCGGGCGGCGGGGGGGGGGCTTATAAAAGATACACTAACTTCGGTGAGGCACATGCTGTGGAACAGGAGCAGTACACGTCATAGGCACAGGTCTCTCCCAGCCAGTCCAGCTCTGTCATACTGGAAGCATCACTTCCAGAAGAAATAACCTGATGTTCCTAGAGTTGGTGGTACAAGTAGTTTGTTCAAACCCAGAAAACAGTGCTTGACTGGGAGACAAGGGGCCAGATCGGCCTGTTTAGCAGGTAGAAAGCCATGCTGTGAGCTGGGTAGAAACTAGAGCTGGGGTGATCACTCACCAGTCTGTCCTGGCAGCCAGAGAATGACAGTGGGGATGCCAATAGGGGAACAGGGCTCCAGGGGACACTGGGGGGGGAGCAGAGGCCACCTCTTGCACAGCACTGTGGCTTTCAGGTACAGATCTGGAGTCAAGCTTTTGTTTGGCCATTTCCCGGCTCAAGTGACCCTGGGCAAACCACATGTCCCCTTTAAGATTCCGTTTCTTCATCTATAAAGTATAGATAATAGTACCTACCTCATGTGATTGCTGCGCAGATTAAATGAGAGCATGAATTAATGTTTAGATAAGAAAGTAACTACCAAAAGACTGAAACAGAAACAGTTAAAGGAGATTTGCTTAGGACTGGATCCAAGGAGTGGAAGGGATGGGGGAAGGACCGTTGCTTTCGTGTAACCACGTGCATCCATTATCTGGATAAAATAAGTGAAAACATGTTTTAAGAGAGATTGTGCATGTAAAGCTCTCAGCCCTGTGTCAGCACACAGAGCAAGAACACGGCAAGTGGTGCCGGCTGCGCAACTGGGAGTCTGAAGATGCGTTCTGTCTCTCAAGACATTCCCTGGGGTCTCCTGGGAAGGCCCAGGGGATGACAATGATGGGAGTCTAGAAAATCTCCGGGAGGTGGATTGGTGGACACAAACTTGTTCACCAAACCCCAGAACACCAGAGCCAGAAGATCTCTCAGGAAACTTGAAGGAGGTGATTTGAGAACAAATTACAGCAGCTTACAAATGTATGGAACTTGTCAAGCCAAGAGATGGGGAAGGCTGGAAATCACAGAGAGAGAGGTCAGGAAGGGCTTTCCTAAATCTCATCATGAAACCATACATTTATCACTGAGGGGAGACCAGGAGGCTTGGGAGTGGCCCTGGCCTTTTGAAGTTGAAGTCTCGAAAGGCAGCTCCTGTCCAACATCGACACCTGGCAGACCTTGGAACCCTCTCAGGGACATCCATAGGTGAACTGTGGGTGTGACCTGTTCTAATAAGCACAGCCAGACACAGGCGCAAAGGTGGAGCAGTGGACATACAGGCAGACCAGATCGGGAAGATGGGTCTGCAGGTCTCTGCACGAGCCAGTACAGGTGACAGCCTCCTCACCTCCATCACCACTGCGTAGGCCCACCTCCCTCCTACGCACACAAGCACACACACACGCGCACACACACAGGCATACACAGGCACACACACGCACACACGCACAGGCACACACAGGCACACACATCACACACACAGGCACACACACGCACAAGCACACGCACACACACAGGCACACACACGCACAGGCACACACACACACAGGCACACACACGTATGCATACACAGGCACACACGCACAGGCACGCACACACACACAGGCACACACACAGGCACACACAGGCACACACACACACAGGCACACACACGTACACTGCTGCGGAGGGGCAAGCATAGGATATAGTCAGAGGCTCTGGGCTCCAGCCTTACCACCTATCACTCCTGATTCCAGGCACGCCATTTCATCTCCCTGATCTGCGGTTTCCACAACTACAAAGAGAAATGGCAAAGAGCAAAGAGGAAGAAGTCTGTGAACGAGCTGTGTACATTGCCAATCAGTTCACAAATGTAAGCTACTGTTATTACATGGTCATTTCTACTTTAGATTATAGAGAATGTAATTCCTTCATCCAAGGAAATAATAAGGGGTGGATGGGGGCAGGCACAGAGTTGGGAGAGGAAAGGTAAGAACCAAGAGCCTGAAAAGTACCCTCTGGGATGAACTTTCTGGACCTGTCTGCACCTCCATGGGGTTTGCACCAACTGTAGCATCTCAAGGAAGGAAAAAGGTATCTGTGTTCAGCTTACTGACCAAGTTCATTTTTATTCTGGAGGAGATACTCCACCCCCCACAACAGCGGGTTAGTAAATATTCTCACATAATCATGTGAATTTCTGACCCAAGGGACTAGTGATTTCTTCATTCAGTTCTTCTCTCATTTCTTCAGTGGTCTCCTGGTAGGGGTGCCTGTCTGTGGGGAAGCTGTATTTCGCAGCAGGGTCTGCCTGGAAGACTTAAGGGCAGCCCCATGGAAAGGTGTGTGCCTTTGGAGAGAGGGATTTGAGACTCGGGAGTTTTGATTGTGAAACAGTGAGTCACTCCCTTCCTGCTGCAGCTCCACTCACTCAGGAAGTGGGGCAAGGAGAAATGAATAACTCTAGGAAACTGGCTCATTTGCATGATCATTTGCGTAGAAGTACATAAATTATGCCTTCCAATGAAATAATCTGACCGTGAGTAAAGGCAGAAGGAAATGTGCCTTTCTGTTCCTCTTCCCCATCTGTTTTTCTTCTTCCCTTCTCACTACATCAATAAACATACGAAACGATTTTAAGCTTCCGCAGGCAAAAAGTACGTCAGTGCATCTATTACACAGAGATTTGCAGAATGTTTATACATTGGAATCACCAAAAAAATCCTGCTTCTGTCCATGTTTTGCCCCACTACCTCATCCCCAAATTCATTTTTACTACCTTCTCTGCAAAATGGAATGCTTCAGATTTCAGTGTTATTGTCATAGAACCTGAGAATTCTTGAGCACAGAGTGGTGAACCAGACTGGAAGCTTCATGAGGGCAGGGATGCTGTCTGTGCTGCGTTGTCTCCCAGGGTCTATGATTGGACAAACAAGACTCCCTAGACCACTGAAGAGAGGAGAAAACCAAGTCCCTGCACATGGCTGTGGCAGGGCCAGGTTCATGCAGCTTGTTACGGATTCCACCAAAATCCGAACCAGAATCTGGAGCTCTGTCCAAATGACCATGCCGACCCATTAGACTGGCAAAGTGGCAGATGAGGCAGACTCACTTTTGTGCCCTTAAAGCCCCTTTCCAGAAGTATTCACCTGCAGAACAGAAGCACCAGATGACCCGGGCCTGGAGCTAGGACAGAGTCCTGCCAAGGCCTCTATGAGCTGCAGCACATGCAGGCACGTGTCACCTGTCCCCATCTGAGCCGGCTCCTGAGGCCGGCAGCTCTGAAGGCTCACAGGGGCTGGCATGCATCCCAGGAACAGGGGCCAAGGGCAAATCACTTCTTAATTACTGCTTACAGTGCAAGTTTTTGCTTTGGCCTGGGTAATGGCCAATTCCCCAAAACACACTGAGTCTCTTATCAGCCTGCAGTGAATTGATCCTTGGAATTGATCCTTGCCTGGTCCATGGGTCCCATTGTAACTAGAGAAGCTTGCAGCAACCACCTCCAGCCACAGGCTCCTGTGTGCAGCTGGGGGATGCCCGAACGCCCTCCTCCCAAGCCCTTCTCCTCACCCCACCACCCCAGCCCTTCAGACGGTCTGAGGCCAGGCCCTCCTTATCAGGGGTTTCACCTATTCGGCCTGCTATTTACCACATGGCCCGAGGGATTCCAAAAGGCACACTTTCTAAGCCCTCTATCCAGTCTGCCACATCCCTTCAGCAGCCACAGAGCAGTTTCACAATCAATCTCTCATTGGGTTTTCACACACAACCTTCTGAGGCAGGCAAGAAAGGCCAAACACCAAAAAAGTAACTTTTCCCACCTTACAGTGAACAAACTGAGATTTAGATAGTAGAATAGAGTCATAAATTCAGAACCAAAAGAGACGATATATTAATACACCCAGCACTGACAACAAATAACCCCCGAATCTCAGTGGCTTGACACAAGAACCTCACTTCTTGCTCACATCACAGTCTAATGTGAGCGAGGTGGCTTTTCAGGTGGCTGTCCTCTAGGTAGACACTTGGGGATGGAGGCTCCTTCCATCCTGGGACACCACTACCTCTAATGTTTACCTGAGGAGATAAATATGAGGAGGATGGTGCAGGTGGGTTTGTGGTGAGGCCAGAAATGGTATACATCACTTCTACACACATTTCATTGGCCAAAACTAGTCATGTGATTGCTGCAAGGGAGGCTAGGAAATATAGTCTTCTGTGGGACCAGGAAGAGGAAATGGACAAGTGAGCATCCAATCACGCTGCTACAGAGGGGACAATGACACTGGCTTTTACGGAGTTCCATGTGCCAAGCAGCTATATAGGAATCATCTCATTCAATCGCCATGACAGCTCAGTGAAGATTACTTATCTTCATTTCACTCATGAGGAGGTTCAGAGAGCCCAGCCCTCTGACTCCAAATCCTCTGCTCTGACATATGAATATGTTCTCCTTGGATAAAATCGAAACATTATAGAGAAGACTATAATCCTTTTTGGCCATCTTACCTCTTATCCCAGATCTCTCCCAAATTCCCATTGGTATCAGTTTGGTGTGCATCCTTCTGGGTCTTTTTGTTCATGCATTTATATATATGTATGTATTCACAGTGATTATCCAATTGATTTATCATTTTCTTGAAAAATAGAACTATAGACATTATTTGGCAACAAACATCTAACACACCACGCTTCCTGATAAATATCCAGTGTTTTTCCCACCAGATCACACAGCCTCCCAGATTTCCACCAGAGTAATTCCTTAGTAATAAGGTATAGCTAGAAGGTCTTCGCTAAAATGCAAATACTGCACAAGGCAAGTGTAAATCATGGAGCATTAACAGTCATTCACACCTTAGCTCAGTATCATTTGTCTCTGTAGAGCCAGACCCAAGGGCTGATGTCTTCTCTTCTCCGGCAGCCAGCCCTGGTTCATTGTCCGCTTTGGGGACACCCTCATCTGTACCCTCAGATTCTCTCCTGTGTAGACAAATGTCTCAGCAAACCACCCAGGATGTCAGGGGTTGAGGGAACGGATCCCTAAAGGTGAAGAAAAAAACTCATTCTTTCTGAAAGTGGGATTAGATGAAACTAACTTGAAAACAGCACAAGTCTGGGCAGGTGAATATCCTGTACCCTAAGGTCATCTCATGGAATCCTCACAACAAGCCGCGTTCAGAGAGGTCAGTGTGGTCATCCCCATTTTACAACTAGATGCCCCAAGTCCAAGGCAGGAGGTAGACTGTCCAAGGTTGGCATGCAAAGCCATTCCCCACCATGCCTTCCAGGTCTGGGGCCACAGCCCTGAGTAGGGCCTGCCCTAAATCCCCTAAAATCTGGGGCATTATTTTTTGAGCTTCTACTCTCCAGTGCCACACAGGGCACCAGGGATTTGAACCAAACCTAAAAATGACTCAAAAATCACTGAACTGTGTGAAATTTCAACAAAGCTTCAACATTATTTCATTGATCTCCAAACCAGATTTGGAGGGACCCACTGTATATGTCCTACCCATCCTCTAAGACCTAATGGAAACCCCATCCTCTAGGTGAGACTGTTCTGATGTCTTTGCCTGAAGTGCTTTGTTCTTCTCTGAAGTCATGAGCACTTACTATCTGTACAATTAATGGGCCAATTACGCAGCTTCACCTGTGTCAGCTCTTCTTTGATGTTGGGCTTTTATTTAAATAATTTGTTGTCATAATTTATTAGGAGCATCTGTCGTGTCTCCCTCAATAGAGGACAATCTCCTCGAAGGCAAAGGTCAGGCCCTGACCATGACCGTGAGCCCCACAGAACTCAGCCCCGACGCCTTGCACATGGAAGGTACTCAACACACACTAGGGGTTTTACATCATTTCATCATTTGAATATTTTCATATTTGATATTTTATTATTTCCACCTAACAGGATAATGCCTTTTCTAAATTATGTCTTCAGTTCCTTTCATTAGCACATATCAAGCACAGTTTTCTCTCTCATGTCCTCTTAACTGTTTTTCACCAGCAAAGCTAAAATCTGAGAAAACTTCATCTCATTACCATCACCATCACGGCCATCATCCTCTGTCAGGTGCCTGCTATTAGCCAGGTACTTGCTATAAGCAGCCAGCAGCTCAGTAATGGTGCCCATGTTTCCTTATCCCATTGTTGCTATGGCACCATCATCACCTCACGCCAGCAGCTCTCCATTCTCACTGAATCCTCAACAGCCATATGATTGCCCACATGTGTGAGGGCCACACACCCTTACTGTCACTGTCCTAGAACACTACATAAAATACATCATTTAATCCCCTATACTGTTCTATAAGGTAAGTACATGTTTTCCCATTTTACAGATGAAGAAATTTAGCCTGAGAGACGTCCATAACTTGCGTAGGGTCTCAGCAACTTCCTTTAGCTCTTGTCACAGTGTACTGTAGTTATTTAGTCTACTGGCTAACAGCTCTGCCCAAATGCTTAATAATTGTTTAAATTGGGTGATAGTTAAGTGGGAGGTTTGTGAAAATTCTTCATCTGTATTTGATATTTTTCATAATATAAATTTTAAATCAAAAGTTACCTCTCCAAGCAAGAACAAAAGAATGTTACTAAAACAGGTATAGGTCTAACTTACTCACTGGGATATCCCGAGTAACCAGCGTAGAGTAAGCGTTCAATAAACAGTTATTGAACAGAAAGGTTCTGCCCTGTGCCTGAAGTCCCACAGCTAGTAAAGGCAGGGACTCAGTCAGGAGTCAAAGCCAAGTGTGTTTCACTTAAAAGCTCACTTCATGTCACCAGGCCAAGCTACTTTCCTCTTTCTTAGGCAGGGGGAATGAATTGCCACCAATGGAAAGTCCTTTAAAGAGATTTCCGTGGTCTCTGAGAAAGAAGACCCCTCCACAGAAATCTTACCTGTATCCTCTCACTCAAAGTTCACTTCAGCATCTGAGCTGGCCAACTCATCTGACTTCTGACAATAAGATGCCTTCCTATTTGATTTTAGCGCTTAGAGATCAATAGTGGGGCTGCAGAGTTCACGGACAGAAATTGGTTAAATCTTGATCAATATTAATATCATGACATGGTCATCAGCTTACTCAGCTGCTTCCCTCTCTGTCTCCCTCTCCCTGTCTCTTCCTTTCTTTCTCTCTCAAAAGCTTCACCAGGCCCCAAGAACACCAGATAACATGGGAGGGATGGAGCAGTGGCATGTTGCAGGGTCAGCTGGAAAGCCGGAACCTACACTACCACCAACCAGATCACTTAGATCTAAACCCAGGGGAACCAGAGGCAGGCGAAAAGGTTCTCGTGAGACGAAGTCAACTCAAAGGGCCTAGCACAGTGCCTGGTATAGAGCAGGCACTCGATAACGGTCACTGCCTCCCTCCCTCCTGCCTGCCTGCCAGCGCAGCTCTCCACTACACCAGTCTGCCTCTGGAGACCACTCCTTGGCATCTAAGTATTGAAAGTCCCCGCTCAATAAATGCAAATGTGTTAATTGGCTTGGCTATTACATTCTTCCACCACTGGCCCCCAGTTCTTAGTTCAAACAGGCTCCTAATAATAACCCATGACAAGGGGCTTTCTGCATATTACCCTTGATCTTCAATACTTTCTCAGTCACACATCATCACTCCCATTTTGTAGCCAAGGAAACAGAAGATTCAGGATAAGAAGTAGTGTATCAAGACCATACAGCCAGTAGGTGGTTGAGCCCTGGTTACCTACCTGAATTCAGATGGAGAGAAGGAGAGCAGAGTTCGGGGTGTGAGCCTTGAAAGGGAAGCAGGAGGGCACGAGGCCGCTTTGGGAAGGCACCTACAGTGGAAGGAAGGAGGTGGGAGTGCACAGAGAGGTCAGGGGGCTGCTCTGAGGTATCAACCATGAAACAGATAGTGGGTCAGTAAGAGGGATTGGCCCATCCTCAGATTGCCTGGGTGAGGGGGATGGGGCAGCAGCTTGATATAAAAACTAGATAGCAACTGTAACATTTTGATGTCACCACTTTCCTCTCCGCTAATTGGTCATGGTACTCTCAATGCAAATCATTGAGAGAAGTATCACCTTTAGTAGACTGTACGAGCAGCACAAAGTAGGGACAGGAATGGGGTATGTAGAGACGAAGAGGCGGGGAGAAACCACAGGATATTCCAGTTTGGTCAGGGGCTCTGCACCAAAAGACCCCGGCCCCTCCCTAAATGTGGCTACCATTTATTGGGCATCTGCTATTTGTCTGGCACAATCTCATTTCATCCCTTAAGCAGCTTCTAAGAGAAATAGCCTCAGTGTTACAGAGTTGAGGAAGTGCAGTGCACTGAGGTCTGATGACCTCTAGGAGGACACGACTGGTGGGAGATGAAATCAGGAGCCAAACTGAAGTCAGTCTGTCCCCAAAGCTACGCCCCGCCCCCTCCTCATGCCCTGGCCACCAGAGCATGTATGATTCACCCTGCTCTGGAAGGTCTTCCATGAAGAAGCTGTTCCAAGGCTTCCTGCATCTGGCCTGACCCTCTGAAATGCTCTCCAAGCACTCAGACGGGAACTGGGACAAATTATCCTGCCTTCTCTTCCCTTCATCCACAGGTGATCTATACCTTAAAACAGACAAAATAGACAAAAATCCAGACTTAAAAAATTTTTTTTAATTGCAAAACAAGAGAGAAGGAAAGTATTTACTTAACGAAAAGGCTTCTTTGTTTTTATGGGATTTCCCTGGTACACACAAAATAAGACTCAACTTACAAAACTCATTTGACACTCAACTTTTCAGGAACGTAACCACTGTCAATTTACAAGAGAACAAAACAGTTCTCTCTCCTGGCTTTTCTCCTGATATTGACATGCCAAAGAGAGTCAGAGTTTGCTAAAAAATGATTTGCTCTACAAAAATGTTCTGGCAACTTACAACTTACAATGTCTCTTTAATGCAATGTTCAAATAAACTTTGGGAATTCCTGCATTGCAAAGGCAGAATAGTGAGGAAAAAATATCAAACTTAAAAATGCTGTGACAAGATCAATGAAATATATCTTAGACTTTCCTTCTTCTGGGGGTCTGAACACTTAACGTTTTTCTTCCTCTCAGTAATTTTTCAACTTGAAATTTTATTATTGATTTTGCTCTAGGTTATATTGATGTACCGCTCCTTTTAAAAATCAAATTTATTTTAATTTTTGTATCTTAAAGACAGCAAAAAATGAGACTAGAATAAACTGCTTCTTGTCTTCTCTAAATTCAGTCCCCTTATACGCCCACCCTCACCATCTTGTAGCAGATACTGACAGAGAATGGACATTCATAAAACACAGGGTCACCTTCCCTTGGGTTTATATTGTATTGGCTAGTGAAGGGCTTCTATGGTCACCCTAGGCATAATATACATCATGACCATTTTCCCATAAAAGGCAGAAGTGCTTTCTCTTTATCAGGCTAATACAGTATTTATTTAGTAATTAATCTTAAATTAAATACTTGGCTCTTTATTATGGCTCCCAATCTTGCCAATTAGTTAAAAGACAAAAACATCTCCCTGCAGAGGGTCACTGCTCTGGACAATTTCAGGAAAAAGAAAACATCTTTCATAGAAAAACTCACATGAAATAGGAAGGAGAGGAAAGAGGGGAGCGGGAGCTGAGCTTGTGTAACTATCTGACCCAACTCTGAATCTAGATTAAAACTTGACTCTTCTGATAGCCATGTAGCTCAGCTTGGCCCTCAATTCCATTGAGCCAATCAAGAGGCCACATAACACGTCCAACAGAAACCATCTACATTCCCTAATGGTCTGGAGACATTGCAAGAACACACATTTTACTTGACACGGACCCTGCTTTCCTAAAGTATCTTTATATACACAAACCCACAGGATTCTCACAATAATGCTGAAAAAATGGGGGAGATGATGAGGACCTTGAAGCTACTTGCTCCTCAAAGTGTGGTCTTTGGGCCAAGCAGCATCAGCGGGGAGCATTTCAAAAATGCAGAATTCTGGGCCCTCCCTTAGGCCTACAACTCAGAATCTGCATTTTAACAAGATTCCCGGGTATTCATGTGCACATTAACATTGAGAAGCACTGCTCTAGTATCTAGAGCTCAGAAACTAAGTTTTATTCATCTCTGCATTCCCAACTGCAGTGTTGGTTAATAGCTAATACTCAAGAAATGTTAGTTGAACAGATGATAGGTAGATGATAGATAGATAGATAGATAGATAGATAGATAGATAGATAGATAGATAGAAACATGACAATAGAATAAATAAATGAGATGCATTGTGATGGGACAGGAAAATGTTAAATGATAAAAATCACTAGAATCCAGGTCATCGCTAGACTCATTCACTTTGCATTTTTTATTTCAAGGTGAAGAAAGCGGGCTGCAAACCTAATATGAGTCCTCCCATTTAGAATGTGCTTGAGTGAAGGAAGATATATAACAAACCACACTGCACAGAAGCCATTCATCCTCCTTCAGTCAACATTGCAGATCACTGGGTCATGTTTACAGTATTTTTCACAGTCCAATTCAATTAAAAAAGCCACTTTGGAAAACAGTATGGAGGTTCCTCAAAAAAATAAAAATAGAACTACTTTATGACCCAGCAATTAATTCCACTCCTGCATATTTATCCAAGGAAATCCAAAATACTAATTCGACAAGATATATGCACCCGTATGTTTACTGCAGCACTATTCACAACATAAAGAAATTGTGGTACATATATACAATGGAGCATTATTCTGCCATAAAACAATGAAATCTTACCATTTGCAACAACATGGATGGACCTAGAGGGTATTATGCTAAGTGAAACAAGTCAGAAAGAGAAAAACAAATACCATATGATCTCACTTATGTGTGGAATCTAAAGAATAGAATAAACTAACAAACAAAATAGAAATAGACTCATGGATACAGAGAACAAACTGACGGTTGCTAGAAGGGAGGGGGATTGGGGGATGGGTGGAAAAGGTGAAGGGATTAGGAAGTACAGATTGTTAGTTACAAAATAGTCATGGGGATGTGAAATACAGCAAGGGGAGTATAGTCAATAATATTGAAAAAACTATATATAGTGTCAGGTGGGTACTAGACTTATTGGGGGGATCACTTCATAAATTATATGAAGGCCTAACCACTATGCTGTACACCTGAAACTAATATAAAATAATACTGAATGTCAACTATAATTTAAAAATATACATAGTCACGGAATGTAAAGTACAGCATAGGGAACACAGTCAATGGCATTGTAATAGTTATGTACAGTGTCAGATGGGTAGTAGACCTATTGGGGTTATCACTTCGGGAGGCATGTAAATGTCTAGTCATTGTGTTATTTTGTATACCTGAAACTAAAAAATAAAAAAAAAAGAGGCCACTTTATGTATGGAGGAACCAACAGATTCACTGTGATGTGTTTCTTTTTCAACCATGTTGGAAATCAAATCATTCTGAGTAAAGAAAGTCAGGAAGAAGGTCTCTGCCTACCCAAGATAACTGACCCTATTTTTATAACCCTTTGGATTATCTAAATCTGGACTTTGCCTTCAGTGCATTCTGTAGCCTGCACACATCCTCTCCTCCTTTCCCTGGCATCAGCAAGAACGCCGGAATGCATTAACCCAAGAGGGCAGAGCTTCACTCAGGACCTGCCCTTGCCAAGTGAAAACTCCTACAGCTTCTGGCTCCCGTACCATCCACCTTCTGTCACATCTAATTCATCACCTACTGTAGGATGGCCCTGCAGACTGCAGTCTCCATGGACTCAGAGCCATGACATGGCTCTAAATCTAGAGCTCCAAAGAGGCTTTGAGAGATCTTCTGACTGACTCCCTCCTGAAGGCCCGTGAAATTTTGTCAACAATCCAGGACAAACTCTCCTCCATCCGAAGTCTGCACATGAAATTTCCTTTGGGCATCTGTCCCTTTAAATTGGAAGCCCTTAACCCTTTTTTTTTTTTTTTTTTTTTTTTGAGTCAATGGACACTTTTGAGAAACTGATAAAAGGTATGGCCCCTTCCTGTCTCCCAAGGAAAATGCACATAAACACACTATTTGCTTTCAATTTCAAGGGAATATCTTGGGGGAGCTTTTTGTAGGGTCCAGAAGGTTTAGATTAATAATCCCTCAAAACCTTGAAGCCTTTGCTCTAGTCTTCTAAACGTGTCTATACCTCATCTAATGCTAACATCCACAAGATTCATTTTAAATCATTTGCCTCAACGTGGCTTAGAAATTAGAGGAGAGAGGCTTTGTGCAGAGTGGAAGCTGCATGGCTTATGATCACAAAAACCTGGGTTCAAATTCCCATTCTTCATTTAATATCTGTGTCCTTGAAAAATCACTTAATCTGTCTGAGTCTCATTTTCTCATCTGAAAAATAGGAATGATAATACTACCTCAGAGTTTTCAGACAATGCATGAAAAGTATTGTGCCTTGGTGCTTAGTAAATATTATTTCATTGTCCCTTCTCTTTTTCTCTTTCCTTTAATGAGAACTGGCAGATTCCCCAAGCAAGCTTCTCACCCTAAAATACTTTGTATCCCCTCTTTAACTCATTTCTTTGTGTTAAGACATTGATGGTGTCTGTTCAAAACCTGCTTAGGCCAAAGGGTGTAACACCCTAATCATCTGTCAAGAAGTATTTGTTTAGCACTTTTTTCCACATGTGAGACACTGGGGGAAGTACTATGGGATGTTCCTCAAGTTGTTTTGAGTCCCAAGAAATGAATATAACCCCACACAAAAATAATGACATAAGTCGTGCATACTAAGTGCCAGGCGAGCCACTCAGACTATAAGGATAGATGTTGAAGAGCATCTGAGGGCTTGGTGATCAAGAGCCTGGGCTCAGAAGTGAGGCACATCTAGGTCTCAATTCTGGTCCTTCTACTTATCACCTGTAAACACAGGGCAAGTTCACCTTACGCTTCTTGTCGGAAAACAACACCAACAAAGAACGACAGCACTAAAACCTACTTCACAGGGCTGTTGTGTAGATTCAATGACGTGCTTATGTAAAATACCTAGCACAGGACACAATTTACAGAGCATTTAATAAATTAAGGTCATTTTCATGAACTGTGTGGGGTGTGGTTGACTGGAGGAAGCTTCCGGAGAAGGGCAGATAACAGGCATTGAAGAGTGGAGAGAATTCAGAACAGGGAGGGAAGTGGGCAGTGAGAACAGAAACAAGGGCAGAGGGGGTCCCATCAACCTCACCCATTGTTGTCACGTACACTGCCATGCTCAGAGACAGTGCCCTCGGGCAGAAGGATACTGAACAGAGGACCAATGGAGTTGGATCCTAGGAGTTTTCCATCCAGAGGGTAGGCCTGGGAGGTTCCATGTGGGGTCTCTGAGGCCCGAAGGTACACCATGAGAATCTAGAATAGAGAGCAGGTATGGGTGCACCACGGGAAAGCAAGCTCCCTTGGACTGGGGTTGGGAAGACAATGAGCCCCACATTTCCTACAAGAATGTTCCTGCGGCTTGGCCCTCTGACAAAAGTTTAGTTTCTTAATTCCATATTGCTTTAGTGGCGACTTTTTTGACAGTTACAGACTGTGTGCTCGATAACTACTTATTGATTGATTGATTTCTTCCTTGGCTAATGTTGCCAGGAGTGAAACTATTTGTGCAATGTTTCAAGCACAGGGTTATGAACTGCATGTTCCCCAACCTCTAAGGGGACTGGAGCATTACAAATCCAAGCAGGGGCTCAGTGATGGCCGCAACAGCAAAAGGCAGGTTGACAGGTGACTCTGGCCCCAATCAACCAGAAAAATTGTTGTGCCCACAGTCCGGATTCTCTAGAAAACTGCCAATCCTCTGACTGACCTCTGCCACCAAGCGCTTAATCTCACTTAAAGAAGAGAAAATGAGGAGGGAGACAGGGTCAGAGAGAAGGATGTGGACAAAACATCACCCTCCGGACATCTACCATTAGCAAATAGAACAAGACAGATACAGACAGAACCTGCTCAAACATTTATGACATCAAAGTGGGAGGAGACAGCTGGGGTGGGGAAGGTGGGAGCCTAATTCTGGACGGATACTTTAAAATTCTGCTAAGTCTCCCAAGTCCAGAGGACACAGATCATTAGAGTCTTGTCTTTGCGGGCCAAGAATAGTGCAAGATTTATGCCACACGCTGGATAGTCCTGCTCCACCTGGATGCTGCCTCTGAGCAAGCGGTGCAATCTCACCGTGGCTTAGACCAGCTCCATTGCTGGGGTTCACAGAAGAAAGCACCCCACTCAATAAAGGGGTCAGATCAGCCCTGTCCAAGGAAATGGAGCAGTCAAGGAACAGTCAAGGCCAAATCTCATACCCTTTGTAAAAACGTACCTGGGACACCCAGGATATGAGACACCCAGATACGAAGGGCCTCACTCCAGGCTGTAGGTGTGGTCCAAACTCTTGCTGTGTTACGTGAGCAGGTCACTTAACCTCTCTGAACCTCAGGTTTCTCAACCTTAAAATGAGAGTAATAAAAATACCTACCTCATTGACTGTTGAGGATTAATACAGGAAACGTTCACAGGACGGTGACTGGCACTGAATAAGCATGCAACAGAATTGGTGTTTTTAAGATCAGCATCTCTCCCAAATATGGGGAAAACACCGTAAGTGAAGGAGTCCACAAGTAACTGAGAGCATTCTCCAGGAGGTGGCCCTCTTAGGGTTGCTGTGGGGGCCAAATAAGAAACTCTAAGGGGTGAAGCAGACCCCGGAGCACCTCTCCTGGTGTGCACAGAGCAACATCTAAGGACAAATAAACAGATTTCTAAACCTGGCCTGCAGTGCTGCCAATAAAAACGATGTAAAGCAGGTCAAATAGTCTCAAGCAATTTGGGGACAGAGCAACTGCTGCTTCCAGAAACTCCTGTGCCATTTTATCAACCTCAGAAATGCTTCATCCTAGAAACCCTGGCACAAGTGATCAAAATACTAACAAGGTCCCCCCAACCATGGTTTGGCAGGACAATCAACAGGAGGCAAGGCTTTCGAGTATGGCTGAGGAGGAGGACAATAGATCCTTGAAAGTGATAGACTGATAGATACCAGTCCTCAGTTGGAATGAAATCTCACAAAGCACAGTCACGTGCACTGGAGGGAGCTCTCTTCCAATGAGGTGGTAGCTGACGATCCTGTTTTATAGGACGCAGAGTTTTACAGAGTCTTTCACATAATCCTAGAGAGTAGCATTTCCCAAAGTGTATTTCATGGAAACTAATACTGCAACATGCTCCATTCTTAAAGGGTTCCGTGGTCAAAAGTGTTTGAGAACACAGCAGAACACAACCCCTATTGTACATTTGCAAAGCACGGAGTAAAGGCACTGAGAGGTCCTGCAGTAAAGAAATACCAGACAGGTTGGAACATGGAACCATATTTAGTTTTTTGGTAAAACACCATGGAACACACTTCGGTGACACCATTTTCGAGCTCTGCTACAGAAGGAAAAGCCTTGTTTGGAAGTCCCGACCCTGCTGCTAATTCGGCGGTTAGTTCTTACTCGGTGCCTTCATCGTCCAGGACGCCACGTCCTGGTCTACCAGACCTAACCGAGTACGTCAGACACAGCCAGGCCTGCGCCCAGCACTGCAGCAGAAATGATTGCAGGAGCACACCCAAGCCCTCCAGACAGATGGCCACACCAGGGAGACGCTCGAGACCTGGCATCTGGGAGGACCAGCAGGCGAGGAGTTTCTCCACCTCTCCCTGGATTGACCTCTCCCTGGATTAATGCTTTCTTTGCTAAATCTTAAAGGGTACTCTTACTTTACTAGCATGCCTTCTTAGAAAAATCATCATAATCTTACACGCTAGAGGTAATTTTAAATGACCTAATACAACATGCGCTCTTAGTCATTTGCTTTTTTATTAATGCATATTAATATATTCATTTTATTATGCATATTAATACAAAATGGACATTAACATTGTTTGCTTTTGATAATGTCCATAGAATCTTAGCTTTTGGTGGGTTAGGGCCTTGGCTGGACTGGTTGAAAAATATTCTGAGTTTTGTCCTTGTCAGTGAGGTATTGTTAACCCCATTTTTGCAGATGAAGCAACTGAGGCCCAGAAAGGGACTTTAGGAATGTCATACAAGTTGTCAGAAGTGGACTGGAGCCCAGAGCTGAGGTCTCCTACCTCCTGGAATAGGAATATTCTTTCTTTGGGCTGTTCCTCTGAGTCTAGAGATGGAAAAAGCACCAAAGTCAGTTCATATTTGTTCTTATTATATAACATCAGGTACCAGAAATGAGTCGGCTTCATTTTAAGTGCTTCCTTTATATTTAAGGGTGCCATTTCCTCCTAAAGCCAAATGGAATATTATTTCTCCCCATTGGATTACCTATGAAAGGCCTATAGTCAAGTGTCCTTATTTAAACGCCTGGGACGCTTATCAGTGGCCATATGGGGCCGTGGACAATTCCTGCTGCAGAAGTGAGCTGCTAGCGCCTGCGCCTGGAGAGCTGCTGCCGGCGTTCTGCTCGGGTGACTCTGAAGGAACCAGTCTCCATGGCCCTCCCTGCCCATCGCTCTTCCTTACGTGTACAGGATTTACTGTCTGGTAACCACACTCAGGCTGCACTGTAAACAACAGCAAACCTCATCCGCTTCTGCCACAGTAACTGCATCATAAACCAAATAAATGGAAGAATTTAAGGAAAATTAAGCCCTGCAGAGAGATGAGCACAGAAGGGGTGAAAATGATCAGAAGGCGGAAATGATCACTCCGGCCACCTCATCCGCTCGTGTCTGTCATTGAGCACGTGATGGTGGGGTATGCAGACCCCTCCGAGACTAGTGACTCGATCTCACCGCTCTCTGCCTTCTTCCAGGGCCCCACAGCTCCCCTGATCAAAGCTGTGTGCACATGAAGCCAAACACCTAGATTTTTATACTGTTTCCCAATAAACCTTCCGCAGTCCAAGCCACTCAGCTTATCCCCCCAGGAAAGGTGTCTCTCTGACCAGCCTGATCACAAGATGACAAGAAGGGAAGCCAGCAGTAGCTGCAGCCTCCTTCAGGCCGCCAGCCCTTACAGGAAGCCTTGCACACTCAGGGACCCAGCATACCATCCCCATTCCTGCCAAGCCAGCTGTGGCTGGTCCCTGCTCTCGCGGTGTGTGACTGGCTGCAGATGTGATCTGGCCTGTGTTCCTAAGATCCTCTGGGCTCCCAAAGATTTTGTGAGCCTACGATCAATGGGCACAAAGAGCCTAATGCATCCAGTTTGGATACACAGGCTCAAGTGCCTGCGTTAGGGTTAACTGGGGCAAACTTTCCGCTTTAGTCCTGGCAAAAAGACAAACTCACGAGGCAACTGAACACTGCTTTATGAGGGTTAGCAGATTTCACTCCCATAGATGAAAGCGTTAAAAACTTGGCCAAGAGCCCCGGAGGGTTTTGCTCATTTATAGGAACAACATCGTGTATTATGAGGGAGCCACTACTCATTTAAGTGGCTATAAACCCCACATTTTCAGGGGCTCGGTTAACTCTGTAGGCGCCCCAGGCCCACCTTCTCTGAGTGAGTCTTAGAGGGACTTTAACCAACTGCTTAAAAATGATGGTTTTGAACAGTTGCAGGACCTGCGCAGGGCTGAGCTGGGCCTTCCTTCATCTTCATTCCTAGCAAAGTGCCCAGTCCATACAACTTACTACCCAACAAATCCCACTGAGCTCATGATAAAATGAAAAGTGTGTGCCCCTGCTCTGCCTCGCATGGTGTTTAGCTGAGAGTCGGGGCTCAGTGAAAAGTTATGGAAACGACTCCCTCACTTACCGCTCCATCTGTTAGTATCTGTGCTATGACGCCTCCCAAACCTGTACCTCTGGCCCAGCTCTTCCTCTTCAGAGCCAAATCCACACACCCCACTGGCTGCAAGAGCAGATGACCCTGGTCTGGGCATGTCTGAGAGGAAACTCATTAACTTTCTCACTGACACCTATCCACTTTCCTTTCTGCCCATGTAAGACCTCAGAAATAGTTCTCAAAGCATTTCCCTCTTTCCCATCCTCCTCCGCTACTTCCCTCAGGCGTTCATTACTTCCCAGTGGATCATTTCATCACCTCTTAATTGCCTCCAGCTTCCTCCTCACCACTCTCTCTCCTACTCCTGCACCAGCCTCCGAAGCCATGGCCCACAGTGACCCCAGAAAATCTTTCTAAAATGCCACCGTGAAAGTGCCACTCCACGGGGCTCCAATATCACTGGCTTACAAGCTGCTTCATGCCCAGCCACTATCAGCCTCTCACCCTCAGCTCTCACCTCTTCTTCACAGCAATACCCACTTCATTGGAATTTGAAGGAATTCGGCCGACACCTCTTAGGTGGAGGATGCTGAAACCTGCCCTCTCTTTTCTTACTTTTCTTTTTCGAATACACAGGGCCACCCAGTGATAACCTATATTGTCTTCTGTCTTAAGACATCATGCCTTCTTTACCTTTTCTCAAATGTAACTTTATTTTGTGTGTGTGGTAAAATACACATAACATAAAATTTACTGTCTTAACCATTTTTGAGTGTACAGTTCAGCAGCATTAAGTACATTCACATTGTTGTGCTGCCATAACCACCATCCATCCACAAGAATTTATTTCATCTTAGAAAACTAAAACTCAGCATCTATTAAACGACTCCCCATTCTTCCCATCCCCAGCCCCTGACCACCACCATTCTACTTTCTATCTCTATGAATTTAATTTAGGTAGACCTCATATAAGTGGAATCAAATAATAGTTGTCTCTTTATGACTAGTTTAGTTTACTTAGCATAATGTCCTCAAGATTCTTCCATGTAGCATCTATCAGATTTTTCTTCATTTTTAAGGCTGAATAATATTCTACTGTATGTATATACCACAATTTGTGTATCCATTCATCTATCAACGGGCACTTGGGTTACTTCCATGTTTTGGCTTTTGTGAATAATGCTGCTATGAGCATGAGTGTACAAATATCTGTTCAAAACCCTGCTTTTAATTTTTGGGGGGGTTATACCCAGAATTGGAATTGCTGGATCATATAGTAATTCTGTTTAATTTTTTGAGGAACATCCATACAGTTTTCTATCCAAATGTCATTTTTATATCCATCTAACAAATTTATTCTGAGCATGGGGGAGGACAGACCCCAACACCCAGAGAAACAGCTAAGGTGCAATTTGCTAAAAGCTCATTCAGAGGCCTTAGAAAGAGACGTCTCCGGACAGGAGTTTCCGAGACCAGGGTGAGTGCCAGGCCCACATCTCCCATAATGCTCCTCTCCCCTCTTGTCTTAGGATGGCCCTGTTCCAATGTTGAAGGGGAAAGGATCTAAGAGGGAGCTATGACGTACTGCAAAGGGTGAAGATACTTGCTCATCAATAAGCCACTTGAGAGCTCAGTGGACAAGGCCCATCCCTGTTTCTCATGGTGTCTAGCTGATACCACAACATCAATACAAATCTCTTAAAATGCTATGAGCCAGGGATTCTGGACCCAGCAACAGCCCCAACCCCCAGGTGCTCTCCATTTCACATGTGCTGCTCTCCTGCCTGGCGCACCCTCCCCCACCTGTGGCCACCTGTCAGTCTCTTATTTATGCTCGAAGATTCCATTCCAGCATTGCCTTCTCAGGGAAGCCTCCCTGATCCCCAGGCTAGTTGTGCCTTCCTCTGTGCTCCTAGCAGCTTGGCATGTCTCCATTGCTATATTGCTTGGTTTTCTTTTTCATCACCCCCGCTAAACTGTATGTTCCTTTGTTGAAATGACAGTGTCTCTCGTCTCTGTATCCCCAATACCTAGCCTGAGAACCAGCACACAGCTGAATCTCTGCAAATATATTTGGATGGATGAACGATATTTCTAAAGCAAGTTTTGATGACAGTAACGCTGGTAGTAGTACTAAGATATGGTTTCTCCACCTGAGACATTTGGGGCTGGATAATTCTTTGTTGTGCGGGCTGCCCTATGCACTGTAGGATGTTTAGCAGTATCTCTGGCCTCTACCCTCTGGATGCCAGTAGCACCATTTTTCCTAGTTGCAACCCCCTAAATGTTTCTAGGATTTGCCAAAAGTCCCCTGGCGGAGGGCGGGGCGCAAAAATCACCTCAAGTTCAGATCCACTGCACCAAAATGAAGTACAATTATTCAGGAAGGGTTTGTCCTCTCAGGGACCTTCTGAAAGTGCATGCATATTCCAGACAATGTATGAAATCTCATCAGAAATATTCACATTTGTTACCTCGTGAATGCTTTATAACTTTATATACCTTGTGAATAATTAAAAAATGTGCCTGCGAACATTTTCCAAAGACCATCTGGTAGGAATCTTAAATCATTTGCTATAAGATATTGACCCTGGTCTGATGCATTATTTAGAAACCTCGCTGAGGCCTGGGTTGAGGAAATGCTGCATTAAAACTGTTCCATTCAAAATCTTTTTTAAAGAGCTTAGAACATTTGGGGAAAGGGGAGTAAAATCCATGGAACAAACATTTATAGTGGCCAAACTTTCAAATGGAAGAAAGCCCATCGATGGCCTATTTAACGAAAGGGAAAGCAATGAGAAAAGTGAGGTTCAGACTGGGGAAAAAGAAAAGGAATGGCCAGGATTTCAGTACCCAGGTGAAGTATGTCCTAATGAGAAAGGGGCAACGGAAATATCTGCCTAAAACCATTTCATAGTCTTTGGAGCGGTTAAATGAGATTCGAGGAGCAAAGGACATAGCACAGGGACGACACACAGGAGAAGCGCAGTACATAATGGTCTCCCTTGTAAATCTTCCTGTGTTGAGAAAGGAGGGGGATCACAAAGCCAGGGCAGGGAGACATCAGAAAATGAGCTCTTCCTAAACTCTCAAGACTAGCAGGAGGCCCTAGCACACCCATACCATCTTTAAGGTCCCAGGCGGGGAGGTGACAACTGTGGTTCTTGAACTTTACTGAGCAGAAGACTCATCAGGGATCTTGTTTAAAATGCAGATTTGGGGACCCCATCCTGAGATCTTAATTCAGTCACTGAGCAGCTGGACACAGAGGCTGCCTTTTTATGATGGGCCCTGCACACTGACACAGGTAAGAGAAGGCCCACACTGCAAAACGCCCTCATTAAAAAGAGCAGCCTGAGAACGTGCAGAGGCTGCACCCACGGAGGCCTGGGGTGCTCTCCAACACCTGGGGTGCTCTCCAACACCTGGGGTGCTCTCCAACACCTGGCGTGCTCTCCAACACCTGGGGTGCTCTCCAACACCTGGACACTCTGGAGGCAGCTAACAGAAGATTCTGAGTTGGTGACACCATACTCAGTAAAAGCTGATGTCCAGTCAAAATGGTAGGAGTTACATGTATTTTCCATGTTGCTACAAGTCCAAATGCTCAATAACTCAGCAATCATGTTGGTCTCTTAGGGCAATAGCTCTCAAACCTTAGTGTACATAAGACCTACCTAAGAAGAGATTAAAAAATACAAGTTTCTGGAGGTCTAGCCCTAGAGAGTTCAATTCAGTAGGTTGAGGAGGGCAGGACTCTGACATGAACAGCACTCCAGACGGCTGGGGTTCAGGTGGTCTGAAGACCACTCCGCAAGAAACACAAACACAGCTGGAGGAGAGGGTCACCTCTTTGTGCCCTGTGAGAAGGTCATCTAAGGGAGAAGGCTGAGAGATCCAGCCAGATAAGGAGAGTCACCCGCCCCTCCCAAACCTACCTTTCTTTACCAAATGACATTGAGATCCCGTAGGTGAACACAAGGAAGATAAGGAGAAAAATGGCTGGGCTAAAGTTTCTGCTAAAAAAACGAGAGATTTTGATGGGCACATTCTTTTTATGCAAATATATCCCGGGTCCCTTCTGAAAACAAGGCAGAGTCACCTTCTCTCATTCACTCACCTTCATTCATTCAAGCCACACGTACTGAGCTCTAATCATGAGTCAGATCCTGTGCTAGACACCAGGGAAAGGAGTGTCACTCCCATCCTGAAGAATTCCCTATGCCTTCACTGTTGTTACTCAAGGATTCTCGACCCCACAATATCAAGGGGCCTCTTACTAACCCCTAGCTCCACAGATCATGGAAGGAACTGCACAAAAATAGTTATGCCCTCGGCAAGGCTGCCAGAGGCCAGAGAAACATGTGGCCCTGAGCAAGAGCACCTCTGAGAGGCCCATTTTGGGGGACGATGAACAGATACAAGTTCTAAGAAAGTCAGTAAAATAAATTCTTAATCTGCCCAGAGTTGAGCTGGAAGAGACTGAAGGAAGGGGTGGGCCTGGCATACACTCCATCTGGATCCTGGGGCTTCCGCAGCAACAGCCAAGCTCATAGCCACAGAGCTTTTGGTCCTGTTGGTGATGCTCTGACCGGGGTTCTGCCTCCCAGTGCCAGTGGTGCACATGGCAAGGCACACAGCTAGAAGCAGAGGGTCGGTGCCTCCACTTGGTAAATCCCTTCTAAAATCAAAGACAAGCTACTTCCTTGCCCTCCTGGCTCTCACATGATCATGCAGCCTGTCTGTCTCTTCCCATCCTTTTCTCTCATTGTCCTCCAAACTCATGCTCCAGCTAATCACTGTCCTCGAGAAGTGGCCCTTTCTGCAGCCTCCATGTCCAATGGAGCAAGTCCACCCTTCTCCTCCCAGACCACACTCATTCAGGTGAGTCCCTCCCACCAGGCAGACACCTGACCTACAGGCCTTCTGCTACCATTACCCCCTCCTCAGGAATGTCGGCTGAGACCACTCCCTGTCTATTCAGACCAATGTGGACCTTAACAACTCTGTACTGTTCTTTGATTCATTTATGAGTCTGAATCTTCTCTCCCCAATTGGATTGGAAGCCATTGAAGGACAAGACTATGGACGTGCCCTTCCGACTTCCCCATAGAACCTAGGCAGGGGCTGGAGCCACAGTGGGTATTTCAACAAATCCTTATTGATTTGACTTACTCTACGCCCCTCTTTCAAATCAATCATTACCGTGTTTCCCTGAAAATAAGACCTTGCCGGACAATCAGCTCTAATGCGTCTTTTGGAGCAAAAATTAATATAAGACCCGGTCTTATTTTACTATAATATAAGACTGGGTCTTATATCATATCATATCATATCATATTGTATCATGTCATGTAATAATATAATACCGGGTCTTATATTATTTTTGCTCCAAAAGACTCATTAGAGCTGATTGTCTAGCTAGGTCTTATTTTCGAGGAAACACGGTAGATATAAGCCACTACTTCTAAGGCAGCACACAGTGGAAAGTAGAAAGAGAAAGAACTTTGCTGTGAACCAACTGGGGTCCTAATTCCAGCCTTCCACTACCCACACACTGCAATCTTTGGCCAGTTACATAATTTCTGAGCCTTGATTGTCTCATCCTTAAAATGGGGATGGAAACTCAACAACAACAACAACAACAACAACAACAACACACCCAATTCAAAAACGGGCAAAGGTCTTGACTAGACATCTCTCCAAAGAAGCTATATGAATATGGCCAAGAAGCATAAGAAAAGATGCTCAACATCACTATCCATTAGGGAAATGCAAATCAAAACTACAATGAGATACAACCTCACACACATCAGGATGGCTACTATCAAAATAAAGAAAACAAATGAGGATGTGGAAAATTGGAATCCTTGTGCACTGCGAGTGGGCATATAAAATGGTATAGCCACTGGAGAAAACAGTATGGTAATTCCTCAAAAAATTAAATATAGAATTACCATATGAGCTAGTTATTCCACTTGTGGGTATATAAAAGAATTGAGAGCAGGAAACAGATATTTGTATACCATGTTCACAGTAGCATTATTCACAATAGCTAAAATGTGGATGCAACACAAGGATCCATTGATAAGCAAGATGTTATATATATATATATATATATATATATATATATATATATATATAATGAAACATTAGTCTTGAAAAGAAATAAAACTCTGACACATGTTACAATATGGATGAACTCTGAGGATATTATTTATGCTAAGCAAAATAAGCCAATCACAAAAGGACAAATACTGTATGATTCCAGTTATATGAGGTACCTAGAGTAGTCTCATAGAGACAGAAAGCAGAATGGTGGTTGCCAGGAGCTGGGGGGAAATAAAAATGGGGAGTGATTGTTTAATAAGTATAGAGTTTCAGTCCTACAAGATGAAAAGAATTCTGAGGATGGATGATGGTGATGGTTGCACAACGCAAATGTATTGAATACCACGGAACTGTACATTTAAAAATGGTTCAGGGTGTCCAGTTGGCTCAGTTGGTTAGAGCGCAGTGCTTATAACACCCAGGTCACCAGTTCGATTCCCACATGGGCCAGTGAGCTGTGCCCTCCACAACTAGAGTGAAAAACAACAGCTTGACTTGGAGCTGATGGGTCTTGGAAAAATACACTGTTCCCCAATACTCCCCAATAAAAAAAATAAAAGAAAAAAATAAATGGTTCAGATGGTAAATTTTATGTCATGTCTATTTTACCACAATAAAAAAAAAGGAAAAAAGGGGGATGGTCATATCCAGCATAAAAATTAAATGAGGTGTGGAAGTATCTGGCACACATGAAATGTTGCCTTCCCCCTTTCCCTTCCCTTCCTTCTGGTCATAGAAATATATGCAGTCACACTAACAGTTCCAGCAGGGGAGGCACAGAGTGTGGCCGCAAGCCGACGGGCCTGGGATTCAGGCCGCTGGCTCTCTGACACAGGGGCCACCCTTTCAGAGCTTCCTCATTAGTAAATGAGCGGAGGCCCCACCAGCTCTGAGAGTCTGAGATTCCAGAGCCTGGGCTCCTCTCCAAGGACAGACAAGGGTTTCAGGGTGACACTGTCCAGCAAACCACCAGAAGCTAGGTTGACTTGTGTTCCCCATAGTACAAAAAGATACACTGAAGTCCTAACCCCCAGTACCTGGAATGTGACCGTATTTGGCAATAGGGGCTTCACAGAGGTAATCGAGTTAAAATGGGGTCCTTAGGGTGGGCTCTAATGTAATGACTGGTGTCCTTGATCAAAGGGGAAATACAGACACAGAGAGAGCAGCACACAAAGAAGCCATGTGAACATGAAGGCAGAGGTCAGAGTGACATATCTATAAGTCAGGGAACACCAAAGATTGCCAGCAAACCCCAGAAGCCAGGAGAATGGCCTGGGACAGATTCTCCCTCACAGCCCTCAGAAGGAACCAACCCTGCTGACGCCTTGATCTTAGACTTTTTGCCTCCAGTACTTCGAGAGAATAAATTTCTGTTGCTTAAGCCACCGAGTTTGTGGTACTTTGTTACGGAAGCCCCAGCAAGCTAATACACCATGCATCTAAGATCCTGAAAGAAAACATTTGTTTAAAATCTGTGCGGTTCCAAAGAGCCACGGTAGCTGCCATGGAGCAGAGGGCAGGGGCTGTGCTGGCTGTGGATCCATGGATCTTAGAAAGCCCAGTGAAAGCAGCCCCAGAAGCCCCTCCCATGGGTTTGAGCTTCCCCCCCCCCCCCCCGGGGGGGGGGAAGGGGGAGAGTCCGGCAGAGACAGGCACACACCAGGCGACAGGGCCTCAGTAATCCAGTGGGTTTATTATTTATAAGCTGCTGTCATCACTTGCTCAGACTAACTCACTTCAGAGCGTTTTTAATATTTTAGAAACAGATGAGCCTAGCATTGCCTAAGCTATTCGTCGTCTCAGTCATACCAAATACTTCCTCCAAAATGAGGCTGCACGATGACTCCGACTTAACCGCTCACAGTGGTGCAGAGGGAAGAAGCTGAGCCCCTCGAGGCTTCAGTGCCCCCAAACCAAGCTTGAACACATCAGTCAAGATGGCCCCAGCTGAGAGGCCTGGCCTGGCCTCATGATGGATCGCCCTGACATCCATCCTCCACCTGCCCAGCCTGCCACTGCCCCATTTTCATTTGCCACTCCATGCCCGGCACTGGACCAAACCCTCTGCGCACATTATCCCATTGACTCCTCCAGGGCTGCTAGTTCCCCCATTTCGGAGAAAAAGAAACTCAGGTCTGAAGAACTTCAATAGCAGCCAGAAGCCATGTGGTGACTTGAAGCCAGGATTCTCATGTAGTTCTAATTCCAAAACCCCCAGCTTTTCCCTACTAATAAGCCATATTTCTGGAGGGTCATTCCAGGTGAAGGTGAGAGGGAGAGCAAAGGTCCGGGGTCCCAGACCTGAAAGCCATGTGGGGTACACCCAGCAGTGGATGCATGATCAGTGCACCCGGGGTGTGTGCCAAGTGGGGTGGGGACACTCGCTTTATAATCCTCAACCTGGGTTATAAGGGGAACTTAAGTTATTTTGTGCCTTTTTTTTTTAAAGGTGACATACTTGCAGAAAGGCTTCATAAAGCCTCTGAAAGATGAGAGGTTTGCCCAGGTGTTCCCCTGGAATGACCTTTATGAGACTGGCCAGGGTCTCCCTTCCACCTCGGCTTCCTACTGCCCTCACCTGACAAACACTGAGCTCCCCAACTCTCAAAGCACCTCCCCTGCCATGATTCACCCCCAGTGGTGAGGGACTCGTAACCCCGACGTCTCTGGTGGCAAAGGCAGAGCTGTTTGGGGCAAAACCACCAGTAACATGGCTCATGGAAACACAATATTAAAGTCTCAATCCTTTTCCACTGAAGAAAAATCTCACACACGAGCACACTATAGAGGATGAAAGCCTGACGCCATCAATGTGAAAAGGGTTTTGTTTTCTGCGACGGCTCATTCTCCCTGAGTGCTCTCTCTCTCCGTTATAGTTCACTTTCTTTAGGGAAAAAAAAAAAAAAAAATCACTGTTCTATTTAAAAGATTTGATTGATTTAGTCTGTGAAGAAACAAGTGACTAAGTTTTTTCCCCATTGCCTCAAAGTTTCATTTAATATCATTATCTCTAACCATGTTTTGAGTGCCTCTCAGAAAAACGACTTTTAAAGTCATATTTGATCCATCTCACTGCGACAGTGCCACACTCTCTTTAAGATAGCTTCTCTCTCCAGGCCCCAATTTCCCCATTTGTAAAATTAAGATAATATCAACGTCCATAAATTACAGTCTGAGCACTTACCATGAACCAGACACATTACATTCATGATTTCATTTAATCCTCTCAATAACCTTACAAGAGAGGTATTATTAGTCTCATCCCCATTTTGCAGATAAAAAAACTGAGGCTTAAAGAGGTTAATTGGCTCATGGTTACAAGTGGTGGAGCTGGGATTTATATCCAAGCTAGCCCTACTCGAAAACTCAAGCTGGAATCACAATGCCCCTTTGAGGATTAAATTACGAGAGCGCAGACCTGAGCCCTTTGTAAACCAGCAAATGTCAGGCCCAGGTTCACAGATATTTCTAGGGGTGAGAAGAGCTACTACCAGGTTGGGCAGCTCTGGAACAGAGTCTTGTGCCTTGCCTGCTTCAGAGCCAGGCAGGAAAAGACTTCTGAGGCCCTGGACACCCTTCCTTGAGAGCCTCAGATCTTTAAGAGAAATCAGGCCACGAGTACGGCAGTGACAATGCCTCTACCTCAGGCCTTAGCAGGACTTGTTACTGTAGGAATCAACAGATCTAGCCAAGCTCCCCCTACACACACACACAAATACATATGGGCTTTCAGTACTAAAACACCATTGGACACACAACAGGGAGGGGTGGGGCCTTGAAACAGCCCAGATTTTGGACATCCCACAGGTAGGGGGAAGAGCCACTGCTTTCTGGGGTAGGTGAGGCATGGAAATTGCACCCTGAATTTTCTAGGGGACACCCTTGTCTGACTGCAGCGACTGCAGAAATAGAGCATCTGGTGGCTGCCTTCAGAGAAAGGCCCACTGCCGCGCAGCCAGGACCAGCAGGATCTTGGAAATGCCTTTATTTCAGATCTCTTTTTTTCATATCCATTAAAATTCATTTCTACTAAATTAAATTTAATTTTGAAAGGTCGTGGGCCCAGGAAAATGATGGGTTAAGGTAAAAATTGTTTAGCAAAGGTGTAGTTTCCTAAAGTTCACCTGCTCACCTTTGTGGCACACCTGGGCCCTGTGCCCTCCAGGCCCTCCAACCAGCCTATTGTGCTGTTGGGTAAATTTGTATCTTTCTCATGTACCACAGCAAGGACATGAGGTACAGGACAGTTCCCTCTGCCTTTCCCTTTATCTCCAGGCACAGTGTGCCAATGAGGAGGTGACAACAAATGCCTTTATCACTCCCTGACTGGTCTATAATAAGAAGGCCCTCGCCGGCCTCCGTCATAGATGTCCACTCTTTAGCACTGGCAAAGAAAAAACTTACAACTGAGAATTTCACTTCCTGAGCTCTGGCCTTCTCATTTCACTCTGCCTCCCCTTCACTGTCACGACTTCTTGCTTTTAAACTTCCCATTTCTCCAGTATGACTGACCCTCCCTAGGGCTATTCCTCCAGGCATTTGCATGTAACCATGGATGTCTAACTATGAGACAAAATGCTTCCTCCCAGCTGCAAGACTCTCAGGACAGGAAGTTGCAGTACTAGGTGGTCCAGAAAGGAGGCATTTTCCATCCCTGGCAGACGCTCGGGACACTCCTTCAGCCCATTTATGGAGCCTCAAAGGGCACAGAGCTTGGCTGGAAGGGACATGGGATGACAAGGTTCCCCTCTTCCTGCTGCTCTTCTCCCCTACCCTTAACCCCAAGCCCTCCTACCCTGCTTGTCCAGGCCCTGGTGGCCCAGAAGCTGGGGCTCTGCAGCCCGCTGGCACACAGTGTCAGCCATAACCGGTCCAGCAGCCAGGTCCCAGCTCAGAGGCTGGCAGCAATAGGCCTACACTGAAGAATCTGGGGCAGAGAGGAGGGAGGTAAGTGATGCAGAGCATGGGTCAGAATGGATGAAGACAAAATCCTCAGCTCTGGGTGTCCAGAAGTCCTGGAGAGAGCAACCACTGGCCTCTCCACACCACAAGTTAGATGCATGACCTAAACACTAATACTGGAGAACTGACAAGATGAGAAAAGAAAAGCTGCAAGTGACGTGGCCAGGTGGAGCCTAGGTTTGACTCCAAACCCATCCAAGTCCAAAATTCTGACTCTTTCCAACAGGCTACCAAGCTTCAGTGTCAAAGCTCCACAGTGAAACCCATCTGTACACATAGTAGGTAGACACTTCCAACATCTAGTTCACTTTGTCCATTATTCCAGGTGTTCAACAACTGCTGATTGAATGAATATCCATCCACCGGCCTCCCTTTCTAATTAAGCGCAGCGGGTAGCACGGCACGTGCAGGAAGGCAAAGATGCTGCAGGGCGTCTGACGGATTCCCTATACGACCGGTTCACAGGGGAGGCCCTTTCTCTCAGAGGGACAGAAACATCTTTCCATATTCTTTTTGCTGTGTTTTCACATGATCTAATGTTGCAAGACCCAGGGCCAGAAGGCTGCAGGGTGTGAGAAGGGAGGCCCAAAGACACCTGTTTGGCTTTCAATACTCCGCTATATCCAAGGCTTCCCCTCGGGCCTGAGCATGCCTGGGCACGTGCACAAACACGCTCGCTCCCACACCTCGCCCCAGCACCTTGAGCATCTGCTTGGGCCATCACCCTCACCTGATGCTTGCTGCCCAGATGGAGAAGCCCTCCTCCTTTTCTGCAGCCTGCGAGTGGCCACCCCAACTGAGCTCCTGGTCTCCGCGTGTCTGCAGATGCTCAGAGAAGACCGATCCCACCTGTAAGCGCAAGGTTCCCAGCCACTGCAGGTCGGCCAGCGTCACCACCCTGCACAAACAGCACTTAGCTCCGAGGTGCTGCACTCCTGCAGGGATGTTCCCTCACCTCCAGCTGCCTATCCCCAGCCGTGAGGGGGGATAGTGTCCTGCCGCTCAGTGCCACCATCCTCCCGGAAAGGGAGTAACATTGAACATGATGGAGATGATGGAGAAGTGGGGCAGAGGGAAGCACACGCACTTAGCGTTTCCTTTCAACCTCCAGCCACAAGGAGAGGTCAAGGAGGGGCTGGTGACCTATGTTATAGGTAGAAAAACTGAGGTTCAGATGGGCTACATCAGCACCTAGTACGTATAGCTCAGATCCGAGCAGAGGTCTGCCCAACACCACTTTCCTTTAACACCACTAAGAGGTCTGACTTCCAACCTGAACACTGAAGGTGCAAAAAGAAACCTCTAAAATCCCCTAATCTTATCCTCATCGTATTGATAGATTTTATTAAGAAATCAAGACAGCAGATGTGTCGGTAATAGAAATCCTCCCATTTCTGTACCACTTTTAACTTTTCCAAGTATATTTGCATAGTTATCTCATGGTTATAGGAACCATCCATCAGAGGTTCAGACAGGTTTCATGGCATATTTTCTTTTCAATAAAGGCCATTTGATCAACGTAAAACTAAATGTGATTTAGTGTAAAGACTTGTATTTAAAACTTAGCAAATCAAAATCATTTCTGTGTCCAATTTTTTAGAAAAACAAAGATATTTTATGGACCCCCCAAGGCCAGGCACAGCAGAGGTCAGAAAACTGACACCTGAGCTGTAGAAGCACACATACCCCTCCTGACCAGTGACCTCCAGGCTGGGACGGGGAGCAGGGTCCCGGATAGGCGGGAGGGCATACCTGTGCCCTTGGCGGAAGAGGAGCTGGAGGCTGACCTGCTGGCCTTCTCACCAGAAGCCATAAAGGAATCTCACCTTTAGACAGATTTGAGGAAAGTTGTTTATAAAAAGAAGCTCTTCTGGACATCCCAGCTGCATAGCCAAGATCAAATTGCATCCAAGGTTAACTGGATAGAAAGACACAAGTGCTAACCCATGAAGACACTCTGATGGCCAGGACTGGCTACATAATTTGCATGGCCCAGTGCAAAACGAAAATGCAAAGTCCCTTGTTAAAAAAATAAAAGACGCATTATTTCAAAATGGCCATAGCAGAACATTAAAGCAAGCTCAGGACCCTTCTAGGGGCAGGATCCTGTGCAGCTGCCTGCAAATGAAGCCAGCCTTGCCTACAGCTCAAAAAAAAAAGGGGGGGATGTGGGGGGACAAAGTTTTTAAACTACAGCAGTAGTGGAATGGAGGCCACCTAGAAATCAGACCTGTGTGACCTGGGGAATGTAACATCACCGTCTGGGCCTTGGATCCCCCATCCAGGAAACAGGGATCACGTCTCTGGGCTGCTGCCCTCCTGAGTTTATTGTGACAGAGAAAATGAGATAATGAAGGTGGAAGTGCCAGGGAATGGAGAGGCCCCACATAAATATAAGGGATCACTATTATTCACCCAGACCCACAGAGCTCTGGGATTTGTGGAGAACATTGACATTCCCCAGCAATTAAATCAAATTAACATAATTCAAACAATACATCTAATTTTAGCTATGTGTAACAATTCCCCCTCAACAGAACACTGCCTCTCATTCGAGGAGTGTAATGCCAGGGATGCAGGAAGGAAACCAAACCATTCTGACACAGGCCTTTTTACCCAGGCAGGCACCAGACTATTTCTATTTTCACAGCTGAAAGATGTGCTCCTAGATGGCTTCTACTGCATCCAGCAGCAGAGCCATCCTGCTGGCCCAGCTCCTCAGAGCTTCCCCAGAGACTGAGGAGGACGCAGCAACCCTCCAGGACCAAACACACAGCAACTCCCCTGCTGGACTGGGAGTCAGACAGGGCGCCAGACCTACAGCCTCAATCTTCCTGTCTGTGAAATCGGAGTGAGCATGCCTCTCCTGTGTCCCTCCCTCAAAGGACTGTTTAAGAAGTTAGTGATCGTTATTCTCTGTGGATGGGTTTAATGTAAATTGCCAGATTCATTCATTCAACCAACAGGTTCTAGAAATGCAGAGATGACCAAGGTCCAGCCTCTGTGCAAGGTCTAATGAGGAGAACAAGCATTTAGCCCAGGGGTTGGCAAACTGTACCCAAAGGACAGATCCAGCTTGCCGCATGTTTTTGTATAGCCCACAAGCTAAGAATGAGCTTCACATTTTTAAATGGTTGCAGGAAACAAAAATTAACATTTTGTAACATGTGAAAATGAAATGAAACTCAAATTTCAGTGTCCATAAATAAAGCTTTATTGGAACACAGCCATGCTCATTCATTTGTGTGTCTATGGTGCTTTTGTGCCACAACAGCAGAGTTGAATACTTGCAACAGAGACTAAAAAACAGTTACCATATGGCCTTTTACAGTAAAAAAATTTGCGCCCACCTCTCACTTAAATAAACAGTGAGTGTTGTGATAGTGAGATTAGCAGTGCTAATGGAACACAAAAGAGGGAGCAATTATTTCTGCTTAATGAAATCATGGAAGACTTCCCAGAAGAGGTGATATTTTTTTTCTGGATTTGAAAACTGAATAGGCATTTACTTGGTAGCCAAGGGCAGAGAGAGAGGGGTTTCGGACTTTGTGTCTAGCGCTGCCAGTAGGGAAAAAGCATGGGGAGTATGGCAACATGTAGGAAATGCTCAGAACATATTGAGGCGATGAAGAGAAGGAGAAGAGGGAAGAAGAAGACAAAACTGAAAAGACAGGCTTAAGCCTCATGAAGAGTTCACTGTACCTACAAAGGAGCTTTTCTTATTCCCTCTTTCCCCAAGAAGCCCAATAAAATAGTAGGCAGACAGACTCTGTAACCCAAGGGGCAACCAGACCTTGCATCCAAACAGTATTCAGAAATCTCAGGTTCAGGCCCAGTTCAGCCGTGAGCCTTTGGGAGGTCCCTGCCCCCACCCTCAGTTCCCAACCGTAGAATGAGCAGCTTGTATTTAATGACTATGCCCCAAAAGCCAGAGATGCAAAGAACAAACTAAGTGCCAACACCAGGCCGTGGCTGGCAGCCCATCAGGCCCTGAACATGCCTGAAGCTGCATGTGACACCAAAGAGCACTAATTAGGATAGTGAGACGAGGACCAGATTGGAATGATCTATCCAGGACACATTTCCCTCCACCAGGCCCAGAGAGGGCTCAGGCTTCTAGGCCCAAATCAAGCTCCCTGACAGCCTTCTCCCTGGCATAGGCGCCCTGAGGCCCCCAAATCATTTAGCCCCTCCACCCTCGGCGCAGACGGCCACATCTGATTTTTGCACACTCTTCACCTTTACTTGGTGGGACTGTTTCCACATGGAACAAAAGAACCAAAGTCCCTTCCCTTCTCCGAGTCCTTCTCACCATCTAGTGCTCAAAGAATCATAGCCTGTAAGGGCTGGCATTTCTTACCAGGCACAGAAAAACCAAGCTTGGAGACCTGCTTCTAGTGTTTGCTTGGCCACGAAAAATAGCTGCATGGTCTGGACAAGTCATTTCCTTTCTCTGGACTACAGTTTCCCCATGAAGGGAATGGTGTATGAGATCTCCAACGTCCCTTCCAAGATGCTATATCAGCTAGCCAGGCTCTCCATATGACAGAGTGAGAAAACAGAGGCCCAGAGAGGTGAAGCGATTTTCCAAGGTCACCCAGCCACTTCCTAGGGGCAGAGTCGGGACCATCCTTAGTTCCTAATGTTCCCATTCTAAGGCAGTGGCCATGAACGGCCTCGTATGCATGTCTGTAACTGTCTCTCTGTCTATCTGTATGTCCATCTGTATCTTTAGATCCATATCTATAGCGGTCATTCTTCTAGTAGGAATGCATGCCTTCTCTCCCCAAGTGGGGATGGTATTTTATCTTACAAAGTCAAGGGAACTGATATGTAGAGTTCTCATCCAGCTCTAGGCTACATTAACTGTTTTTAAAATGTTTTGTTTTTTTGTTGTTGTTGTTTTTTTGCCCCTCATCTCTCCCCATTTAGGCACTTTATCTATTTGATTTTAATCTTCACAATCGCCCTAGAGGCAGTAAGGTGAAGGTTTTCAAATCAGGCAGCTGGTGTGAACCCCAGCTCTGGCTCTGATCAGATGTGTGACGATGGGCAAGCTACTTAACCTTCCTGAGCTCTCCAAGGTCCTCACCTGTCAAATGGGCTGTTCTCCCAGCCCCTCAGGCTAAGTGGGCTCCAGCGAGTAGTGTGAGGGTCAGAGAAGTCCCTTGCTTTCTCTTCTCTCCTTCATCAGCCACCCATGACTGGGCCTTGCTGTGTTCCTGCCGGTCGCTGGGTAATAGTTGATAGATGAGAGAAACAGAAAACAACATGAATTTCGATCCCTACAACACCCTACATCTGCTCTCACCTGCTTATTATAAAAAACCAGGACTTGAGAGAGAAAGACAGTCCCAGGGTTCTCTGAGGCCTGAAGACCCAGGGGTTCGTCTCCCAGGAGATACGACCACTGGAGAGGGTCCTAGCTCAACAACAGCCTGGACCTGGCTGTCCCCTTCCTGGGACAGTTCTCTCCTTCCCCTCCCCAGCCCCAGCAGAGCAGCCACTGGAGAAAATGTGACAGGCTTTTAGCGCCTCGGGCTTTCATTAAAACCAGTGAACACTGTATTCCACGGAGAAAGAGAGGGCCAGTGGGGGCAGAGACTGGAATCAGAAAAGCACTTCAGTTGGGGCTGAGTTGGGGTACTGATCTCTCCTGAAAACAATGACTCCTTGAAAATTCAGTAAGTGATGGAGCTGGGATTTTCCCAAAATGTGCAATTCATGTCTAAAAGACAAGTCGCTAAAAAGCCAGGCTTGACAAACCACATCATATAACCCATAAGACATTACCTGATCTTTGGGCTGTGGGTTTGCCTGGGTCTGCTTTCCAGGAAAACGCAAGAGAGGGCTGCTTGAGCCCCTCCCCCTGCTGAAGTCAGCCTCCTGTGCTTCTCCAAGCTCCACGGGAGGAGGCCTGCTTTGCTCATGACCTTGAAAGCAACTCTGCGTGTGACAGACCCAGACACCTTGCACTGAAAATAGAAGGCGCTCTGTCTCCTGCATTCTCTCAGTTCACCTGCGGCAGGTACTCTGACCTCTCAGAGGTTACTCTTTGTTACAGAGGTAGAAGGCGCCTTACTGGCCTCAGCCGAGCTTTATAGAGTCACAGGGGCCCGTGATTACACAGGCTCTCCAAAAACACACACCCCAAGGACCAGAGCTGCTAACCTTGCGCATGGCGACCTTCCAACAGCCCGCGTGGCCCCCACACGCCCTCCTCTCCTTAATCGACCCACAGTAGTGTCAGAGCTGTGAAAATAATATGCTGGATGGGATGAGTATCAGTGAGCTGCACCTGAACCCTATTCTGGGTGGCCTTTCACACTTCTGCTAACATTCCTGTGCCTCGCAGTCTGGTACCCATTAGAGCTGGACCACAACACAGGACGGCCTCCTCCATCCACATTTCCCTTCCGGCACACCGCAGGCCAGGGTAAGCTAGCTGGCATCTGGGAACCATTTTGCCCTGCAGCCTTGTAAAGTCACATAATCACAGAATTATAAGTACCTCCAGGAGAGGCTTCAAAGCCCTCTAAACCAATCCCCTTAATTTAGAGATAGGGAAACTGAGGCTCAGAGAAGTGTCCAAAGCTACACAAGAGAGTGAAGAGGACTAGAACTCAACCCTGCTCTCTCGACCCCAAGATCTGTTCTTTTTATTCATAACCACATGTAGTTAACACTTGCAAATCTGAAGGGTGGGATGGGAAGGAGAGGCTCCTACAATCCAGATCATAGACAGGCTCCGTTAACTGAGAAACGCAAGGTAATACACTGGCTTCATTTCCTGCCAGGGCCCATAATCCTGTGTTGTCCTAGGACTTATTTGAAAGTGCCATCAGCGTTAAAAGACCTGAGAAACTCCCTGGGCCCACACACAGTGTCCAAATGGACACAATGTAAGCAGCCTCCATTCAGGTCAGACTCAGGAGAGCTTCTTGGGAAAGATGAAGCTGGGCCTTAAGGGATGAGTAGGGATTAGACCAAGTTCCAGAGAGCATGTGAGGGCGCGGGAGCAGCAGAGCACCACAAACTGGAAGCAAGGGGAGGGCCGTGGGCGGAAGGGGTAAGACGCAGGCATAGGCAGAGCCTGGACAGGCTCAGAAGCCCTGGGAAAGGGTTTGACTTCCTCCTAAAGGCAATGCGAACTAACTGAAAGATCTTATCAAGGGAGGTGACACCTATCATGCTATTTGAGAAAAACATGAGTCTTGCTGCAAGATAAAGACTGGATTGGAGAGAAAGACTAGAAGAGCTTACTGCAGGAATGACGCTTGGGCAACAGCAGGGGAGGTGCCAGCTGGGGTGGAGAAAGGTACATTCATGGGAAGAGCCATCAAAGTGCTTCCTGAAGAATCTAATGATGGTATAGCTTTTCCTCAGTACAGAATCATAAAGCATATCTTTTCCATCTGCCTCATTTCAGTCCTATCGTGTGTGGGGGGGATGGGGGGGTACGATATTGACATGTGGGTTAAAGTACTCAAATTCAACCAGTCCAGATGTCCTTCAAAGGCAGATCTGCTCAAGAATGAGGTCCAAAGGCTATGACACATGTGACAAGCTAGAAGACAACGTTAAAAGAAAGACAAACTGACTAGGATTTACTCTACCTAAAGCAGATAGTGAAGCCCAGCTGCTCAAGAACTCGACCATATATCATGGCTCTTAAGACACTGCTCAATGTCAACGGACAGGCACGGGCCCTTCCACTGTGTGCTGCAGCTGTCCTAAGCAGAGAAGACTCTCGCACTGAATCCACTGCACGCCCGGCCCGCCCAAGGCATTCCCAAGCAGGATCTAACCTGAGATCAGCAGGGCAGCACTCTTGTTTCCAGAGTGGCAGAGACCAAAGCAGCTCTTTCAAACGGCATTAAAATGAATTTGCCAAATCTCCACGCCAAAGGAGAATCTACCGTGTTTCCCCGAAAATAAGACCTAGCCAGACAATCAGCACTAATGCATCTTTTGGAGTAAAAATTAATGTAAGACCCGGTATTATATTATATTATATTAATTATATTATATTAATTATATTATATTATATTATATTATATTATATTATATTATATTATATTATATTATATTATATTATATTATATGCAGTCTTACGTTAAAATAAGACCAGGTCTTGTATTAATTTTTGCTCCAAAAGACGCACTAGATCTGATGGTCTGGTTAGGTCTTATTTTTGGGGAAACACGGTAACGTCTTCATAAATTCAATGCAATTCTACAGACATTTCAGACGTTGAAGCTTTTCTGACGGGCTGTTTTCGATTCTTCATTTTAATTGGAGTTTTAGATCAGGTTCACATTTCTCCAGTCTTTCCTAATTCATTTAAGAAATTGGCAGCAGTACTAAGTGAGTATGCTTAACCTTGGGATATAACCTTCACAGCCATCTCTGGAAAGGAATTCACTGTGCTTGAATTATACACAAGGTGAGAATTTAGCAAAGTGGGCCCAGACTTTCACCTTTTAAGTCTTATTTAGGGTTAAAGAGGAAACCTCCAGTGGTCACATTTTAAAAAATCTTTATTTATCCATTCAGGGCTCTGGGTGCAAACATGTGTTTCTCTCTGTCGCCCTTCCCCTCCCCACATGTCCACAGCCTGTGTCTTGGTTTTATTGGTTGCTCCAGGGTAGGAGACGGATTTGAGTGGGAACTGAGGCGTTGGAGCAGGCACTTACTGAGCGCTTACTATATCCCAGGTGTCTTACACATATTAACTCACTCAATCCTTCCAACAACCCTGTGTGGTTGTACACTAGATATTTTTCTCCCCACCTTACAAATGGCAAAACAGAGACTCAGGGAGGGTAACTGAGCAACTTGCCCATGGTCACCCAGCTAGTCACATCTGAGCCAGGACACCAACTAAGGACAATTTGACTCCATCTAATTCCAAAGCCCACATCCCTTCATGGCTGCTTCACCATCACAATCAAAGATGACCTCCTGTCATACACTAAAGTCCTTTTAATTTTCTGGTCACCTTGCCCACAAGCGTACCAGAATAATATGGGGCAGGGTAGCTTAACCTCATCTAGGACTTGGGAGGCAATGTTTAAACTCAATTCTGACAGAGGAGTCAGTGTTAGTGTTTGAAGTGAAAGATTCAGCAGACAAGGAGACCTAAAGGCAGAGAAAGAACACATATCCAAAGTACTAGTTCAGAATACAGCTGAGTGCAGCACGTAGGAAAGGAAGAAAGGGATGGGAACGGCGGCTACGGGCTAGATGGGGGTGGGGTAGCTAGGAAGCCAGAGTAAGGAGCCTGGACTTTATTCTAAAGGCAATTAGGAAGCCACTGAAGAAGGATCTAAAGGAGGGAGTATCGAGATCTGATTTGCATTTTTGGAACATCAGTCTGGCGGCAGAGTGGAGTATTAGACCCAACACACACACATTTTCAAGTTGGTTTACAATGGACGGCTTCACATGCCAAAACCCAGACTTTTCGGACCACACTCCAGCTCCACTTTGAGCCAGTACGTTCTGTTACCTACTTGGCTCTAGTCCACATCACCTTGGAATTCTTAATTGGGGGTATGATGTCATCTATAACTTCCAGCTTTCATGTCCAGAAGACACACAGGCAGAGAAGGACCTGGCTACCCTCTTTGACATGCAGTGCATTCTCTGTCTTTCTTTACAATTACATTACATTTTTTAAATTACGTTACAGCTAAGCATATTCCTACTTTTTTATTAGAAGCATCTTCTTAAAAACATATTCTTTTAAGCACCTTGTTTAATGATTGCGTACCATTTCACCATATGGGTGACGGTGCCCAAGTCATTTGTTTGAGCAGGTTAGTCCTGGCTCCCTACAGCCCACCTCTTGCCCTAGGGCCTCGCTTCCCCTGCCAGCAGGGGCATCCACCAGTCAGATTTCTTAGTTCCCACAAGGCCCCGACAGCTCTATCACATGCTAGTGCTCTATTTAAAGCAACCACTCAGAAGGTTAGCAGTCCAGGAGAGCTCGGACTTGAGCTGACTGCCCCTCCTTCGAACCACAAGCCTCACAGAGTCCCCGATACTTAAGAACAGTTCTCTCCCTCTATCACCTGAGAGGCTCAGGAAGCTACCTAACAATATTATCACTGAGAAAGGACTCATCACTGTCTTCCTAACCTGCTCCCCTCCTCTTTCCTAGCTCAATGAACAGCACCACCAACTAACTACCCTAATACCAAGGCAGAAATGAGGTCCGGTAGACATTTAATCATACACACACATACACACACACACACACACACAGGCAAGTATGTCACATATGTCAAAATGAAACATAGCCTCGTCCATGACTACCTCCTTGTACCCACTTTATTACTCATGAAGACCAAGTTTTCAACCACCCAAATATCTCCAGTTTGTCACATGCTCTCCATCCCCATCAGTCACCCCAGCCTATCCCTCAGCTGGATTATCCCTCTGCATTCTAGATGCCCAGTTCACCAATTACCCCACCCCATACCCCCATTTCTGCACTGAAGGCAAAGTAACTTTTCAGGCTTCTACCCGGAGCCCCTCAGAGCCGGGCCTGTCTCAGCCCCTTCTCCAGCCTCTCCTGTCCTCCTTCACTCTGCTTTCTTTGCTCCTGCTCTTGGCCCCACAGTTCCCAGACCACTTCCTCCTCTGGACCCCATCTGCTCACCCTCCACACCTCATCCACCAGGCGGACCCCTAGCAGTCCATGAAGACCCAGCCTCCACTTGGGAAGCCTGCTCAGCTCCCTCCCCTCCCCAGGCCCAATCCAGGGCCCTGGCCAGGCTTACTTCCCCCGTATGACTGGCCACAGTGCTCAAGTCAACTTTTTACTTGCCCACCTCCTTTCAGGAGTTGGATACAGAATAAATAATAAGTGAATACCAATCCTCTCCTCCTTTACCTCTTTCCTTCATCTCCTGGTTTGATTCTCCCTTAGTTCTGCCACATTCCATCAACTTGTTCCTGTCAGTCTGCTAGCACAGAGGCTCTCCAATGAGCTCTGTGCAAACTTCACCTGAGAGGCCTGGCCCCACCCACCCCAGCATCAGATTCTGCAGGGAGAGGTGCAGCAGGTCTGCGTGTAACAAGCTCTCTCCCCCCAGGTGGTTCTGATACTAGCAAAGCTGAGGGGCTACTGTGCCCATCTCTCCCTTCCCTCTTCCTGCAGTCTCACCTTGAGTATTTGGGCTGTTCCTTCAATTTCAGAATTGGGTCTAGGGGTCATAACTCTGGCCAGTCCATAATTAAGTGCCTCCTTCCCTTTTCCTATAATGCTTTGTCATGCAGGGACTCTGGTTGCGCTCCCCACATAAGAACGCAGGATATGGTGAAGCCAAAAAGGAACACCCACGGAGCCATAGATTGGGGAGTCATACCGCTATATTCTCGCTGGTGGCTGGTCAAGACACAAAAGCAAACATCCACCAGTACCCCAACAGGGGGGTCTTCCTGCACCCTAGTTTCACTGGCAAAGTATCCTACAGGAAGTAGGATCCACACGATCTGCAATCCACCATCCACACTTGCTAACCGCACTTGCTACCCGCAATCTGCCCTTCTGCTTCTCCGCCAACCAACCAACCCCCTAGCGTCGCCGCGGCAGTTATATTAGTGCCTAATGGCTAACCAGTAACAGCTGATGGCCACTCAGCCACAGCGGATGGCCATCTGATTACAGCTGATGGCCATTTAATAACCGAGCCCGCACCTTTCCACGTGAGGCGGAGAGCCTGGAAACTGCTCTCTGGGACTCTGTCCCCACAGCTTCCTCTCACTCCCTCCCCACCTCTCCCAATTCTACTTCAATGATATTCTGTGCCTTCTAATCTGTGCCTGTTTTCTCCCTGACCACACTCCTCTTTGTGGGCATTCCTTTTCCCACTTGACTTCTTAGGGGCAGGAAATGAGACCATAGGGATCCCAGGAATGGACACGGGAACTTGGGGCAAGAGTTGCGTCGTGCTCATCTTTTACTCCTATGTGTCCCTAATGCACCGAACCCCAAGTCCGGTTCCTGGCAAGCACGTCATGTAAAGGCCCAGGAGCTCAGAGGTCCCGGGGTCCCTCTGTGTACTAAGTAAAAGTTCCAGATCAGAGCAAGTATAGATGACAATAGCAGAAATGCTGTTTGTCAGTATCTTTGTGTGTAATGTAAGCACAGTATTAAACAATTATACGAAAGATGCTGACTGTGTACTCGGTAGAGAAATCTCCCAAAGAGAAAATAAAGGGGGAAATAACCATTTTGTGAACAGAGCAGGTAACCCCTAGGACTCAATTTTCAGCCACTCTTTCATCTGGCCCCTTGTCTTTCCCCGGGTGCCTGAACAGGGTCTTCGCCATCACTCGGGCTGCTCCTGAGACGTCCGGAGGAGCCTTTGGACACCCCAGTTCCACCTGGAATCCGGACGCCAGCACTTCTGTCCTGCGCCCAAATCACCTGCCTCCACTCTCTGCCTTGGGTTACTTCCTCCTCTGGCAGCTTTCCCACTAATTTGCAAGTCCTTCACATGAAGGCAAGAAAAATATCATCAGTCCACCTCCGCTTTCAGTGCCTAGCATAGCCTTGACTCTCCTGAGAGGGCAACAAATACCTAAGAAGGCAGCTTAGTGCAGAAGCCTGTGGATAAGCTTTGAAGCCAGGTGGATCTGGGTTTGAGCTCCGGCTTTGCCCTTGTTTGGAGGGTCCAGTGAGGTAATGCCTATAGGGCACGCAGGCTCTCAATAAATACAGACTCTACCTTTGATAAACAAGGAAGGTCGCTTCGCAGCTAACATTGTCAGGGATGTTCTGACGTGAATAAAAATGTGGTAACTGCAACTGAAAATGTATCAGCACCTCAGCAAAAACACGGGGAAATTTTCTTTGAGGGGAAGCATCCTGTCACGGAAACAAATAAGAAAAAAAGGGTTTTTTAAAAAATTGGCTGGCCATTACATCTTCTTTGCTTTGAGTGTCCATAACACAATTTCTCCTTTATTAGAGGATGTGTTATGCTTGCACTCCCAAGATGCACAGAGTCTCCCTGGAGGAGTCTGGTCTGCCCATGACACCATGTGTCCCATTATCTGTGATATTCCACACTCTGGATATATCGGCCATGGCTCTCCCAATGATGGGATTCTCAGAAAATGTAGGAACCACTTTTAGGTTCCCATTTTGACATACAGCTCCAATTGCCAGGCAGAATTTTGGTAAAGCCTGTCTCAAAGTTATAAACTGGATCCATGTAGATAACTAAATCTGGAATAATAAATCTTATCAAAATAGCAAATTCATTCCTTTCCTGAAAATGAAATGAAGAGATGATTTAAAGTATCCCCTTCTCATTTCCTAGCACCGCATTAATAATATGCTGGCCTTCCCAGGCAAGCATCAAGACGTCACGCTACCACTGGAAGGCTAGCACGAGCTTTGGCGTTGCATTTATTAGAAAGAATAAGTTAACTGACAAGACAATCACGTCGTTCACTATAACCTCTTAAATATATGGGAGTTTTAAATTTTACAAAGCACACCCTCATTTGATTCTCATCCCTATTTTACAGATGGGCAAACTGAGACTCAGAGAAATTCAGAGACTTACTCACACACGTAGCTGATAAATGCAAGAGCTGAAACTGGAACCCAGGCATGACTCCTAGCCTAATACTCTGTAAGAGGTAGACTTTTGAGCTGCTTTTTGAGAACCAAAAATGGAGATATGGAGCCAAGCAAAGCTTATTTGCCTTTTTCCAAAAAACCAAACATTGATGACAACAGACTTTGGTTTGCTCAAAATAATTCAGAGGAAAAAATATTTGCTTCCAATTCTATAGGGCCAACTCTTGCAAAATCAAATAGAAAGACTAAGAAAAAAGTCTGAACCACAGTTAAATGTAGCTTCTGAATCAATTCGAGCCATAAATATTTACTGAGTGGTTATATACAAAGACTCAGGCCTTGGTGTCAGGGAGCTTATAATCTGGTAGAAGGGATAAAACAAGAATGAGTCTCACACACGCACAGAACGAAGGCCAGGCTGACATAAAGCAGAGTGTAGAGAAAGAGTGATGGGGGTGGAGGTGAAGAGGGGACATTCACAACGGGTTTCCTGAAGAAGAGAGTGATGGGCTTTGACATGGAAGGAGGAAGAAATGAATGACAGATCAGCCATACAAAGGCATAATGGGGACCAAGCATGGGAATGAGTTAACGTACATGGAAAGTGCCTGGCACACAGTATCCACTTACCAATGCTTGCTCATGTTTATTAGAAGAAGGGGGAAGGAGGCCTTAGACAGGTTTAAAAAAAAAAAGCAGCATTGCCATATTGAGAGGAGATAGGCCGAACTGGTGAGCCAGCAGTTTGATGGGGTGAGCAAGAGAACAGAGAGGGCCTGGAGGCTGGCTCGAGGTCCCCTTCACAGGGAGGTCGCTTGCTTCAGGCTCTGCCCCGCCTGTTTTGAACTGTGGCTGTGGGAAGCAAATGATGTGCAAACTATATAGGTCTGGACGTAACTGAGGGTGTAACATCTTCTCTGCCCACAAAAACCTGCTCTTCTGGTCTAGCAGATATTTGGGGGGGGGGCAGTGATGGAAGCACCCTGGAAACAGCCCCCACTACCACTGCCTCTGCAGCATGGAGGGAAGCACTAGGCTGGAAGATGGACATAGAGCAGGCTGGGAAAGTTCCCATATCTTCAGCTACTGCCAGCACCTCCCAGAGCTCGAGAGGGACTGGGCCACTTCCATTTTCTGAGGCTTACTAGGTAATAACGTAAGAAGAGATGCCAAAGTAGGGTTACCAAAGTTGTGGTGTGTTTTAAAGGTTTGCAACTAATAAATTAACAAGTTTAATAATTAACATGCAATGCAGCATGTACTATTCAAAAGCCAAACAGAGACTTTATATACAAATATCAGTTCATATTGCAACATACACTAGTGATGTGGTTAGCAACAGGACATAGGTTTAAAGAACAGGACCTACGTTTAAAGATATGTGATGAACCTAGTCTCTTTCTGTCCTGTCAGTTATCTCTTGGATTAAATGTATAAACTCATTTGGAAATAAGAGCAGAAGTGAAAATTCGAGGCCCTTTACAAATGAATGACATAAGCCCATATGACCCTCCTGCTTAATTTCCTTCTCTTCACCCCACCCTCACCCTTTCCCCACCCTCACCCTCCATTGACCATCCTGATGATAAGCCCTGGCTGGACCACTCCAGTCTCGTGCAGATACCCCAAAATCAGCCCTGTGCTTCCAATCACTGGATCAACGAAAAACATCTCTGCAGTCCAGAAGCAGGGCCCAGGCCAGCTGTGTGAGGAAGGCTGAGGGCTCTTCTGAGAGAACCGCACAGACGGCCTGCACAGCAGAGTGGTGATGGCTGCTTTCCACTCCTGGGCTTGCTTTTTTCTTTCTGTGCCCTCCTCTGCTTGGCTCCTTGGGCCCCTGTGCAAACGCTGCTGTTGTTCCAAATGGCTAAAACCACTTGACATTTAGTGTAGCAGAGACCCTGCAAGGAACTAACTATATGCTCAGTGGTAGAATTCACTGCACCAAAAAAAAAAAAAAAAAAAAAAAATGGTTCCACTGCCTGCCTACGATTTTCAATTATTTAGTAAATGATTAGAAAAGAAGAAATTATCAGGCTTTCTTCAGATGCCCCCAAAAGACAACCCATCAAAGAGTGTATTGTTCACCCGAACACATGCCTTTGAGCAAGAGAACACCTAGTCAAGCAGAGAAAAATACATGGATCCACTCATTCAACCATTCATTCCATACACCTTTATTTATTGCATGCCCATTGTTTGTCAGGTGCTCAGCGAGGTATTGGGTATACAGCTACGAATAGGACATGAACTTTTCCTTCATCAGCATCGGAAGATGAAGTAGCCAGAGGAACAAGGAGAGAGCTCGGTAAACGCTATCCCGGAGTACTTAGTGACTGCAGGCTTAGTGTTACCCTTAAAGTAAGGCTGCGATGCCAGCCCCTTTCCCTCCTGCTCTGTCTCCCTCACCTCTTCATCCTCTCCTCCTTTCTTCAATTCTGCCCCTCTTCCTCCCATTCATCCTCAGCCTCACTTTCTCTCCAACCTCCCTGTCCTCTTCTACATTCAAGCTCTGGGTAAACATAAAAAAACACTGGCATTCTCACGCCCAAGGCTTCCTCATCCTAGAAAACTGTCGTTTGAATACAAATATCTGCTTTATAAACGCTTTGCAATTTATTTATTTCCATCCACACCTTCAGAAGCAAGGGGACTTGTCAGTAAATGTCATAAATACTGGACTTTATTCTTTTTTGAAAAGCTGCAGCTCTGCCAGCAAGCATCGGGCCAGGATGGGTGCTACAGAAACAGAAAACTGAATGGAGCCCCAGAAGAATGCAGGCATTTTTGGAGCTCCAGAGTTTCAGCTCAATTCCCTGTGTCGAGGTGGTTTCTATCTGTGACAGTCAGTGCGTCACAACATCAGCCTCCCTCCCCCGTTGCACAGCACCCCTCAGCAAGCGCCTTCCCACACTGTATCATCAACTGTAAAACTGCAACCACCGCTGAAGTTACAACCGTGATTATTTCTACAAACGGGGAGGAATGCGGTTCAGCTCAGTCAGTTAGGTTACCCGTGGGACAAACATCTTTCCTTTTAGTAAATTCAGAATGCCCTTGGCTCAGCCACACATTCACACGAGTTTCCAATTCACTGGAACAAACTGTTTATTTGCGTGTATGAAGTTCTTTCTTCCTGCTGATGTAAGGATGGTTCCACAGCATTCCCACAGTCTGTGGTGACCAAATGTAAAGTCCTCAGCCGCTTGATTTTAATACACTGTCTTTAAACATTACTTCATTTGTGAAAAATGGGTCTTAGACTTCACCTTATATTTAGCCACCCAGCCAGCTGCTTAACCAGGACCTATATGAGCTTCTCCTGCCTGCTCTAAACATCCTCTCTGCATTTTCCTGCCTCCCTCACCTTTTCTCTGTAGGGTCTTCTACCTACCTGTCATTTTGTATTTTGCTATAAATTTTAACCCTATTCTCTGAGATGGCTTTCAAGGCCATGCCAATGTGTAACAAAACTCACAATCATGAAATACAAATGAAGGACGCCCCATACCTTACCCTGTAAAATACCTACCCCTTACCCAAAGAATCAGCTCTCAGAGTTTATATCATCGCTGTCACTTTGAATCAAGCTTTCCTTATTATTGTTGTATCAATCATAGCACCCAGGATACTGCATAAAATAATGAAAATCTGTATGGAAGATTTTTGAATGCTACTGACGCAGTATGCTGTGACCAGCTAGTAAAACGACATAACACAACTCAGGGGGAGGGGAATATATTATCATCTAGCACTGAAAATAGAAATAAAGTTGACTAGTAATGTAAACGTTAAGACCAAAGGAGTAAAAAGAATATTGAAATTGCACTTTTATATGCGTGTGTTACATGTAGTCAGGATTCGGAGTTACATTGAAGAGAGTTTCACAGAATGAAAGGAAATCAAAGAAGAAAAGAAGGGAGAGTATTCCTTTGACTATTGCTCAAAAAAAAATTATTTATGGTATCAGGAGCATCCAGGAAGAAGCTCAAGAGCAAAAAGTGGGATAAAAACATAGAGTGAGCAGTTTGGGAGAGAAGATCAGCTTGGCTCCTAAAGCAATAGGCAGAAATTGAAATCGAGAGGACGCCTTCCTAATAAGAAGTTTACATTCATGCCAAGAAAGTGGGTGAACACCGTCAGATATAACCAGACGTTCCCCTGCCTGACTCACAGGATGGGCTCTGGTATTTCAGACCCTAGCAGCAGGACTTGATGAGATTCTCTCTCTAAGTGGCACCAACCCAAACTCTGATTCACCATCGGTTTGGGGAAGGCCTCTTTTTTGGTCCTGCTAGAGGGGTGGTGCTTTTGTGAAACTACTATTTACACAGAAGAAGGCAATCCCTTGAGGGAAGAGAAGCTGTCTTTTGAAGGAAGGGGTGTAGGAAAGCCCAGAGTGTTGGTTACATCGGTTACAGAGACCCTCGCTGTCCCTGTGTGTCATCTTTAGGAAAAGGTGGGATGCTGGTCCACTGGTTAAGTGGAGCGGAACTCACAGGCAGCCTGTTTCCCACACTCTGCTGTCAACCACAGGCTCCAAACTTCTTTCTCAGAGTGAGGCAATTTCAGGAAAAAACTGGTTCCTTCTCAACTAAGACCAATGCCTCTGTCCTGGAACCCGAGGGGCCCCATGCCCTGGCCAGGAGGCTGCCGGCCGTGCTCCACCTAGACTTCTTCAGGTTAAAACGGCTTTTCTGAAGCTTTCCCTATCTTCAAGTCCCAAAACTGCACCCTCCTACTCCTGGCGTCCTCCATGGTGGTGGGGGGAGGGGAGCAGGGTGCTCGAAAACACCTCTTGGCTGGAGCCCTTTGCTCAGTTAACTGCCCCCTCCCATCACAAGCAAAGGTGTTCCTCATTATAGGTGCTTTGAGTCAGGGGTAGGAAGACCCCCAGACCCAAAATGGAAGTGCTAAACATAGCAACATTTGCCCTAAAGTGTCTGGGTCATTGTGGGGGGAATAGCTTGTCTCCACACTCTTCCACGAAAAGGCAGACCTAGTCTCTGACCAGGCCCTTAGGCCGGGCTGGACAGCACCCGTGTCTGGCTTCCAAAGGAACTTCCGCTTGGCCATCAGTCGCTCATCTTGAGTGACCCGAACGGAAGACGTTGCCAAATGCCCTGGGGTCATGCCTTTCTGCTGCCGACCCAGAGGGTTACGAAAGGCGCTTCCTGGGCTCGAGAAGGGATAGGGAAGGGCGGGAGCTCCACTCCTTTAGAGGCCCGGGAGCGATGCTCTCCGCGCCAAAGAGTGGGTCACCGCGGGAGGCGCCGGGCAAAGCAGCCTCGGAAGCCCGGTGCTTCCTTGGAAAGCAAGAGAGGCGGCGAGCCGGAGTGGAGCAGCCCACCACCCGCCTGCCGCCAGGAAGCGGAAAAAGTTCCTCCCAGATCAGCGCGGGCCTGTCGGCGTCTGTCCAAGGTGCTGAAAGGTCTCCGCGGGCGGCAGGCGGGCTAGTTGCCGTGAGCCCTGCGCCTCCTGGCCGCCCGCTCTGCCCTTCCAGCCTCCTGCCCTGTCCTCTTCCCCGCCTCACCCGAGCCTCTTCCTCGTCCCTCCTCTCCTTCTGCCCCGGGCCCTCCACTCTCGGGCGGCAGCAACTCCGCGGACGCCCGGGCCCCGCGCCCCCACCTCGCTCCTGGGTCCGCTGAGCGTCTTCCCCCAGCAGCTACCCCCAGGGCGCCTCTGCCGCTGGTCTGTTGCCGCCGCCCCCCTCTTACCTTCTTCTTTCGATCACGGGAGCGGTTCCTCCGCTTCCTGTTGGATTCCTCCTTCTCCTTCTGCTCCTGGAGGGCCTGCGCCTCGATGTCTTTGATTTTCTTCAGCTGTTTGGCCGCTTGAGCCATGGTGGGTCACGGTGCTCCGGTCCCCGCCTCCCGGACCCCTAACACTTGGCAATCCAGGTGGCGACACCCGCCCGAGAAGGAAAAAACGAGTCTCTGCTCCGCGGAGTGGGGAGCTTCTTTCCCTGCCGCGGGAAGGATGCGGCCGGGTCGGCGGGGGAGGCGGCTGCAAGCCCCGCGGAGGGCTAGGCGCGCCGCGGCTGCCCTGCGGCCCCCGGATGGCGCCTCCCGCCGCGGCCGTAGCTCACTCGCCGGCGCCGGGGACCGGCTCTGGGCTCGGCCCCGCCACCTCCCTCCCTCCGCCCCTCCCTCCTTCTCCTGCGGCGGCGGCGGCGGCGGCGCGGGAGGCGGGGGTGGGGAGGCAGCTTGTACTGCGGCGAGCGGCGAGCGGGCCGGGAAGGAGGCGGACTCCAGCAGTTAACGCAGGAGGGCGCGGGTGCAGCTCGCGACCCGGGAGCCAGGCCGGTCCGACCAGGCTCGGAGCGCTCGGCGCCCGCGCTGGTGCATTGCGAGCGCACGGCGGTGGACTGGCGGGCCAGCCGGGCTTCCACCACTGCAGTGCTGCCGCTGCCGCCAGATACACGGGCCCCGCGCCGTCGGGTCCCGGGTGACAAAACCGGCGGCTCTACCCGGAGCCGCTGGGGCGCCGCAGAGGATCCTGCGGCGGGTGGCCTCGCCGCGCCGGGTGGCGAGGGGAGGCTGCGGCGGGCGGCGGGCCCCACGCCGAGGCGACCCTGCGGACCGGCACGCCTGGAGGCGGCGGCGGAAGCGACGGCGGAAACGACAGCATCGCGGGGCGCTGAGGCCCGGCCCGCGTGGCCGGGGTGGGGGCGGGGGCGACCCCGGGCGGCGGCCGCTGCCCTGCAGCCACGCGCCAAGGCCGAGCCTCGGTTGCCTTCCCGCTAAGGCAGCCCGCGGAGGGGCGCGCGCTGTGCCAGGGCTCCCCGGGGAAGAGCCGGTTTCCCCTGTCGCTCTCTTAGAGCTTGATTTGCCCCTTTTAGACCATGTGGGCCTTTCATTTGCATATTTACCAATTATAGATAGAAAACGTGTCCAAGATGAAGTAAGCAGTTTCCTTTCGATTCTCTTTGAAGGGAGTGGAACTGGGTCTCTGCACCCGGGACCTCCCACCCGCCATTCCCAACATTCACACACACCCTCAATCGGCAACGCCGTCTGTACCCGTGTTCAGCTGTAAAGAACCTCACACCTGGTTGTGTGGGTCACGCAGCCACAAATCCAGGCTGCGGGAGGGGTAGGTGCCCTTAAGGTTACCTAAGCACCCCCTCCCGTGACAGGCGGGGACACTGAGGCCCCAACTTGGGGACCACAGCCCCTCCAGCCTGGTGCCACTTCCAGCCCACTCTTTCCCCATATGGTGGGATGGAGCTCTTCATCTACATGGGGCGAAAGAGGGATTTGTGGGAAACAGTTATCCAAGAATTCGGGAAAAGTTAAATAGTCTGCTTCCTTTGGCCCTCCTTAGCTAAGGGCTTGATGCATACATTTAACCAGCCACAGACTAGAGCCTAGAAGGTATCTCCACTATGCTATGAGGAAATGACTCTCAAAGGGCTCTGATTTGGGCACCCCATTTCCATGCAGCACACACTTGAGGAGTGGCTGAATCACCCACATGCTCTCCAGCCTCCATGCTTCCCCTTACTAGAACCTTCCCTCTGCCTCTCTCCCCACTACCCCTGCATCTCCCTATCCCTTCCAACGCTCTCCACCCAGATACTTGCCATTAATTATGGTGCTGGCTGAAACCGAGCTTTGAACCGTTCTTTCCCAGGGCCATCTTGGACCCCTCTCCTCTTCCCGTCTAGATCAGCGTTGTCAAACTGAAACATAATGGGAGCTACAAATGCAAATCCTGGATGTTATTTAAATTTTCCAGTAGGCACATTTTAAAAAGTTAAAAGAAACTGATATAGTTAATGTTAATAATATATTTTGATTTAATTCAATGTATCCAAAATATGATCATTTCAACATGCAACTGATATAAAATTATTAATGAAATAGTTCACATTCTTTTATACCAAGGCTTCAAATTTTAGTGTGTATTTTATACTTAGAGCACATCTAAATTCAGAGAAGGCACATTTTCGTTGCTCAAGAGCCACATGTGACTCGTGGTTACTGTATTGGACAGCACCATTGCCAGCTGACCATGACCTTGGCTGCAATCAGCCTGCCAAGGAGGCACACATTTTATCTCAGCGCAGAACTGTCCTCTGAGCATCAAGCTATGTACCTGTGGTCCTCAGCCTCCTACCCCTCACGCCTGCATCCCTTCTAGCCACCCACCAATCTATCCCCACACTGCAGTCACACAAGTCTTTTCAAAACACAGATCTGATCATTGTCACTTCTCAGCTTACCATTTTTCTTTTTGCTCCTGGGATGAAGACCAAACTCGTTTATAGGGCCCTGAATGATCAGGCTCTTCTTACCTACTGGTCTCACCCCAGGTGTGCCCTGGTCCCAGTGTTCCTGCCTCAGTGGCCTTTGAACATGCCAGTGCTGTCCTTCCACAAGGCCACTGTCCTCTCTGCCCCCTATCCAGACTGCTCTGTCTCCACTCCAACCACCCCACCCTCAGTCTGGCTCATTCCAACTCACTCATCAGACATCAAGGTCGTCTTCACTTCCTCACGGAGGTTCCTCTGGAGCCTGGAACCAACTCTCCCTTTTTACTATAACTCCATCTGTGCCTCCTGTATGGCACCTGCTGTGCATGCAATCTTACGTTAGTGTGATTGTGTTGATTGATGCGTGCCTCTCCCACTAGACTTAAACTCCATAAGCGAAGGGATGGTGTCTGATTTTGCTCACCCTGTCTTCAGTACCTTGCATGGCTCCTGGCATACAGGAGCTCAATAAACATGTGTTGAAGATACCAACCGGTCTCCTGTGTTCCGGCTTAAGGAATAACAATAAAACTAGCTGACACTTAGCATTTCCATGGCCCCAACCATTACCATTTTATAGATTAGGGGAATAGGGTTCAAGTGGGTTCAGGAACTTGCTCCAGGTCACACAGCTCGTCAATTGTGGAGCCAGAATTTGAACCCTAGCAGTCTGGCTCCAGAGTACATACTCTAAACCATCATGCTGCACTAAATAAGTCAATTTCCCTATCTATGAACAAGGATACTGATTTAAATTTAAAAAATCCAGGAGGACCAGGGAGAGAGTGAATGGGGAATGAATGATTCAGTAAAACATAAAGTGCTGTACCGAGCTTCAATTTCTTGATGCAAGGAGTGAAGAAAATGGAGAAGTTGGTGTCTAAGGCCCCTTTCAGCTCCAGAATCCTGACTTCTCTTATATATCTAAATCCTTATAGGAACCTTTTTAAGATCCAAAGAAAAACTCATAGGCACAAAGGGGAAACATTATCATTAATGAACAGTGGGTGATGGGTACAAAGGTCCTGCCTTGGTTCCCCCCAAATTACACCTAATGGTGGCAGCTTTGGCCTTGGATTTCCCAAAACTCAATAGAGGACAAGATGAAAGTTCTGTTCACGTCCAGGGTTCACTTGTAAGGTAGTTCTTTTGGATCCTATTGCATATTAAGAAGATTGCAAGCGGAGAAAGAGGAAACAGAATTGTGCTGTCTGAAGGCATTTGCTCCAACAGACTGACCTGGATACTGGCAGGGATGCTGAGGGGACAACGGCCACTCTAGCTGAGTTCCTATGTCAGATGATGAGAGGGGAGAAAACAGACACCAGCCGTCTCAGCGGCTGGAGGGACTTCCTCCCTCCCCATCAGAGGATGGACAATGTTGGGTATCTATAGGGTTCAGAAGCTAATCCTTCTAGACACTCCATGTCAGCAGCCAATAATCACCACTTACAGTATTGACAGTTTGCTATGCCCTAGGCACTACTAATTGTTTACATAACATTTATTTCTCACAACAAAAGCCTTGTTTTCACATGAGGAAGCTGAGTGTGTTTACCTGACTTCCCTGAGGTTACACATCTAATGGGATGGAGTCTGAATTCAGATCCAAGCTGCCTAACTCCAAGCCTGACACAAAGGAAACCATCAGATGACTCGTTTTGGCACTGACTCAGCAGGCTCTCCTGTGGTGCAGAAGTAATAGGAATTACTTGAGTTAAACACATACAATAATATCCCCAGGCAGGCAACCAAAAGGTCAACCTAGTCCTCTGAAGTTGTAAAAACAAAATTCATAGCACTCTGCACAGCATCAGGTTTGAAGAGACGGCCCCTCTGCAGTCAGCAGGGGCCACATCTGCTGCTGCCACAACCACTTGACCAGGTGGAGGTCTTAGGGCTCTTCTTGTGTGTTTTTCTTGTATCCCAGAGTCCCGTGTGCACCCATGGTGAGGACAGGCTGTTCACTCAGACATACAGGAAAAGGGCCCTGAAATGCAAGTGGAAACCCCAGCCCAGCAAAGTCTCTAGAAGCCCCTCTTCTTTCTCTTTCCCCATGGAGCGATTATTACTCAAGTAAATTCTGTATGTCAGTGGGGGGCCCTTTTAGTTAGCTGTTAAGTAAAGGGAAAGGGATCCATTTTTATATTTTTGCTTCCTTCCCTAAAATTTCCAACCGATTCCCCCAACCCCATTCTGTTATTATGGGTTTATGCAACTTGACCGATTTGTGTTCTTAAAAGAAACAGTATTAATAATTAATAAAGCTTCCGAAGGTAAAAGCTGCCTCCTGCACTAAATAATATAAATAGCTAAAATACATCGAGTGTACCAGACATTCTCCTGAGCATATTTAACCCTCATAACAAGTCCATGAGGCAGGTGCCGTTATCATCAGCACCATTTTACAGGTGGGGAAACTGAAGCACAGAGAGAATGAATAACTTGTTCCAGATCAATGGCTAGTAAGTCATGGGACCTAGGATTTGAACCAAAAAGTCAATCTTTAGGGTCTGTACTTTTACTGCAATGCTGTGCCCTTGATCCCTTTCAGGAAAGAAGGAGCCAATAAATGTCCAGCAGCACCTGAGTCCTCTGAGGCCAGAGGCTGTCCCACTCCCCTGTGGGTCCCAACCATCCAGCCCAGTGTCGCACCTGCAGGTCCAGTTCAAGTTTGAGCCAGGAAGGATCATCCATGAGGCATGAATGTTGTAGGTGGAACAGGGAAGCAAATGGAAAATCAGAGAATCTGAGGATCTGAAGGAATTGCCTTTCCATTTCCCAACCAATGGGAGGATTGGATTCCTTCCTCTGCTCACTCTCACATTCCCAGGACGTATCATGCCCTGGACAGCCTACCCAATGGGCCAGTTCTCTGCTCCACATGGATTCCAAACCCTCTCCCTAGAGTGTGCTCACATCAGCCCCTGCTCTGCCCTCGGGCAACACACAGAAGATATTCAAACCCTTTCCCTGTGTGATAGCCCTTCAAATATTTGAGAAGAGCTTTCACTTCTCCCTTATATTTGTCCAAAATAATTTCAGGAGTTCATAGCAAAGGTGAAAATGAGCTCGGGAATTGTTCATCTCCTGTCCAAGGTTTAAAAATGAAGGCAACATATCATTTTAATCATTGCGTTTTCCAGGGTGGAATTTGAAGAGGTAAAGAGCATATAAGCCAAGGTGTTCAGAGAAAACAGAAAAATTGAAGACGTTTTACATTTGGATGCTTGGGAAATACTGGGATAAAATTCATTTATTCACTCAACCTGAATTAGGCCCTCGGGGTCCATAGGTAACCCCTTCTGCTACTCTCCTATCTGCTCTCAGAAATCTCAAGCCCTACCCCCTCCTCTCTCCTTTGTCATTCTCAATAGACGCCATTGTCCTAAACTTCATAGAAGAAATGGAAGCCACCACTTGACCATTGACTGTCCCCAGCTTCCTGTCATCCTCACCATTCACACTTATTTACACTCTCTCCCTTGACAACACTTTTCTTTTGGTTTAGCCTCTGGATCTCATCCCCTCTCACCTCCTCAGAAAATGCTGCCATCAGGGATCCCTTCCTCCCCCATCTCCGCTACATGCCTCTCCACAGCTCCCTCCACTCAGCCTGTAGGCTTTCTACCCACCATAACTATCTCACTTTCCTCCACAGCCAAGCAGCCAGAAAGAGCGGTCAACGCTTGCTCACCCCCCTCACTCCTCACCCTGAATTCTGTCCCCACATCGCAGAACCTCCTCACATGTGCATCATTAATTTAACTCCCTAGTGCATTTGACCTGGTTGCACACTGTTTTAGTTTCTGAGACTGCATTCTCTCCTTGTTCTCTTCCTATCTCCTGAATGCTCTTTAAAGGGCTCGTTAATAAAAACTTCTGCCCTCGCCCTATTTCAGCTTATTGCTTCTCCTTCAATAATCTCAACATTGGTTTCAACCAGCACCCACACGCCAGTGACACTGAATCTGTAACTCCAGCTTTAACCTGTCTCCTAAGACTGAGGCTAGTCGTGAGCCCCAGGGCTGCCAAGACAGCACCGTAAGTCACGGCCTCATCCCTCTCCTGGCATCTCAGTTCCCACTTTAATGGCACAGCATTCACCCACTCTCCAAAGCTGGAAACCTGGGGTCCCATGAAACTCCCCACTGCCTCTCCTTTACACCCCTAATCCCACTGCCCATTAGATTCCATTCTTTCTTCCTAACTAATTCTCAAATTTGAATGTGCATTCAAATCACCTAGGGATCTTATTAAAACGCAGGTGCTGATTCAGTAGGTATGGGTGGATTGCAACAATGGCCCCTACTCTCGTCCCTACAGCCTGTGTGACACCACCCAGATCAGATAAAGACCGGTTGCAGCACCAGACTGTGCTCCGTTTTGCCCCCTCCCACCAGTGCTCCTCCCCACAGCGAAGCACGCTTCTGAGCTAGATCACCTCAGAATTAACTTTGCCTACGCTTGCACTTCATGTAGATGGAATCATACAATGTATATCCTTTCTTTCTTTTTTCTTTTTTTGCTAATGCATTTCATCCACATTAAGGCCCCAGTCCATTGAGAGGGGACCCGGCTCCTCACACCTACACTACCTCTAGGTAGAGCTACTAAAATCTAACTTCTGCCCACACTGAAATTACAGAAGCCCATACCACCAATCTAATATTATCAAACATCTTCCTGAAGGCAGGCATGACTCAACGCTGACCCCCAAGAGTCTCAGCATGGAGGAAGTGAGGTAAGAAGGACAAAGGCTTCCCTCTCTCTTAGGTGGGGGTTGGGAAGAAGGGAGGAATGTTCTCAGTATAAAATCACGCAGGGGCATGATTTGTTTCACATTGCTTTTGGAAGAAGTGCTGACTACTGTACAAAGATCGGCCCAAGAGGAAACACCAGGAGAAATATTTCACATAAATTTACCAACATTTGTATGTACCTACATTTGTAAGTATTAGTTTTCTGTCATAAAACCAAATAAAATGAAATCATTTTTTATTTCAAATCCAATGAATTATAAAGTAAAAATAGGAAATGCTTCCTTGTTAAAAGTTATTTTTCCATGCTGAATTTTAAACATTCATTGTCATAGATACTGGTGTATGTTTTATGGTCACACTGTAGATGAATAAAATAAATTTCAGTAAATTTCTGGTGGTTAGTTTTTCTTTTTCTACGTTAGGCCTTACTTGCTCATTTCCATCTTCCCCTGATCTGTATAGGCTATTAAAAAACAAAATTCAACTGAGTAAATTTAAAGACCTAATTGGCTTTATTGAATGATTCATGAATTGGGCAGGATCCCATTGAGTAAACAGAAAAGTGCTCCTGATATGTACCCTTTCACACAGGTCTTCTTTCCCTCAACGTTATGTCTATCAGATGTATCTATGGTGTTGCACATGTCAGCAGTTTGTTCTTTTCTAACTCAGAAGTTACTGTCTCAATGAGGCCTTTGTATCTCTGTGTAGTATTCCACGGCATGAATATATGATAATTTCTCCATTCTCCTGTTGATGGACAGAGGTTGTTTCCAGTTTGAGGCTACTATGAATAAAGCTGCTCCAGACATAGCGTTCCTGTGCATTGCTTTTGGTAGAGGGAGGCTTGTAACATGCCCAAAGCTGAGTTCCTGACACTTCCTCATACTCTGCTCTGCCATGGTCTTGCCCATCCTGGGTAATGTTAATTCCACTCCTCCAGGCATTCAGGACGAAAGCATTAGTGTTCTCTTGATTCTTCTCTTTCTATCGCATCCACATGCGATTGATCAGCCAATCCTACTGGCCCTGCCTTCAAAATAGATGCAGAATCCAACCACATTTACCACCCCCTCTGCCACACCTTGTCCGAGACTCTCTCCTCTCTCATCTGAAGTACTAACTAACCCCCTAACTGGTTCCCCTGATTTCGCCCTTGTCTTCCTGATATGTATCCTCAAGTCAGCAGCCAGAATGTTTCTGTTAAAATACAGGTCAGACAATGTCACACATCTCTGTTCAAAGCCCTCCAACAGTTCCCATCTCAAAGTAAAAGCCCGAGCTGCCCGCCCCCACACACCCGGTCGCCACTCTGACGGCTCTCACTGCTCGGCTCCAGCCACGTGGGGCATATCCCTGTCTTAGGGCCTTTCTCCCTGCTGACCTCACCCCCTTGACCCATCTGCTTGGCTCCTTCCCTCACTTTCTTCTGATCTCTACTCCAAAGTTACCTTCTCAGTGGGGTCTTTGTGTTAGTGTGTTAGGGTTGCCATACACACACTGGGTGCTTAGACAACAGAAATGTATTGTCTTACAATTCCAGAGGCTGGAAGTCCGAGATCAAGGTGTTGGAAGGGTTGGTTTCTTCTGAGGCCTCTTTCCTGGGCTTTGTGGATAGTCGTCTTCACCCTGTGTCCTCCCACCACCTTCCCTCTGCCTGAGTCCGAATCTCCCTGTAAGGGCACCATGTTAGATTAGGGCCCACCCTAATTATTTCACTTTAACTTAATTATCTCTTTAAAGACCCAATCTCCAGTTACAGTAGTATTCTGAGATACTGGGAGGTAGGACTTCAAGATATGAATTATGGGGGTGACACAGTTCAGCCCCTAACAGTCTTCCTTAAACCCTCTATCAAAAATCTTCTCCCCCTCCACGCCACAGTCTCGTTTCTCCCTTTCCTGCTACACGTCGCTCCTTAGCACTTACTTATCACTATCTGTCACACTATGTTTTAATTATGTGCTGTATTTCTCCTCTGTCTCCCCTACTAGAATGTAAGCCCCGTGAGAGCAGGGATTTTTGTCTGCTTTGTTCTCTGCCTCATCCCCAGTGCCACTAACAGAGCCTGGAACAGAGCAGGCATTATGCTGATATAATTTACATACATAATTAATATATATTTAATTAATTAATGAAAGCCACAACTGTTTTTGCAAGGCCTCCAGAGCGTCCTGGTGCTCATATTTCTTTCTTTGATTATTTTTCTGAAAGATTTCTTAATGAGCTTTGAAAATGGACTTAACATTTAAAACATTTGCCATCATTATTAATGGCATGCTTTTGCTCATTTATTAGCAGACTGTTTTCTCTCTGGTACCTTTTCCCCCAATCCAACTGTAAAAAGCCTTTTCATTTCTTAACCTCTTTTTTGGCACCAGAAGGCATGTGATTTTTTTCCCTCCTGCCCTTCTGTTTGGTATTTAAAAACATACCCCAAGAGGCATAAGTGCAGCTTTCTTCCTCCAGTGAGTTTTCTATAATTGTGGGCTTTGCTTTAAGAAGGCTCAATGTATAAAAAGTTTAAAATGCCAAAAACATCAACTAAAGGGAATGGGGTAAAAAAGAAGGGTGATTGCTTTACTAAAAGAACCTTTTTTAAAAAAGTATTTTCTTTTTAAGGATTTACTGTGCATTTCCTTAGTAATGGTTTTCTTCTAGTGCTTTTAAAATGTGGATTGACTTACATGTTTTCATTCATATAATACTAGTTAGAGCGCTTGCATGCATCAAGTTAGATAGAGGTGACCTGGTATTTCTTTGGTAAAAAGTCTTTTCTTCCCTTTTTAATTTTTCCTCCTCAAATTTCTAAATGGCTGCTCTGGGATCGATCCCATTTTGGAATCAAGGGCTTGTGTGAGGGCAGGGCAGCAGGGCGGTGATTCAGGGGAAAGTGGAGGAGTCAGGGGCAGGAGGCCTGTCCACACACACCTCTGTTCCCCAACACTCGGGGGCCCTCACGGCTTCTGTTGATTTCCCTTGAGACCAAGGAGCAACGCATATCACAGAATGGGCCTTAAGAGATTCCACAGACAGTTCCCCTTGTTCCTCAGGACTTTTTTTCTTTTTTGTTTTGTTTGTTTGTTTGTTTGTTTGTGTTTCTTTTGTTCCTTCCTCAGGATTTTGAAGTCATAAGTGAGGGCTGTGTCCAGAACCCCAGGCTGGCCGATGCAATCACAGGATGTCAGAGCCAAAAGGCACTTGCAAAATCCTCTGACCCACCATTGCAGAGGAGGAAACTGAGGTGCAGGGAGGGGTGTGAGTTGCCTGAGACCATGCTGGGATGACTGGAGAGGCCAGAGAGACGGTCGGGTTTTCCAGAGACATCCTGAGATGGCAGTTCCAGGGAACATGGAGCTCAAGGCAGGAGACAGAACTCTGTAGGGCAGCCAAGGGGGGGGGGGGTCAGTTTGAGGGAACTTTTAGCTCATGTGAGGTGCATCCCCCCCAAGTGGAGTCACAGCCCAGGGACCCGCCTTAAACAGAGAGCAACGCAGGGTGTGAGAGAGGCCTGGCTGAAGGAGCCCTCAGCCAAGAGCACCCCGTTCTACAGGTGGCTGGGAGATGGCCCTGGCACAGGGAGGGCGCAGGGGAAAGAACTGTGGTGAAGGATGAGTGAGCAGAGGGAGGCAGCCACCCCCAGGCAGTCCGGAGGAGTCCAGAGCAGGGGAGGACAGTGTGGTCTCTTCTTAGCAGTGACCACCCAGGGGTCGGCTCTGTGACTTGGACAAATGACTCACTGAGGCTCAGCAAGTGTGGGCACCATTCATCTGTCTCTCTTGTTCCGTCACTGCTGTATCTTCAGCCTCGTCCAGTGTTTGACGAAGTAAAACACAGTGTTTGTTGACTGACTGACTGACTGAGACATATTTCCATATACACAATCACAGGCAGCCTGGAAATGACAATCCAGATGTGTGACCACAGGCCAGCCGCTTGGCCTCCCCGGGCCCCAGTTTCCTCATCGCTAAAGTCAAGTGCTCTGTCAGGTCCCTTCCACTGCAAATGTTCTCAGATTCTATGAAGTTCTCCAAATTAAAAGTACATTTCTCATCTACCAAGACCAAACATAATTTCCCAGTACTCTAAATGTAGACATCTACAGAAATATATCAACATGAAGAGTTTAAAATGCATCTAAATATAAGTTGTGCAGTATTCCATTTAACCTTTAATTGTAGGTTTGGTTTTGTTTCTAATCAAGCAAAAGGTGAAAGACCCTCTGGGGGAACAGGAGCCCAAGCGAGAAAAGAAGTCAAGGCCAGTGAAGGTGGTGAGGGTGAGGGAGCGAGCCATCTCCTTGGAGGCATTTCAGAAGAAAAGACGCAGGAAGCCAAATAGGGCGGAAGAGAGAGAAAATGAACAAGAAGAAAAACCTAAGTGGAATGAAAGCAAATGTGAAGGGCGGGGAGACTTGGGACCCGAGAATTTAAAAGATTTTCACAGGCAGAAAAGTCACATCATTCCTTCAAGTGCTTACTGAGCATGGCTACTGCCCGGCCCCTGCGGAGAAAATGTCACATGGCATCTCGCATCTGTGCTCCAGGTAGCAGCTGAGCAGCAAATAACCTAGAGGTCACAAGAAAAAGTGAAAAAAGGATTTGAGTTAGCCTACAGGCATAATGGAAACATTCCCATACTATGGAAAACAATGCAGCTTTTAAGGAAAACAAGGCAATTCCATGTACACGTGGGATGTCTCCAAGATGGAGTAATTGATAAAAATAAGAACAGTATAGGCTTTCAATAGGGAGATAAAACAAGAAAGCAGAGAGCTATATGAGAAAGCCACACACATATTCGCAGGCAGACGTACCTATCTATGCCTAGATGTACATAGAAAATGGAAAGATATAAGGAGAATTCTTAACTAGTCTGCCCTTGGTGCAGGGAACAGAGGATTGGGGAAGAGAGAGGAATTTAACTTTTCATTGCATACATCCCCTTCTATGCAGTTTTATTTCTTTAACTGTGGATATCTTCTTACTTTACTTACTATCAGTTACTAGTCAATTGCTGTCAAAAACATAATTTTTAGGTTCTTCTTTGGTTGCTCTGGGTTTTTCCTGCATCTCTCTGTTACCTACTTGCAGGACCTTGATGAAGGACTCGTGTTTGTGTCAGTGTAAACGTGGTGAAGATAGTTCTGTTTCTTCTGTGGTGTCCCATATTTATCCTTTGCGTGAGCACTGTCAGCATATGGTAAGCTCTTCTCCATCGGTCATTTGACCCTGCTCTGCCATGTGGTAGGTCTACCTTCCTGCTGGCACAGGGCCCCTGACACACACCCACGCCTGTAATCAGGGTTAGCGCTCAGAAAATTTACAAAGAAGACATTGGTCCCCAGCTCTCCCTTGTTGGGTCTTTCCCTTCTCTTCTTTTTTTTAAAAAAATTGTAGTAACATATACATAAGATAAATTTTACCATCTTAAGCATTTTTAAGTGTATAGTGGCATTAAGCATAGCCACATTGTTGTGACACCATCACCACCACCCATCTCCAGAACTTTTTCATCTGCCCAAACTGAAACTCTGTCCTCATTAAATATGAACTCCCCATTCTCCCCTCCTCCCAGCCCGGTCACCATCATTCTACTTTCTATCTCTATAAATTTGATGCCTCTAGGTACCTCATACAAGTAGTATCATATAGTTTTTGTCTTTTTGTGTCTGGCTTATTTCATTTAGCATATTGTCCTCAAGTTTCACCCATATTGTAGCACGTCATCATTTCCTTCCTTCGAAAAGCTGACTAATATTCCATTGGGTGTATATAACACGGCTTGTTTATCCATTTACCCATCAATGGGTATGTAGGTTGCTTCCACTTTGGGGCTCTTGTGGCAAATACAGCTAAGAGCATGGGTTTTATCTTTCAATCAGATTTAATGAGGTATAATTTACATACAATAACATTCACCCACTTTATGTGTGCGCTTTGATTACTGTTGACCAGATGTAGAATACTTCCATCCCCTCACATTCTTTGTGCCCCTTTGCAGCCAGTCCCTCACCCCACCCCTAGGCAACCAATCCCTGATCTGCTTTTTGCCACTAGAGATTAGTTTTGCCTTTTCTAGAATTTTATACAAATGGGATGATACAGGTAAGTACTCTTTTAAGTTTGGCTTCTTTAGCTCAGTGTAGTGTGTTTGAGATTCCTCTACGTTGTCATATATCAGTAGTGTTTCCTTTATTGCAGAGTAAGTATCCCATTGTATGGACATAGCACATTTGTTCTCCCATTCCACAGCTGATGAACAGTGTTTCTTCAGTGTTGTACATTTGTGAATATTTGTGTATAACTCTTTGGGTGGACATATGCTTCCATTTCTCTTGGGTAAACACCTAGGAGTGGACTTGCAGGGAAATGTGTGGTAAGTCTATGTGGTTATGAATCAGAGCACAGAGTCCAGAGAGAGACCTATGCATATATGGATACTTGATATAGAGCAGTGGTGGAACAACAAGCGGTGTTAGAACTGTATAGCCATATGTGAAGAAAAGGAAACTGGTCCCCTTACCTCGTGCTATGAACAAAAATCAATTCCATATATATTAAAGCATTAACTATGTAAGCAAAACAACGAAGCTGTTAGAAATTACAGAGAATATTATTATAATCTCAGGGTAGGAAAAGACTTTTTAATCTGGACAGAAAAAGCACTACCCACAAAGGAAGACATTATTGAACTGGATCACTTTAAGAACTCTGTTCATCAAAAGACACCATTAAGAAAGTGAAAGGGCAAGTTATAGAATGGGAGACGATATGTGTGATACATATAAAATGACAGAAGACTCATCCAAAATGCATAAAGCACTCCTGCAAATCAATAAGACAAAGACAACTTAATAGTAGTACAGGCAAAAGACTTGAACAGACACTTCAAAAAAGAGGAATTTCAAATAGCCAACAAACATGAAAACGTGCTCAACCTCATTAGTAATCAGGAAAATGCAAAACATAACCACAAAGAGACTCCACTACACATCCACTGGACTCACAAAAATTGAAATAACTGAAAACTTCAAATATTGAAGAGAATGTATAATAACAGAAATTACCATACACTGCTGATAGGAGTAAAAAAAATGGTGATGGTTACATTTGAAACTTTGGCATTATCTAGTATAGCTGAAGTTACACCTACCCTATCAGCCAGCAATTCCTTCTAGGAATATACTAGTCATATAATAGGATATCAGGGATCTTATGCAGTGAAAATTAATGAACTATAGCAATAGGCAGTACCATGAATGAATCTCACAATCACGTTGGAGGAGGCCAGGTGCAAAATGCACGATTCCATTTCCATAACGATCGAGATCAGGCAAAATGATACTATGCTGTTTAACATGCATACAAGGGAGTAACTTCTTTTTTTTTAATTAAAGGAAGCATTTACTACCCAATTGGTGATTAGCCTCAGTTGGGAGAGAAGACTGTGATTAGAAAGGGGCCCTGAGTCAGGGTAGAGGATTTCTAGGCTGCTGTTCCACTTTTTGAACTACTTTATTTTTACAGAAGTATTCACTTTATACAGATCATTAAATTGTCTGTATTTTCTGTGATCTCTGTATACTCAATTTTCACAATAAAAATATGCATAAGAAAGATGTTGGGGAACAAAGTCCCTCTTCTTCTCTGGGCATATCTTCTTCATATCTCCGCACGATGCTTGAACCTGCAGAGGAAGGCAGCTTGGGCAGGAGCCATCGGGACACAAAGTCGATACACCAAGGAGGGTGGAGTAGATTGACGACAGACATTCCCTGGGAGGCCCAACAAAATGACTCAACAAAGAGGCTGTAGTGGCTGGTTTGGGTCTGTTTTGCTTTGTTTTCCTTTGTAATTTTAATGGAATTATTGCTTGGCTCTCTAAAGTTGTTCTTGCAACATTTCATATTATTCAGTTTTCCGATTACAACCTTCAATTAAGAACCCTTTGGGGATATCAAATTAGGAGTTCTAGTCAATTCTAGTTATTTTCCTTAAACAGGAGATAGACAAACTTTTAAAGAATCCTGTAATTAGGGGCAGCCGCTTAGCTCACTTGGTTAGAGTGTGGTGCTCTTAACAATAAGGTTGTCAGTTCGATCCCCACATGGGTCAGTGAGCTGCGCCCTCCACGACTACCGTGTTTCCCCGAAAATAAGACCTAGCCAGACCATCAGCTCTAATGCATCTTTTGGAGCAAAAATTAATATAAGACCCAGTTGTATTTTACCATAAGACCGGGTCTTATATAATTTATATTACAACTATGTATTATAGAAAATTATAATTATGTGTTATAGAAAATTATATTAAAATTATATTATAATTTTCTATAAAACCGGGTCTTATATTAATTTTTGCTCCAAAAGACACATTAGAGGTGATGGTCCGACTAGGTCTTATTTTGGGGGAAACACGGTAGATTGACTACTTGAGTTGGAGCTGATGGGTGCTGGAAAAACACTTAAAATAAATAAAAGTTAAAAAAAAAGAATCCTGTAATTATTCTATTTCGCAAGAGGACCTTGCCTTTTGTAAAGCCTTCACTACTGTCTCCTAGTCAATATATAACTGTTTGCATTTTCTTTGGAAAACTATGATCAATTTCAATCATTTTGACATAACTGACTGTAACTGCTTTTCTTAACCTTCTTTTAAAAAGAAAATTAAATCAGTCAATTTTAAAAAATGTAATACATCAATTAAACAATTAGACCTTGTTTGTACATGGGGCAGAGCCTCAGTCCTAGTAAAGAAGTTTTATATATGAATGTTTTTCTTTACTTCGTTTACAAGAGACTTTAAGCTTAGGATACCAAGTACAGTGTTTGGTATCCTAAACTAGAAGATTCTGGGACCCAAAAAGCTCTTTAAGGTCTTAAATAACGCAAGAGGTGATCTGAATGGCTTGTGTGTCCCGACATGAACCGGATGTCAGTTTTTCAGTGCATATTCATAGAAATTCCAACGAGCTATACCAGCACTATCGTTTCATATACATTAAACAATTAGCTTCTCTCTCAGGTCATCTGCTCATCTTAGCTTGCTCATTTTGTGCACGTATAAACTAAAAATGGTTAGCTAAAAATGAACATATCATCCCAGAGAACGTTTAATATTTTTTTGAATGTTAAATGTGGCTTTCGGAAATATCTATTTAGTAGTTAAATGTTAGAATATTTTTTTTCCTGCTAATAAGAATGCATATCTCACTAATGTATATCTCAAAAAGTTTATTCACAATAGTCACAGGAAACAATCCTCTATGACTCTGTCTAGTGCTTTAAAAGATCTCAAAAAAACCAAAGCCCATCATACTCTAGGGCTTTCCTTATTTCAGACAAAAATTACAACCACCACCTTTTTGAGCTTTTAAGTAATCTGTATACCAATATTCAGGCTCCTTATTGATATCTCAAGGAATCTCAAGCCCAATTTGTAGCTGTCACTCTGGGAAGAAAATCCACGGGTCTGTGCTGCATTATGTAACCACACCAACGTATATGAAAAACCCATCCTGCCCCTTAACAGGGATTTATTAAGGAATGAGTTGGGTTTTGATCTGGGGATTGTCGGCTTTTAATCCCATGGCCATGCTCAAGAATTCCAGACATTGGTCAACATAAAAAAATGTTATTCTACATGGTGTTCTGTGTTCATTTACAGAAAACGTGTCACTTGAATTTTTAGATTACTTGAAAGCCGTCACACCAAGGATATGGAGCTCTGCCCCCAACCCCTCTTCTCATAACAACCCTGCTTACTCTGTCTGCCAACAAGGACAGTTATTTTTTGTTTCTCTTTTCACTATGTCTTTCCATTATCATCACTGTACATTATGAAAAGACAAGAAGTACAAAAAACACCACACACTGCCCAGACTGTTAATACGGAGAACCTGAAACAGTAATTCTCACCTAAAGAGCTAGAATCGTCCACCTGACAGACTCGGCAGTCAGTGAACACACACACACTTGTCATCATGCTACAAAGAAAGCTGGGCACCCCAAGATACTGAGAGGCCTTATAGGAAGGTGACTTCTGGAACCCTGGTTACTGAATGCATGGCAAGTCTAAACTGGTAATCCGAGGCCCTCAGTAGCATACACATTAATCAAGGGCACTACCACCTCCCTCCCTCACCTACTTTCCGATGCAGAATGAAAAGGTCAGAGGGTGGACAATAAACAAATGAGAGCACCTCCTCTGTTCATATCACTTGTGAGTTGGCTATAAATGAAATTACATTATTCAAATTCTATTTTAAATGTAATATAGAGTGGGAGGTGTTAATACGCAAAAAAAAATCTATAATGCATTCTTTGGTCACATGATCTCCTTTGTAGAAAAATCAGAATTCCTGTATGTTGAATTCACTTAAAGCAGGTAGTTGGTAGCAGGAAAGGCAAGAAGTATGTTTTTGAGAAAATCCACTAATAAGTACAGGGTACTGCAACAGTCTTGGGTCCAAACCATGGTTACTTCAGCAAGCAAAGAAATCAGGGAAACAAACCATTTCTTTTCTGGAGATGACATGACTTTATGACCTAAAACTTTAATGGCATGAGGTTTAGAACAAATGTCTGCTACAGATACTATTCATGTACACTTCCTAGATTCCTAGCTCAGTGTGCAAGAGTGGCATACAGTTTGAAAGTCACTAAAACTTGTACCTGCTTCACCTTCCTATCCAAGCTGTTAGTTTTCCAGGAATCTGCCTTATATCCAAAATTCTAAATGATGACAGGTAAATACATTAACTCAGGCAACATCCAAAAAGATCATCAATGTTCATTCGGGACCTTGATGTCTGGCAAATCTTCCTAAATTACATTAATCAGGTAAATTGAGATGAGAAAAACACTGCTTTGTTTCAGGTCTAAGCGCCACCTGTCATTACAACTGTATTTGCTTTCTTTGGTTGGGTGAGTCACAACGCCTTTACAAGGTTTTCCAGTGGATTTCCCTGAAAAAATCCAAAGTGAAATCACAATACCATTTTCCTTGGAAAGGGAAAAACCATTTATATTGTTGGCATTTATATATATTTGAAAACTGAAGTTTCAAAGCAAAGGTCATGAACTTATACTTGCTAGATAAAGAGGAACATGAAAAGGTTAATGTTTTTAAGTCTGTGTGTGTAGAAAAAGAATTGGAGAGTTTGAAATATTTGGGAGAAAAATTCCACATGCAAGACAAACATCCAAAATGGCTCAACATAATTTATTTTTTTATGTTAAAATGTACAGAGTTCTTTTGAAAGTACTTGCTAGAAAGGGGAAAAAAAAGCGATATTACATACAAGGAGAGGAAGGGACACCGACTGGCCCAGGAGCGCGTGACATGGAGAAATACAAAGGCATCTAGGTATCCCTTCCCCTTAGCTTACAAGTCACCATGAACAAAGTACAAAGAGGTTACAAAACAGGAAAAGCAAATATAAACAGACAGGTATAGACTTAGCTTCATTTGTACATGCGGCTTTTAGAGGCATCTGGAGCTCTATTCACACACTCTAGAGATCTCTTTAAAGAGAATTTTTATCTTTCTTAAAATAGTTTTTAATATTCTACAACAAAGATAAAAAATTTTAAAGATGGAATGAAATGAAAAAGCTCTTATTTTAAAAGGCATCAAAGTCACTAACAGTGAGTTTTTAAATTTCTTTTTTAGAAGATTACCCAAGTTATTTTGCTAAAAATACATTTTTTTTTTTAAACAGAAGTGAAAAAATGACAGGTACCAATATTACTGTGTTGGATAATTTCTTTTATAATATAGAAAAGAACATTTTCTCTACAATAGTTCTACAGTCACAAAAAGGCTTGTGGAAAAAGGGAGCTGCCCGATTGAATTTTTATTTTTTTTAAAGAAATAAACAAAACCAAACACAACCGCAAACCAACAGAAACTGAATTCACGGCCCTCATTTCAACAGCTTCTCCTTCTGCCTTGACCCACCCTCCTCCCCATATACTTCCCTCCCGACCCACCCCACCCCCACCCCCACCAGGAAGCAGTGACATAGCTGAAGATGTAGGGAGAGGGCAGCACAGTGCACTTTCTACATAGATGATTGGGAACCGGAATAGTATATACAGAGAAACTGGGTCCTACACAGCCTTGCACATGCTCAGAATTGATAGCGGTAAGATGTGAATTCTGCTTTTTTTCTACCTAACACATTTAATTGAGAAAGTCAATTAAAGTGTATTAAAAAAAACCAACAAACCTGTGCATTTGAAAAAATTTAATGCCTAATTAGTACTTCAAAAATTTATCTATATAAAGTGTACAAATAAAGGAGAATTTAATGCTTACAGGTAATTCTTTAAGCAGTATTTCCCCCTTTTGGATATTTGACTGCACATACCAAGTGGTATAATAGTTTCCATCTTCTAATGATGGAATATATATATATATATATATTTTTTTTACCTATCCCTGGAGCAAGTAACAGGAAGAGAATGGGCAAACCGGCTGCATAAGAAAAGCGAGTGGAACTGGGAACAACACAGGAGCCTGACAAAACCCTGCTGTCCAGGTTTGCCCTACTATGCTGGTGGTTGGTTTATCCCTCTTCTCTTCAGCCACTCCCAGGAGAGGGGCTGGTGCACTGATTCACAGGGGTGAACTCAGGATGGCAGAAGACAAATGAAGACTAGAGGTATGTATCATGTAAGTAGCTATAAAACACACGCCAGGATCTCCCTTATGACACACATCCTGTGTCATCCCTTCCAACATAAAACAAACAGTGTCAAAGGTTCGTCAGGTATTTTCAAATCACTGACATGTACAGTCATCCACCAACACTGTGTAAGAAATGTAAGAGGCTAATCGCTGGGGACTGCTGCTTGAGTTTAATTAGAGTCCAAGGCTCAAAAATCAAGACCCTTAGCATCTCAAAGTACATACTAAAAACAAGAGGCTGCATGGAATATGGGCGTTATGGCTGATTCACCAGGTGGTAAAAAACAAGAGGTTCATTTCCTCTTTTTGATTGTTAATTGATCATCTCTACTCCTCCAAGGCTGAATTAGGATTGCAAACAGCTTTCCTCTGAGATTCTGCTGTTAATTGAGACTTACAGTATTTTTGTGTCTCTGAGTGCTGAGTGGCAATAGTAAAAAAATTATATTACACTTGATTTAAGAAAGACAAACATTTCGATGAAGTCCATCTATAAAGAAACATTCTTGGGGAAAGGTTTCAAGAGGTGTGTGTGTGTGTGCGTGTGTGTGTGTGTGTGAAGGGAGTGGAGGGGATTTTAAAAGGAGAAGCATTTTCCTGCCTCACTTTATTAATAATAATAATAATAATAATATTAACAATAATAATAAGTTTAAGGAGCTTGGGTTATTCTCCATGTCCCCATCCGAGTCTCCCGTAAGTGCCTCCTGCTGGAATGAAGTAGGAAATGAAAGGTTGGGTTTGGAGGACAGGGTCTGGCTAACCCTCGAGATGTATATATAACATTTAAAAATGACAACATTGGGAGCTGCAAACAGTGAGGGGAAACATACATTTTAAAATAAAATAAAGATATTTCACCTTTACACAAATTCTGTCCATGTGGTGCGTAAAGAAAGTAAGGCTCTTTTTAATTATGAAAAGATTTTTGTGCATGTTTCCCCTATCCCCAAATCCATTGTTAGATGAGTTCTATTGTAAAATGTTCAAGATTGTGAAGAAAACCAAAACCCAGAACAAAACGAACCCCCAAAAAAGAGACCAGGTTTTCTAAAAAGTAAAATAAACCAAAGAAAAATTCCTCTAAATCTACAGCAATATTTTAACTGGAAAAAAAGGTCCGTTTTTCTCTGGTTTGTCAGTATAAAAGGTTCCTTTATTTATATATATTTAAGTTTTTTAAGTGAAAGTTCCGCTTGCTCATCTTCTCATGTAAGGTCCGTTGAGTGACTGCTTGGGCACGCCAGCAGCATTCATGTAGCTGTGATGGGAGGGGCCAGTGTACATCATGTTTCCATGAGGGTTTGGCTGCATAGGCTGCTGGGTATAGGCCTGGCTCCCCATCATCCCCATCTGCATCTGCATAGGATACTGTGCTGTCTGGTTCATGTAGGCAGGGTTACTATGGTAACTGCTGTTCATCATAGGCTGTGTCATTCGATAGCTGTTCATGGCATTCAAGGTGTTCATATTCATGGAATTGACATTATAGGCAGGGGTTGGCATTAAATTAACCCCCATGTTCATGCCGCGCTGAACAGCCAATGCACGAGGGCCAGCTTGCATGGCAACCGCTGGCGGGCTGCGGCCATACAGCTGCTGCTGGTGAGCAGCCGCAGAGGGCAGCGGTGCGGATTTGGAGCGGATGGAAATATGCCCCTTGACTGGCATTTGCCCTTGCAACCTCTGAGTGTGAGGAATGCCAATGTTGGTAGCAGACATGTTGCACTGCAGCAGAGGTGACGTGAGGTTCATGGTGGTGGACGCCAAGTTTGGGGGCGGTGTCATGGTGGCTTGTGCTTGAGGGGTCCCAGCTAATGGATGAGATGGGGCTAGCTGCGCCAGTCCTGTATTAGACAAAGAAACACTGGTTGCATAGGAAGTCACAGCAGGAGAATGGCTATAAGGCATGGCATGAGGGTCCATAATGGTGTTGGTCAGCTGCTGCAGCTTGGCTAGACTGAAGGTGGCTGACGGCTGGGAGTAGCTGCCGGCACCGAAATCCCCTGGGATCCTCTCATAGATACTGATGTTCCCAGCGCTTCCGGATTCGGGGATCTCCATGATCATGGGCGCTGGAGTGAAACTGTTATTCATACTGCACTGGGACAGGGGCGGCTGCTGCTGGGGTGGGGGTGGCGGCTGCGGCTGCTGGGACTGTGGCGGCGGCGGTGGTGGCTGCGGCTGCGGCGGCTGCGGGGGCGCAGGCTGCGGTGCCGGCGGCTGCTGCGGGGCGGGCTGCGGCTGCGGCTGCGGCTGCTGCGGGGGCGGCGGCTGCTGGTTGCTGGGAGGCCTCTCCACCACGCAGCTCTGAGGTGACTTGATGTTGCAGTTGGCAGCAGGCTGGACACTGTTCTGTGCCATCATGCTGCAGCTGCTGCCCATGTTTGCCATCTGCTGAGTGACCACACAACTGTTCTGGGTGAGGCTGCTGGAGGAGGACAGCCCCCCGTAGGAGCAGCTGCTCTGGGAAGAGTTATTCCCACAAATGCTGCCGCCCATTGTGGAATCGTAACTGCTAGGGTTCTCGTAGTTCTCTGTGGTGCTCTCTATGCTGCCCAGGTCACTGAAGCCGCTGTCCACCACCTGCTGAGAGTGGTCTGATACGGAAGGCACATCCATCATGGGGCTGGTCTCCATGTTCTGCATAGAGGGCGCCGACAGGGACCCTTGCTCTGGGCTGATCTGGGTGTAACCACTTTCGAGGGCAGGCACGTTGGGGCTGCTGACTGAGCGGACTGACTGGCTGGGATGAGACTGAACAGAAGAGAGCGGGCTATTGTGTTCTGAAGGATGGCAGTCTTCAACCATGGACACGTGCGGGTCGTCGTCAGCCTGCGTGTAGCTCTGCAGCGTCTGGCAGGCGGCCAGGGTCTCCTCACAGTCCTGGTAGGCGCCCTCGTGCTCATTGCTTTCTTCTTGAGTCAAAGACTGCACAGCTTGCACGGTTTCCAGATCCAGTTCACTATGAGGAATCTCTTCTTCCCCTTTTAACTCAATTAATTCTTCTTTAGAGTTGGACTCGTCTTCATGGTCATCCTCAGACCCTGGCACGTGTTCGGACACCACGGATGTTTCATGGGAAGTCTGTTCCTCTTCAGAATCTGGTTCTGTTTCATCTTTGTCCTTTATATTCTCCCTACTGTTCTGCATATTCGTGTCTAAAAAAGCCTCTGGCCCCCCAGGCTCCTCCTTGACATCTTCGCCAATCGGCTGCTCCTCTAGCTCTTTCTTCTTGACAGATTCCAGGTGACCATCATCTTCATCATCTGCATCATGGTCTTCGTTCTGGTTTGTCTCTATAGCCACTTCATCCTCTTCCTCTTGCTCCTGTTCTTCCAGCTCCTGCTGCTCTTCCTCGGATTGCCTCTGCTCTTCTGAGACACGGGGTTTCTCTTCTTCCTCCTCTACCTCAGGTCCTTTCGTTTCTGTCCCGGGACTGTTGCTGCTATCCACTGGAGAAGCTGCTCTAACCTCACTGCTCGCTGTGTCTTCTTCTTCTCCCTCTTCTCCCTCTTCTGCTTCCATGTGCATCTCCTCCTCTTCCTTCCTTTCTTCGGTTAAAGGCAAGTCTTCTTTTGATTCAACAGTTTCTTCATTCTCTTGAATTTTGGGTTTACGTCCAGGTTTAGGCATGGGGACAATGGGCTCAACGATGCATTCTTGGGTAGACATGGGTATGATTTCCTGATTCAACTTGAATCCCGGTTTGCGACCAGGTCTTTTCTTCCAGTGGATTGGTTTGCGGCTCTTGCCTTTGGGCCATCCCTTTTTCTTTTTCATAGGTGTGGATGTATCTGGCTCAAGTGAAGAATCCTTCACATCACATTTTCTCAAGAGAGATACTGGCTTTAGGATAGGAGTATCTGTACAGGAGTGATAAAAAATAAGAATAGGTTATAAAATCTTACATTTTCCAGTGCCCTTTTCTGAGACTCGCGTGTACAACAGAAATGATTTCATAAATCATCACAAACTCTTATCTTCATTTTCAAGTTAAGAATCTAAAGGAGAAATTTAATTAGTGATATATTTTAAAGTTACACGGTGAATAATGAAAGAATGCTTGTCAATATTCTGTTACCATCCACTAGTTAAAACTAGTTCAAGTTTATCATCACTACTGTATGGCTTTGAAAACTTACTAAGGAAATGGCTGTAACAGAGAAAATTTGTCCAGCTCAACAGAAACTTAGAAGGATACTATTTTAGTCTACAATGATCCAAGTTAAAATTTTACTAACATGTCAAATTTACTAAATAAATTTTTAGTTCCCTAGCTATGTATCTGAAAATATAACATCGTAAAACTCTGGAAAATCATTCACATAAAGCAAAAAACTCAGTCATATTATCACTGTATTAAAAGTATTTATTATATAAAAACATGAGAATGGAGAAAATTCAAGTTATCCACGAGATATGAAATTGAGTGAATTTGATTTTAAAAGGAGAAAGACTCAACTAGTTAATACATAAAAGCTACAAGTTTATATGTAGACAACTAGCTTGCTTCAAAGTCACCCAGCAAAGTGAAAAAACTCAGTTTGACCCATGCAAGGTGAACACTGCAGATGCAGGCAGCACAACACTGGCAAAAACTTTAGGCTAGAATGCAAATGATGAGTGCATCACCCAGCTCATATATGAGCCCCCGTTTGTTTATTTCTAAAGAGAAAATGATAACAAGGCTATTTTAAAAGTAAATTATTGAATGTTCAGCTATGCCATAAAATTTAACCTATTTTGAGTCATTTTTATTAGACATTTACCACTAATTGAGTAAAGACACATTAGAGATACGAGTTAGGAAGGATTCTTGAACAGATTTGAAGCAAGTCCAATTTACATGAACCTGATTTTATTTAAGAACCACATTCTTAGCACTTATGCATTTAACAATATTTACTGAGTGCCTGTATTAAGCACTCAGCATACTTAGCAAAACAGACTAAGTCTACAGAGTGCATATTCTAGTAAAGGGTTATTACTTAAATATCTTTCTGATGCTAAGTCTAATCCACCCATTAAAGATTCAGATAATGGATGAAAAAGGATCAGGCAAAAAAGAATAATTTCCTAACAGCAAGATATTTTCTGCAGGGGCAAAAATAGGTCCCAAGTTGAAGGGGAAGCTTGACAAATGAGAAAATGAGGGTGAATACACTTGATCCAACTTTTTAAAGATTACCAAGTCATCCTTTACTTGCCTAGTAGGTTGTGTTCATTTTTCAGCATTTTTGTTGAAGGGTTTCAGCTATCATTGCTTTATTTTTAAAGACAATAAAACTACAGTAAGCAAAAGGTCTGTGAAACATACCATCAGCATCATCTGATTCTTCGTCATCATCGTCTTCATCTTTAGACTTCCTCTTAGAAGAGGAGCGACACCTGAGAACATCCTGTGAGGACAAACGATGGAAGTAACCTCTAGAGAAGAGTTCATTTTCATCCTCTTCCTCTTCTTCTTCATCAATCTCAAAGGTGGGTTCTAGTCTTGGCATTGGCCTTTCAGAGTCAGAGTCTTCAAAAGGTTCATCTAATACCTCTGTAGTCTCCGATATAGTTTCTGTGACCACACTGCTATTATGGTGTTTGCGCTTTCGGACTCTCCTTCTTCGGTGAAGAATTGGTTTCTATATAAAAGAGAAAGTATTTTATTTACAGTAATGAACACTATCATTTTTATTAACAACATGGTGAATAGGTTTAAACCTAAGAAAATTAGCACATATCAAACGAGGATGCTGTTTGCCAAAAGACATTTTAAATATTATTTCAAAATACTATAGTAAGATACTATACATAATGTATCATAGACACAAAGATGTTGGATAACTGAACACAACTTTGTAAAAGAATAGGCAGGTATGCCCAAAGAGCAGATATTATAATTTCCTTATTAACAGTTCAGTTAAATTAAACATCCTAGGGAGTTAACTATTTCAACACGGAAATGACACATAAGCTAGGCCCTTAACTTCTCTTTCCTCAAGAGAAAAAAAGGAATAAAACACTTTGTCTAATAACTGTCTGTAAAACTGTATACGATTTTCATGACCTATCCATAAAGTTATATGGGAATGCAGAAACAGGAAGCCGACATGTATGTACTTGATGTTAGTGAAGCATTTCAAAAGTAAAATAAATCTGTTATTGGAACTTGGCACATTAGGCACAATTGTGTACTAGGGTTGATCTAAATCACTACTCTAAATCACACAATAGACAGCACAAAACAAAGATGACATACCAGAAATGATCTAATCTGATCCCCTCATTCTATAGAGGTCAGAAAGGTTATAGGACTTGTTTAAGGTCACACGTTCAGTCAGTATAGAAATGGTTGTAAAATATAGTCTCTGACTCCAAGCCAAGTGAATTTCTTCAAGAACTTCCAAGTACTTTGTATATGATCTCACTGCCTATTGTAATATTCCTTTTTTACACAAGAATAGAGCATAATTTTATTTTATAACTAGGCAATCTAAGCATAGGATGGCAAAGATATAGTCTTCATTGTCGCTAATGAATAACAGAGTTAGCCAAGAGTTCAATTTTCCTCTACTTCAACTCTGCTAGTCCTTCTAGTTGAAAATATAACTTTCAAACTAGGTTAAACATGGCTCTGCTCTTTGGAGAAATTAACTGATTCTAGGATTGGGTATGAAATATACAAGATGAACCTGGAACATCTTGTAGTACCAGAAAGTAAAGAAGTGCTCAAAACAAACAAACGAAAAATCACAATAATGAGGGCATGTATGCTAAAGGGACAGGAGCAAAACTGAAAGGGCTCCTAATGGCCAAAGTTGGAAGGATTTGAACAATAAATTAAATAAAGGACTAGTATTGGATTATAACCAAAGTATAAAGTAAATATCTACGAGTCCATACCGACATAAATGCTTGAATAAATAAATAAATAAATAAATATCCATTGTATGTCCCAAGCAGAATTCTAAATAAACATAAATATTCTGCATTTAAGGAGGAGAGTATAACTCTTCAAATGTTAAGTGTGGGCTGTGGACAGTGATGTCCTTCCAAAGAGTACAGTATGGAAAGGAGTAACTTTACAGTGGAATAACCTGAGAAACACAACCTCAAGCGAAGTGATGGGGGTTAATATCAATAGTGAAAAGTCATATCAATACTAAATACTCTTGCATTTGGTATATAGATATATGCTGATAGATACCCTTTACACGATGTGCTGAGGATGGCACTTTACCTCTGTGGTCTTCTTCTCAAAAAACATTACCCCATCTAATATCACAAGGGACATTCTCAAAACTTTTAAAGTAATTGAAAACAAGGAGTCTAAGAAACTATTATATTACAACCAAGAGGAGCCCAAGGAGACATGACTACTAAATATAATGTGGTATGATGGATGGGATCCTGGAACAGAAAAAGGACATTAGGGAGAACTGAGGAAATATGAATAAAGTATGGACTCTAGTTAATAATGTATCAATATATTGGTTCACTATTTGTGGCAAATGTACCATACTAACCTAAGAGGTTAATAAAAAGGGAAACTGGATGTGGGGAATACAGGAACTCTCTGTACTTTCTTTGTAATAAGTCTATAAATCTAAAACTGTTCTAAAATTAAGAGCTTATATTTTTTTTATAAATAGCCCTACCTCTTTTTTAAGGGTCTGCCAAAGAAAGGAACGATTTCATTGCTTTGGGTGAAAGCTGTCACCCCGCTACTTCAAGGTGGCTCATCCAGAAAGCTAAGATACTTCAGTCTGGCTAGCTTGAAGCAAGGCTGCAAGTTCACTCCATAGCCTGGGACAGTTCCAATACACAGTTTCACAGAATTCACCATCATCATCACACAGCATTTATTAACAAACTGGCTATCACTCAAACTTTGAACGATGATGAAATATAGTTTAGAAAATATTTTTAAAACAAGGCTAAGTGAAACCGCTGGAGGAGTGAAGAGGAGAGAGCGAGTGCAGGGCAAACAGTACCACTCAAAATAAGACGAATGGCTTCACTCTAAGCACCACTTTCCATGGAACTGTGTAATACTTTCCTGTCCTTTTCTACTATGAACAATTCTCATCTGTACACACTTTTAAAATGTTTTTAAAATCCCTAAAAGTCATGATTTAAACATCAAGCCAGCACACTGAAATACAGTCTGTCAGCTCTTAAATAAGCTTATAACTTCTAAGTTAATTCCCACGAACCAAAGAAATCATATACAAATTTCAAATGTTCACTAGGAACAGTATACTGAGGCTTAAAGTCGAAAAAATAACATGGTAAAATAATTTCTATACTTACTCTTTCAGCACTCTAGGACAGAACAAAAGTATACAATGAGCTGCAATTGGAGGAAGAAAAGACTACATCAAAGAAATGCTTTACCTTTCGCTTCAGTGTGGGCTTTGTAAGAACTGGTGGTGAGTTAGATCGAGGACTGTCTGGCTCCTCTTCCTCCTCACTGCTCTCACTGAAGCCCCTGAGGAGAGCCCTGTCGCCATCACTATAGCGACGGGGCAATCTATCATTGCCATCTGGTAACCTACACTTCAGAGCCTCGGGGCTTTTCTTTAGCTGTCCTCGCCATAGGTCAACCCCCTCACTCAGTCTTCTTTTGGGAGTATCTGGCTTCCCATCCAGGTTTGGCTGCTCCTGACAGGCTGACAACTGTTCCTCACTTTCAGTGTATTGTTCCTGGGAGGTTTCTGATTTTTCCTCACATTCTCCATATTGTTCCTGAGGAGTTGATGTCTCTTCCAAGAGCAGTTTAGAATCTTTATCACCAAAACGTTCCTGGGTTTTTCTGTTCTTCCTCCCCCAGCGGCCTCTCCGAGATGGCTGATTATTTGCAGGAAGACTATCACGGGGAAGGACTTGTTTGTTCAAACGTGTAGAACTGGCCGGTGCCATAACTTCTGGTTTCTTTTCACTTTCTATTGAAGAATAAGAATTTTGTTCTTTGTTTTCCCGAGATGCAGACTTTCCCACCTGATTTTAGAAAATAAAATCATGCTGGTTAATTTTTCAGTCTTACTTGGTTATATCACCTATTCTAACATTTTAAATACTAAGAAAACAGAGCTCTAAAAAAAAATTTTTATTTAACAGCTAACATGACTATTTCGTATGTGTCAGAAACTATTTTAAATGCTGTATAGATATTCATTTAATCTTCACAACAATTTTATAAAGTATTATAATTATATGCCCATTTTACACATGAGGTAACTGAAGCACAAAAGGTTTAAGTAACTTGCCCCAGGTCATGCAATAGCAAATGAAGAAGCTGGGATATAAATCCAGGCAGTCTGACCCAAGAGCTAGTGCCCTTAGCCATTATGCAATACCATCTTCAATAAAGAAAGTGAATATTATTGTTCTTATACATGTTAAATGAGATAGTTTATTAAATTTCTCAGAAACAAAAATTTATCAACAGAGAGGAAGAAATGGGCTCTGGGGCATGTGCAAGAGAAAGGGGTATTTGAAAATAATAAAAGAAAATTTATATAATTATTTTGATTTATTTTTATTCTGAATATTTAATTTCATTTTGAAAATTAAACAGGGGCATGAAACTATGTTTATCAGAGGACAGATTTTTAAATGATAAAAATACTGCTTAAACAAAAGGTCTGTATCACATGAAGAAAAATACTGAAAACTATATAATATAGTACAGTCTCTCTCTTTAATGGCTTGAACCCTTTAATGGCTATAAAGCCATTTGTGTATCTACTGAACTATTTAGCACTCTTAGAAAACATACACGTTTACATTATTCCTTAATGATTTAAGGAAAAATGTATCTTCATTTCATTTTTAACAATGGTCAGATTTAGATTCAATTCAAATTCCTCAGTTATTACACAGCTTAAAGTTTAGCTGCTTACTGGTAGCTGGTAAGAAATATTTAGTCACAAGTAACACATTATAACAAATTTGAAGGTCTGCTAGTGATCCAAGGCTTAAAACTGTACAAATAAGTAAACAAAACCCAGTGTTCTGAAATGTCTACTATTAAAATAAACTCTGAAATTTTAATGTGAATTTTCTGTATTGGTTTAAGATGTCATGATATATTTCAGAAACACTCATGTCCTTACACTTGTCTCTAAGTCCCTTTCCTGGCACTGCAGCTCTTCATTTTCTCCTTCCTCAGCCTCCTCTTCTTCCTCCTCTGAGACAACAGAATTGGAGACTATGACAGGAGTCCAGCGCAAACATTCTGGATCTACATCTACAGGTCGCAAATTCAGCTGAAGCTTTGCCATGTGATCCTGAATAAGTTTTTCCCGGCGGATAATCACAAATCTGGAACCAGAGAAAAGTTTATAGCAATCAACGATGTACAAGGAGTACCTAACAATGAATATGGAGCTATAAGCCCCAGAAAATCCTGGAGATGATGATAAATGCTTCAAAAATAACAAGCCTAGGAGGATGAAATACAGAAACATGCCATCACATGAGATAGCTATGAAACATGAAGTTAGATAAATACTTCACACTTGACTATAGCAGTGGATGAAGTTATATTAACCATTTATTGTCTCATACTTCCCACCTCTGGAATTTCTGCTACTTTCCTGCATTCTATATCCGACTTTCCATACTTCTAGCTCAAATGCCTCTTTTCTTTGTGACCTTTTCCCAACCACTCAAGATAAGGATGAGCGCTTCCTTTTGACCTATATTTCATTTTGCACCACGTATATGGAAATAAAGCATGGGTATATTTTACTTGACATTGTTTCTAGGGTTGAATAAGCTTCCAATACTAGCAAATAAGACTCAGTAGCTTAGGTTCAAGGTTAGGAGGAAGACCACAAAAAAGACAGTTAAAAAAATATACACGGTCAACAGTACCAAATATCAGAAAGGAAAATGACGTCTAAGAATCACCAAGTGTCCCATTTATATAGTTTATTTATGGTCTTCCATCAATAATTTGGCTGCCTGACCCAAAAACTTCCACCGTCCTTCAAAGGTACACAAAGGGATGTGATACTCACTGGTCACTACGGAAGTCCAGCATCCTTAGGTGGTGGAGTGTGGAAGTAATGTCTTGAGGGCAGATTCCAGTCAACTTACTTAACTTTTTAATGCTGATTTGCTTGTCATTTTGGTGATAAAGGCACTCCAATATTACACTTTTCCAATAAGCCATGTAGGAAAGACGACCTAGATCGGATAATGGTTTCTCTGGAGACCCTGCTTGGCCTTCACGCTTTGATAACAAATAACCTAAAGAAACCCCCAAAACACAAATATGTCAGAGAGCTGAAAATAGGCTAATTCACCAAAACCATAATCCTCTCTTCCACAACCAATCTAAGTATTGTAGGCAATAATAATTTCAAAGGTAAATTTCTTCAAGAAAGAAAACAAAATTGCAAAATTAATTGAAAACAAATTTGCAGGAAGATAACATAATTTGTATACATGGAACATAAGGTTAGTATTACCTTGTCTATAGTTAATATAAATTATTGTTAAAATATTCAAAGTGTTAAAAATCAGGACTTTCTATTAAGAGGCTGCATTAAGATTAAGGCAATAATGTTTTTTATTTTTAATATACTATGGTAGAAAACCACCCTTGCATGTTTTACTTGGACCACTAGATGGCAACAGTTATACCTGAATTGAATAACACAAAAGAATGCCTTAGTGTTTATGTAATCTTATCTATTAAGATTGTGGTTGCTCTTTGAATTAAAAAAAAAAAAAAAAAAAAAAAAAAAGATTGTGGTTCTTCTGTGAGCGAATTAGATGACAATTTCTCACTTCAACCAAAGCTCTCCTCACATTTCCCGATCACCACCCTAATGCTTGGTAAGCATGTCGGTGTCACTGAGAGTGTATGATGGTATTACTACTTGTCTTCTTGTCTAGTGTATGACGCTCAAGAACAGGAAAAGAAAGGCATAAATTCTAAGGGAAAGTTTTGAAAATGGAGATGGCAGAAGAAATGTTGTTTTTAGTCATTAAAGAAAACAAAAGAAATCCAAGAATGGTAACATGGGAAAATATACATTAGGAATAGTAAATGAAAAAAATATACTGTAACTATACAAACTGATCTTTGTATATCTCAAAAAAAAAAAAAAAAGACTAATCAGCATAATATTTTCCTCTAACTATGTCACTTAATGGCATAACATGTCCAGTTATGAGTACTATTTCAAAACAATATATTGATATTAAAGGAAAGAATCAGAGTTTTACCCTCTTCTAGTAATCCAAAAAGACTAAGACGATGTATATATTCACTAATGGTACATATTTCCAAGGTTAGAAATATTGTCTAAGGCCAAGTAGAATAATATTCACAGGTCTATGTGAGAATTAACTTGTTAATATTAGCAATATAATCATCTGATATTTAGAAGGATTGCCTGTATCAAAATCCTTGGTTTAAACCACTGTTTCTGCATATATTCTTTTAAATAGTATTATTATTTTTAGCAATATCTGAGAAAATACTCCCTCAAATGTCACTATTTTATAATCAATATAAAATCTATTGCAAACATACATTTACTTTCTAAGCAGGATTATCAATGTGTAAAACAAAATGCAAGTTCCACAATGACCTTTTTAGAACCATTAGGTTTCAATATTTAACTCAGATTAAATTATTTACTGTATCGTTTACTTTTTAAGATTTTTAAAGGAGCACTGCATATTTTTAACCACTAGGTAGAGCCTGTAACTAAAAAACGATGTACACATTGTGGGTAACAAAAATAGGGCAGGTGCTGTACTTATTAGTACTAATTTAAGTGGTTATACAATGTTTTTAGTTTTATTGTTAGTTGGAATTACTACATAAAACTAAGTTCCATTGTAAACTGACAGCTGCAATTTAAACTGACAGTTGCAATTTAAAGGTATTTGCTATAGATCACATAGAAGTTGTTATTCAATATTGGCTATTTAAAAACTAATGTCCAACCAAGAGAAAAAAAAATCATGACTTTAAAGTTCCATACAGCAGTACGACAACCAGTAAATAATCTTCAAATCTTTAAAATACTATTAATATATAGTCCATAGTAAGAGATGAGAAATTATGTTATAATCCTTACTGAAATCGATGAGAAACCTGCCATAGCCCTTACGCTGGTATTGGGGAAGAATCATTATACAGGAAACGTTGTATTTCTGTTGGCAGTGCTTTTCCTGGTGGAGAAAATAGAAGCCAAGTTTTAAAACAACAGGCTGGTAAGACTGAACAGTAATGCTAATTATTAAGAAACAAAGACTAACAGTCAAAACCACAGCCCTGGTCCTTTGGGACTGATGATGTACATCAAGAAAAAAAACGCCCCACTGGGAGATAGGACAATGTTAAGTCACTGTCATTACCAACAAAGCAACTATCCCCGGAGAGTAAAATTATAAAATAAAAGATGCCATCCAACACCACCTGCAACTCAAAAACAGTATGTCAATGCCTAAGATGAGCAGAGGAATCAGAGTCCCAATTTGTGAAGCTACAAATGATGAGTCAATGTGGCAACTCCAGATGTGGGAAGAGTCATCGGCAACTATTTCAAAGTTTCTGTTATTTCCTTCTTTGGTCCTACATAGGCAGCCCCACCTCCCTATAAACTGTATCTAACTTTATAAAAACTAGTCCCACAGTGTTGGGTACAAATACATTTTTGTAAACAAGGCAATATATTTTAAATTATACTTAACTACTGAAATAGCCTAGTAACAGAATGTTTATAAAGCTAATGCTTATAAAACTTTCCACTTAACTATTTTATGCACTTAGACTTTACCATGAGCTTGCGCAAATGAAAGGACACCTTTTATGTTGTTTGATGATGAAAGACAACCTTTTTTTCTCCCCAAGAGAATGTAAGATTAAAGGAGAAAAATATCCTTTAATAAAAATGGCTTCTTATTCTAATTTTTATGCCTAAAATTCAAATTAGGAAGAGAAGATTTAAATTGAGAAAGAACTCAAGAGACGTAATGACTGTGTTTATTTCACAAGTTCTATCTATTACCACCATGGGAACAGAAGTCATTTAAAAACTTTTCCTCTTGAGGATAACAAGCAGTTCATGTTCCTAGGAGAGTATATATAGTCTGTTGCATGTTACTAGGCATCTTCTAGCACTTGATATGTTTCTGAATGTTCTATTTTCCTTTCTAAAAAATCTAGATGGCAGGGCGGCTGGATGGCTCAGTTGGTTAGAGCACGAGCTCTCAACAACAAGGTGGCAGGTTCAATTCCCGCATGGGATGGTAGGCTGCGCCCCCTGCAACTAAAGATTGAAAACGGCGACTGGACTTGGAGCTGAGCTGTGCCCTCCACAACTAGACTGAAGGACAATGACTTGACTTGGAGCTGATGGGCCCTAGAAAAACACACTGTCCCCCAATATTCCCTGATTTATTAAAAAACAAACAAACAAACAAAAAACTAGATGGTACTCAGAAGGTGCTGTACCCAGTAGTGCCTCCTGGTGAGAACCAGCAAAAATTGTTTCAGATTTACATATGAATTCAAAACAACTTGTAGCTGCTATACTTACTTTAGAAAAGTAGCCAACAAGGTGGCAGCCCTTGACATCATTCTGTGTTAGTACATAAAAAAGAAATGGCTCCACATCATAATAGAGTGTTTTGTGGTCAAGAAACAACTTTGCCAAGAGACACAGGTTCTGACAATAAATGGTACTCACATTCCCATCAACCTAGAGGAAAATAACAGAACAAAATGGTCAGCAGAGTTTCTCTTAGTTCAGAATAAAACACATCAGTTACAAGCACCTCTGAGTATCCACAGTCCAGTGATCAGAACACACTGGAACCTGGATGTTATCCTTTGAAATGGCAGAATCGCAGTACCTGGTGTTTAAAGAAAACAAAATATATGTAATACTGTGTTCAACAAAGCATGAATAACTAGTCAAGGAGGTCATGGCCATTTCAAAAAATAGCACTTTTTGTTTTTATAATAAGATTGAATGCAGGAATCCTTCAGATGGCAAGCTGATCTGATTCATTTTTGAAAGTATTTAATATAATAAAAGATCTAAATACTGCTTCTAAAATACATTTGTAAATAAAACGAGGTATGACTATAATCTAATCTGTGCCAGCAGCCAGAAGCAATGTAGTCTAACTGCCATGATTTACCTCCAAATAAAGCTACCTGAGAGAGTATGAGCTATTGTCAGGAGCACCAGGCAGGTTTCCTAGGTAACAACCTGGCAAATGAGATATTCCTTGGACTCAGGTTGCCCAAGATCAGGAGCAGTAGGCTAGTTACTCCTGACACCCCTGTGTTCTTGGAGTTGCTGGAGCTCGCTCTTTTATGCCAATGGATGCCCACAATAGACCTCAAGACATTGACATTTCAAGACCAAAACATCTTCAACAATTTATGTAATTTAATACTACTTCTTTTAAAACACACACCAATACGTGCTTAAGTGAGAAGCATTTTGCTCTTGGGTATTCTGAAACAGTACTGTATACCACATCCTTTCCCCTCCCCTCCCAAGGTGAAGAGCTCCTCTATTCCACAACTAAAATACTTAGGGAAGATCAAGGAAGGGACAGACTGAGTAGATCCAGACAATGTGAAATTCTATCATCATTCTAGTAATGTAAATTCTAGTAATTAACACAACTGAACACATGGCAGGTACTCCATTAATACTTAGCAATCAAACCACAGAACTGAAGATCAAGAAATTGAAAACCACTACTAACAACAGAAGAATCACATACATAGCATAAGTCATATCATGATGAAGTCAGGAAAATATATGAAGATTTACTACAGTTAAATATACCTCTTCAAAATATTCCTTTAAATAGAGCAATAGAAATCTTTCAATTTAAACTCCATAGTTCATAGATTCTAAGACACAATTTAATCACCTCTAAACATGTAAAATCAGTTGGCATTTACAATCAAATAGAGTCCTTAAATCATATTAGCAGTACTTTTTCCTTCTTAGTGGTACATAAAATAAGATGTAATTAATGTCTTTGATTTAATGAAATACAGAATAATTTATTCTGAGATCAACCTTATGAACTTGGTACCATCTGTATTGGCCTAATTCTGCTTCTCATATAGGAGAACTATATACTATATGAGTGAACAACAGTAAAATAACATTTCCAAAAGAAAAAAGAAATCAAGTTGCACAATTAGATACAGAATAGGTGGCACTATATTTGAAATGTACAGGACGATAATACTACACATCTACTTTACCTCAAAGACAGATATGTTATTCTTTCTGTAAATCTCATTGGCAGGAGGATGGAACCAACCACATTTCTTCATGTGCTGCTGTAGAATAGTTCTACTTTTCATATATTTTAGACAGAATTCACAAAGATACAATTTCGGCAGCCTGTAAAAAATAATTAAATAAAAAAGGCAGGGCTTTATACTTTACAAGACTTTAAACATTCTCAATTCTTTTTTGACTCTCCTTACTACACAGGTAAAAAGGTAGACAATGTATCATTCTCCCATTAATCAAATGAAAGAAAGAAAAAAAACTAAAGATAAAACTAATTTGGATAACAGTATCCAACTAATTAACAGCAATAGGGAAAGGGTGAGAAATCAAGATACCCAATTCCATGTTCTCCCTATTAGATTTATACCTGTTAGACTAATACTTTACAGTCTTTTTTCAAGTTACCCATTTTGATAGATACAAAAATCTCACATTCTCTCCTCGATAACTTCCAATAAGTAGAAAATAGTCTACCTTTAGAACACACCAATAAGTGAAGAAGCTTTTGTCAAGATATTCTTTCTTCCTTTATTTGATCATTCATTCATTAACATCAGAAAATAAACACTTGCTGAATACTTACTGTGTATCAGGCCCTGTGCTAGGTATACTAAGTACAGAGTTCTGAGTGAAATGAACATATAGTATTATAAAAGCAGATTTTTGTATATCTTTTTAAGTATAAAGTTATAATATTGAATATGTTTTTTCCAAGTTAGGACTTACTACAATGTACCTCCTTCCTTCCACTCCTGAAATTCTGGCTTTCACTCTGGTTAAATATCCCATTAAATTCTGGAACTCAAAAGTCTAATATTCAACAAGTGAAATAAAAGTTCAAATTATTCTTCCAGATATTCTGTTATTAATTCATATTTATTCAACAGTCTTGCTCTTTTAGCAGTAGTTTAACAGTTCTTCCTTTTTATGAGGAATTAGGCAATAAAGTTAAATGATTATATGAATTCATAAAGTAATGGAAGGAACATAACCTAAACTAAAAACCAGTGGCTTGTATTCCTATTTTAGTCTGAATCCAGAAGACCATATGGCTCTTCTATTATGAAACACGTACCCGTGCACCGTCAGCACAGAGGCTTCCCTGCAACCTGAACTGTGTCCAGAACTAGTCCCTTGGTCATCTGGGATCTGATACTATATTAAAAACCGCATATGCAAAAATACTGGATGATATGATGATAAAAAAATAATCCGAATAAATTACTGTGTCTTCTCTCATATAAATAAGTACTGAAACTGAATTTTTTAAAAAACTCATTAATTTAGTTGCTATCGTTTAGATAGCTTTGCTTTAAAAAGATTACCCTGGAATTAAAGAAAAAGTAGATTAAATACAAAAATGTTTGATTTGTTAAAATGTGAAGACCATGCTATTTTTTTCAAGTTCTACTTCAGAAGCATGTTTAGAAGCATAATTATTTATCTGAAAACAGCTAACATTCAACTAAAGCTTCTTCCAAGGTGTGTTTCTGGAACACTAGTCCTGTATGCACTAAGTGTTTCATGCTAAAATAAGGGTGGGAAAGGGCATGTGATTTTTTTCTTCCCCTTCTCCCTTAGGGATTCACAATGGGCATTAATTCTTCCTATACAATCTCACATCTTATTTTTAAACTGCTATTCAGTACACTAAAAGCTTCCAACGAACTGCTGTGGTATAATATTTCTAAATGTCTACAATATATAATACTGTTTTCCAAAATCTCTACTATTAGCCAAACCGAAACAACCTGATATTATACCATTAGTACAATAGTTATTCCAAAATAAAGTACTAAGTGAAACAAATAATGACTGACATTATAAATTAAAATCAAGAAGCAAGAGCCAAGAACATGGAAAAGAAAGGTTTCCTAGGCTACTTTGTTTATTTCCTTTGCATGTTGCCTTGAACCCCACTACCCAGAGAAGGAATGACAGGAGGAGGATAAAAAGCTTTTTCCTTCTTTACCATCAGAACTGAAAAATCTCAGAATGAAACGGCCCCAACTGTAAACTTCATCATCTAATGTGGGCACTAGATTAGATGCATTAACTGAGTCTCAAAGGTGGTCCACTAATGCCAGGCTGTCTTCCTGAATATCTGGATTTTAAGTAATTTCTTCTTAAAAGGAAGTTAATGTAAATGTTATTAATGGCACCCTCCCCAACTATTCTATTTGCCTTTATTTGCATGTGCTAAATTCTCAACCAGCAATTTTACCTTGTTGCAACACGGAAATACAGAAGAATCCTTGAGTATTTTACTTTGAGAGCTAAATATTAAAACTAAATATTCCCTCCATTGTGAATCTGAGAAACCTAAACAAAATTCTGTACTTTTTGAAATAGACATATATCTAAAATATTTAAATATTTAATATATTTAAAATATATTTTAAAAATGTATTTGAAATAGAGACAGTGAGAGACAGAGAATAGCAAGATATATAGCATTTTATTGACAAAAGAAAAAAACTTCAGCGAATCTTATTATATGAAAAATAATACAGTAAAAGCAAACATCAAGACCTATTAAAACTTGATTCCAATTCATTCTTGCTGAAAACATTTAAAAAGCCTCTTTATTATAACCAAGCCCACTGGGATGACATTGCTAGTCTAAAGGGAATCATCTGATAAAAATTCCTGAAAAAACAATTTTTTTTTTCTGGTAACAGTACAAATGACTGTAGTTTTCTCATTGAAAAAAAATACGTTGTCTAGAAAGACCTTTAGATCACATGAAACAAAGTAAAATTACAAATACTCCTAGCCCTAACAGATCCTGCTGGGCGCTGCTTTCCGTCATCTTCTTCCTGACAGCTAGGACTTGACTGTCAAATAGACGTTAAGGTCACTCTGATCTACTGCATCATGGGGTGTGGCCTCCACACGTGAAGTTTATTTGAAAGTCACCCACTATATGGACACCTCGCCTGTGAAGTCAGGACTGGGCTGCAGCTATGTGTGCTTTGGAAACTTTGCTTCCCTTACTTCTACAGCGATGCAAATATTCTTCCCAGGAATTCATTCTTTGCTTCTGAACATTGCCCAAGATAGTAGCAGTTTGTATGGCCTTCAAAATAGGTCAACTTGTAGTAAAATTTTAATACAATAATAAAAATGACAACGAATATTATTTAAATCAAAGCTAATGGTACATCCCAGGTAAGATCCATCTAGACACAGATGCTATACAGAGTAATGCAAAGCACAGCTGTTAAAGGTTATGGCTATGTGGTAAGAGAAAAAAGTGGGATTAAATCCTGATTCTGCCATTTTAAACCGTATGGTCTTGAATAAGTTTGCTGTGCCCTGGTATGTTAAAGAAAGATAGTAATATCTACCTCCCAGAGTTAATCCAGAAATGTTTAGTCCAGCACCAAGCTCAATAAATGGTAACTACAGTTGCTGTTATTTATGATTAGTACTATGAACATTTTTATTCTCCTTTCATCCATTTTGCTTCATCATTTAATGGTCATCCAAAAACTTGAAGGATTTTGTTTTTCAGTAATTGGGGCTATACATAATCTGTGCATCAAATCAAGTCAGGAACAGGATCAAACGGTTGAGGAAACTTCCTAAGCTACTCAATTATATGGGAATCTGCAGTGTTAGGATCTCAATATGATCTCATAGCAAGGAGGTTATTATGAAGCTAAACTCTACACAGCTGAGGATGGTCACAGTTAGTCTTGCCTTCAGCCCATCTCGTCATGTTTTTAACGGCAGAGTAGGGCTCTCTAAGAACCTGTCTGCCATGTGCGACAGCATCACATGGTCCTGTTGGAGAAATTTAGGGTTAAAACTCTGGTTTATACTCTTCAATGTCTGAGACTTAACCATACTGTTCCAAATAAAGTAGTACTATTGTTTCATTGTTCTTTTTTTTTTTAAGTGAGGTATGCAAGACTACTTAATACAGTAATATAATGCACATCTAAATATCTGATACTATGTGAGAAAATGCATAATCCCACTTCCCAAAAGATTTTTCCTCTTGTGATCTTTCCTTTCTTTGTTTGCTCCAATTGTCCTGTTTTTACATGCTTTGGCAATTGGAATTTTTAAAAAAGTGTTTAAAATCTTTTATAATAAAAAAATAGTTGAGAAGTAATTTAACACAGAATAAACAGTCATTAATAAAGTAAGGATATAGATTATTTGGAAAACACAAGATCTCTAAACGTTTTACTGAACACAAATTTAAAAGAACTCAGAAGTAAAACAAGCCAAAACTCATTTAAATAGATATGTGTAGTTTTTTTATGTAACTAAGAATTATGAATACACAGACAGAAAAAAAGTCGCAATTATTAAAGAACTTATTAAATTATAGAATTATTTTCTGATGAAAAATTCAGGGAAACCTCCACAATGGATAAGAAAATGTATAGAAAACATCTAAAATTGTACTTAAAGTTGATGAGTTTTATAGCTGCCGTCCTATTGCTGCTTTCTATTATGATTCCTATTATATTTTTAAATTTTTTTGCTAGCAATGTTTTTTCCTTCACTGATAACCAATTCCCTCAAACTTGATTAAAAAATCGGGTTCCAGTGACAATCATCAGAACAAAATGCAACATTTTTAATGAAGCCTTTGAATAGCTTAAAGACAAGAGCTTTATGGTTCCATTCTTATCATTCTCTTGAAAAGTAAGTGCTGAGGCTGACTATTTCCATTTGAGTCAATTGATTTCATCTCCTCTCCCTGCACAGAAGAGACAGGGTGCCTGTGATTTCAATCTATCTGTACTACAATCCTTGGAACAGTTGATACATACACTGAAAAAACTTTCTTTTCTACGTTGAGCACTCTTGTAATATGCATAGCTTGCAATGAGCTCACTAAAAAAAAAAAGTAATATTTTAAATTTGACGAAGAAATTAACTCCTTGGCATATTTCCTCTTGGTCACATATTATCTTGGCTATCCAGAACTCCTGAAGAGTAAACTTCTTTGAATATCTGAGTTCTATAGGTAGTTGAGGAACTTCCTGACCTCTTCTAACATGTTATTTTATAAATATAAAGCATATAAATATAATCTTTTAATAAACTCAGATTGTTATTCCATGATATAAATAGAATGCTGCTTCAAACACCTACCACAGAGTTTAGGGCTAATGGACCCTATTATACATGGCTCTCAACTGCTGTTTCATGAGCTTGTGTTAGTTTCTTAGAGTTTTGCTTTCTCTTCTTTGTCACTGAAGTCTATGTCTGTAATAATATTCTCACTCCTATTTTTCTACTTCTGCTAGACTTGGAAACCAGGCAAGCAAGTTATTAATTTATATGAAAAGAAAAAGTGAAAAAATCCTGAGTTTTAGTTTTTTTTAACAAATATACTGGCCTATTCCCAACTTTCTGGAAATAAACCATGTTAAAGCACTCAGTATACTGTGAAGCACTAAATGAATTAATGCTATAATTGTTTTTGCTAGTATTGTGGACAAGCAGTACTACCAGATGAGTACCATGAACATGTGTTTAACCCCCAAGAGCACCGTCACTTACTCTTCCTTACAGTACCCGCTAAATGGCAAACTGTGGCAGAAGTTTAAAGAGAGCTTTAATGTGACTACTATACTTCAACTGATAAACCAACGTTCATTTTTTTGACCAAATCTCATTTTTCAACTCTTTTAATTTAAACTCTAATAAAAACTGACATTATGAGCACTTACCATTTCCTAAGTGATTTACATGTTTTAACCCATGTAATGTTTTCAACAAACCATATGAGGTCAGTACTATGACTATTATCCCCATTTTATAAATGAAGAAACTGAGGTACAGAGTTGTTGGGTAACTTCTAAGTTATACAGCTTATAAATGTTAGGTCAAGTCATGAAACCAATTTGGCTTCACTAAGCACACTGCCTCAATCCCAAAAGCTGATGAGTGATCAATTTTTATATCTGGAAACCCAGGTTATTTGTATGTAATTTTATACCATTTGTCCAATTATTCCTGGGAAAACAAACCTTTCATTAAGTTTCCTAATTAAACAAATTTAGATAAATGGCTACTCAATGAAACTTTGTATTTATTTATAGGTAAATATAAGAATCTCTCTCTCAATTCTTAGTGTGATGTATGATGGCAAATTTGTCTTAAAGAAAAAAATCATTCCCTTTTCATTCTGACCATGTGTTTGTTGGTTTTCACATTTTAAATATCAGCTTTTGAATAGGTTACAGAAAAAAAAAAATCTAAAGCCAACTGGAATTTTAAGAATGCTGCTATCATGAACATTTACAAGCCACTAGTTTCCTCAAATGTAAAAAGACGAAACGGACTAAAACATCGCTAAGACCCCTTCTAGTGTTGGAGTTCTATGAATTTAAAAACAGAAGGTAGAGGGTCTCTCAAAACATACCTTGAGTATTCTTGAGGATATGGGGAAGAGTACCAGGTGTGAATTTCATACTTCCCAAACTCAATGACAGAGGGACAGCGAACTTGTGGATCAGGGGGACCAGTCACTCCAACTTTCTGTGTAGGTAAAAAATACATTACAAAAGTTAGCTAAATTCACAATGGAATACTATTCTGCCATAAGAAAAGATGAAATAGTATAATTTGCAATAACATGGATGGATTTTGAGATTAGAATGCTAAGCAAAGTAGGTCAGACAGAAAAAGTAGAGAACCATGTGATATCACTGATATGTGGTATATAAAACTGAAAACAACAAAAGAACAAGACAAATGATGTAACAAAAACTCATAGACACAGACAATAGTTCAGAGGTTACCAGAGTAACCACTAAGGGGGGAGGGGAGTGGTTGATGAGAGTAAAGGGGATCCAATATATAGTGATGGAAAGAGAACTGACTCTGGGTGGGGAACACACAATGCGATATAGAGATGATGTAATACAGAATTGTACACCTGAAATCTATGTAACTTTACTAACAATTGTTACCCCAATAAACTTTTAAAAAGTTAGCTAAATTAAGTATACTTAGATAACAAAAGAAACAAAACAATCTGAATCTAAATGTCATCTCAGGATTCCACAAGAGAACAAAGAAAAGCCAGAAACAAGCTAACAGTTTTGAAATAAGCTGTATTATTCCTTAAATAGAGCACCCAAATGAAGAACAAAAATGCTAATAAATCTCTTAGAACCAAATATACTTTGTGTCAGTGGGTAGTCCATATTTAATAATACTGCAAATATTTTCCTCAACTAAACTCATGCCCTTAATGACTTAATTACTAAAGAGAAACTGCAGGTATTTGGGAATGTAAGATAAAGAATAATTTTTAACAAGTGGGAGGAGGAGTGTTGCACACTTGGCTCAACTGACAACTGCCCTACTGAACATGAGAGCACATACAGAAAAGAAGGATTTTCTGGTTGGGGAAAGCAGATATATAAGAACAATATAAAAAGAATATGGCAAAACAGATATTAAAAGTCTTCAATTCCTTCTATATTGCCCCTAAAATTCCCTTCATTAGTAGCTGTTCACAGATTTGACCAAAGAAAAAAAATACTGCCATATACATACTGTTATTCCTTGTTTATAATGAAAACAATCTCTATGCCCTCATCCCTGCAATAATCTGAATAACTACATTATCTAAAAAAGAGTAACTTGCAAAGCCTATATGACTTCCACACCAGCAATTCCAATATAAGCCGTTGCTAAGCACTACAAGGATCAGGTTTTAAAACCTAAATTGAAGAGCAATTTGATTTGCTCTGCACCCAATAGAGGAACATAGTTATATATACATACACATAAATGTGTGCATATTATGTATATAATATATATATGTATATTTATCATGGATACTCTATAAAAATTTAACTGATTTAAGAAAACGACAGAGCTAGAATTTTAGCCTAATCAAACCCAAGTAGTAGTAAGTCTTCATCAAAATAACTACCAAAATTATCCAACTTTATGCCTTAAAAAGCACTGAAAGATTATTAAAAGTCCCTCATTAAAGCCGCAGACACACACACACACACACACACACACACACACACACACACAAATGCGCGCACACGCACCTCTTCTACAAAACTAAAAATATCAGAGATTTTTTATTCACCTTTTTTATAGAAACTCATTTAAGGAAGAAGCTTCTTCACCACAACTCATCTGAGCACTATCCCTGGTCTTTCTAACCATTTCCTTTTATAAAAAGCCAAGGGACTTATCTCAGGTTTCATACTGGAACATAGCCAGGTGAAACCTCAACCTCTTAGAAACCTCGAAACAAAAGACAAACAACTAATAGTTGGATAAATTGTGTAATGACACCAAGGACTATGGGGCTCTCCCAAATATAAAAATCATAAGGAATTATACAAGAGAGGGTTAAAATAAGATTTTTTTTTCATTTCTCAAAACCAAAATAGAGCTTTGTAGAAGATTTTAAAAACACTGTTCTGTAGACTACATTCCATAATCAAGTATTCTAATTCATAAAGTAGCATATTTTAACCTATCTTCACAGTTCAAAATAACACGAACAATAGTATAGAAAATATCAAAATAATATCAGAAACCAACTCTAATTTCCTGAGCCAAAGATCAAACAGGAAGCACAAAAGCTGAAAACATGCACCTGCGGTGGCACTGCCTGTAGTTTGACAGCCCTCCCATCAGTGGTCCATCGCTCTTCCAGGTGGATGCCCGACGTGAAACTGGATACCCAGTTCCAGTAGAGTTGTTTGCACATCACCGCAACTAAGAGAGGCTGCGGAAAACGACTCGCGGGCGATCTCCCCACTGCCTCACCCACCCTCACCTTTGTGCACTCTGGCACACACGCTCACACCCACCTCTCTCCTCCACCACCTCCAACTCCCTTGTGAAAGCCTCCTGAGCCAGTGTGTTGCCAGTTTACTAAGGTTTAGGAGTTAACAAAGGCTCTACACAGTGAGGAAGCAAAGGCTACAGCTAAGCCACTCATTAACCCCGTCCTTGCCAAAGTCAAATTGTCAACCTGAATTCCAAAGTCGCCTTTGCTAGGCCATTTTATTTTTAAGTTTCAGCCAAAATACTCTTGCATTAAACATGCAACTTTCCAAGGCAGCAGATATTTGATATAATCAAGAGCACAAAATATTTTTTAAAACTATTAATGCAAGTTCTGCCACTTTGTACCCTCCTTCTAATTTGAATATGCCAGAATCTTTAAAAGATCACATATAAATGGATTTTTTAATCTAAGAAAGTTGGGGGAGGGCACTAAACACACTAGTAATTGGGCTAAACCAAAAGATAACTTTAAATATGCCTATTCTAGATCATAGAACTTTTACCACCAGGAATTTATGAGCTCAGCATTAGTCTTCCGTTAAATGACTTACCCAATTCCAATTCCCAATATGCAGAAGCCACTGTTGCAGAGCCCCAAGCCCAGATCTGGTACAAATGTGAAAACCACAACCGATGTACATACAGCCCTGCTCCTCTCCCTCTGCCCTCCCTTGGACGGTTCCCTCAAACCTTCCTTTTCCATTCCCTATGGGGGATGACATTTTGAGGTGGGAGTGGAGGGTAGGACTGCACCCTTATTATCAGTATGAGAATGCGAAATGTGGGGAGAAGTGGTGTCTTTCTGGGTATTTGAACCTTTCCCATAGACAGACTATTTTATTAAAAAATAATTCCATTCATTTGGGATTAAAAGTTCCATGATGAAAGAGACATGTAAGAACAATTTACATGCTCCAAAATGGAGAGAGCATGAACTTAAGGAATAAAGAGACTCGGCATTGGTGGAGCACCCACTGGTCCAGCCTTGTACTGTATCTCATTTAATCCCTACAATCTGGTCCTCAAAGTAGGAAACAACAGTCCCACTTTATACATGGGGAAGGGGGCGCGGGGACAGAAGGCTTGGAAAGGTTAGGAGGCAATACACTCCAGGACCGGTACATTAAGAATGAAGCATAAAGACAGAAAAGGACAAAATGGGGAGAGGTGAGATAGAAAATGTGGGTAGCCCTCCACTAATTAATGTTCTGAATTCCAAAGTTTGTGCTAATTTTCTTTGAACTGGAACTTGGTTTTCCAAAGAAATGAACCTACAAGTCCACAGACTCTTCTCCCCAACTCTTGGATGGGACAGAATGTGTTTTAGAACCCTGGATTTTTCTGATGTTAGAAAGGCATTACACTACAAATATGTATCTTAAATCAACAACTCCTGTAGGATTTGGCACAACATTCCATAATCAGACATCATTAATATTTCTTTAACAAACCATATGAATATTCACATTTAATAAATAAAGAATATGTAGAGTCTCAAGTCAGTTCAGTTGTTTTGTCAACAACTGGATTTAGTTAAGTGAGATCTTGCTGTAAAATGAGTTATATTTTTTTTTCATTCTCCAAAGAAGATACACAAATGACCAATAAGCACATGAAAAGATGCTCAATATCACTCGTCATTAGGGAAATGCAAATGCAGACTACTACAATGAGATACCACTTCACACTCATTACGATAGCTACTATCAAGAAACAGAACAAAATAAAAAACAGAAAACAACAAGTGTTGGCAAAGATGTGAAAAAACTGGAACCTTTGTGCATTGCTGGTGGAAATGTAAAATGGTGCAGCCACTGTGGAAAACAGTATAGCAGTCCCTCAAAAAATTAAACACAGAATTACCATATGAACCAGCAATTTCACTTCTGGATATATAAAATAATTGAAAGCAGGAACCCAAACAGGTATTTGTCCAATAGCCAGAAGGTGGAAACAGCCCAAGTGTCCACTGACAGATGAATGGGTAAACAAGATGTGGTAAATACATACAGTAGAATATTATTTAGCCTTAAAAAGGACGGGAATTCTGACACATGCTACAACATAGATGAACCCTGAAGACATTATGCTAAGTAAAACAAGCCAGACACAAAAGAACAAATACTGTATGATTCCACTTACATGAGATCTACCTAGAGTAGTTAAATTCATAGAGACAGAATGCAGAATGGTGGTTGCCAGGGACTGAGAGAGCAAGAAATGGGAGTTGATGTTTAATTATCCCAGGACTCCTCAAAGCTCTTGTCTTCTCTTTCTAGTCTCATTCCTTTAAATACCACCAACTTGCTGACAAGTCCTAAATTTAAATTTTCAGTACAGACTTGCCTGTTTTTTGAATTCCAGACACGTATGTCCTATTATCTACTTGATATTTCCTCTCTTGAATGTCTTAAAGGAATGTCAAGTTTAACAGTCCAAAATCCAAATCCTGATCTTCTTCTCCCCAACCCTGGCCTCCTCTATCCTCCTCCATCTCAGTAAATGGTGGCTCCCTCCTCCACCTGTGCTCTGCGTCAGTCATCCTTGACTCCTTGTTTTCATAACCATCCAATCCAACACATATCCCAATGGGTCTGCCTCCAAAACATAAATAAGAATTCCAATTTCACCACTACTACTATAATCCGAACCACCGTTATCTCTTACTTGGATAACGATAACAGCCTCCTAAATTCTCCCTGTTTTTGTACTTCCTCCCCTCAATCTGTACAGAAGCCAGGGCAACCCTGTTTAAAACCTATGTTGGATTATGACGCTTTTCTGCTCAAAATCCTCCAAGGGCTCCTATATCACTCAGAGTAAAAGCCATAGTCCTACGAAATCTGGCATCCCCATTACCTTTCTGCCCTCATCACTTAATTTCTATTCTTAGCTCTAACCACACTGGCCTCCTTACATTTCCTTGACCATGTTAAGCACAAATCCCAATTCAGGCCTTTGCATTTCTGCTCCCCTGCCTGGAATGCTATTCCCTTCACATCCACATGGTTCACTCCCTCACCTCCTTGTTTCTACTAAATGTCAGACAGTGCCTAACCCAGTAACTTAAAACTATACAAATCTATCCTTTCCCTCTGAATTTTCTCTCTCCCTTCCCTGCTCTCCATAACACTACCACATGGCATACTTTAACCCATTTACACCCCAAGTAAACTGTAAGCTCCGGAGAATAAGGATTTTTTTAAAAAATCCGTTTTGTTCACTCTTGCATCTCTAGTGCCTGGCACATGGTAACCAGTACTCAGTAATATTTATTGTTAAATGAATATTACCTATGTTAACTTCAGCTATTACCTATGTAGTTTCATTTGTCACCTATGTGCTGACAACCTGGCAAAGATCCTGCCCAAAGCCCTCCTGATCTCCATGTACAACAGTCTATAAAAGTTCTCCATTTCGGATTTTACACAAGTCCCCAATTTATGGAAGCATGGTCTCTTCCTTCATCCCAAAAAAGCTCCTCTTCCATCATGTACTCAAAGCAGAACACTGGGCGACCTATCTGGTTCCACCTCCTCCTTCAACCCTAACTCCCAACCCAACACTGTGTCTTTTCCATTTTACTCTGACTCTTTCTCCAAGTCTCTGCCTCCCGGCCCCATATGCCTTCCCTTAGGCCCTAGTCACGTCTCGTTCTATAATCACTGGACTGACGGATGTCCTTGGTCAGGTATTCTTCAGGCTGTTCCTCACTGTGGCACCAGAGCTGAGTTTCTAAATGCAAATACGATCATGTCACCCTCTTTTTTAAAAAAACTCCTCAGTCGCTCTTCAAGAGCTACTTAACTACTTTAAAAAGCTCCTGTATAACTGAAAAATAAAGTACAGACTTTGTAACATGTATCACAGGATACTTGTGATCTGGTCCATACTTTTGTTTTCAACTTCATCTCTTCCTTGAATTCCAGGCAAATGAACTACATCCAGCTCCAAGGTTCAGTAAGCTTTCTTACACCCAAACTGTTCTATTTGAAATGCCTTGCTCTTATTCTTCAATAGTCAATTCTTACACATGACCCTGCTCAAATACCGCCTCCTCTATGAAAACCTCTCTAACACCCTAGACAGTAACTTCCTGTTCATTCTCACTGCATTTTACGCACATCTCTAAGGCAGCATCATATTACACACTAGCAATTGGTAGCTAAAGATCTGGAGTGAGATCTAATTAACTATGAGGTTCAAATACTTAATAACTATATAACTCTAGGTAAGATAATCCTTCTAAAGCTTTAATTTCTTAATCTGTAAAATGGGAGCAAGTAATAACAAGGTTGTATTAAAGCAACAAATTGATATATAATGCCGACTGTAAAAGAGTACCTATTACTAATCACATGTCTTTAATTTTTTGTTTATAAATGTCTCCACAACTGGCGGGCAGAGACACATTTTCTATTTATCTGTGTATTTCCATCACCTGCCAGTAAGATAACTAGTAGAAGCTCACATTTATCCAATGTTCACTACATGACTGACACACTAAGCGCTTTGCAAATATCAACTCATTTAAGCCTTTCAACAAACCTAAATAACTTGGCGGACCAAGGTGACTCAGCAGAGATAGGATTTGAATAGGCTGTTCCTAGTACCTAGGATCTTAACCACTGTCTTAATAAATTCTCAATAAAATTATGCTGAATTGTTAAATGGATGAACTCAAAATACCTCTAAATAGTCTTTAATATGTGACTTATAATTATGGGTAAATGCTTAAGACACTAAAACAGTCCCCTACTCCCCATTGCTAATTTCACTAGTACCAAGAAGAAATCACTCCAAGAACAACAAAAAAAGCAGTCATGGGGATACCTTAAATCCTGGCACACCAAGACTAACGTCCTCTTACTAGTGTTCAAAGCCCTGCAATATCCAGCCCTATACTAAGTCAGTAAACATATTTCTTACTGTTGCCTAACAAATGGTCAACTCTGCTTTAACTCTCAAACTAAACTATAGGTCGTCCCCACTTTGCATGTTGCCATGTTAACTGAAATTTACACCAGAAATAAGATCAAATCTCGGTCACCACAGAAATGAATAAAAGCATTAACACGATTCTGATATATCACGTTTCTATTAACACAGTGTCATGCAAAGCAAGGGCTGCTTGTATTAGAGCACCTTTACGGGCAACTATTGTGTTTTTTACATCATCTCCACAGTGTGACTTGCACAAAGTAGGCCCTCAAATATTTGTTGATCTGATGAACCAATAATCTCAATGTCTCTTGCATTTATAGTAGTTTATTCCTCAAAGCTTAAATTAATGTTTATTCTACCTGGTAAGCCTTCTTTCTCCCCATTTACCTAAATCCTAATCATCCTTTAAGCCTGCTCTTTCTATGATCATCTCAGATCACACCAATTCTTACTAATCTTAGTATGTTGTGAACATGTGGAACAGTCTATATCATTTGAAACAGCAACAGAATACATAAATTGGTATTCTATGCCACTGTTTGCTGTTTAGCTTCCCATGTACTTTCCCCTACTTACATTCAGTTCATGCCCTATGATTTTGAGGCCTCCATAACATTTCTTACGGGGTAATGAAGGATGTTATTGTGATTAAGGGCATAGGATTTGAAATCACATAGGCCTGCGTTCTAACTCCATCTCTGCCATTACTAACTATGTAACTTTAGGGAAGTCATGCAACTAGGTCTCAGTTTCTTCATATGTAAAATGAAGATAATAATCCTTACCTCAGAGGGTTAAGAGAGTTGTTGAACCTAACTCACTTCATTTCAAATAACTGTTCAGTTCTTTATGCAAAAAAGGAAATTATTTTAATACCCCAAATACTCTAACAAGCAAATCCTTCAAAACTAAAAACCATTAAAATAAGTATGGAAATCTAACATGCAAATTTGGTAATATTTTATATAAAAATCATTCTATATATTTCAAAAAGGCTGTTATGCTCTAGTGGAATGAGATGAATAAAAATGCTTCTTTCTGGCAATGGACCTTTTAAGAAAAAACATTTCCTCCAAGCTCATAAGATCACTGTGGAAATACAATTCCAGAATAGAAGCCTATACTACTAATTTTTATGCTTTTATTTTTCTTTTCAGAGGTGGCTCTTTATTTATGGAGTGTTCCTTATGTAGCTAATGATGAACATCATTAGCTAGGGAACGTCATTAGCTATATAAAGAACCAGGCAAACTATAGCCTTACTTCTCCTAAAATTAAAAAAAAAAAAAAAAAAAATCAAGGGTAGCCAGATGGCTCAGGTGGTCAGACGTGAGCTCTTAACAACAAGGTTGCCAGTTCAAGTCCCGCATGGGATGGTGGGCTGCACCCCCTGCAACTAAGATTGAAAATGACGACTGGACTTGGAGCTGAGCTGCGCCCTCCACAACTAGATTGAAGGACAACGAGTTGGAACTGATGGGCCCTGGAGAAACACACTGTTCCCCAATATTCCCCAATAAAATTTATAATAAAAAAAAAATCAAAACCAACTCATGGATGACTCTTTTGGATACAAATCTTGCTAAACATTTCAATAATTCTTGAATTAGATAATATACCATGTGAAGTTACTCAAGATAATCACTATGCACAAATATTGGATTTGCTTTTTAGAGTATGTTTCCTACTAAATTGTAAACTCTATGAGAATATAAACTATGTCTTATTCATATAGCCCCTACACCTAGCACAATTTCTAGAACAAAGTAGGCATTCAGTAAGTGGTGGGTTGCTGAATGGATGGATTCCAATATTAACTCCTTTATCATTCATCTCTTAATGGTCCAACTATAAGATTGCCTAAACCCCTGTAATAAAATCTCCCTGCAAAATTTTTGAAGCAGCTTCTACTAAGCCATATCGAGGCTCTAAAACAATGACTTTGTGCTTTATCTTTATGAATGCTTTTATTATTTAAAACATCCTCTAATCTAATCAACAGGAACTTTCCCACTGGCTTCAACGCACTCTCTCTCTTACACTGAAGTCGGAGTCCCTGGAGTCAGCCTTGACGACTTCTTGTTCCTTCAAGTTACACATCAAATCTATCACTAAGTTCTGGTGATTCCATCTCTACAACGTATTCTAAATCCAGCTACCTCTCTCCCTTTTCCACTGCCACCTCTCTAGTCTAAGTCGCCATCTTCTTTCATCTGGATCATTAGAAACGCCTCAAAATTGGTTTCCCTGTTTCCATTCTTACCTAATTCCAATCTATTCTTCATACAGTGACTAAGAAAAAAACAATTTTTAATGCAAATCTGATCTTACTATTTCCCTGCTAAAAAAATCATTCAATGGTTATCCACTACAATTAAAATAAAGACCCAAGTCCTAACTTACAGAAGGAAAACAATTTTACAAAGAAACATGGCAGAATATTCACAAATCAAATGGATAAATTGCTGTTACTGCTTTATCCACAATATATTTAATCCTGTTTCTCATCCATGAATAAATTGTTTGACTATCCAATGTGAATATCCAATTTTACCTGCAGTGCTTGTTCTTGGATATCACGAAATAACTCCATATCTTTCTCAGTCATGATTTCCTGGCTCTCAAAAAGCCGTTCCTCACTTTCTTGTTTGCCATCCCAGCCATCCTGATTGTCTGCACATAAAGAAAGGGTTCACACATTATTAATAATACACATTAGTTTAATAACTAGAAAAAAATTTTCAGAAATCTTTATTTCAGTTTGAAGGCAATATTATTTATATAACAAAGAGGACTCCTAGAAAGATACTAATCAATAAAGAATATGTACATACTATATCTGCCTTATAATGAAAACACTGAATTGTCTTAGAGTTTCTTAAAAATACTACATAACCAAATTTAATCTTCACTAAGAGATCATATTTTAATATACTACAATACATACAAAAGCAGACAGGAAAAAAGTCTAAGGACTATGAAATTTATTTTGAAATAGTATGAATATAAAACTTTTAGTATAAATTTAACATAACATTCAAATATTGTTTTTTCCTTCTTTGGTAGTATGGAAGTTTACGTTACAGTAAAACATAATTTTCATCACCTGAGAAAACAGGGAAAATTTGCTCCTTCTAAAATTCTCTATGATCCTGCAATCGTCATAAGGCCAATACATTCTTATCTCAGCAAAAAGATAACCTTCAAAATAGCTATCGTAACTGAGGTCAAGAAGTACCAACTCCCTTCACATTGTGAGTGCCCTTTTAAAGTACAAACTCCACAAACCTGAGGATCACAGATGATAATCCTCTGGGTAATTATGAGAAATTATAACAATCAATCCACTAAATGATGCATCTTCCTCAAATGGACAAAGAAATTAGTGAAAAGAATATTGGGGGATTACGTAGATCATTATCCTTTGCATTTGAAGATGACACTGCTGTTAGACTCATTTCCTCTTTGTATGAGTGTGGCTGAAAAGACCAATTAATGAGATAGTTCTTTTCATATCAACTGCATGTATAGACTGTCTGTTATTCATTTAATATAACAAAAAGGACAAGGACTCACTGTTCATAATATTTCCAAACTGAAAAAAATATATATATATAATCTAAAGGTACTATGTGATTTTAATGCCCCCTAGTGCATGATATGGATGCAGGCACAGATTTAGTACAGGATTCAGTAGAACTGTTATCAGATGGTGCAGATTGTTTCTTAAACTCCAAAATTCATAGAAGAAAATGACAGAGTCAATTAAAGCAAAAGCTCACACCAACGCCTAAAGCTCAATACTGGTTCTCCCTATACTTTACACATTTGCTCTAATAATTTCTATTTCTATAACTTTCCAGTAGATTCTTCTAATAATCTATCTCCAGTGAAATGGTTAATTCAACAATGCTTTTCATTAGGATCTGCTTTATGAGATTCTTTCCTTCTAAGTCCAACCTAAATGGCTTGCACGTTTTCTTAGATAAACATGCTCAGACTGGTGCTTATCTACAGTCTACATGGCTGATAAAAACACGAAGAGTACTTAAATGCTGAAAGAGTAATTGGTTAATTGCCACTCTGGTGAAAAGTCGATCAATATAGCATTAAAAGGGGGGACCTGGCAATGACAAGAATTTTCTCTCCTGCACTAGCCCAATCAACCATTTATATAAGAATGAGGAAGCAGTGAATACAATCACAAATGGGACATTCAGGGGAAGGAAATCAAAGGTAAGCAGTTTTCTCATAGTATATGAGACAAAAGAGTCTTAGGATCCAAAAAGCCTATTCTCAAGTCTTCTACTTTTCCCAGTGCTCTTTCTACTTTTCCCTCATAGGGTTAGGTTCTCTAAACTCAAAAGCACTCAAGAGCAATAAGGCTAGTTTAAGCTTTAATAATTTGGATAGCTAATCAAACTTTTCTCCTCTGACCTGAATCAACCGCTACAGTACGAAGTCTTCTGCACAGAAGTTTTCTACTTTGAAAACTAGGGAACTCAGCCTGATACATAAGCAAATGGCCTGACGCTACGGTTCTCTCTCTCTCTAAGTGTAATCCATGAAAAATTATAGCTGTATTTGCCAGATTTGAAGTAGAAAACTCAATGACCTCATCATATTTGGATATATTTTTGTCTCTTCCTTACGCTTAGGTCAACAGTGTTCCTTCCAATTTCTGTCCGGAATAAAGCCAGCATCATGATGCCCATGACATGATTTATTTTGTAATGTATGAAATGTAGTTATCCTTGATCAAGATTATAGCCCAAATTTCTGTAGGCAGATTCTTTGTGATTCTAACAACAACCACAACAATAACAAAACACCTTTTGTCTCAGAGTTCTTACTTGTCCATTCTGCAACTTCATGTATAGCATCTAAATTCTTGTCATAGTTATCATCTTAGTATCATTAAATATGTATCTTTAATACATTCTTATATTCCATAACCAATTTTCAATAAAGAAATATAAATCTATTCCAGATAACTAGTGTTATTCCAAATAACACACTTTTGGAATACTTTCTGTTTCTCAATGAACAAACTTTTACCTGTGGGCCAATCTGAAGTGCTTGATTTTCTGTTGCCCTTTTTCCTGATTCTATATTGCTCAGAGTAGTCTACCACTTCCCCTCGAGGTTTCCGCCCATCAGGGGAAGGGGTGAAGAATTTGGTAAGGCCATCAATGAGCCCTTTGGTTTTCTTGTTGAACTTCAAGGGGACACTGCTATCTCGGCAGAAGTCCAAGCCATCTAGTCGTTCTAAATAGCCTTCTTCTGATGATGACGCTGATTGGCTGGAGATAGTGATTTTACGTTTCCGACCCCGTCCAGGGCCAGTTCGAACTTTGCTGAAGGGACTTTTTGACCTAAAGAATCAAACAGGGAAAAGGGTAACTATTAAAAATAAGTCTTTATAAGGCTTCTATTTAATATATAACATAATCAGTAAATAACCTACAGCTTAATTAAAAAAATCTGTATTGTTAAGAATAGTCCATGAACTATAAATATTATATGATTAAGAATATTATTATTAAAAACATCTTATTTTCCGAGAAGCCTAATTATTTTCTAGTGAAAAGAATCCTAGACCAGGAGTCAGAAGGCATGTTTGAGTCATAATTCTGCCACTTACTAGCTGTACATCTTGGACAAATCACATTCTCTCTAAACATCAGTGTCTTCATCTGTAAAATGAGAGTTGGACCAGAGAACAAGTAAGATACTTCCAGGTATAAAGTCCTATGATCTCTGCACCAACTCAGACTTGTACTTTTACCTTTAAACACAAGGATGGGTTACTCTCTGAAAGTGAGGAATCAAAAGATCATTTTATAGGAATATTAAAACTTGATTTAAGATTTAAAACATGAACTATAATCCTCGTTCTATATATTTCAATCTCCTATTGTCCGTTCGTTTAAGTTACATCACCTTTGAGATAGTCTTAAGTGGTGGGTAAAATTTTTGAGAATAAAGAGAGGTTTATGGGCCTAAAGATATTTTACATATCATCAAAAGTGAATTACCTTAGAGATATTAAGGAAAAAAAAAAAGAATTAGCTACTGAATCTTGCCCCACCTCCTCCAGCCATCGCCCAGTTTCCTAGTCCACAAAAGATAATTATATCCTGATTTCTGCTAACAGATGAAAAACTCACATTATTTTACATCAGGACATAAAAATGGCACTTCTGACCTCAATAGAAGCTATCCAGTGATTTGTACATTTAATAGAAATAAACTACTGAGACTAGCTAGTATCAGGAGAAAAATCTGTGAAATACTACAATAACATAATGTTTTCTTTTGCGTTTTTTATGTAAGGCAATAGTTAAGAGTCAGGCATTGGTGCCAGACTACTTGGGTTTTAATCCCAGCTCAACATTCACTATATAAACTTATGCAAGTTAATCTCTCTATGCTCTCGTTTCCACCTTTGAAAAATGACAGTAACAGTACCTATTTCACTGGGTTGTTGGGAGTATTAAATGATTTAACACATGTAAAGCACTTAGAATAGTGCCTTTGCACTTCAATGAGGATTCAATAATGTTAGCCATTATTATTACATAAAAGTACCAGTTTCAACAATTGAAATTTTTTTCATAAAGCAAACAAGTGAATCCTACACTATAGAGAAGGCCCTATCCTTTTCTCCCCTCACCTTGCCACAAGTACAACTTACACCGTGTTTTGTTTCTTTAACCTGTTTTTTGGACGTCCTATTGGATTAGCATAGCGCCGTTTTATCTGTGCCGCCTTCTTTTGTAGAAGTTTTCGTCCTTTTTTCCTAGGTCGACATATTTGACATATCCACATGCCTATAAAGAAAGAACATTCCACGTAAAAGCACAATAGATTTAAATACACTGAAAGAGTTCATATACTCTAAGCCAGCAGTTCTTCACCTCTTTCAGGTCAAGGACTCTCATTTGAAAATCTGATTCAAGCCCCCAAGAAACATAAACATGAAAACATATGCACACAAAATTCTACAAACAATTGGAAGAGACTCACAAATATCCTGAAGCCCACACATGGTTGAGGTCCACTGATCCTCAGTTAAAAATCCCTGCTCTATACCTAGCACTCAGATTTTGGTTTCTAATTACCACCCTACAAAAAAAGAAACCAGGTTTCCATAGAGTAATGGCTGATTCCAGGACAGAGGAAGGGAAAAGAGAAGATAACCTGGAATATCTTGTGATGCCAAAAAATAAAGAAGTGCTCAAAAGATGATAAAGGCATTTCAAAAGGACACAGGAGCCAACTTGAAGGAGTTCCCAATAGTCAAATCTAGATCAATCTGAGCAAAAAAAGAAATAATCATAGCAGTGGATTATAACCCATAAAATAAAATAAATGTGGTGAGTCCATAATGATATAAATAATTAAATAAACAAGTAAATGGGAGCAAAGGATAGCTCTCACTTACAGAAGAATTCCAACTAATAAACGTAGAATGATGAACATAGAAAAATCATCATTATGCAAATACCATAGTAAAAATTGGTGCATGTAAGTCACATATGGATGCTCAAGTTGGTGGGCAAAGCAGAAAAACACTAACTTTAAGGTGTCTGTCAGTTTTCTCCACTGTAATCAAGTGATCAAAGTTAACATTACTGGTAATAAGACATACCAGTATAATACACCCGTTTTCGTGCACTGGCAAGGGCACAATATCACTTCAATGGTACTCCTGTCAAACTTCATAACCTTAACACGTTGCATACGGATCACGAGAATCTTCATGAGGGATTTAAACCCCGCCGTACGCAACGCGTTAATCTAATCATGATAAAGGAAGAGACAAACCCAAATTGAAGGACTTTCTACAAAATAACTGACCACTACTTCTTCAAAAGTGTCATGGTGGAGAAAGACAAAGTCTGATGAATTAAAACCAACAGGGAGAGACTAAAGAACTATGACAACTAAATGTACTCTGAGATTCTGAAATTGGATTCTGGACCAGAAATTCAAATAAGGTGTGTAGATCAGTTAACTGTATCATATCAATATTAGTTTCTTGGTTTCAGTAATTGTACTGTGGTTTTGTAAGATGTTAAGATAAGGGAAGCTGGGTAAAGAGTACAATGAGAACGCTATTATTTTTCACTTTTCTAAAAGTCTGAAATTATTTCAAAAGAAAATGTTTCCTGCTTTAAGCTGCTAAAAAACTTCTTTTGTAGGCATTAAATACACAGGAATGAAGTTTTAAGAAAATTTTTCTTATTCTGAAGGATTCTCAGAAGGTCTTTTGCCTAGATTTCAAGTAAATGGAAAAGACAGAAAAGGGGTTATTTCTTCTACCAATACATATAAATTTAAGACTTTTCAAAAGGTAACAATCAGCAGAGTGGTGTAAGAGGGACTTAAGTAAGATCCTAACGTGGAATAACCTGGCCATACCTAAGGTTGAGTCTCTTTCCATCAACAGGAAAACTTTCTCCAAGCTGACATTATCAAAAATCCTACAAGCATTTTACTTAAGAAATGTATAAATCACAAAATCAGAGCTCAGAATGGAATCTGTGATAAGACAAAGCAGGGGCACTAACTGGATTTTTTAAAGAAACTATAAGCATATGATAAGATGGAAGTCCAAACTATAGGCAATTATATCCCAACTAAGTACCGTTCAAGCAATAGGAGTCAAAAGAACAGAACAACATTAAGCTGTACTGTTATGATTTGGGCACTTACTTGTTTGCAAAAAGTTTTATTTTTTAAGTTTTGAATAAACCAGAGACTCTAATAGCTCTAGGCCCCTCAAAAGTGATGAGCAGTGATATAATCAACATTTCTTCCTTTAAAGAAAGAGATATTTCAAAATATTATAAGGCAAGCATTTTGTCCTCTAGCTATAGGCCTGGCAAATATATATTAATATAAAAGAACCACTTCACCCTCCATAGATACTTAAATATTGAAAATAGAGGAAAATAATAATAAATCCATAGCACATAAGAATGTTAAGACGCCTAGACAGAAAGACTGTCCCCTCTTTTCAAAGTGACAGCTCTCTTCCTACTTATACAACCCCAAATAAAAGATGCAAATTACTCTTTCATTTTAAAAAGGAGATAAAAAGTGCTTTCACTAATATACCCCTTTATATTGCCAGTGTGATTTCAGAAAGTATTTCTCACCTTTTGGCATCCGGGTGAGTGGTGGGTCACAACACTCCATGTGAAAACCTCGGTCACAGGAATCACAAAAGAGCATGTTATCCTAAGAAAGACAAAGGACAGTTCCGCTTAACCTTACGAAACAGAAACATATCGGATCATGACTTCATAAAACCTAGGAAATTTCAACGATCTCATAAAGGAGATATCTAGTTATTATAACAGTAAGTTTCCTTAATTTGTATTAATTGACTAAACGGAGCCTGAGTTAGCAAAAAGTTTTGCTTCACCCAATCTTTAATAAAGAATTAGTTTCATTACTTTCAAATTTATCCAGTAACTAAATATAAGCTAACTTTAATCTGTTTTAATAACAAGAAAAGGATGATATACTACTATCAGTTAGTAATAACATACTAACTGACCATTTCTAAATGAACGCCTCCATACTACTCAAATTTTTGAGTTCCTTTAAAATAGCTTAGTCTCCGCAAATTCATATTAAGGTGCTGTAGAACTACCTAGAAATAATCCAAGTCTCAATGAACCAGAATACTAAATTATTAATATGTAACTCAAAGAGGCTACTGTTCTAAATTCTGCTGGACCAAGTGACTAAAAATTGACCAACCATACGTAGAGGGAAATGCCACTTGTACATTTTACTTCCAAGTGAAATATTCACATTGGAAGGTGAAGATACTCACTGCATTTTTGCCTTGATCTCGACAGGAGCTGCAGGTTTTACACTCGATGCATTGCCACCGTAAGGCCTTCACTCTAACCGTTAGTTCGGGGGAAAACTTTAAACAGGATGGATGACCTAGTAAGAGGGGAAAATTCACAAATGAAACAATCAAGAATCATTCTGTAATTGTATTAAAGGAATAATGTAGAAAAAGGCAATTACCTTAAAATATGTATTAAAGGAAACAAGATGCTCCTGAGCTTGCCATACACATCTCATCAAGACTTATACTTCAATTCAGTTTTATTAACGCTAAATAGAATTTAGTATACAACCACATTCTATTTACAACCACAAACTTGGTTGTAAAAAACTTGACAAACTCCAAACTTTTATTAAGCCTGCATTAAAGCATTATGTGTATGCACATGCGTGTGTATATATGAATATATAATATGCTCAGGCCATTTCTGGAAGAATACTCCAAAACAGTTTACAATTGTAACATCCTAGGATATGGAGCTATAAACCTTTGGAAGGAGAAAGATTTTATATTTCACATTACACCCTCCTATGCTCTCAATTTCTTTAAATAGTAATATGTGTTACCTATAACTAAAAAATATATAACAAAAATCTCGTAATTTAAAGTGAGTTATTTGCTTATGGCTTAAGGCACTCAAGCTAAAACTAAAACTTAAGCAATATTTCTGTTGTGATCAGAATTAGCAGTAACAGAAAAAACTGTTTCCTTTTCCAAGAGTTAGTAGCAGTTTGATTCTCAAAACTTTAGAGTAGTCAATTTGCCCTCAACTGTCTGAAAGGATTTGTCCCTTTTCTCTAAAATTCTGTTATGTTTATTTTTCTTTGTTGAGAAAACGGGCTGGTTAAAGTATTTTCTCTTCTTAGGAAAGCTATTCCTAAATAATTATCTCTTTTAGGAGGTGGTAAGAAGTTTATCATCAAAATATCACTAACATTAAAGAAAAATGGGAGAAGAGGTATAAAAATCTCACATAATCTCATCATCCTAGAAGAGCCATTTTCATGCTCTATTTTCCCTTTTCGAAACTAGCTAAAAGTTCTTGCATACTCTTAACTACAGGGTATATACAGTTTTGTTTTGCTTTTCTTCATAATTTTAACCAAGTAAACTTTATATTTCTATTCCTTAAAATGATTATATTCCGTGTCAATACAATATAACCTACCTGACCATTTCCTTATTGTTAAATACTTAGACTATTACCCATAATAGTTAGAATACTAAAATAAATTATTTCATGTTTATAGATTCTTTCCTTCTTTTAAATTAATTCCTTACGATAAATTCCTGAAAGTGGGGTTGGTGAGTGAAATGAAATGAACATTTTTCTTGCTTAAGAGAAAGACATGCACTGTCAAAACCTGTTCCAAACCCTATGATATACCCAGTGCCACAAGCGAAGTACAAATGTTTTACCACAATTTTATCAGCTCTAGGTTTGGGTCTCTTATCTTTGAAGTTTTAGTATTACAACGGCTATGAAATGACACTTCACTGCTGCTTTAGTGTGCATTCCTATTATTATTTGGGTAAAACATTAATATATGCTCAACTACTAACTTTCTCTCATATAAACTGCCTGTTCATGGGCTCTCACCCTTGGATTTTATGCTTAGAAATGTAAACATGATCTTTATACTTTATAGCTTTTGAGCCTTTGCCATATTTAATGTAATTTTTTTCCTCAAACAATTCTTGCATTTTTGGGGAGGAGGGGTAGTTTACTTCTCAATTTGGAAAATAAAAAATGTCATATGTTTGACTATGTCCATCTTTTCTTTCTTGGTTATTATGATAGGCAGGCTCCAAGCTGCCCGCCAATCATCCTTGCCTCCCGGTAAGATTACCAATTCACACCCTTATATAGTTCACTCCCACACTGAATATGGCTGATCTGTGTAACCAATAGAGTACTACTGAAATGACAGTGTGACTTCTAAGGCTAGGTTATAAAAGATACTGCAGATTCTACTTTGCTCTCTCTCGGATACCTGCTTGGGAGAATCCAGCTGCCACGTTGTGGACACACATACAGCCCAATCAAGAGGGTCCACAAGGCAAAGAACTGAGACCTCCTGTCAATTGGCAGCATTAATTTGCCAGTTAAGTGATTCATCATGGAAGCCTTCAGATGACTGAAGCACCAGATGAAATCTTGATTGCAACCTCATGAAAAATCCCAAGTGAAAACCACCCAGGTAAGCCACTCCCAAATTCCTGACCCACAGAAACAACATGAAATAAAAAATGTTTGCTGTTGCTTTTAGCTGCTAAGTTTTGAAATTTTTTCTACAGCAATAGATAACTAATATAGTTATTTATTCTACTAGTTATGTAAAAGTTCCTTCTATGGTAAGTTTTCAAATTGCATTCTTCCCTATCTTACAGAAATTCAGACATCACCTCAAATACGCGTATAATGCTTCTTAGAAAGCAGGCCTATGACACAGCCCTCCCCCTAACCCCACTTCATTCCCACCTCACCTAGAACAGGTTCATTTTTACCTGCTTTATATATTTGGGTTCCCATAAGATTTCTTAAGGATGCTATTACTAAAATAGTTTGGCAATCAACGCATTGTATGACATGTCACTATATTTTATCTTTTATAATTTTATGGTTTATATTTAACTGTGAAATCCATCGACAGTTCATTTTGGTTTGTGATATTATGCTGGACATGGTCACCTACTACACAAGATTTCTTCCCACCTTCTTCTAGTGCATTCTATACATAAAACCCGAAAAGCTAAAAACTATTTCCTAGATTCCTTTGCACCTAGGCTCTAGATATGAGTCAAGTTCTAACACCTTGATATGTTTGAGTGATTTTTTTTTTAAAGATTTTATTGGGGGAGGGGAACAGGACTTTATTGGGGAACAGTGTGTACTTCCAGGACTTTTTCCAAGTCGTTGGCTTTTTAATCTTAGTTGTGGAGGGTGCCATTCAGCTTCAAGTTGTTGTCCTTTCAGTCTTAGTTGTGGAGGGCGCAGCTCAGCTCCAGGTCCAGTTGCCGTTGCCGTTGCTAGTTGCAGGGGGCGCAACCCACCATACTATGCGAGAGTCGAACCAGCAACCTTGTGGTTGAGAGCCCGCGCTCCAACTAATAGCCATCCAGGAGCTCAGCGGCAGCTCAGCTCAAGGTGCCGTGTTCAATCTTAGTTACAGGGGGTGGAGCCCACCATCCCTTGCGGGACTCGAGGAATTGAACCGGCAACCTTGTGGTTGAGAGCCCACTGGCCCATGTGGGAATCGAACTGGCAGCCTTCGGAGTCAGGAGCATGGAGCTCCAACCGCCTGAGCCACCGGGCCGGCCCTGTTTGAGTGATTTTTGAAAAGCAGAAATGAAGCAAAGACCATCTTCTTCCTTGCATTGACTGCTTTTTAATGACAAGAAAAGTCATGAAAATGCCAGTGTCCACTCTTCACCTTCATGGCTACCCAGAGGCTGTTGTGATGATGGCCAAATTCAGCGTTTCAGTTTCCAACTACAGAGCTCAGGGGATCCACAGGAGCCTCCCACTGTGGAGGCAGGTATAGTGACTCCCTGGTGGCTCAGTTCTGCAATGTCCCAGGAATTAGTCCTTAAAGCCCTGTAGAGCTTGCCTCTTTAGCTCTTCCAACAATTTCACAAATACCCGAATATAATACTAAACTCCTTTCCTCTTGAAGTATCTGGTGTATTTTCTGATTTCTGGAATATATCCTGATTGTTACTGATAGAAAACACTGAAAACTCAGCCAATGATCAAAGATAATGTAGGTTTACTAAGACCTTCCTGCAAAGCCTTGTAAGTTGTTAAAATGTAGACCAAGAATATCTCTGGAATTGACAAACTGGGAGACTCTTTGCAAATTTTTTCAGAGCTCAGAATTTCACACAGCTCACTAAACTGCAGTGTCAACACTCCCTTTCCCAATGTGACATGTAAGTTTCTACCAAGAATAGAACCATACTGGTTCTATTCATAAAGCTGGAGGCATAAATCAAGAAAGATAAGTAGTGATTATTAAAGAAACCAGCAATAACTTCAGACTGATTGCTGTGATTTGAACAGATGTTTGATAGTGAAATATAAAGATCAACAGGAAAAAAATAAGTCTATGGAAAACTTTTTATTAAAAAAGCCTAAGACCTGGTTTGACTTAAAAACATTTCACCTATACATTTAAATTCCTCCCTTGTCTAGAAGCTCATCTAAGTTACCTAAAACCAGAATCAAATTAAAATATGACTTTGATAAGGATCAAGGGTACAAACTCAGTTAACCGTACTTCCTTCTTGCCTGACAGCACACGTCAGAAAACACAGAGGGGTGTCACGTACCACTGTTTCCACAGTCAGCACAGGAGATGAGTTCCTCCGGCTTCTTTTCCCGATTTTGTTCTTTTGTACCAAGACAGAAACTACAGATGGGGATGGGTTCAGCAACCGGCTGTAAAAAACAAGCACAATTCGCTCAGGCACTGGTACTATTTTTTAATATTAATATAAAGACATTAAAATTAGTTTTAAATTCCTACGAAAGTTATATGTAGTTACATATAACTAAATAGGGCAATTACATCACTCTCCTAAATCTCCGACCTAAGTAGGTGAGTTTTTACAAACTGGTCCTTGTAGTGACAACCTCGGCCCAAAAAAAAATCATATCCCAATTAAGTTGGTCACTTTGAAACTAAATGATACAACATGGATTGAACAAAGCAAATCTTTCCCCTAAGATTGAAAACTTCACTGAATTAAGTGCAAGAAATCACAGTATCAGCCCTTAACAGGCATAGCTCTATAATCCAGGCCATGAGTAATGAGGGTCTGCATTGAGGCCCTCACAAAAAGAATGGAGAAGAGAGATAAGAGATATTTGACAGACAGAACTGGTAGGATCTGGCGGCTAATTAATTGGGGGCGGGGAGGACAGTAAGGAAGATGGAAGACTTAGACACCATTAAAGAAGTGAAAAGGCAAGCCACAGAATAAAAGATATTAACAACATATTTAACTAACAAATGGCTCATATCCAGAATATTTAAAGAACCCTCACCTATCAGTAAGGAAAACACAGACAACGCAGTAGAGAAGTAGGTAGAACATGTCAATTGATAATTCACAACAGAAAAACACAAATAATATATAAAGAGCCAATAAACACAAGAAAAGATGCTCAACCTCATTAGCCATCAAGGAAGTAGAGCTTTAAGAGGGGCTAAAATTATGAAGATCAGCAACAGAAAGTGTGGCTAAGACAGTAGAACAGGAACTCTCTTAAATGGCTAACAGACATTTAAATAGAAAAAAACCACTCTGAAAACTATTTGACATTATCTGCTAAAATTAAACATAGGCAATACCATGTGATCCAGCACTTCCACACCTAGCTATATACCCAAACCAAGTTCAAATACACATAAACAATAAAACACAAACAAAAATGATCACAGTAGCATTATTCATAATAAAATTTACTAAAAAATTTCCCAAATAACTAGCAATGGTTGCAGAGCTAACATGTGCTATCGCCATACAGTAGACTACTGAAGTAATGAAAACAAACAAATTACAGGCAACGATAACGGATGTGCATCACAAACAACTGAATGAAAGAAAAGGCGCAAATAATGTACAGTATATCATTTTGTTTATGTAAAATTCAAAAATTTCTATATATTGTCATAAGTCAGAATAGTGGTTACCTTTAGGGAGAAAGGAAGAGGTATTGAATTGGAAAGGGACTTCTGAGATGCTGCTAATATTCTTTTTGTTGACCTGGATGGTGGTTTTATACATGTTAATTATGTGATAATTAAGGTACAGACTCACAATCTGTGTACTTTCCTGTATGCATATTTTAACTTGAAAGTTAAATTTAAATTAATGAGCATCTATGGAGTAGGACTGTAGTAGTTTTGGAACATTCTGCCAAGATGATTTGGACATTGAGTTTTGAACTTAGGAAAGAGAACAGGCTACAGATGGATTTTAAACACATCAACATGCACATAATACCTGATAGCACCCAGTGAAAAGGTGGAGTGGGTAGAATACAGTAGAGAGTTAAAGGGAGGAGAGTGGAAAAATGAGATGAAGTCTGAGATAGAAGAATATCAACATTGAGAAGCACCAAAGGGGTAAAAGGAACCAGAAAAGACCACGTCTGAGCAAAAACAGAACCAAGAATTTCAAGAAGCAGAGAGCAATCAACAATCAATGTTGGAAGATCAAGTATTGGTGGATTCCACAAGTGAGAAATAGTTGGAGACCTCAGTAAAAAAGCACCGTTTTCAGTGACAGAATAAGAGCTAAAGTCGAGGAACCAACAAACTGCCATGAAGGGACAGACAGCAGACATGAGACAGCCAAAAAGAAATGGAAAGAATTTTGACATGTTTGATGTATTTAAGATAAGAAAGTAAAACCTATTTAAATATGGAAGAGAAGACATACACGGTCAGACATTCACAAAACAAGAAATAACAGGAACATATTATGTAGTGAGGTTTAGAGCTGCACAGTTCAATATAGTAGGCACTATGATGTGTGGCTAATTACATTTAAAATAAAAGTTAAATTAATTCCCCAGTCACACTAGTTACATACCAAGTGCTCAATAGTCACATGTCGCTAGTGGTTAGGCTACTGGACAGCACAAATACAGAGCAATTCCATCATTACAGAAAGTTCTATTGGATCACACTGGCTTAGGAAACAGGATGATTTTAAAGCATGGGTGAAGGGACTGGCCATAGCAGTGGATAGCACAGACGCACACTGTAGATGGGATAGTGAGTGAGAACAGAGAAAACGTGAGGGTGCTAAATTCTCACAGCCTCTTTATTCCTGAAAGAAAAAAGAAAGAAAGAAGGAAGGAAGGAAGGAAGGAAGGAAGGAAGGAAGGAAGGAAGGAAGGAAGGAAGGAAGGAAGGAAGGAAGGAAGGAAGGAAGAAAATCACCTGCTAAAAAGTGGGCAGGGATTGGTTAGATAGAACATGAGAAAGTGATAGCTGACTGAGAAAACTGAGAGGTGAGATTGGCTGGGTCCAAGAACAGCGTTAACAAAACACCCTCCTATCAAAACAGAAAGTGGATACACATTCTTTAGGCAAGACAGAATTAGAGAAGTATGTATTAACATAGAGATAAGTTCAAAATACAGGAGAGAAAAGTTGACGGAGAGCCTACAAAATGGCCTCCATCTTTTCATAAACTAGAAGGCAATGTCACTTGCTTTAAGAGAAGTAGATAGAGATGGGTTTGGGCATTTACAGAGAACAGGAAAAGTATGGAAGTCTCTATGTGGAAGATAACAGGGAATCAATTAGTGATGGAAATCAGCCCTAACCACAAAGCTAAGATCAGAAAGAATCAGTTTGTAGTATTTCCAATCAAATGGTTTCCTTCACACTTCTGAAGCCTTGGACTGACAAAATCAGAGAACCTTAGACTGACAAATTAAGCCAAAGGGGAGGGTTGACTAGAATGTAAATATGACTATTTCTAAAATGGTTGGCCACAAAATTGATGCTGGACATCATGAGCAGAAGGGAGCTGACAAACTGAAAGATAAAGAGTTGAAGTACCATAGGAATCCTGATGAACTGGAGATAAAGGTCCAGTAGGAAGTAAAAGAATTGGAAAAGCAGGATTGAAGACTGTTCTCAGCAGAGGAACTTTCGATCTAGTTTGCGTTGCCTAAGTATAAAGTTTTAGCTAACAAAGAAAACTCCAATGGCAAGTAAGCATAAATTTTTTAATATTAGTAAGCACTATTCTAGACACTTGAGGGTGCAGTCGTGAGAAAGGCAAGGCCCCACTTTCATACTTTACATTCCAGTTGAGCACAGAAGTAACATGGAAGACAACATCAAGAAGCTGGGAAAGCGTGATTTTAGAAGAATCATATAAATGTGTTCAAGTCAGCAAAAATGACTGTGCCCAGGATAAAGTGTTAGAGAAAACATTGATAAATGACAGCCAGACCCTCACCCTCCACCGGCAGAAAAACCCAGAGATCGAGATATTAGTAGATGCGAAGAACTTCATGTCAGAAGAATGTGTTTAACTAAGGAACAACAATCATCCTAAAGGCAGTGAAAATCAAAGAATGTATCTATCAACTCTTCTTGAGTCTGTCCCCATCTCACTCTCTTTTTAAACTAGGGTAAGAATGTGAAACAGTAGCTTCACCTACTAGTGGTAGGCTAGTGGTACCACTTTCACATATAAAGTACATTGTATTACTTCAGCAATCCAGTTATAAAGGAACAAGTTGAGCTCAGATAAAGAATGCTATGGAACCTGCAATCACGGAGGAGATGGAGAAACCTACTTTATAATAAAGAACAATAGGGCAGAGCAGGAACAATATCATAATTCAAACCAAGTTACCATAATTAAATTATATTAAGTATAGCAAAGTACTTAAGGGAGCAAACATACAAGGATGAAGAAAAGAGAAAGTCTGAAAAGGAAATTATTGTTATTCTTCAGCATAGGAAATGTCTTAAAAAATTAAAACTGTAGTAATTTGTGTCTTCAACACATCTTTATCATCTAGAACTAGACAATAAAGTTCCTACTAGCAGAAAAATGTTATATAAAATCATACCTAAGAAATCTTTAGCAAAACTGTCCCTATACGTTCCTGTATGTTCCCTATAATATTATTGCTTGTCAAAATTTTTTATATATGATCAAGGCTTCATTTTACTAAGTACTGTCTATCCCAAAACAAAATAACTGAGGTCATTCAAACCTACTCATTAAAGGGGGGATGCGGGGGGGTAATGATTTAGACAAACTGGCTGCCTGGTTACTGGGAGCTGTGTAGACAGTCAGTTTTAACTCAATTATTCTGGTACTTATCTAATGGCCATAGAATTAGACCTCACCTACTCATTACACGAAACAAGTTGCTGATTATCCCCAGTAATGACAACTTTACTTAAGTTTAAATAGTACTGATATTTACAATGTGAAAATAAGACAGGCTGAAAAGCAATTTTTTAAAGTCAAATAAAGACACTGGTGCAAACAGACTCAAGTTATATAGAAACAGGCAGTTTTCCGTGACACACGGCAGCTCAGCCACATTCCCTTAACCTAAACACTTCACACTGAAGATGTTTATTCTTTGACATCACAGGACCAAACAGAAAAATCATCAATTTTTCAGCTACCAAAACAATATTGAATCCACAGAGAAATACTATTACTGACAATTATGATTTCTTTTTAACTACTTGATCATTTCAGGGTTTTGAAGTGCTATCTGGGACAGAGTAATAGTATTTTGAGGATTAGTCATTTTAGTTGATGAGCTACAAACAAAAAAGTGGTTTAAATAAATCGTCTAGGTGGCAACATAATTATGAGGTTTTCTTTATGATGAAACAGCACTGTGTGATTTTAGAATATGGCTAACTATACTGTTAAGAGCATAAAAAAGTACAACTCGGGATCATTCTCATTCTCAAAATATTGATGACCATGAAAATCAGTGAAAAGGGCTAAAACCACATTGGGTTCACTGTAAAATTTAAACCTGAAATGTACTAAGGTGGTTTTAGGACACTGAAGAGAGATATTCATATCATTTTCCAAGTAAAACTTTACAAGCTGATTTCATTATCTTGTATCAAGAAGATTAAGTGAGAACAATTGTTAATACAATGAAGAGGGTAAAGGGGGTCAAATATATGGTGAAGGAAGCAGAACTGACTCTGAGTGGTAAATACACAATGTAATATATAGATGATGTATTATATTACAGAATTGCACACTTGAAACCTATGTAATTTTACTAACCATTGTCACCCCAATAAATTTTAATTTAAAAAAATCTGTGTAGATAAGCAATATGCCATATAATCACTATCCCTACACCTGTCCAAGCTTAGTCCTTATCTTACTGCTCTCATATCAACATAAAGTAAATCTGTTCCTACTGCTAATAAAACAAACAAACAAAAAGTTTGTAGCAAATCACCTTACACACCATTAAACACAGCAGCCAGAGCGAACCTGTTACAAGTTAAATCAGAGCATGGCACCGGGCTGCCCCAAACCCCCCCTCCAGTCCAATGACTTCCCTCTCAGACCACATGCCAAATGGCTACAAGACCCTAGGTGATCTGCACCCCCACATAGACACACAATCTCCTCTCTGACTGTCTCTGCTGCTCTCTCTCTCTTACATCTACTCCAGCTGCTCTGCTTGTGTTTTCTTCACAAGTCAGATGTTCCCATCACAGCCCCTTCACATTTGCTTCTCCTCCCATCTGTAACGCTCTTCCTTCCCTAGATCCCTCACGTCTCTACTCAAAAGTCACCCTCTCAGTCAGGCTTTCTTTGGCCATTCCATCTGACATTCAAAACAACTCACCAAACACAACAATTCATATCCCCCTTCCTTGCTTTATCTTTTCCCCTAATCCTTTTCATGTAGTTGACATATTGTGTGTGTCTTAGTATTTGTCCCCCACTAAATGTAAACGTTATGAACGTTCTGCATATAGTATCATTCAGTAAGTGTTGTTCAGTACATTAGTTAAATTACCCTGCAGAACTAGAAATAATAAGAATAATAGTATCTTAGAAAGAACAATGAGTTGGTATGAGCCTGATAAAGCTATGAGCTACTCAGTAATAATTTTAGTATATAAAGGCTCTACTATTTACAAAGCAATCTCACAAGTAATTTCACGGTCTCAATAACTAAATAAGAGTTCTGCCACAGTAACCCACTTCCATTCAATTTCTCAAAAGCAGGGGGAGATCTGTGGCAGGAGGCACTCAGATTGTATCTCGTGGCGTCTGCTGCTATAGGCTGCCTTAAGCACCACGCTGAGATCTCCGTCATAACCACCAGATGGCAGCATTGAGGCAAATCCATAGTAGATGCTCTGATAAGTAGTTGAGCAGCGTTGAGTTGAGCTTTTGGAAATAATTTTTAAAAACAAGAACAGTAAAAATTTTGCTCAATGATCTCTACTATGTGAGGTTTATACCATGAAAAAAAGGATTTTTAGACACCAATCATTTAGACTACCTTAAATATAATGACATTTTCTAGATATCCAGATAAGATAGAAGTTGGTTAACTTTTAATCCAATTACAAAAACTAGCTCACCTTATGCCTTAACAATTTTGTTGTAAGGCAGTCTAAGAATTAAAATCTAACAATCAATCACTACTCAGTCTCAAACTAAAACCTCTTTCTGACTGCTGCGTATCTGAGCCAGCCAGGTTGCTCTGCACAAACTACCGTGAGTTCCTCTCAAATCTACACACCTAACCTCACTTCCTTACTTTTTTTTTTAAGGAGGGCGCAGCTCACAGTGGCCCGTGGTGATGGAACTGGCAACCTTGGTGTTATTAGTGTCAAGCTCTAGCCAACTGAGCTAACCGGCCCCCCTCACTCCTTACTTTTAACTTTTCTTCAAGCTACAGCCTTGCCTACCTCTTTGGATTCTAGTGGTTCGAGCTATTTGTTATCCTGCCCCTTTTTTCTCCTGCAATTATAATCAAGTAAATTTAACTGCAAATTAACTTTCTTCAATGGATATTTATTTCACACAATTTGAAACAAATAATTTTCAGCTGATATCATTTATTAGTTGGTAAAACTGCTAAAGTACTATAATATACATAATAAAGCTAAAAGAATCGCTTTATTATACAGAATAAATACCCAAAGAATAAGAGGAGTTAAGTATTAGCCTAGAAAAGTGGAAAACTGAAATATTTATTCTCAGTCATGGTACAGTGAAGGAAACCCAAACGGTGCCCGACGACTGAGCATGAGGAAAACATATTGCTAGGTTTTCAAAATACTGCCCAAAGCATAGGAAGTCTGCAAATAGTACTATTTGGTAAGCACTGTAATATTAAAAAAGAGAGAGAGAGAAGATAAAAAGCAGTACTCCCATTTTCAAAGCACTTATACATGTCAGTGAATATAAAACAAAATCCATACAAAATAATTAGAAAACAATTAAATACTATTCATATTACCTACTTACACACCAAAAAATTCAAAAGAAAGCCTTGTGAGAGTATTTGCACAACTTGGTTATTTCCAATATCATCGGGGAAACAATTGGCACATAAAGTTCACTTAGGAAACTAACACTTTGTTGGAAGGTGTTTGTACTTGGTTGAGACAGCTGAACAAAATACGTTGTTCTCTTCCAGTCAGGCAAGCCCTCCTCTCAGTTTCACCCGGTTCTTCATTCCGTCACTGCTAATGAATGGCCTTGAGTAAACTCATGCTCCTCTCAAATCTTGACAGTTTAGAACTCAACATTTTTTTTCTTCATCATTTCCAGAAATTTATGCCTAGATAAGCAGACGTTGCCCTAGACCTCTGTGTCTTACACATAGTATGTACTAAATAAGCATTTACTGAAATTAAAATACAAAAAAATCATGCTTCGCTCCAAATAGGTTTATCAGTTGCTGACCCAAAGCCTCTCCAAGACTCAATCATCTTCAGGGGAGGAAATAATCTCTTTAAATTCTTCAGCACTCTATGTACTATCAAGCACTCTAGGGCTTCTTACTAAACATATATTTAGAATAATTTTTTTCCTTAAAAGTATACAGTTGCACAAGATATATAATTAAAAGAAAACTTGAATGGCCTGAAAAGAGTCAACTTTCCATTATTTATAGTCTACAATAAAGTAACCTTGTAAATTTTAATCAGCTCCAATACAATCCATTAGCCACTACAAAGCCTTAATAAGGGTACTAAATTTAATTCATTTTTATTATGAGTTCATTTAATGACTTCTACAATTAGATACAATAACAAGATTATTGGTGAAAGAAAGTTAATGGTATAATTATATCAGTAACGATCGATTTCAATTTACATTTTTTACCATGTATATAGATTACTGTAAATTTAGATGCGAAAGCAATCATGTGTCAAGATACCATAACAATGTTCTACATCCTAATCAGAGGTGACATCAAAAATGATAGTATGCACTATTTGCTGAATTTAAATTTTACTCTAAGACACTATAAAATTACTTTCTTTCACATATTCATCACTTATTTGAAAGTTCCACTTTCTATTTGTCAGTGATATGTCATTTTCCTCATTCATCCAAACATGATATTGCCAAGGTATTACTTACTGTCTCTCCTTTCCTTTGCGGTCCTTTCCTTTCTATTTCAGTTTCTTTTCTATACCTATGGCTCTCCCCTAATTCAGAGTCCTATCACCATAGGTAACCTTCTATACGGACTGGCTTTGATGTTTTTCCTACACATTGCTATCACATTAATACTCCTAAAATACTATTTTTTTATCCAGTTATTTGCCTGGCTCAAAATTTAGATAACATATACCAACTGCCAACTATTATAGGTTGTTATGCAATTCCCTCCATGATATACGACACTACTTTTCTCACACTATCTTCCTCTGCTCTCAACCTACTCCCTTGTCTTCAGAAAGCATAATTTATACTCTTTCTCCAGATGATTTTACCCTATTCCTCAAAGTCCTCTGTATCTTTCTCTCTAAGAAATCAGCTCAGTAGAGATTAGAGACAGACTGAGTTCTGCCACTTAGGGCATCCCTTTGGCCAAGTTACTGAACTTATTTGGTTTAAAATGGTACAACATACCTACCTTTGAAGTTATTGTGAAGAGTAAGTGAGATAAAGTTATAGGACTGTAACTCAAATATAAGAAGCACCTATAAATGCTAATTTCCTATATCCCTTTTCACAACAACCCTTCAAAGTTTATCTCTGTTAAGTGACTGACACTTTTCAAGTCAGAGTAAGTTTTTGTTTTGTTGTTTTAACATCCCAAAAAAGGCAAGGTGATTATATTTTCTGTGGACTAACAGATTTTCTATATGTTACTTATTTACATGATCACATTAAGGTTTTTAAAAGTCTTTTTGAAAACACGTATTTACCACACTGCACATTACCCACTTTTGAAAAATTCTTTAGTGGTACTTTGAGCACAAGAGCATTAGCAAAAGAATATTTTCTACACTAAAAATACATAAAAGTGACAGTTTAGAAGGACCAACATGTTCAACAAGACCTTCATGTTCATCACATTTGTAAGAGATTGCAATTGCGGACATTATTCTGGCCAAACTAAGGTCTAAGATAAGTAACACTTGAACAAATTGGCAAATAGCATCATTTTCCTCAAGACCTACCAAAAATAATAAAATACATGTCTGATAAGATGTGTATTGTTCTGTTACTATCAGAATCATGATAGTTTGGAACTGGAAGGGGTCTTTAAAAATCATTCTATACTCACTTTACCAAAGATAAAAATCATCGTCAAAGGCTACATGCATGACTAGTAAAGTGGTTAGAGTTATTCAGAGTCAGGTAGATACTCTGACTCCAAGTCCAATGCTCTAAACTGCTTCAACTCAAACAAACTATAGATAAAATAATTTAATCTATTATTAGATTAAAAAATAATTTAAAAAGTGTTGAAAGAAAACAACACTTGACAGATGGAAAATGGTTAGTTTCCATTAGTGGTAAATAGTGATACTATTTACTAATAATATGATGTGGCAGGATTTAAACTTACACATTTAAAACTAAAACCACAGGTCCTCCTGCCTCCTTCAAAAAGTAGCAAGATTCATACCAATAAGAACTCAATCTTTTATCCCCTTTTCCCCCTCTCGAGAACGATCAGGAAAGAGAAAGAAAACCAAAAACAGAGAAGCCACAGCAGGATCCTAAATGGACCTAAGGGGTAATGGGATCTTTTGTTTTAGCACAGTCCATCAGCAACTCTGTAAACGAGGTGGACAACACTGTCCTGCCTAAGAAACAGAGAGTGAGCGGGTGGAGAACTGCACAAGGCTAGAATGTGGAGCGGTGGCCAGGGACAAATTCATAGAGGTAGGGTGGTCAAAGGATTTTTAAGAACTGTGTAACACCCAGTTCTAAATTGTTTCTATGCTACAATAAAAATCTTGAAATTTGCAGTCCACGTGTAAAACAGAGGCAAGCAATATTTCAGTAATAAAAAAAGTAAGGGGGCTTAAGTTTGGTTTTGTGCAGAACAAAGAGAACCCATCCAAGGAGCTACAGCGAAAATAAGATGGAGGCCTCGGGAACCTAGTGAGAAGCACCATAATAATGTAAGTCCCTGAGCAGCTGCAGAAATCTGAAAAAGAACGAAATTTCCCCCACAAGGAATAAGGAGCTTGTCCAAAGACAAGGTTCAGCTGTCAACTGCCTCCAGGCGCAGTGGGAAACGCGTTTCTACCTACAGACCATCCCGAAGTTCCAGGATTTCCAGAAGGAAGCATACTTTTACATTTTGTTGGCTTCACGCTTTTAGTTTTGAAAGAAAAGCTTTGTTTACCCTATTTATAAAATCATTTTAAAACTCAGATAATAAAGGGAAAAAAATAGTAAAATTCTCTCCCAATCTTCCTCTTCCTGCCCTATAATGCCTAACATCTCCTGAGCATGCAAATCGCTGCTATATGCTTTACAGTATTAACACTTTTAGAAAAGACCTCACAACCGCCCTAGGTATATTATCGCCATGTTCAAGATGAGAAAACAAATCCCCAGAAAGACAAATTTACACAAAGTCATAAAAAGAGGCAGAACCCAGATACCAACTGCAGGCAGTCTGGCTGCAGAGCTTGTACTCTTCAACCTGCCATTGCGCTGTCTTTTCATGTATATTGTTCTCAGCTTTTCCTATATATACATTAAATATATATATACATAAGTCTATACTATGACAGTGTATAATCTTTTTTGTTAAATATATTTCCACATCGATAAATCCAAATCAACATCATCTTTCCAATGAGTATATAACATTCCACTACATGTGTAAGATAATTTAACCAATCCCTGATTAATGAACATTTTATACTTCTAATTGTTTATTATATTCAACACTATAATCAAACACCCTTGTGTATACATCTTCGCTCACTTTTTGGATTCTTTCCTTAGGATGTATTTCGTGAACTGGAATTGCTGGGTCAAAGAGTGTACACATTTCTAAGATTGTTGACACATGCTGCCAAACTGAATGGTAAAGAGGCTGTGCTCCTGCCAGTACTGCGTGCCAGCCATGAAGCTGTTCTCACCCCCGGTGACGCTGGCTCAGAACGCAATTTCATTTCTCCTCTGTCAGCTGCCTTCCCATTAGGCCCCACCAACAGGGAACGAGAGGCAGCCTAGGAGGTAAAAGATGACGAAAGAACAGACTTGCTCCTTCTAGTCTGTTTCCTGTTCCTACCAGCGTCACCCGAGCGGGTCCTTTTCCTCAGCAGCAACAGTCATCTGCACTCATCGGCAGCAGTAGCAGGGCCACGTACCCTCTTGCGAGGTCTGCATCCCAACTTTGTGGGGTCCCTCCCCAAGCTTTTAAAAGCAACCAGGCAGTGGGCCCTCCTCCTAGTGTCTGAACCCCAGCTCATCGGGGCCACTCCTCTACTCTTCTAGGGTCTAATAATCCAAATGTTTTTCCTCTGTTCCCTCAGCCCTAGAGATGGTAGCTGCTTAAAGAATTTATTACCTCTGTGTCACTTCAGTGTTCCCGTTTTGCTTTTTAGTTCTCTAACCTCCGCTCTACCAATTCCCTACACTGCATTCTCTCGTGGGGTCTGGTTTTCCTGAGTGTATCGTGCCTGATATGTTACCTAATAGCTTAATGACTGGGCATATCCATCTATCCTCAGGTCAGAGTTATGGGCTGAACTGTGTCCCCCCAGAATTCAGATGCTGAAGCCCTACCCCTCAATGTGACTTATTTGGAGGTAGGGCTTTTAAGGAGTAATTAGGGTTAAGTGAGGTCACAAGAATGAGGCCCTAATCACACAGATCTGGTGCATTGTAAGAGGAGGAAGAGACCTCAGGAGTGTAGGTGTCCAAAGAAAAGATCGTGTGAGACAGCGAGAAGGTGACCATGTGCAAAACGAGGAGAGAGGCCTCAGAGAAACAAACCTGGCTGGCGCCTTGATCATGGACTTCCAGCCCCCAGAAATGTGAGAAAGGAAACTTCATTTTTTGAATCTACCCAGTCTCTGATCTTCTGTTATGGGAGCCCTCCCTGCTGACGAAGGCAGGCAGCTACTGAACTCACCTCACACCAGTCTCATCTTCAAAGTTATCTCCACATACTATTATCCATACTATCTATTATGTATAAGGGCACTGAGTAAGACACTAGAAAAACAAGATGTTACAAAACAGTTCCCTGCTGCTGGGTCTTACAATCTAGTGGTAAAACTAGTACATATGCATTAAAAATACATTACAGTACAGGGTAGCATATGATAAGGAACAAATGCAATGAAAATACTATAGTTACAGGTGCTCAAATGAAGCTATTCAAAATAATTGCTTTCCTAAACGACAGCCTAAAAGTTTTTTTTAAGTAGAATATTTCAGTTTTATAGAAAGCATACACTAATAGCCAAAACCCTTGTTTTTGGACATAGACTTAAGCAGTCTCACCAATAAGAACCCCAAATTTCAAGCTCTCATACTAACTTCTTTAATTCAACAGACAGTAAATAAACGAAATCACTTCTGTTCTAGAAATGTCTATGTGCAATGCTGATCAATAGTTAAAAATCAATACTTCTCTAAGCTGTCTTCAAAGTCCACTGAAAAAATATCTCTCTTCCTGAAGAACAGAGAGATATTTTGAAAGTAATGTAATGATTCCGGGTAGCTATGAGAACCGTATCTTCTCCACAGGATGCTAATACTGCCGAGAACCATACATGTGCATACGCGCCCACACACTCGCATACCCTAAGTCGTATCACATCAAATTAAAATTTCTTTGAAACTTAAATTTATTTCATCTTCAATATTACCTTTATTACAGTATAAATAAAGCCTTAAGTGTTTAACAAGTTTAAAGCCTGCGGCCAGTAGCTTTTCAAAAGAAAAGATAATGTACTGAGGGTGGAGAACACAGTGACATAATGCGCAACACGGAAAGCCCTGGCAAGTGCAAACTGCACACACACAATAAGAGATCAGGAGAGAGGCTGAAGCAGCCAGCTTGGTTTCATGCTGCAAATTTTTGGCAGACATTCAATTCCTTCTGCTGTTTTCCTAGCCAACACATTTATCTATGTAATGTCACCAGATCTAGGGAGGGAGTGAGGTTGAGAGGAGGGGGAAGAGGATAAAAACTGTTTTACAGGCTGCCAGCCCCTCCGCACATGCTGTTACTATACAAAGGATGTCTAGAAAGCCAGCTTGCTGCACTGATCCAAATGCTGCAAGCAAACACACACACACACACACACACACACACACACACACACACACACACACACGTGCACACACTAAAGAACAACCGCAGAAAAGGGAAGTGCCTTTGGAAAGAACAAAGCCTGTAATTAAAGTCTTGATTCACAAGGAAAGACACTTTTGAAATCAATTTCAATTCTTGGGGGAGAGGAAGACATGGGGGTGTATTCTAATCCTGTGGGGAAACAACTAGTATTCTGCAAAAAGCCTGAGCTGGTCTGATCTATGCCAACTACAAGCATACACCACCACAGAAATAAACCAATAATATTTCTGTGAAGCAAAAATATTCTATTAAATAACAATCAGTTTATAAATACCTAATGTACACTTTGGCAATGACTACAGGGAATAAAAGTGAATTTTAAGAAACAGCAAATGGGAAGTCCTGTTTGCACATAGTAAAGTTTGCTGTTCTTAGCACTCCTGTGAGTGTGTGTGTCTGTGTATGTGCACACGCACACATGTGTGAATACACAGTAGGAATACCGAAACTAAAACTGTAACTGGAATATAAAAGTAGAGATTAGAATTCATAGCTCATAACAGGGCTATTAGTTTCTGTAAACGGACACGCCAATCCCACAACACTACACAAGTTCTACTACCAAATGCAGTACAAGAAAATTACAAAGTCTGAGCATTTATTTAACCTGAGAAACCAGTAAATCTAAGTCTAAAACCAAAAATGCTTTTTCAAGATAAAAATGCTGTATCTCCAAAAATAGCATACAATCTGCCCCTAAGTATGTGTCATAAAGAAACAAACAGGAAATACCGTGTGTTGAAATCAGGAGTTATAAACAACTTTGTTCTACACTGACATAGTTTACACACACAAAATATAGTCGCTTCTACCAACAGTAGTACTTAGGACTTCCTTCAGATTAAATTTAACAATCAGCTAGTTAAAGAGATGGCTTGATAGAAGGTTATCCAAGCTCTCCAGCCCTAGTTCTCCAACTGTGGGCAAGTAACTTTACCTGTCATAGTTCTTCATTTGTAAAATGAAAATATTGAATGTGAGTATCTCTAAAGAGTTTCAGTTCTTAATCTCTAAAATTATAGGTATTTTAAATACAAAATAGGATTTCCCGCTTTCAAGGAGCTTACAATCTACGGGTGGCCGGTTGGCTCAGTGGTTAGAGCACAGTGCTCATAACACCAAGGTCGCCGGTTTGATTCCCACATGGGCCAGTGAGCTGCGCCCACAAGTAGATTGAAAACAACGACTTGACTTGGAGCTGATGAGTCCTGGAAAAACACACTGCTCCTCAATATTCCCCAATAAAAATTAAAAAAAAAAAAAAAAGGACCTTACAATCTAGTTAAAGATAATCATAATAAGTAATCATAAATGAATTAGCCAATAATATAAGACAGTGACTGATCCAGAGAAGTTACTCAACAAGTATGTAGGCTGTAAGCAGACTGTGTTCCGTGACATGAAACTGAGGGGTCTGGTCCTGACTTTCGGGGCTAAGAGACCACAGGAGAGCTGAAGCTGAGGTAACTTTAAAACAGATTTTTGCTGGGACTAGGAGTTTCACTAGCACTCGAATGTTTAACTCCATAATCCCAATCAATTCAAATTCCATGTAGTTATCTCATTATCCTCATTCTTTGGATAAGGAAAAAGATATTAAGCATTAAGGCTTAAAAGATAGTAAGTATTAATGACATAAAACATACATTTGAAAATTTTTATTACTTAGCCCCAAATATCCCTCAGCCTAGTATGACTGGTTCACTTAGAGCCAGGCAGACTAAGAAAAGATTAGGCTAAGTGTGAACGTCACAAGCTTGATCCATAGATAGTAAGTCACCAAGCTCCTTCATTAGGATAAACAATCTAAAGTTAACATTTTTAACTTCGAAAATCCTAAAGACTAATAAACAAAATCAAAACCCATCCTCAAGGGATATTGTCTTTAATACTGTTCTTAAAAACAGCGCTGTTTAACAGAACTTTCTGTGGTGATAACAATTTTCTGTACCTGTGCTAATATAGTAACCACTAGCCACATGACACTACTGGGTACTTGAAATGTGGCTACCATTACCTTTTTTTTCTAACTTTAATTAATTTAAATTTAAATAGTACATGTGGCTAATGGCAACTGTCGGCAGTTCTAGAAAGACATTTTAAAACTGATAAAGTTTTAAAGATCATGAATAAAGTATAAAAAAGTGAATATAGCAATGTCTACATAGCAATTTTTCACCTTGAAAAAGAAATTTTAATATAAACTCTACAGTGTATGACTGACCGTGTGCACAGGCGCGACGCGAGCTTTCATATATATCACGTGCCTCACGTCATCCCTCATCTTTAATTTAATGCTCTCAGGGTTGAATTTAATTGGTTGCTGAAAATACATACAGCTAGTTGTGGGTTCTTCTTTTTTCCTCCATAAAATAGAGATAACAGTAACTAAATCTGTCTGACTTGACTAAATGAAATAAAATGGAAACCATAAAGTACTCTGAATTAAAACATAAAAAGGCATCATTATTTTTATAGGAATACAATTTTAAAATATTATTTTTAATGCTATTATCTCAGGAAACTTCTCAGTAATTACGATTCTCATTGAACAACCATATATATTCTAGGTGCACATAACCTAGTAACGGAGTGGGGAAAAAAAACAACTATAAGAAAAGGCGTAACAGTGTCTTCATGGAAAAGATAATATATGAGGTGGCTCTAAGAGAACTAACGTGTGTGTTTTACATTCTTCACAAGTCTTTTGATGCCTTTTTCATTTTTCCACAAAATATTCGCTATTAGTATCCTTTGTCAAAAGCACAAAAATCTCATTAAAGAGAAAGTACACATTCACCTAATAACAACAACAATCCAATTCTGGAGTGATAAATTTATTTTTACAGAATCAGTCTTGCTACATACATACTGTCATAGCTATTAAGCTCAGTTACAATGCTCCTATTAACAATTCCCAGGCTGGAATTTACAAAGCAAGAATGAAATTCTATAGTACGTACTTGACTATTAAAATTCTGCCCTCTCCCTAATTTGAGTTTACTTTTGCTTTACATAAATAAGACTTAAAAACCAATCTTTTTAAAAAATAATTGCAACAGCTTCTGTTATTACCACCATCCACCTCTAGACTGCCTTCCTTCCCATTCCCTGCTGTGCACTCTGGGCTCCCTCTTCCCACCTCCCGCCACTTAAAAACCAATCTTAAAGCCCATCTTTCCAACCTACTTGCAAATGTGTACTACAACTACCTATAGGGCAAACTAGCAAGAGAGTGTGAACTTATCTGGGAAAATCCTTCAACACCACTGCAAAAAATACTCAAAAACCTTCTAGTGACACTAGGCCAGAAGCTTGCAGATCAGACAACACATGTATTCTTTGAGTGAACATTATAGCAAAGCACAGTACTAGTTTCCCATGGGAAAATAAAAGAGAATTAGGTTCAGATTCTAGATTTCAACCTCATCTGAAAGGCAGTTACCTTTACTAATTAGGACAGACCTACAAAACTCTTGGCTCACTATTTATGTTCAGTCTACAAAAAAAAAAAGAAAAGCAAGCCCAGAGCTCTGCCTGGCCTCCCCCACACACGGGCAAGTCTCTTCCAGTGCCCATCCTGCAACAACTGTGACCGCCTCCCCAGCACTAGGAATCATGAGATAGCCTGGCTTACACCTGCTTTCCTGGTACTTCCTTTCATCTCACAAATGACCTGGTTTGGGTAACAAATTATACGATCACCCTAACCTTCACTAACAGCAGTCATTCCCAGCCAGGTTTATAAATTTTGTGCTCTACTACTTGTCCAAGCATTCTTGACTCTAGACCCCTCTTTGTCTTGAATTTTCCACAGCTGATTAGGAGAGCAGTAAATACACTACTCTTCAAAAGGAAAGTGTTAGAAGGACAATACAAGAAGCTAAAAGAAGCCCCCAAGGGTAAGCATAACAGAACAATGTGAAAATGAATGTTACTACTGATGCTTTAAAACATCTGGTTGGCCCATAACATGTCACAGGCCACCGCACTAAGCAGCTGAAGAGTGCTAACCAGTCTCTACTGGCTATTGTTTTAAAGATTTTAAACTTAGTTTAGACCTTGGCCTACAGCTAACTCTTAGAGATTATTTCTATTCAAATAAAAATATAAATAAATATAATGACTAATATCAGAATTACTATTATTTCCAAAATACTAGAAAAGTATTAAGTGTGGCATCTTAATGTGCATGCACTCGGAGCCTACTGCCGTGGTTGCTGTGTTTCTATATCCCACCCCCAGGTTGAGCCAATAGTAAAAATGCATTGATTCATTCTTTCAAAAACTTGTAAATGCCTACCACATGCCCCATACGGTACTAGAACTGAAGATACAAACGTAAACAAGATAATGGCCCTAAATTTAAGCAATTTATAGTTTAGTGGTAAAAAAGACAAAATCCAGATAAAGAGATAACTCTGAATTCTAATTAGTACTGTGAAGCAAACAAGGAGCTTAGAAAGGGATGAGAATGAAGGAGCTACATGCTTTAGAAAGAGAACGCAGAAGTGACATTTAAAGCCGAGATCTAATGGAGGAGGAGCAGCTTTACCCCTAGAAGGGTAAATCACTGCATGCAGAGGAACAGCTGTGCAGAAGAAGAGAAAGAGCTTGGTGTAGTAAGAAACTAAGAGAAGAACAGTGTCGTTACACAATGGTAAGCAAGGGTGATGGCTTGGATATGAAAACGGGCTACTCCTTAAAGGAAATCAAGGAGGGATCAAGGAGGACTGCTTGTTTTCCTGCTTTGCTAAGGGATGGATTTACTGATATGAAGAAAACTATGGGAAAAGAAAGAGGGAAGAGTTTGTTTTGTTCACATTAAATTTAAGATGTCCAAGTAGGTGAAGAGTGGCTTCATCCTGAAAACCCCAGGGCTTTTCTGAATAAAGTTTGAAAAGAAGATAATAAAATTCCTTATAAAATTCCTTCTAGGGTCACTAAGGTGGAAGGATCTGGGTCCTAGGACACCTGCAACCATGATTCCAACCATTTGGAGAAAACCTATCTGAGACAGGAGACAATGTTTACCAGTTGGAAAAGAGAAGCAGAGATGAAAATAGAGAAACCAGGCACTAATCTCTCTAATCCTCAGGTCAGATGTCCCTAAAGCCAACTCCGTCATCACGACCTTCCTTGAAGTTTGATCACACGCATTAATAACGTGTTCTTTTTACTCAAGTGTTTCAGTCACTTGTAACCCCAAACCTGACTAACACACCCACTACATGTTGATTTAGATTCTATTTTCTTTACTGAGTATATCTATTAGGAGCCAGAAAAGAACTCAAGTTTAATTTATTTAGTTTTAGAAACAAAAAGGCAACATTTGCAGCAAGGAAATGTGAGAAGCTTCAAGGATCACAAAAACACCAACATCTTCCTAATCCCAGGGGCCCAGGACTAACTCTGGGGAGAACAGAGATAATAAAAATGAACAAACTCAAAAGAGAAAATAACCTAATTTTAAAAACGGGGAAATAAATGGACAAAACTTTACCAAAGAAGATACACGTATAAATAAACACATGAAAAGATGCTCAACATGACTAACCATTGGGGAAATACCAATTAACTGACAATGAAATTTCACTATATATCTGTTAGAATAACTTTTAAAAATGACAATACCAAATGGTGGTGAGGATGCAGAATAAGCGAAAGTCTCAGATACTGCTGGTAGGAATGCAAAACGGTACAGCCACTATGGAAACAGTTTGGCAGTTTCTTATAAAATTAAACATACCCTTACCATACAACCCAGCGGATAATCCCACTCCTAGGCGTTTACCAAAGGAGTTGAAATACAGGCTGAATAATGGCCCCAAAGATATCAGGTCCTAATCCTTGGGACCTGTAAATGTTAATTTATTTGGAAAAGGGTCTCTGCAGATGTGAGTAAAGGGTCATGAGATTGGAGATGTAGCCTGGATTACCAGGTCGGCCCTAAACGCCATCACAAGTATTCTTATAAGAGAGAGACAGGGAGATTTGAAACACACACAGAGGAGAAGGCACGATATGGTTGTAAAGGCAGAGATTGGAGTGATATAGCAACAAGCCAAGGAATGCCAGAAGCCATCAGAAACTGAAAGAGGCTGTGCCCCTGCCAACACCTTGATTTTGGCCTTGTGATACTGATTTTGGATTTCTGGCCTCCAGAAGTGTGAGAGAATACATTTCTGGGTTTTTGTTGTTGTTGTTGTTTTTGTTGGGGACTATTGGGGAGCAGTGTGTTTTTCCAGGACCCATCAGGCTCCAATCTAGTTGTGAAGGGCGCAGCTCACTGGCCCATGTGGGAATCGAACCGGTGACCTTGGTGTTAAGAGCACTGCACTCTAACCAACTAACCTAACTGGCTGCCCCCCATTTCTGTTTTTTTGTTTGTTTATTTTTTTAAGATTTTATTGGGGAAGGGGAACAGGACTTTATTGGGGAACAGTGTGTACTTCCAGGACTTTTTCCAAGTCAAGTTGTTGTCTTTTCAATCTTAGTTGTGGAGGGTACTGTTCAGCTTCAATTTGTCCTTTCAGTCTTAGTTGTGGAGGGCGCAGCTCAGCTCCAGGTCCAGTTGCCGCTGCTAGTTGCAGGGGGCACAGCCCACCATCCCTTGCGGGAATCGAACCAGCAACCTTGTGGTTGAGAGGACACGCTCCAACCAACTGAGCCATCCGGGAGCTCAGTGGTAGCTCAGCTCAAGGTGCCATGTTGAATTATAGTTGCAGGGGGTGCTGCCCACCATCCCTTGCGGGACTCGAGGAGTTGAACCGGCAACCTTGTGGTTGAGAGCCCACTGGCCCACGTGGGAATCGAGCTCCACTGGCCCATGGAGCTCTAACTGCCTGAGCCACGGGGCCAGCCCCCATTTGTGTTGTTTTAAAGCACCTAGTTTGGCAATGTTACAGCAGCCACAGAAAACTAAGACATGTATATCCACACAAAAACCTATCAATGAATGTTTATAGCAGCCTTATTGTCATAATTGCCAAAAACTGAAACCAACCCAATATCCCTCAATAGAGAAATATATCAACAAATTATGGTGCATCCATACAATGGAATATTACTCAGCAATAAAAAGGAACAAAATATTGATACTCACAACAACATTAATGAATGGCAAATGCATCATGTTAAATGAAGGAAACCAGACTAAAAAGGCTATAAATGATTTCATTTATATGACAGTCTGGAAAATGCAAAAATTATAGGGAGAACAGCAACCCAGCAGTCTGTCAGCTCGGGGGTGTGGGGGTGGGGTTTGACTACAAAAGAGTAGTATGAGGAAGTTTTTCGGAGGGGATACTGGAATTTTGCTGTATCTTATTTGTGGTTACACTACGCACTTGTCAAAACTCACAAAATTATACACCGAAAAGAATCCAGTACTGCATACAAATTTATAAATAAATAAATAAATAAATAAATAAATAAATAAATAAATAAATGTGGTGTGACGTAGGGAAGTAGCTCTGTCATTTGCTATTTTTTTAAATGCTCATATCCACACTTACATAATCACTCCTTTATTCAGTAAACATTTAAACACCAGATATGTGATTCCTTGATCCTATCTGAATTAAAGTTGCCAGTCCTTTTGTGACTTTCATTCAAAATTGTCACTGATACTAATTTATTAATCCTATTTCATCTATATAGAGGGTGGGAAACGAGAGTTGAACAGTAAAATAGCCTTCCAAATCTCTCAATATACTTACCCCTCACAGTCCAGGTAAATTTTAAAACAGCACTAATCCATGCATAAATGACATTCTGAGCATTTTAATAACCTCCGAGCATTTTTGTCAACATGCACTAGAAATAAGACTGGCCTATAATCCTATGCTGAATTCCCACAGGTGTTCCATTTCCTTCTTTCCCGTCCCTCAGTCTTTCTCTTTCAGCTCCCACACACTCAGGCACTAAAAATGCATGGAACAAAAAGACCAAAAATGTCTTCGCCTAACTTTTTTAGAAAAGTAATCTGCAATCCAACTTTGTTCATCTATTTGTAAATCACTTGTTTACAACTTGGAACAAAATGTTCCATTTAACTATGTTCTAAAAGTTGGTTAAAGCGCCCAAAAATCAATGAAGTACAATGTTAATGAAATAGTTAGATCTTGAACTACTTTTCAACATACAAAGGAGATATGAATTAAAGATATTAATGACAGAAACACGTTCCCTCCCTGGCCGTATCCCCTAAAAAATACATATGGGGGGGATAGAGGGAGTGATTCCTAGGCACCAGAATCTATTCACTACACCATAAAATAATTATGATCTGTAAAATAAGTATTTTAAACTATATGTTAGTACCTTATGTGCATTATTTCACTTAATCGTTACAAAAACCCTATACTAGTATCAATTTCTCAGTTTTCTAGATGATAAAAATTAAGGCTTAGAGAATACAGTTTGCCCAAGATATCAGAGAAAAGGGATTATTCAACTGATGTGAAAAAAAGGTACACAAAAAATAATGGACTAGAGACTTAGGATCTATACCTAATAAAGTTTGTGTGACCCCAAAAAGTTAATGTAGCTTTCTAGGTTTCAGTGTAACCTGTAAGTGAGGTGGAGTACATGTTCCAATTCTGAAGTTCTGTTATTTATGAAGCCCCCATAGAGAAGAATCTTTCTACCCTTGGAAGCAACCAAGAAGATGCCTAGAAGTCAGAGGCTGGCAAACTGTTTCTGCAGAGGGTCAGAAAGGTAGGTATTTTAGGTTTTCAAGACCACATAAGGTCTGTATCATTGAGAGCATATTGTTCGTTTGTTTGTTTGTTTGTTTATAACTCTTTAAAACATAAAACTGGCTGAAGGGCCATGTAAAAATAGGTTTTAGACAGGATTTGGCCCACAGGCTGACCCCTGCTCTAAATCAATTATTTTGAGGACACTTTGAATTGGGAAAGGGCAGAGTGCTAACCATCTGAGTAGACTCCCTATGGACATTCTTATTCAGAAGTAGGACATCCACGTCACTGCCCACCTAAGTGTGTCACTGAGTACAGCCAACGTTTCTCTCTCCCATTCAATCACTTTCCAACATCGCTTTTTCTGAATAGCTATCTTCCCAACTATAGATAAGTACCCATTTGGTCTGAATAGAAACAAAAGCATCTTGAAGAGTGCTGAACTTCCTCCCTTGCTTCCCAGTTTATTACCCAGTAATCGATTCTTGTTAAGAAGCAGCAAACACAGGCAGTGATGAGCATGCTGCTAGTAACACTGGTAAACAATATGTCCAGGGATTATCAGCTCGCCTAGGTTGATTTATTTCATAAATACTTACTGAACACCCACTATGTGCCAGACACTAAGGAAAAAACAGAAATCAAAAGAAAGCCCTCTTGGAGTTTACACTCTAGTAGGAAAAGACAAACAAAAATAAATAAAATATGAAGTATGTCAGATGGCAATAAGTGCCATACCCAAAAATAACACCAGAAATTGCAATAAGGAGTTCGGGGTGCAGTGGAGAGCCTGCACTTTTATACAGGCCAGTCAGGGAGGAAGAGAGGTACACAAGCCACGCAGATACTTAACTTGGAAGATACCACCACCCCACCCCTGCTCTTGTCACACATGTCATTTTATCCAGGGGCCTCTCTCAGCACACATTCTATATTTTCCAGTGTACGCATTTTGTAACACACTACCTATCTTTTATTTTTTATGTCTGTTAGTGGTTTTTCTTACTGTCTACACACACACAAAGGTGTGAGCTACATATAGTGTAGAATTAGGTTTTGCTCACAGATATAGCCCAGAAGTTGAGGACAGTACCGGGTATATAGCAGGTGCTCAAAAGATACTGCCTGTGGGGAAAGTGTCCCAAGAAGAGGAAACAGCAAATGCAAAATGCCCCAAGGCCAGGATGTACCGAGGACCAAGAAAGTCAGCGTGGCTGGTGTATATTAGGGAGCGGGAAAACAGTAGGCAGTAAAACCAGGAAGTGTGTGCATGTGGGAAGGAAAGGACAAAAGCAAGGAGATAATTAGGAGGCAATAGCGATGGCCTAATCAACAAGTTTGAACCAGATAATAGCTGTAGAGTAAGTGAGAAGTGAATGGATTGTTCATTTACTCTAGAGCAGGGTTTGGCAAACTTTTACTGTAAGCGTCAAGTAGTAAATATTTCAGACTTCATAGGCCATAAAGCCTCTGCTGCAACTACTCAACTCTGCTGTAAGCATGAAAGAAGCAACGGAGTGTAGCTGTGCTCCAATAATACTTTATACGACATTGAAATTTGAAATACACGTAATTTTCACATGCATGCAATACTATTCTCTTGATTTTTTTCAACCAGTTTAAAAAATATAAAAAGCATTCTTAGCTCATAAGCTGTACAAAAAGAGGGGAGGGCTAGATTTGCTTGGGGACTGTAAATTGCCAATCCCTGCTCTAAGGGCAGAGCCACAAGGATTTGCTACTGGACTACATGTGATGTGTGAGAAAGAGAGATGTGATGCGATTATAGTCTCTTGGCTATAGTTTTTCTACCTAACTATTCCATTTACAGTAGAAAGCAAAACAATTTCTGGCCCACAATTCTGTAATTAGCTCTTAGAGGCTATTCACAATCACCTGCACCCGTGCTACAGCTGTCCCGGGCCAAATCCCATAGAAAACCCAACTGAAGGCAATATACCTGTCGAAAGAACCACATCTTTGGCTTGATATTTAGGGGCTACAATCTTTCTTAAAACACACAAAGTCTCAAGCTACCAGTTTTACTAAATACATAAAATTAAATCAACAAATATATCTGCAATCCATAGCATGATCAATTTTTGTTTTGGGGTTTTTTTTGGGGGGGCGCGAGGAGTAGAAATCACAGCAATAAGTCAAAAACAGATGGGAAGACAAAAAAGAAGCAAAGAAAGAAAAAAGAAAAGGATAAAGTGGGGCAGGGAGACTAGATTAGGAAATCTATACACATAAATAAAAAAAGAAATACAGAGATGTTCCTCACCTAGGATGAACCACCTCAGGTACAAGGGAGACAGAAGCTGAAGCAGACGCGGGAACAGTGTGGGATCCAATAACATACTTGGGTGCACACGCTGGTCAACTTTAGCTACAGGTTCAGGATTAGGTTAAATTAAATTACGCTAGATTAGAGGCTCAGAACTCTTTAATTAGTTGAGGAATCACTGTACACAATTCCTCAACTGCTCTTCAGCCTTCAGCCTCAAGAGACTATTTCATATGGTTTAACCTCTGTGAGGGGAAACCTGAAGCCCACGAGGACAATATAATAGAGTAGCTAGAAAATGTCAAATCAAAGTTAGAGGTGCTCCACCCATGTCATCCACATACCAGTGTCACCACCGACATATCAAAACCCACAAATAATTTGTCCAGTGAGGTCAGGGCCTTGGCTTTGTGTCCCTTTGTCTTGCAGAGAATCCTGCCTCTTAAACTAGCAGCAGCGTCCAAAAGCAGGACTGCAATCCACAGCCGATCGGATCCCCTCAGCCCTGAGCTGAGGGAAAGCAGAGCCAGGAAGCAGGGAGGGCAGAGGAATCAGGAGGCAACTGTAATAAACAACTTCCCAGATATCACAATAGCACTTACTGGCCAATCCGAGATGATTAACAATGTCAAGACACATAGGAGGCATTCTGTAATTGAATACAAAGTCCTCTTGCCTTAAATTCAGATACAAATTACTGTCATCCATAAAACAGTATTTGCCCATGAGCAATAAAGATGAACACTTAATCTTCAAGGTGCTTACAAAACTAATAGATCTAGAAAGTCTTCCACGCCAGTTAACAACTGTATGATTTTACAGATACAGTTCTTCAAGTCCTGGAATATATATTATACTATCCTCTCAGCAGAGAAACAGGTAATAATAAAAAAGGCTGAGCTACACATGTATATTCAAGGGTATTTTTCTTTATTTGAAACATTTTCTTTAAAAAAGCATTTTTATTTAGCCATAACTTTGTTTTAAACATCTTTTTGTCCCTTTCAATGCCATGAACAATTGAGTCAAACATCAACTGATCTATTTCTACTCCCATAACCCAAACAGCCAACAAGTCTGATATTCACATAGGAATTGAGACAGCAAAGTTTGCCCAAGAATATACACAAATCCTAGAGATAGGTTTTTCCAATTGAAATAAACTGTGTTCTTTCCCCTTTAAGTAACTTCCACAGATATTTTACTGCAAATGCAGACAAGCACAAAGGCTCTAATTACCATTAGTAACCAAAAGATTAAGTTCTGGAAGAATACTAGAGCCCACAAAAAAGCATAATAGCAGTGCTTCCTAATCAGGTCTTAAGGATGGTAAGAGATGGGAGAAGGGTGGCTGTCTTCACTTACACAAATACATTCAGTTAGTAATATTAAAGAGGGGTAAAGGTGAGGATTCCATAATTCCCTTAATATGTTTGCAGGAACTATGCATATGCACTGTTTCCTAAACTAATTGTGACACAATTGCTCTGTTCTCTGAACACATATTCAGGAACTGCTGCACCAAGCGAGCAATTGGGGAAATACAGCCCTCTCTTCTAATTATTTCTTTAAAATTAGTATTAAAAGTGAGCAATAAAAATTAACATCAAGGCTCATTATTCAAAGATTAACTAAAACTTTTCCTTGTGACACGTTATTTTAACAATTCTTTGCAAAATGGTAGATTTACATATGCATACCCTTGAATGGAAAATACAGCATGAATATAAAAAACACTTTTAACACTTCTAACATCTCCATAAACATAAGACTGTGATATTAATAGTTACAAATACAAAAGTCAAAGTATAATACCCATAAAATAAGAGTCAGAGATCTGCAGTAATTTACTATTAATCTACTATGTTAAAAAAGAGGGATGTTGGTGAAATACAAGATACTACACAAGTAGATAGCTCTACTGTAAAGGTAGGGGTTGAGGGAAACAAATTTTTCTCCAAAGGTAGCATTTAAAGTTCAAGACTTTCTTATTTATTTAAATATATATATGTGCATATATATATATATATATATATATATATATATACACACACACACACACACACATATATATATGCATATGTGTGTGTGTATATATATATATATATATTTTTTTTTTTTTTTTTTTTTTTTTAAGGGCGCAGCTCACAGTGGCCCACGCTGGGATTGAACTGGCAACCTTGGTGTTATCAACACCACACTTGAACCAACTAAGCTAACCAGTCACCCTTCTATTCTTTTTTAAAAATTATTTTTTTTATCAGTCTCAACATGGCTTCTTCTCTGTATGCTTAGTTACAGGAGTTCTGTTCAGCTAGTCTTCAGGTGGTTCTCAAGGGTGGCTGGTTCTATAATTTAGTTGTAATTTTGATGTGGTCATGGGAGGAGGCGAGCACAACATATACCTACTCTGCCATTTTGACTGGAACTCAATACTTTACTCTTAATTGGGGTTAGAGAACATTTACAAGACTTCACATGTTTAAAGATAGTAAATACAACAATCTAACGAGCAAATACAGTTGTTTAAAATATATTTTGTATGTTACTAAACTACCCAAATGACTCTAGATCTCTGGGGTGTGCAAAAAATATTAGCATTGCAAATACTTCATTGGATTCACCCCCCCCCTTTTTTCTTTGCCAAACTCTTTTATTACTTAAATTTTTAAAGTAAGCTTATTAAAAATGCTCTTGGACCAGCCCAGTGGCTCAGGTGGTTGCATCGCCCGGTGCTCCTAACACCGAGGTCGCCGGTTCGATTCCCACATGGGACAATGAGCTGCGCCCTCTACAGCTAAGATTGTGAACAACAGCTCTCCCTGGAGCTGGGCTGCCAGGAGCAGCCAGGGGTTGGCGTGAGTGGCCAGCAGCCAGTATGAGTTAACTGGCAACCATCGTGAGCTGCTGTGGGCTACCATGTGGTGCCACGAGTGGCCGGTTGCCAGCATGAGTGGCCAGCAGCTGGCGAGAGCTGCCGTGAGCTGCTGTGAACGGCCGACCAACAGCCTCAGCCGGGGTAGCACAAGGCTCATAATACCAGCATGGGCCAGGGAGCTGTGTCCTACACAACTAGACTGAGAAACAATGGCTTGAACCAGAGTGGAGGGGGTAGGCGGAAGAAGGGGGGGGAAGAAAATGCTCTTATATCAATCTTGTGCATACAAAAAAGAAAAATGTAAGTAAAATTAAATATCCTTAAACCTTTTTGAATTCAGAGTTCATCTCTGAATTATTTTTCTATTCAGAGTTGTCAGTGCTCATTTTTTGTTGTTTGTTTTTAGAGTATCATTTTTTTTGAACCACCAGGATGTCGGTGATGCATTAATTCTTAAAGATTTTTTTTTTTAATTGGTGAATGGGAACAGGACTTTATTGGGGAACAGTGTGTACTTCCAGGACTTTTTTCCAAGTCAAGTTGTGTCCTTTCAATCTTAGTTGTGGAGGGCACAGCTCAGCTCCAAGTCCAGCTGCTGTTGCTAGTTGCAGGAGGCGGAGCCCACCATCCCTTGCGGGACTCGAGGAGTTGAACCAGAAACCTTGTGGTTGAGAGCCCACTGGCCCATGTGGGAATCAAACCAGCAGCCCTCGGAGTTAGGAGCACGGAGCTCCAACTGCCTGAGCAACCAGGCCGGCCCCCATTAATTCTTAAAGACTATTTCACTCTAGTCTCCAGAATTTTCTTCCAAGCTGTTAACCCTATTCTGCAAGTTTGGATGCTGACACTTTCTTCATATTACCAGAAGGTGCCAACAGAAAGTTTCTGTGGACAAACCAGAACTCATATTCCTTCCTCATATAATCCTAAAATGTTTGTGGATCCCCCCCCAACTTTTATCAGTCTCTCCTCACTAATTTAAAACACTACTTCATTAAGCAGATTCCATCAGCACAAGTTTGGATACTTGATAGAGACTACTTATTTATTAGTTGTGTGTGTGTGTGTGTGTGTGTGTGTGTGTGTGTGTGTGTGTGTAATAAAAACGATAGTCTGCTGGGAAAATAAGGAAGTTGTCAGTCTTATTGTTGACTCACCTGAGGGCAGGTTTTCTATTTACATCTATGTGGCACAGAGTAAGCACCCCATAAACTCAAAGGTAGACTGAATGAACCCTCAACTTTCTCTGGTCAGCTTGATAGTGCTGAGATAGAAGTTTAGGCAATTCATTCATTTGTTCAATGAATAATTCAAACTATGAGCCAGGCCCCCTGATAGACACTGAGAAATAAAGAAATAAGACTCAGCCCTTGTCTTTAATTCCAGTAGGAGAAGCAGAGTATCACAATACAGGGAGAAAAATGTCATAGTATCAGCATGCCTAACATATCATGAGAATATGTATGTTCATAAAAAAAGAAAGACATGTCACCAAGCCAGTAATGGTAGTGGGTAGGTCCAAGAGGCTTAAAAGATGAGTATTAGCTCTTTTTGTTTTTGCTTGGAAGAATGTCTAAAAGAATGACATTCCAAGCAGAGATACATACATTTAAAAATTGAAACACAACAGAGTGTGGTTAACTACAAGGAACTGCAATATGTTGGAAGACAGCGTTAAGAAGCGTGTGGCAGGGGCGGCCGGATGGCTCAGTTGGTTAGAGCGCGAGCTCTCAACAACAAGTTTGCCAGTTCAATTCCCGCATGGGATGGTGGGCTGCGCCCCCTGCAACTAAGACTGAAAAGGGCGACTGGACTTGGAGCTGAGCTGTGCCCTCCACAAACAGACTAAGGGACAATGACTTGGAGCTGATGGGCCCTGGAGAAACACACTGTTCCCCAATATTCCCCAATAAAAGAAATTAAAAACAAAAAAATAGCAACACAAATACAAAAAAAAAGTGTGGCAACAGAGGAGGTTTCATAAAGGCTAAGGAGCCTGAACTTTATCCAGAAGGCAACAGAAATCCACTAGACTTGAGGATTCTAAACAAGGAGAGAGGGGCCGGCCGGTGGCTCAGGCAGTTAGAGCTCCATGCTCCTAACTCTGAAGGCTGCCAGTTCGATTCCCAAGTGGGCCAGTGGGCTCTCAACCACAAGATTGTCAGTTCAATTCCTCGAGTCCCGCAAGGGATGGTGGGCTGCGCCCCCTGCAACTAAGATTAAACACAGCACCTTGAGCTGAGCTGCCGCTGAGCTCCCGGATGGCTCAGCTGGTTGGAGCGTGTCCTCTCAACCACAAGGTTGCTGGTTCGACTCCCGCAAGGGATGGTGGTCTGTGCCCCCTGCAACTAGCAGCGGCAACTGGACTTGGAGCTGAGCTGCGCCCTCCACAACTAAGACTGAAAGGACAACAACTTGAAGCTGAACGGCACCCTCCACAACTAAGATTGAGAGGACACAACTTGACTTGGAAAAAAGTCCTGGAAGTACACACTGTTCCCCAATAAAGTCCAGCTCCTCTTCCCCAATCAAATCTTTAAATAATAATAATAATAATAATAATAATAAACAAGGACATGATATTTTAGAGTCAGTAATCAGACAAATGTATGGAGGTGAGCTCCAAAGCCTAGGCGGGAACCGGTTAGATAATATAAGCTCCACGAGGGCAGGGATTTTTATCCATGTGGTTCACTGCTCAATCCCCAGCACTTAAAACAGTACCTACCACATGTCAAATATCATTAAATATTTACTGAATGAAGTGAAACAAGTTAAAAGACAACTGCAGTAACCCAAGAAAGAAAAAAACTGAACTAAAGCGCAATGGGAGACAAATAGAGGAATAACTAAAGCTGCTGAATAGAAATTATTTTATTTTAGTTTTGCTTGTAAGTATTCAATATCACCTTTCCCTTCTACTAATGCAGGTAAAAGAGACTAACAGTATTGTAAATTCTAAGCTCTGCAAAAAAAATCCAAGTTAGTTTACTAAAGAGATACAAAAATGCCATAGAAAATTGTTCCTAGTGGCAATATTAAAGAAATCAAAATTATTTAATTTCGTCAGGACTACAGTTACTCTCCATCTCTGCTGAGATCAGAAAATTATTTGAGTCAACATTTAAGAAGTGTTCAAAATATGCAGAGCAAGCTATTAGGTACTTAAACTGAAACAAGACGAATTTAGCTTAGAGATAAATTACTAATCAAGAACCAGTAACATCTGGTTAATCAATGTTAGGGTCTCTTTTTCTACATATCTATAAAAACAGAATGGAGGGAAAGTCATTTAATCTCTTCTCATATGTAAAAATAAGGGTTTAAATGGAAAGAATTCCTAAAACTTTGTTACTATCAATTATTTCTCACCTATTTGAGAGAGCCTCTTCATTGAGAGGCTTTACGTTCGTTTGCATGTTATTTTGAAAGTGCTCCTCTTTTCACTTTTTCACCTCCAAGAAAATTTGAAGATTCTTCTGTGCCAGGAACATTTTTTTAAATTTTCCTCAGTACATAGTAAACTACTCTGCGGGCAGGTCATAAGGGAGGGAATGGAACATCTATTTATCAATGCTATACCAGATGCTATCAAATAGTGTTTATCATCTCCAAAATTGGGTACAGTATCATGACCCCAAGAAGAAACAGAGGGGCAAAGAGGTTATTTTGCCAAAGACCATACATCTAGTTAAGTGGTAAAACCAGAAAGCCCAAATTCTATTTGCTACCCTAAATGATGATAATTGATTTGAGTATCCGAGGATGTCCACCCTCTTCTGGTCCGGGAACTACATAGTTTTCAACATTGACCAGAAGAACAATTTACATAAATGCTTCACTGCATAGCTATGCTGAGTCGCCCTGACCCCTACTACCTGGGACGGCTTCTTTCCCCAAATAATAAAAGGGGAAAATAGGCATCTGTGCTGCTCTTTAAGTGCACTAAAATTCTACAGCAGTAGCCCTTAACTTTCTTTTCCCAGTGGTTCACACGACACATGCCATATACATAATATACTCTCAGGGGTATCCCTAGATATATGAAACAATTCACATTCCCAGTCAGCATACTTGAATGCAACTAAATCAGTGATGTTATTATAGAGATAGAGATAACCACCGTAAGTTTTAAAATAAATCATTCCTTACTTTATATTATTTTGAACGTATGTACAACTGAGTGTAGTAATTGTTGGTCTAGAGCAGAGCTGGGCAAACTATGGCCTTCAAACAAAACCCAGCCCACCACCTGTTTTATAAATAAAGTATTATTGGAACATACACTCATTCGTTTTCATATTGCCTGCGGCTGCTTTGACCAGAAATGAGTAGTTAGGTCAGAGATTATATGGCCCACAAAGCCTAAAATATTTACTATCTGGCCTTTTACAGAAAAAGTTTGCCAACATCTGTTTTAGACTCACAAGCAATTCAATCAAATCTCTATTTATATAACTATTGGGAACACAAATGTCAACACAACAGACAAAGTAGTTTCAGTATCTTCACAAACTTCTTTAAAAAGCAGTTTTCATTCCTTCTCAGAGCTCCCTGGACTCACCTATCACCACATTTCACATACTTTTGTTGTTATTATTTCCTTGGCTTCCCCACTTGACTGTGAGCAGGGTACCTATCTAGCATCCCTGTTATAACCCTAACACCTAGCGCAGTACCTGGGACACAGACATTCAGTGGAAATCTGCTCAATGAATGTCTGAAAATAAGCATATGACTTAAGACAATAGGTAAGAGTAAAGGAGATTCAGGCCTGTAGAAACCTGCTGCTCGAAGTGTGTTGTGTGTAATATTCGGGAGCTTGTTAGAAATGCAAACTCAGGCCTCACCAAAGACCTAAAACTGCATTTTAACAATATCCCCAGATGAAAATTTGCAAAGCAATGCTATACAACATGTGCTTAATTGTACCAGTATATAGTTTGAGTCCTAACAGGGGCCAGGTCACTTTGCATAGGGAAAAAAAACAAAACTCCAAGGCTTCATCCTTACCCTAACCTTGAGTTTCAAGATACAAAATAAAGATCTAGATTGACAATTTTAACAAAGGGGGTACTTTCTTTTGCTTTTTACTGGGGAGGAGAGACACTGTTACTAAAAAATAGGACCAAATGGGGGACTGTTCAAATATTTTGCCTAGTCCAAAGGAATACGACCAGAGAACATCCATCCTAATTTAGATAGATTACTGAGAGTATGAAAAACTAGTAAAAACTGATGTGTTCATGAAAACTTCAAATAGTCTTCAGAATATGATGACAGTATTTTGTGGGTTAAAAAATTGATTTGTTTTGTTTTGTTTTACTGGAAAAAGGAGAGGGAAGTCAGCACTACTTCCTGCTGTTTATTTTTAAAAACAAAGGCTAAACAACCATTGGAATTATGACCTGCTCAGTGTAAAAACAATCTTTACAAGGTAGGTGTTTGATGAAGCTGATGATTTAGGTACAATTACTTTCCTCCTTTTACAAAAAATGGAAACTGAAGCTCATAAAGGGTCAACTAATCAGAAATAGTGTTGTAATAATCTGGGGAGTAATTCATCAGAATTTCAGTTTATCTCAACTCTCAATTCACAGTGGGTTTTTTTTTTCTTTTGACCACTCCACTATCGTCTATATTCTAGCTCACATACTTTTGCTATAGAATCTTGGGCAAATCACTTGCCCTCTATGAGCCTTTGTTTCATCTATAAAATATACAACCTCCTCATAGGGTTGTTGTAACCTAAACATAATATCTAGCACATAATATTTATTCAAAATTATACAGATTTTCAAATACAAGTACTACATAACATGCACTTAAAAAGAATGACAAACAAGGACACACTAAATGAACTATTAAATTGGGTTTCCATGCGATCAGCAGAAAAGCAACAGGCTAAGATTTTGTTTTGCTGAGGGGCACCGCTCATTCTGCAGGACAGAAACCTATCAGTATAGGCCACTGCTTACAAGAGAGGCTCAGCAAAAAGGCCTAGATATTTCTTAAAGCAATATAATAACAGTTTAAAAAAACTCAACAAATTTATGATTACCTCTAACAATTGTATGTTTTTAAGTAGTCAGTTTAAGACAGCCTATCTGTAGAAATACAGATTATAGGTTGTCTCTGGTCACTAGGTTGAAAGAGCAAACTCCAATGAGAGTGAAAGAATGGAGTTAAAAATAATGAGGGGCGGACGAGTGGCTCAGTTGGTTAGAGCGCAAGCTCTGGGCTACGGGGCTGCCAGTTCGATTCCCACATGGGCCAGCGAGCTGTGCCCTCCCCAACTAGAATGAAGTCAATGAGCTGCCGCTCAGCTCCCAGGTGGCCAGATGGCTCAGTTGGTTGGAGGGCTGGTTCTAAACCACAAGGTTGCCGGGTTGGACTCCTCAACTCCCACAAGGGATTGTGGTCTGCGCCCCCTGCAACTACCAATGGCAACTGGACCTAGAGCTGAGCTGCGCCCTCCACAACTAAGATTGAAAGGACAACAACTTGACTTGGAAAAGTCCCAGTAGTACACACTGTTCCCCAACAAACTCCTGTTTCCCTTCCCCAATAAAATCTTTTTAAGAATAATGAATAATGATTTTTCATTTATCAGACTGCCGAAGATCAAAAAAATTGACAACACTGTGTTGCCAAGGGTGTCGGGAAACAAGTACTCTCACACACTTGTTTTGTTGGTAATCTCTGTGGAGAGAAATTAAGAAATATCAACATTACAAAGACACACATTCTTTGACCCAATTATTCTATTTCTAGGAACTTAAAAGTAAAATAATGTACAAAGGAGGTTATTCAATTGAGTACTGTTTATAATCACAGAAAATTGGAAATACACATCCATCTGCAAGGGACTGGATTTGTAAATTATTGTACACTCACACAATGGAACACCACCAAATCTTATAAACTAATATGGAACACACTTTAAGATATATTGCTACATGAGGAGAAAAAAAGGTGCAGAAGTGTGTTAAGATCTATTACCAACTGTGGAAAAAAACACCATCACAAAAAATGAATATATGAAGTGATTGCTTGTATACACATAGAATCTCTTTGGAAGGCAGAAAACAAAACTCACTGCTGCCTCCCAAGATGAAACTGGTTAGCTAGGAAATAAGAGACTACTTTTCATGGAATACTCTTGTACTTTTTAAATTTTATGTACTAATGAATGTATTATCTATTGGGAAAACACAATTTCCTAAACTTTAAAAAAATACTACATGGTTAATAGAGAACCAATATTACCTTGAAGAGAAGTAGAAGTGGTACTTTTCAGATGAGTTATCAAACATTTGTAGAAAACATCTGAAACTTTCTCCTTTTAATCTACACAGACTATATATTTTGAGAGGATAAACGGTTAGGTTTCTAAATGTATTAAGAGAGTTAACGCTTTAAAAAAAACTTAAAAAAACCTAATTTCTATCACACGCCCTTCCAGTTCAAACCCAACAGTTTCAATTCAACAGACATTTTCTGAGCATCTTACAAAATGCCAGGACCTGGATACAAAGATTAATAACATATATGACTTGATAAATGCTTTAACAGATGTATGTTGTAAATGCTAAATAGAGTACCTACTTTTTTTAATGCTTGTCATTTTCATGAACAAGAGGCAGCCTGATGTGGCTGCAGGTGTACTAGGCTTAAAAGACACCTGGGCTCTAGTTCCATTTATTCCCTTAATTAATCATATAATCCTGCATAAGTAAAACCTGGCTATCACAGCACCTGGATTGCCTACCTTACGACAAAAATGTTATATAAAAGAAAATACACGTGAGGGGTTGACTGGTGGCTCAGTTGGTTATAGAGCGTGAACTCTGTTGCAGGTTCGATTCCCACATGGACCAGTGAGCTGCTCCCTCCGCAACTACTAGAATGAATGTCCGCTGAGCTGCCAATGAGCTCCCCTGCAGCCGGATGGCTCAGTTTGTTGGAGCACGTGCTCTCAACCACAAGGTTGCCGGTTCAACTTCCACAAGGGATGGTGGGCTGTGCCCCCTGCAACTAAGCTTGAACAACGGCAATTGGACTTGGAGCTGAGCTGCACCCTCCACAACTAAGATCGAAAGGACAACAACTTGACTTGGAGGTGATGGGTCCTGGGGAAAACACACTGTTCCCCAATAAAGTCCTGTTCCCTTTCCCCAATAAAATCTTTTAAAAAGAAAGAAAATACATGTGAAAGCAAAACTTTTTATAGTCTGAGACACTTCCAAAACATGTTATTACCACCCATATGAAGTTTTGGAGGGAAAAAACTGTTTCTCCTTTTCCTTCTCTAGCTTTCTTGGCTGAAGTTAAGAGTTCTCTGCTTAGTTGAAGTTATCAGAATAAAATTGTGTACTTTTACCATTCTTTCAAAGATAGATGATGGAGCCAACCCACTTATAAAGTATTCAAAGAGAGTAAAAGGTAATTTTTTACTGAGAATTACATATACAAAGTCCCAAACAGACAAAAGCAGGTACTCAACAGCAACTGAAAGTTGGAGCTTACAAAGCACATTTGCCAGGGCCTTGGTGCTCTACAAAGGAGAGTTAAGGAGAGCAACCGAAAGCCCAGGATGGCAGCAACGGGCAAGAAGGGCCAATACAGAGTGGGGCTACAGAAGTGAAACAGTTGTGGTTGTCATGCTGGCCACCTGGCAGCCTTCTTAGTGACATGCTTTGTCAATGCCGAATTTGAAGTTGTTTGTTTAAAATCTTGACCTATTCTTATGCAATCGGAGGAATGTGTTTACCTCTGCCACCACGGATGTTACTTGCACTGTAGAATAATTCTTCAGATAAAACAAACCCTTTCTTCTACAATTAAAAGACAAAAAACAAAAAAGATCAATGTATCTTGCTGACTTGCAGATTACCCTCACACCTTAACCATAGAAAATGCTAACAAATGTTTGCTGGGGGAGTAGTGACTTCAAAACCAAGATCTAAAAGTGAGACGTGATTTGTTTCTTTATTCATACTCAATTAAGCATTTATTATGGCCGACAGTGTTTTGCTTCCAGGCCTTTGTACGTGCTGTTCCCTTTGCAGGAACCACTCTTTCCCACCCCACCCATGTGCTTCTCCACCTCACTAACCTCTCATGTGATTTCCTCTGAGAAGACGGCCCTGCCTTCCCCCAGCCGCTGCCACAGCACTGTTTCATCCCATCAGAGCACTGATCCTTCACCGTGCGTTACTTACAGGGACTGGGGCGCCTACACTTACAACACAATCCCCATGCTGGTACCTGGACGATGTGCCATCAATGCCTATAGAGAACACCAGACATGGCACTAAATGGACAAGGATACAAAGATGAAAAACAAGATCCTAAGTTCACTGTCTAGTAGGAGAGACAGAGTAAAGCAGGAATACAGTGTAAAACGGACGATGATGGCAGTAGGTACGAGATATCAGGGGCATGAAGAGAGCTAAGTCAGCCTGAAAGCAGGATAGGTGAAGGAAGGCAAGGAAGAAACAGAAAGAGGACATAGCCACGCTAAGTCTGCAAGGTTAAATAAGAGCTAATTGGTGAAGAAGAGGGAAAGGATGATTATTCGAATGAGAAATAGGAGCAAGAAATAGCAAGGTGGATCTGAGCACTGCAAGTAGATTGGATGCGTAGTGGTTCTCAAATCTTAGCACGCATCCGATTCCCATGGAAGGCTTATAAACTTACAAGTTGCTGGACCCCACCCCCATTTTGTAAGGCAGTAAGCCAGGAATATAACCCAAGAATTTGCATTTCAAACAAGTTTTCAGGTGACAGTACGGCTACTTCTAGTCCCAGGACAACACTTTGAGAACCACTGGCATAATGGAACACAGAGAACATAATGAAAAAGTAGCAGTAGACAAGTGTGGAGCAACGCAGGGGGTAAAAAAGCAGTTTAAAAATCACAGATACTATGCCATGGAATTTGGCACTGAAGGATTTTATGAAGAGGAGTTAGTTTAATTTTAGAAAGACTGTAGTAACAGCTAACATTTACAGGACACTGGACTTTATGTATTCTGTGCTGTGCAGTAGTTACTAGCCATCTGTAGCTATGTCAATTAAATTATAATTAAATAAAATGAAAATTTCAGTTCTTCAGTCAACAAGCCACACTTCAAGAACTGGCTACTGTACTAAGCAGCTATAGAACATTCCACCATTGTACAAGGCTCCATTAGTCAACGCTGATGTATATGAACGCATTAAATCTTCACAACTTCATTATGAGATGGGCACTGTATTATCCCCCTTTTATAGAGAGAAATATGGCAAAGAAAGATTTAAAAAATGACCCAAGGTCATAGAGCGAGTAACACCAATATGAGATGCAAACCCAGATGGTCTGGCTCTTCATTCTCAGTCAGATGGTCCTGGCGTAACACGGACTGGAGAGCGAGGCTGCTGGGGGAGGAAGCCCAATGAGGAAGCTACTGCGTAATCAGGAGGGAAATGAGGAGGGCCTGCCCTGAGAGAGGGCAGCTGGAATGGAGAAGAGGTTCGTTGAAAGAGATGTTGAAGAAGTAGAGGAGAAAGGATTGGGGATGGATTAGAACTGAACCAAAAAAGGTGCGAACGAGGTGTAGAAGACGGCACCAAAGTTTCTGTGTAGGTAATCAGAGCCAGTGGCAATGCCTCCCTCAACAGTTAAGAAGCTGGAGGCGGGTGATAAATTCCATCTGGGTCGTCATGAATGTGAACTGACTTAGGTAAGACACTACACAGTGGGACAGGCAAGTCCAGAGTACAAAAGAGAGGTTTGGATTAAGATATGAACTTAGTAAAGGAGAGGCAAGTATAGAGTTAACTCAGGAAGATTGAAACAGTAAGAAGTGGGCAAAGATCAGAACCTTAAGGAATCCAACATGTAAGATAAAAAAGGCAAAAGATAAAAAGCCAGTAAACTGAAAATGAAATTACCAGAAAGATAGGAGAAGGGGAAGAAGACACCTAGGAAAGAATTATCCCAGAGGTCAAGTGAAGAGAGACTGGTCAACAAGTGCTAAATGCTGCTGCAAGGTCAACTATGATAAAGGCTGAAAACTGTCCACAAGAGCTGTTTCAAATGGTGCTCTAGGGCCAAAGGCCAGATTGCGACAGATCTGGAAGGAATATGGGCTTTTTTTCAAGAAGTTTCAAAATGAAAGGAAGGAAACGGACAGGGTACAGATGGAGAGAAGGCTCTGAAGCAGCGTTGTTTGTTTGTTTTTATTCTAATCTGATGGGAGAGACTTCCCACGCTAAGGGGCAAAGAGTGAAAAGACTGGAAACGTTATTATTGATGGAAAAAGGCCTCTGAGACAGGAGAGAACAGGATCCTGCACATAAATGGAGAAATTAACTCTGGACAAGACACTTCTTTCACCACCTCAGAAAAGGTAGCAAAGGGGTAACATTAAGTACAGATGTATTTAGGTTAATATGAGATGGGGGCGTAATATGTTGAATGAGCTCATATGGCCGGGTAGATTCTATTTACTCTACAAAGTAAGACATGGCAGTGGATTTAGTGTCAAGAACCAGTGCTTTAAAAAGAATAGGGCTTTAGATTTCTATTATAAAACTAAAGAAAAACTGACTAGCAAAGGAAATACCTAAAGCAGGAAAATGGTTCAAGAGGATCTAAACTGTTTACCAAGTCAGATATTTAAAGATGTCCTGAAGAGAGAAATTGGGAAACCATTAAATCACAGCATCACACTCAACACACACACAAAATGTAACGTTCCCAAGAGTTGTTACAGGTTCTAGAAAACTCAGGATTTAAATGCTTCACTTTAATCCAATGACTAAGAAAAAAGAAAAACTTGCACTCTACAAAGCAGAAAGAATTGAAAACCCACACTTAGCAGCTCTCGAGAAAAAAGCAGCCTACAGTATTAAACATGATAACACCCCACATACACGGAATCCACCTCTTCTGCACTAAAGGTTAAATGGCAAAAGAATCAGCTGTCTTCTTTCACGCATACAAAGATTTTAAGTTTAGTTGCCAGATTTTCTTTCTACATCATTTTTTCCTTAACATGTTTTACCAATAATTTTAAAACTACTCAATTATTTTACTAATAACTGTCCCCAACCTTAACCTTTATTCTAATATATTTGCTAAGTTTTATGACAAAGTCAAAGTTAATGCAGATATGAACTCTTCAACTCATAAAGATCAAAAATGACAAACATGATCTGTTGTCTGCTGCCTTCCCAATAAGGTTTGTTTACTGGTATTAGAAATCACCCAGAACCAAGATACTATGAATACACAACGAGTGATAGACTGTATATCCTAATCATTGCCTTTAATAAGAATTACTTCATTGATTACTGGAAAGGCTTATACCTTTCTATTTCAGTATTAAAATTTTTAAGTTCTAACCAATTATCCAAGTCACTCAGAGATCATCTGTATTATAGACTTTCTGAAAAATCACTTACCTGTAAGTGGACACTTTTGTTTTTGTTTTGTTTTTTCAAAACTCAAGGAATACTTTTTCTACCAACATTAAGGTAGCTTAGCGTGTTCTTGTAATATTTAGCTAAAAACATAACAAAACTTTATAATTCCTTATTTGGGCAGTAAGAAAGCAATCTCCCCTCCCTCAAAAAACTTGTTTCAACTTTCAAGAGTCTATAGCTATCTTCAAACACCGAAACAACCAGATTTACATATTTGTGGTTTACAAAAACCACGAAAATTCTCTATACCAGGGTTTATTCTATGGTTTCCATCAAGGAAGAGAGTTATAACTATATTAGTTTATACTTATTGCTCTCTAATGCTATAAAGTAGTACTACAGCCCAAAGGAAAAAAGCATAGAACAGAGAAAGGCCTGACCACTTCTCCCACATGTGTGTGAACTTGCTGTGTGGCATTGAACAAGACAATCTGCTTGGCTTTCAGTTTCTCTATTTGTGAAATAAGATTAGAATCATTGTTATCCAAGATTATTATAAAATTCTACAAAACGCAGAAGATTCAACCCTTTTTTTCTAAGAATGTATCTATATTTGTAAACATAATATAATCCACTATAAAAACAACCCTTAATCAACACTATACTTAGTTTTTCTTAGCAGCTTTTACTTTTCTTAATTGCTGGCAGTTAAAAATTATTTTGACCCAGAATGGCATTCTGCGAATCTAAATGCTATCCTGCTACAAACTCTAAGCTTCATTTCAACCCTTAACCAAGCAGTGTCATACTATGAACTGTTTCCTCACCTGTTCCCTAATGAAGCTGCAAAGTAATTCTTTGAATTTACACAGTTACGTATAGTGCTGATGAAAGCCACCTGTTGGAAACTATGACTTTCCTGTCAAAGGGGAAAAAAACAAAAAGAAACAACCTTAGATATTCCTGGGAACCAGCTGCAGCCGAATGAGTCCTAATCCCGCTCCAGCTGGAAAAAGCAGAAGAGTGAAGTCGCTACTGGTCTAATTCATTTGCTGCAGGTCCTTTGGGAACTGACTCCACCCGAGTAGCCAACTGGTAAACAACTATATCAGAACAAGGCTTTTAATAATTCCTATATGTAACATTTGTTTTCTTTAAAATTTTTAAATCAGAGCATGAAAAGTATTTATTGTGATTTTAATAAACGCTTCTCAGCTCACTGGAAATAAAATTTTAATTCTACTTAACCAGCAAACTTAGCACCCATACTGTCTTTTCACACAGCCAAGAACCAAGTCAATGTAAAAAATATACTTTCTCCAATATTTTAAAGAAAAGACAAAAAAAAAAAAAAAAAAAAAAACTGTCAAGGAGATTTTTACAACTTCAAGAAGACTGGAATGATAAAAAAAAATTTTTTTCAGATTCAAACAGTTCCTGTTATCTATTCACTTTCATAGTATTAAAAGTAAATGTAAAGTAAAAAGTGCTGGCCATGTGACAGGATGAACTAAACAAAAAAACAGGCAGCAAAGCTAAGAAGATAATGTATTTTGCATATATTCATTTTCCATTTGGTGTTTTATGACAAGCAATAATGAAAATTTGTGTTATAAAAGAGCTATTATATATCATGCCTATTAAAACTTAACCACATAGAGTCCTTTTGAGACTTCAATAAGAAAGTATATGTTAAAGCTCTAAGAACAATGCTGCCCAATACATTGTTAGCCCTTAACAAATGTTAGCTATTAATAGGTTTCTATAAGCAACTGCTTACATTCCTTTGGCCTGATAAAGGGAGAAGAGGTGAAGATGATGGGGTCTTCTCGATCTGTATTCCTGAAGCAATTTGTAGTATCTGATGTCTTCATTAATTTCTTCTTTTTAGTTCATCAATTTATTAGAAGTTACCCCAAGAAAGAGTAAAGTGCTAGTAACTGTAAGAAAAATGTCTAGATTGTATGCATAGAAGTTTTGGGTATAGAAGTTTTGATTAGCAATGACTAAACCAAAGGTTGCTTCAGTAGCTCAAGTTTTCTTTCAGGGTATATTGTGGGCTAAAAATTACCAAAACACACAAAGCTCATGGCCTAACTAGAAGACCAAAAAATATCTGTACAGTTGATTGTATTTAAACAAATACTGCATTACAAACATATCTGTGCCAGTTATTTTTAAATTTTTGTTTTTGTTCTTTATATGAACAAATCTGCTGAGACAAAGGCAATTCCTAACTACATTTATACTTAATCGACTTCAATGACTTGTCAGTAACAAATTTTTATTTCTAGCCAGCTTCTCCTCAGGGTGTAGAACAAAAAACGGTATAAACAATGATGTAAGAAATGTATAAAAAACATAATTATTGAGATCAATCAGTTGTACATTCAGTAACATTACAAAATCTACATCATCCATGTTACTGTGTCCTTGCCATAACTTGAAAAATGAGGTCCACTACATATGGTTAGAATAACCTCCTCTAAAATAATCCTTCTTTACTTAAAAACTGATATGTTGGCATCATCCTACATTCCTTCCTTTATAATGTAAGAATTAAAATTTGTAATTTAAGTTTCCCCAAAAAATAAAGTTTCCCAATAATCATACTATAAAATACACTTGCTTGTATGCTTTCATAGAACATCTTAATATATACTTTATTTTATTTTATTTTATTTTATTTTATTTAAGGAGGGCGCAGCTCACAGTGGCCCATGTGGAGATCAAACCGGCGACCTTGGTGCTATTAGCATCACGCTCTCTCTAACCAACTGAGCTAACCGGCCACCCCTTAATATATTCTTTGGATTGAGAACTTCTTCCACTTATTTACTACTAATTTATTTCTTCTCAACTTTTTTGTAACAGCCTTTGCTTTCAGATGTTATAGGGGTTGTTGAGTTTTTTGTTTTGTTTTTTTATGCAAACAATCATTCTGTCAAGCAGTAAACATATCCAAATTTAACAGCATGGACACTTACTAGTATAAAGCATCACAGCAACAGGATATTTGAAATTGAAATTAAGCTTACATGTGTAAACAATTTTATAATACTACCATTCTAACATATAAAATGTGAAACAATTTTACTATAAAGGCCATTTTCAAATAGCTAAATCAACACTATCATTTTTAACTCTCAATAACTTGAACATATTTCCATTCTAATCAGCATCTCTACATCAAAAAATCTAAGTTCCTGTCAAAGCCACACTTATCCCATGCCACATTTCAGGAACAAAATAATTCGGACTCTATGCTGTCTCTATGCTGTCTGCCTTAATCCCCAACAGGAACTAAATCCTATATGCACTGTTCATGGTAGGCCTCTAAATGTTTGCTGAATGAATAATGAATAAATGAAATAAATGAACAAATTATCTTACAGTAATATCCATATTTCAAAAAGAAATTTACAAGGAGAAGTTGTTATTCATGCTAGTTACACACTATCACCCACAATTCAAGGGAAAATAACATTTTGTCCCAAATGAAAGCATTCTATTACAGCCATACAACCAATCCCAAACTTCAAGTGATATAACTTCAGTGACGACTGAAATAAAAATTAACAAACTTAGAAATTATCTTTAAGAAAAAAATAAAACAAAATGTCACGTAGACAAACTATTTTTTTAATACGTATAAAAACCATACTACTTGTAATCTTTGGTTTCTTATACTTTTATCACTGGTTCAAAGTCAGTTTTAGAATTCATTCTATGATGGGAAGAGAAAAAAGGGACACAAACAGTGAAGGGGTGAGGGAGGAATATGTCCTTTCACAATTAGAGAATGTGCTATGAAGTTATCACCAAAACCTTCACAACTGTTTACCTGAGCGCGGTGATGGGCATTATACACAACTCCCAGGAGGCAGGAGCTATCACTATTACACTGAACCTGAAGTCAGTCTGCCCAAATCCAAATCCCTACGTAGCTCTGTCTCCTAATATCTCTGACTTGGACAAGTTACAGAACCTCTTTTACGCCTCAATTTCTTCATCTGTAAAATAACAGTACCTACCTCCTTGAGTTGTATGAAGATTGAATGAGTTAATATATGTATAGCTTTAAAGTAACACCTGGCACACAGTAAACACATAAAGTTAAATAAATAAACCACTATGAACTACCACAACGCTAGCTCAGAAATTTTCCTTAGAACAGGGATCAAACTTTAAACTACAGTATCCCATAGTCACCTCACTATCAATGTGAAAACACACTTAAATTCAGCTGTCTTCACAAAAACTCTTAAAAATATTTCTACACAGCTGATCTCATCAAAAAGAGCAAAAACCACTCAGTTGCTGAAAATCTAACATACAGGTCTACAATGCCTGCCAAAGGTTAATATAGCCAAAAATAAAGAAAGAAAATGTTAGAAATGATATAGAAAAAAGAGGAACTTGCTCGTCACTTCATATAGTCCCTGAATTTCATCTCTCACCCCAGTGACCAGACTAATAAGATACATTTGCATTCCGGAGAACATAAAATCATTTCAGTTCCAAGCCATTTCAATTCTAAGCCAAGTACTTGGACCACAGTAGGTGCCCAATAACTATTTGAGGAATTAATTAATGCCTAAAAGTGAAACTACTTCTGGCCTACACTTTCCTTTCTCCATCACTGTCAAAAATACACTGGATAATTTTTTTGAAAATATCTAAGTTCATAACAGCAAGCCAATCAATTCCACATAGGAATCCAATGGATAGTTTAAAAAAGCGGGAGGAAAGTAGTTAAAATATAATAAAAGGAGCAGACATACACTGTGATCTGTTGAGAGGAAGAATAATTCTTCACGTTAGAGTTCACTCTATTATGATTTTGAATGTGAGCTTTTCATATCTTTGGGGAAAGTCACGCAGGGAATTCACTATTGAAAATAAGACTCCATTTAAAAATACAAACAGATCTCATCATTCCTAATTTTGTAGATATTATCATGAAATTAGTTTTCCAATAAGACCAGTACATAAACATAGGAGTCTACTCAAGAAACTCAATTTTCCCAAATGTATCCTTCACATTTAGTTACTCCAGCTAACAACACTATATATTAAAATTATGTAACCAAAGCACACCAGCAGACCTTTGCTGGATTAAACATTTTTTTTAATGCAAAGATCTCAGCTCAGCTGCAAAATAAGGATTGTTGGGTTAGATGGTTAGCAAGGTCTCTTTCCAAGACTAAAGCCCTAGGGTGATAGGACTCAGATTTGTCTACATTGCACTATATTGACTACTTTGTAGTAATATGCACAACTGTCACTTTATGTATAGTTAATATTTTTTAAATTAAAATATCTAACTCAAGCAAGGGAATGTATAATAAAAGCAAGCACCCAGGTGCTCTAACAAGAATTTATAATATCCAATTCACAGATATGACAGTGAATTCATTCTAAACTATAAATTATTCTGTTTCCAAGCAATTAACCTGTAGATCATTTGATTAACAGTTGTAGGAATCAATTGTATTTCATTTCACTTAAGCTATATGTGATCAAGAAACAGTTCTCACAGATTAAGAGTACTTATAGCACTGAACAACAGAATGAAGCATTTTAGTTACTTGTCCACCTTGAATTTTTAATAATGTACTCTTAAATGCTGAAATGATACAGAGCCATTTTATGAATGGGATTCTCTATCAGAATCATTTTAAGAGTAAACACAGTAAGATCATTTCTAATTCAAAGTTCACAGAGAAAATTGAATCCTAAAATAGATCTCTAAAAACTTCATCAAAGAAAAATACTGTTAATTTTCAATTGCTATTAGGGTAAAAAATTATAGGTGGGTTATCAACTACAGTAAATTTAGAGCAAATCTCAAATATGTTTAAATACATTCAATGTTAACTTTACAATCTTCTCATCCTACTAAGGTGCGTAACAACTTAAATTACTACCACTTTCCACAGAACTACAATTCAGAGCAATTGAAATAAATTTACAGCTAGGACACTAGGTCAATGTAAGAAACAGCTATTAACAAAATTCTCCTCATCCCTGAGAATCTATTTAAGGGCCAAAATTTACCTTTAAGACATACTTTCAAGTGTACAAAATAACAGCATAAAACACAGCACAGTAACGTATACCATACGTGCATCAAAATTCCCAGCTCTCCAGAACTTTACTAATATAGGGTACTGTATTCCTGACCCATGTAGTTACACCTGTCATAAACAATGACATTTAGGACTTTGTCATATAGAAAGAATAATGCATGACAGAAAGCTAGAATACAAACAGTAGAAATAAGAATTGCTAAATTTGCTTAACTACTACTATGGGTCACAAGAATTGGTCTCAGTGCTGTGTAATGATAAACTGCAACAAAATGGGAAAAAGAAAGAAGAAAGGTTCTTAGAGTCACTTGCTTGTTTCAAATTCAAGTCTCCAGCATTTGGCTGTTCATCAGCTTCCCGCAGTAAGATACAAGAACTTTTACGCAACAGTTTTAAAGTTGTACACTACTTTTAAATTCTAATCTAAACATGTTTTTGGTTGATCGATACTCTACACTTTGAATCTCAAATATTTCAAAATATCAGAACAATTAGCATCTACTGAGTTCTCACACCTAGAACGCACCAGTAAAAAACCAGGTGATCATCACTCCACAAGTCTCCAAACACAAAACTTGTGTTAACTTCTATATAACTTCCTAGAAATGTGACTTTGTAGCATGCTACATCATCAGCTCTATGAACACTGATGCATATACCATTCTCACCTTATCCTTTTCATGTGGAAGGAGTGACACTGGAGGTAAAGAGGAAAGAGACTCACAACTCTCTTTCCCATCCACATTGGTTGCTTTAGTGTTGAGCCGATAAAGAGGTCCATCTTTAAGGAGTCTGCCATGGCCAATGGCACGTTTAATAGCCAATCGTAACTGCTGGTGAAAGCCAGAGGCAGCACTGCCTCCAAATAATGCAGACACATCCTTCTGACCTTTCAAAAAACGTTCAATGCTTTTCAAAGTTGAGCCACCAGACTCTGCCAAGCCATCAACTGCCCGTTTGATCAGTTTATTCCAATCTACATTTTGTTTATTATCCAATTTTCCATGGTTTCGAGGTTTAGGAAGTGCTATTCGCCCAGGATTATCAGGATCTTTATAGGAATTGAGACCCTTATTTGAAACTTTTAAAATTGTTCCATCTTTAACACTCAACTCCAATTGTTCTAAAACAGTTTTACGATCCAAGCCATGGGATGAAGACACTGCATTGCATATCCTTTCTTCTGAAGGACGCTGTTTCTGCTTCTTCACTTTTTTTATGGCCTCCAAAATCCATTCCGTATACAGCGGGTTAGCGAGTTTTACCATGGTGAAGGATTCGTATATCCATAGAGTCGTTATCCCTTATCCTGATGCTGAGTAAGTTTTACACCATGGAAAACAACATTCTCGGAGGCTGAGAACCAGTTAACCATAGCATACAAGTTTTCTGGTCTAAGTCCTTCCTCCTTTCATAAAATAGATGCCTCCCCACTTTACTTTAGAAACCGCAACTACCAGTTATTTGAAATGTCTTCAAACTTCCCAATAAATTTCTCAATAGCACCACATATGGGTCTCTTCATAAAGTTGTAAAAACTCAAGAACATGTCACTCCCAGCAGAAGAATGTTTATCTTATGCCTGAAAAACAATGAAAACAAAGTCAGTTTTCTATCAAGTCCCACTTGTAAATAAGCTATAACTGAAACATCCTACTCTTTAAAAGCAATCAAATAGCAAGTGTTTATTGAGCACCTGTAGGAATCTTCACATGTTTCTATCAACATTCCAAAACAATCATGTATGTAAACCACTGGGATAAATAAGAAATGAAATGAATAATTAGAATACAATGAGGAAACAAAATGAGATGCACTGTGAATAACCTTAGACTACAATTAACCAGAGGGTGCTGGCTATTCTGTTGCCATAATCTCTGCTCACCATTCTACGAACTGAAACTCTTCCTTGACATCTTTCCCCAAGAAACTATTCAGCACTTCAACAAGTATCTGGATTAGTAGAAAGAATCCTGTAATGAAAGTAAAAGTGAATCTTTCATCTTTAAAATTCCAGACATTCAGACTGGATAAAACAGTCAGTGGAATAGGCAGAAAACAATTAAGAAAATTTTAACTATTTCATACATTAAAGACATAACAAATACAATTTACACACACAGATCAAGTTTATACTTTAAGTGCAGTATATACTTTAAACATTCCAAATGGAAACAAAAATAATATGGGAAGTAGTCAAGTGTGAAAAGTGCTTAAGGAATTTTTAAATAATCCAATTTCATTCAAATTTCAAGAATTACATGCTGATAGCATCTCCAAAGCCAAACTAAAGTACTTGGAGGGAGTAACAACTGTCAAAATGTGAAATGAGAAAGGCCCAGAATCATTATGTTCAAATGCACACACTACATATCAAACGTATGGTACAGAAAAAAATTTATTCCCTGTTTGCGGGTCTAAAAAGATCTCATAAAGATTCAAGACTGCTGTCCTGAAATGAACATTAATGAATGAAACACAAACATAAATATACTGCCTCTCCAGGATCAAAGTCAATATTCTTCTTTCAGACAAAAGAAACTGGCAGACACAAATCTTTTTAAAAATCACCAAAACAATGAATTCTCACAATCTAAACAACTCCTCTGCTTCCAAAACTAAATTTAATTTCACTTTTGTGGTTTTTAGACCTCTGTTCTTAATCTGAGGAACATTTACATTACAACACAAACAAATGCTAAAAAAAAAAAAAAAAAGGCTCCCACAGCAATTATTCTTACAAGTAACATTAAAATCCAAAGGAAAACTAACAGGTATTAGAGAAGGGATAGTACTATTAACTCTGATAGGGAAAAAAAAGGCTGAAGTAAACACTCAAATCGGAGCCAAGATTTATTTTTAATCTGACTAAAAAGAAGCCCCCTGAGAGCTATGCTTCATTCTGGTGAGAGTCTCAAGAGAATAGAAATCATACTATTATTACTCTACGAAAGTTCATTATGTAGATATTAACGCTAAACTAAATAAGAAGCTACAACCTGAGTTTAAGAAGCTGGAAACGTAATTGATTAAGCTCGCAGGTAAAAGAATGAATGACAGTTACTCATTGTTTCTCCGGCCGGGATTTTCACCAGTGTCCAGGTCTTATCAAAGTAAAGGGCCTGCAGACTTGAACTTTACACCAGCGTCTAAAGAGAAAGCACAACTTGCTTCCGACAGTTCTTCCCCGGCCTCCATTCCCCACCCACAAACACATCTTCGCGCTCTCTTTTTAAAGAGCGAGAAACTTTAAAAACTTGGAACAGCACAACCCTGAAGCTTGCCAACGGGTGGCTTCGCCGTTCCCATTAGATGGAAACAGAACCCGAGGACTAAGTTAACAATGAAATCACGTGAAAGAGTTAAGAGCAATGTATCACCCGTTCCCAGCTCCTCCAAATCCTAAGCTCCACAGAGGCGGGTTCCAAGCAGGGTTTGGGGCATGCAGGCTGCCCGGAGAGCCTGACAGGTCCGGCAGCTCCTGTCCAAACCGGCCGACGATTGACAAGCAGCCCGCCGCCTCCCCTCCCAGCGTCCGGGCTGACAGCCCGACAGACACAACACCACACGTGCTGCCTCCTCCGCACCACAACACCCGCCAGCCTGTCACCCCCATTTGCCGCCTCAGCCCCTCTCGGATCTCCGCACACCCGGCCGCCACCGAAGAGGGAGCGCCCGGGAGCGCGGGCAGGAGGGGCCGGGCGGGCCTGGGCGGCGAGCGCCGGGCGCAGGTGGGGCCGGGGAGGTGGGCGCGCCCCCGAGGGAGAGCGGGCTTGCCGGCACGGCAAAGCCCAGCCCGAGGCTCTGCGGCCTGGGCCGCTCGGCGCTTGCCCACCCGCCGACTTCCCCGGCTGGGCCCGGCCCGCCGGCGGGCGGCGGGGACCTTGGGCCGGAGGCGCGCTGACCGCGGGGCGGGGGAAGCCGGGCGCCGGCCGGGCGCGAGGGGGCGGCCGTGGCGCCCCAGCCCGAGGCCTGGCGCAGAGCAGCGGGAGGCGGCGCAGGCCGCGACGGGGCCTGCAGCCTCCTGCCGACCCCGCGAGGCGGCGGAGCGGGCCCCAGAGCGACTCAGCCTCGGGTTCGACGGCTGGGGGCGGCCGAGGGTGGCCTCTCGGCTACTTACCGGGGAGGAAGAGAGCCGGGATACCAGGACCCCGGGCCGGACCGCGGAGATGCCCCAAACTGACACGGCCGCCATCTTGGAGACAGTGAGCTCCGGCCGGGGGGAGGGGAGGCGAGGCGGCGGAACAGCCGCGGGGGGAGGGGAAGCGTCGCGAAGGAACGGCTGCCTGGAGGAGGGAGCGGCAGCAGCCCGGGAGGGAGGCGAGGGGGAGGAGGAGAGAGAGAGAGTGCGGGAGGGGGGCGGCTGAGGAGCGGGAAGAGCTGGGCCGAGAGCCGGGAAAGGCCGGAGGGCGGGGCGGGTAAGGAGGGAAGAGCGGGCCGGGCGGGTCACGTGGGACTGGTACAAAAGGCCAAAGCCAAAGCGGGAGGAGGACCTGATGGGGCTGGAGGCCAAAAACTGGGGGCTCTTTCTAGCCTTTCACACGCGGTTAGGTCGGGCGGATACCAGTGAGAGGAGGAGATGATGTATCCCCATTACACAGCTGGGGAAACTGAGAGCAGGCGCATGGGTGGGGTGGCTTCAGTGTGGCACGGAAATCCGGTGGCCAGACGGGCTCTGAACTCTTGATGGCGTTTGTGTTTACAGTTAGCAGATCCTCCCTCCCCACTTCTGTGCCCTCAGCCCACTTCCACGGTGACTCTCCCGGAACCTGAGGTCGGGAGCTTGTGTGTTGGGGAGGGGGCGAAGGGCAGAGAGGAAGTTGCCTCCCTTCATCGTTCCCCTTCTGCTCACTTGACTCACCCCACACATCTCACTCCTACTGTAGGAAAAAGAGGTGTGTTGAGAAGGGAGAAAGGGTAGAAACTTAGACACTCGTGTCAAGCTCTTTGTCAAGTGACCACAATGATTTCACCCTCCCCACAAATGAGACTTGTTGGTTCTTACCAGAGACATTTTCACAGAAAACAGCATAGACTAGGGTGGTAAGATTTACACAAGGTCACGTAGCTATTCTGTGGCACGCATCTGAGTTTGGAGCCTAGCTCTGTCTTATTCCAACGGCTGTCTTCTCGTGCCCTATGCAGAATTGCTCTTGTCCGAATTTATGGCTGAACCACGAACTGGCACTTTTTTCATAGCATGTCTGTCCTCTACTGGTTTCTTTGTCTTGTCTCTCGAGATTGAATCATACCCTTTTTAAATTTTATTTACTACATTCATTAGAAAGGCAGTAAATGACAAATGAAAAGACATACTAAATGGTTAATAATTTTGTGTGGAAGTATTTTCCTGCTACTAGACCTTTATCTGCTTTGTGCATCCTGCGTAGACTACCCTGTTTCCCGGAAAATAAGACCCAGCGGGACCATCAGCTTTAATGCCTCTTTTGGAGCAAAAATTAATATAAGACCTAGTCTTATATTATGTTGTATTATATAAGACCCGGTCTTATAGTAAAATAAGACTGGGATATTATATTACATTATATTATATTGACCGGGTCTTACAGTAAAATAAGACCAGGTCTCATATTAATTTTTGCTCCAAAAGACACATTAGAGCTGATTGTCCGGCTAGGTCTTATTTTCCGGGAAACACGATATTTTCTCTAACATCTCATTTTACCCCAGCTTTACCTTTTAAAGACCACCCTCTCACTCACTCCCTTAACTTCCATGCTTACTTCCTTTTCTGAACTTGTGTAGTACTGACCATTTGCCCTATTCGTTTGACACGATGTGTGGCCTTTGTAACATTGTATGTTCTTCTAGAATGCCTCTTTGCATATCCATTACTGTGTTACAAGTAGTACAGACTCAAAACGTTGCTAGTGAATGAACATTTTTAAGCCACTGAGAAAAAGACGGAATTTCCACCTCCAGCTCAAGCCTTGTGTATTCCTCAACCTATACTTTCTTATCTCTTAGCTTTTCTCCGCTGTAATCCTTAGACTGTCTAGACCACTCAATAACAACATAAAAACAGATTTTCTGATGATGGTCCAGCCAACTCAATATCCTAGTACTGACACTGATAACATAAGTGTGGTGTGGTGTGGTGAGATTTACTTCATTACCCTCCGTGACCTACTTCCAAGCCCCATTGCCAAATTAGGAGAGAAATTTGGGGGTAAAAGTTAATCGATTAGAAAGTATATTTTCCATCCTAGATAAATCAGACAGACGCATTCTCAGGTAAAATGAGAGCTATTTGTAAAATGGAAATACATTCGGGAAAGAAAAGGTGGGGGGAGATTCTCTTTTAAAAGAATGAAGAAAGGTTTTTATTTCGCAAAGAGAACAGATGAAGTCATGTTAATAGAAAGAAAATGAGTTCTTCGCATGAGACTAGTGTGTGGTCTTCAGAAGAAAAATAATATTTACAGAGATGAGCTGTGTTTGCCTTTGGATAATTTGGAAGAAAACTAGCCACAGCCATTCCTGTGAGAAGACCAAACTAGAGTACAGTAGCAAGAATTTAAAACAATTTGCAACAACAAAGCACAGTTTAGCTTTACAAACAGCTTCCATAGAGAGTCTTTGCTTTACATTTGCATAACTTGAGGGCATATTCAGGAGGTCTTCTCAAAAGATCTGCAACAAAGATTAAAGTCCTCGTCTTTCAAATGTTAAAAATAATCCACAGCACTGAACAGACAGTTTTTCTTGCTTCAAACTTGACTCAGAATTCAGCCCTGCAGGGTTGTCAGCTATGTTATTTCCCTCATCCACATTTTGCACTAGAAATCCCTGCCTTTTCACTTGTAGTTGGTAGTTACATTTTTATGCTGCCTCTAGCTAAGCCTAAAATTGGAAGTTTGCTCTATCCTTGTTTCAACAGGAAACACTTTTAATCCATTTACATTTAATATAATTACTGCTGTATTTGGATTTCTACCTGCCATCTTGCTATTTCTTTTCTTTTGTTCACTTATTTTTACATCCCTTATTCTCTTTCTTGCCTTCTTTTGAATTAATTAAAATATTTTAATTATACCATTAACCTCTATTAGCTTATTAGTTATACATCCTTTTAGAAATCTTAGCGATTACAGCATGCCTATTTGACTTATTACACTCTAATATAAATGATTACTTATACCACTTTCCCAATAATGCTAAGACCTTAGAATGCTATGTCTCCACTACTCTTCCACTTTTGTGGTTTTTATTGTCACAGAGTTTAATTGTACATATACAGAGGGTGCCAAAAAAATGTATACACATTTTAAGAAAGGAAAACTGTATTAAAATTGTAATACTCAATATATACCGATAACAAAAGATGAATACAAGTCACATATGACTTCTGCAATTATAAGAGGTGCTCAAAGTGGTTACCATCAGCGTCCAGACACTTCTGATGACGGCAAACTACTATTGAGCAATGTTGACCAAAGTGTCCACTTGTATACATTTATTTGGCACCCCTGGTATTTTAAACCATACAACATTTTATAATTATTTGTTCTCTACAGTCAATATTCATTATATTCACCTACATATTTATTTACCCTTTATGTTACTCCTTGTTCCAATATACATTTTTGTGCTTCTGACTGGAATTTTTTCCTTCTTTCTCAATAATTCCTCTGTTCATACTGTAGTAGGTCTGCTGATGACAAGTTCTATCCATTTTTGTTTGCCTAAAAACTTCATTTTATCTTTCATATTTTTGCTGAGTATAGATAGCATTCTAGTTTGGCAAATTTTCTTTTCAGCACTTTAAAGATGTCCTTTTATTGTCTTCTGGTTTCCATCATTCCATTGTTATTCCTTTGGAAACTAATATCTTTTTTCCTCTGGCTCCTTTTAGCATTTTTTTCTTCAGTTTTCCACAAATAATCTGTGATATGTCTAGATGTGATTTTCTTTGTATTCATCCCACTTGGGTTCATGAGTGGCACATGAGTCCTTTGAATTTGTAGCTTGGTATCTTTTATCTGTTTTCAAAAATTCTTGGTCTTATCTCTTTTTTCCTTTTAAGACTTCAGTGATACATATGTCAGAATTTTTCACTGTTTACCATCTGTATTTACTACCATCTTTTTGACATCTTTCTTTATGCATGAGTCTGTATATTTTCTATCCATCTACCTAAATCTTCCCTTAAATCTATTTATTGAATTCTTAATATTGGTCATTGTATTTTTAAGTTCTAGAAATTTCATGTGATTTTTTAAAAAATAAAATCCAATTCATTTGGAGCAATTCTCCATCTTTTTATTTTCTCCACCTTTGCCTATACTTTCTTGAACGTATAATTCTAGCTATTTTAAATCCCTTCCTGATCATTACAATAACTAGATCTTCTGTGGATTTTTTTCTATGTATATTCTTTCCACTGACTTTTGGTCAATTTAGCAAATTGAATCTGACATTATATATAATGGATAATATATTATGGCCAGCTGGGTTTAATCCCAGGGATGCAAGGCTGATTTACCATTTGAAAAACCAGTCAATATAATTCACATTAGCAAACTAAATAAAACAGACAAAAATCATATGATCATTTCAGCAGATACAGAAAAAGTATTTGACAAAATCCAACAAATATTCCTGATAAAAATTTCTCAGCAAACTATGAACCTTCTCATAGTGATAAAAGGGCATTTGTGAAAAATCTACAATTACCATGGTACTTAATGATTAAAGACAAATACTTTCCCTTTAAGACAAGATCGAGGCAAAGGTGTTGGCTGTCACCACTTCTATTCAACACTGCTCTAGATTCGAGACAGATAAATAAGTCAGGAAAATAAAAAGGCATTCCAAATTGGAAATAAATAAATAAAGCTCTTTTCTCACAGATGACATGATTTTCTATCTAGGAAATCCTACAGAATCTACAAACAGCTAGTAGAATGAATGTTTATCATGGTTGCAGGATATAAGATCAATATACAAAAATCAAGTGTAAAACATCTGACTTTAAAAATGGGCAAAGGACTTGAATTGACATTTTGCCAAAAAAGATGTATGAATTGCCAATAAGCTCATGAAAGATGCTCCACATCACTAATTGTTAGGGAAATGCAAAATCAAAATCGCAGGTACCACCTCACACCCATTAGGATGTCTACTATAAATTTAAAAAGCAAAAAAACAGAAGATAACAAGTGTAGATGAGGATGTGAAGAAATTGGAACCCTTGTGCATTGTCGGTGGGAATGTAAATTGGTGCAACCACTGTGGAAAACAATATGGTGGTGCCTCAAAAAATTAGAAATAAAACTATATGATCCCGCAATCCTACTTCTGAGCATGTATCCCAAAGAATTGAAAGCAGGTTCTTAAAGATAGTTGGCACGTCCTTATTCATAGCAACAATATTCACAAGAGCCATCGATGGATGAACAGATAAATAAAATGTGATATATATGTTAATGGAATATGACTCACTCTTAAAAAGGAAGGAAATTCTGACACATGCTACAACATGGATGAACCTTGAGAACATGTGAACTAAGTGAAATAAGCCAGTCACAAAAAGATTTTTAAAAATGTAAGATACTTATATGAGGTAACTAAAGTAGTGAATTCATAGAGATAGAAAGTAGAATGGTGGTTGCCAAAGGCTGGGGGGAAAAGTAACTGGGGAGTTATTGTTTAATGATTTCAGAGTTTCAGTCTTGCAGGATCAAAAGAGTCGGGAGGTGGATGGTGATGGTTGCACCACAGTGTGAATGTACTTAACGCCACTAAACTACACATTTAAAAATGGCCAAGACAGTAAATTTTACATTATGTGTATTTTACCACAATTTTTTAAAAGTGTATTTCAATATACCAGCAACAAACAACTGAGATGAAAATGGAAACAGCAATATATTTTACAATAGCATCAAAAACATAAAATACTGAGGGGTAAATCTGACAAAAAATGTACAAGATATGTTCATTGAATGCTGCAAAATGTTGCTGAGAGAAATTAAAGAAGACCTAAGAAAATGGGAAGATATACCTTGTTTTGGGATTGAAAAATAGAATATTGTTAAGATGTCAATTATTCCCAAATTGAGTTATAAATTCAATGCAATCGCAATCATAATCCTAGCAAGATTCATTTGTAGAAACTGAGAAGCAGATTCTAAAATTCTTATGAAAATACAAAAGATGTAGGATTGTCATAAAAGTTTGAAAAAGAACAAAGTTGAAGGAGTGATACTGCCTGACTTTCAGACTTTCTCAGTTTCCTCATGCAGGGTATATCAGTTACTGTTACTAATGCCTACCATACTATCACATAGGATTGTTGTGAAAATTTTAAAAGTTACTATAGTTATAGCACTGAAACAGTCTGTGTTATATGGTAAGCACACCATTATGTTAACTCTTATTAATATTATTGTAGTATTTTAATTTGTATTTCCCTGATTATTATAAAGTAAATATGTCAAATATGTAAGAAATAAAAGGAGAAATTGAAAAGGTGAGTGGTGAGCAAGAAAACATCAGACATGACCAGATAGATATGAAAGAGGAACAAATGGACCTTCTAGGAATAGAAAATATAAGAATCAAAAAGAAAACTAAATGGAAGAATTGAGGATAAGTGTACTGATGTTGCAACTTACTTTGATATGCACAACAAAGTTAGATTGATGGATGCATTCAGGGATAGAGAGATGGCTCCATGTGTGAAAAAGAAAGTATACTAAAATGTTAATTGTAGAATATAGGTGGTAGGTGTATGGGATTTTAGTCTAAAATTCAACTTATCTATATCTTGAAAATTATTATAATAAAACATTGAGAAGAAAAAGAAAAGTTAATCAGCATAATGGACAAAGTTTGAATACTGAAATAGAAGATAAATCTGGAGAAATTTCAAAGGACTAGCCCAGGAACAAAAGAGATAAAAGACTCTGAAAGGCTAGTTAAGATATGTGTTATAAAATGAGAAATTGCCATCTGTCTTAACAGAATTCTAGAAGTAGATAACAGAAAGGGGAAGAGGCAATATTCAAAGTAAAGTGGCTGAGAATTTTTCATTACCGACAAAAGACAGTCATCCACAGATTCAGGAATTCCAGTAAATTCCAAGAAGGATAAATAAAAATAAATTTACTTCCCACTAAAGGGATTTTCAAAAGACATGCTTCATGAAGAATGAAAATGACTCTAGAAAAAAGATCTGAGGTGTGGATAACTCTAAACAAACATTTGGTTATTATAAAGCAGTGATAATGTTTAATTTGTGGGATTAAAAAAATAGCGAGTTAGAACAAACTGGTTGGACTACAATAACAATCTAAGCCTGAGAGGGAGTTATTGAAGTTAAAAGATTATTTGGAGTTAAAAATATCAATTATCTTTAGATTTTTTAAAGGTAGGTAATCAAGTTAAAATTCAAAGCATAACTACTGTAACAAAAAGGTTTTAATTTATATCTTTAAAAGCATTATGGGGCAAACATTGAAAGATTTTTTTAAAAGCTTGATTTATTTTTGCAGGTAAAGAAATCCAAATGTATCTATAATAATAAATGTAAATAGATTGAATAACGCAGTTAGCAATTGTAGATTTGCAGACTGGATATATCTGCCCAGTTCCTTCTCCCTAACTCACCATTCAGATAAGTCACCCCCACTCCTGAAACTGGAGGCCAAACGAGTCCGGGGCTCATGCTGCCTGCACCACTCAGCCAATAGACCAACACAGGAATTGGGCCATAGAATAAACGTTTAGTATCAGAGCACCGGTGGTCTGAGAAGGCAGCAGGTTAACACCTCCGAAAACTGCCTTAACATTCTCAGACAGGCTTGAGATTTTTAAGGGAAAATCTAGGCTACGTGATGGTTCCAGGGGTCTGCATGGAGCCGTCCCTGTGGCCATGTGATTCTGTGGTAGAGTCAGCAACCCAGGAATAATGATGGGATTAGCCTGGAAAGAAAGCTAGACCATAGAGATTGTGATCAATATGCCTAAAGGTATTAATCGTAAATTTCTAAAATAGGGAGCTGGGTGGGACAGGGACATTCAGAGCTCAAGCCACAGGGGGTTGATCTATTATTAAGCTATAGGTAGGTCAAGTAAAGGTGAGGCCGGGGACATGGAGAGGCCTCTACTATGGGGGTGCCAACCAGACCCTGCTTCAATATGACAAATACTGGTAGTGGCCTACTCAATACCTGCTTTTCCTTAGTAACAGAATTCAATTATATTTTGGACAGCAAACTGTGCCCTTAAGATGACATATTCCAGTTTCTCTTGAACCTAGGGATACCACCAATGAAATGCAAGTAGAAGTTATTGGGTAGGACTTGCAGGAAAGCTCTTCGAAAAGAGGACAGACTCTGGCATGTACCCTTTCTTGCTCCTTCTTGCTCTCTGGAATGCAGACATGAGGGTTGGAAGCCATTCTGGACCATGAAGCAATCTTGAGGATGGAAGCTACATGTTAAAGGTAGAAGGAGCTTGGGTATCTGATGATTGCAGAGCTGCCGTACCAGCCCAGGGCTGCCTGCCTCGGAACTTCCTTTACGTAACAAAGAAATAAAACCTGTATCTTGTTTGATCTGCTTGTTTGGATTTTCATTGTATATGCCACCAGAACCTAATCTTAATTAATGCATGATGTCCCACCATTAAGAATAGAAGCTCTGGAATTGACAAACCTGAAATTGAGAACCTACTCTGCAATTAATTGGCTGAGTGACCTTGGACAAGCTGGTTAAAACTCTCTAGTCTCAGTTCATCATCTGTAAAATGAAGATAATGGATGTTACCTACATTGTAGGGTTGTTGTGAGGATTAAATGAGATATTGCGTACAAAACATTTAGTACAATGTCTGGCACAGACTAATAATAGAAAATGTCAGTAGTGTAACCTAAGGCAAAGAAGAAATCAGTGGTCTCCAACCTAAACTAAGATCATGGCACATTTTGTTAATCTTTCTACGTATCTTTTGTCATCTATCGCGCCTCAATTTTCAATATACTCTTTCCAAATCTGTGCCTCTTCTCAAGAACCCTACCTCTCTCAGCATATGACATTGCCTCCTACTTCACAGAGAAAATTGGGATTATTAAGAATGAAACCCCTGAATATCCTGCCCCCATACCAATTATCTTTCTGGGGAGTTTCTTGTCCCTTCAGAAGCTAATCCTTCCTGTGATTTGGAGACAGTTCCTCTCATCAATTCAGATATCTGGGCTCATCATACCCCATCTCCCTCTCTTGCCTCTCAGCTTATGTAAACATGCTCAAATCTCAGCCATCTTACAAAAATCTAGACAAAACACTATTGCTCCTTGACCCTCAGTATACCTGTAGCTATTGACTCTTTCCCCTGCCCCTCAGAGCTAAGCTGTTTATTAAGAGAATAGTCTACATTCATTGTATCCACTGCTAAATAGTACTGGCTGCTATTTAATAAACATTTACTATGTACCAGGTGATTTATTACATTATCTCCAATCTTCAAATCAATATCACAGAGCTATCACTCTGCTTTTTAATGAATGATGTAACTGAGGCTCAAAGAGAATTAACTATCTTGTTCCAGCTCACACAGCTAAAATGGGACATAATCAGTGGGACCCAGGTCAGTTTGAATGCAAGTCATGTTATTTGTCTTGGATCAGCAGTTCCCAAACTTGGCAGGGCATCAGAGTCATGTAGAAACCTTAAGAAAAATACAGGTTCTTAGGTCCCATCCCAGATCTACCAAATCATAATCTTTTGAAGAAGAGCCTGGGAATCTGTGTGTTTCAAGCTCCCTGAGTGAATCTGATACAGACAGTTTGACGTAGGTCTTCCCTGCCCTGCCTGTCATAGTTGTGTTCCTCAACTCATCCCAGTTTGGCTTCTAGTTTCTATCCTCAAGTCGAATTGCTCTCAGGCCTCCTTGTGGCAAGATCCACCAGACAGACACTTTCCAATCTTCAGCTCGCTGAACTTCATAACATTTGACAAGCTAACCAATTTCTAATTTTATTTTTTTTTTGGCTTCCGGAATACCATACTTTACTCTTGGATTTCCTCCCTTCTTTCTTTTCTTTCCTTCGCTGTCTCTATTTTGTCTGTGATCTGCCCACCTCTGGCCACCTCCTAAATGTTGACACCTCCCACCTTGGTTTCTAACCTCACCCTTTTCTCAATCTAAACACTGTATTTTGTTGATCTCATCCACTCCCATGGATCTAATTGCTGTTTATATATTAATGACTCCCAAACTGGTATTTCTAGACTTACTCTTGGCTACTGGATCTGTGAGTTCATATATGAAAAATTGCCAGCTAAATATCACTTAGGTCCCTTAAACTCAACAGGTCCATACTGAATTCATGACCTTCCTCAAACAACCTTCTCCAGGTCTGGCTTCACAGGTGACTTAGGCAGCCCAACTGCTGTAACAAAATACCACAGACTGGGTGGCTTAAGTAACAGAAACTTATTTTCTCACAGTTCTGGAGGCTGGAAGTCTGAGATTAGGGTACCAGCAGGGTTGGGTTCTGGCGAGAGCTCTTTTCCTGGCTGGCAGACAGCTGCCTTCTTGATGTGTGTTCACATGACATTTCCTACGTGTGTGCATGTGTTCCTCTTCTGATAAGGCCACCAATCCTATCAGATTAGGACCCTTTTAACCTTATTTAACCTTAATTGTCTCCTAAAAGCCCTATCTCCAAATATAGTCACACTGGGGGTTAGCATCTCAATATATGAATTTGGGGGGACACAAACATTCAGTGCATAACAGGTTGGCAACCAGTGCAGTCGCACAGGGCCCTGTGGTTGAAGTTTAATGGTCTGTATTAGCTGTTTTGCAATCCTTAATAATTTTATCTTTGACTTTATGTCTTATAAGTGAAGTCCTATGAGACAATGGAACAAGTGTATCAGCTCTTACACCATCTTCCCGCCTACTCCCTCCCTGCATCCCTGGGACAGGTTCTCAGCCTATTGCTCCTGTGCCCTGGCACCAAGGGCCTCCCCATCCTCTGTGACTGCTACCACTTTCTGACCCCAATGATGGGATTCTGGGTATGAGTGCAGGGAGGGTCAGGGTTGGGGACAGTCACACTGTGATATCTCTGGGCTGGGCATAGCAGTGGCTGTCCCAGTCCTGAGCTGACAGTACCCTGGCACGTTCAGGGATCAACTTGCCAGCCAAGCCTCTTACCCACCCCTGTGCAACTACCTAAGGCATCGAGACGCAGAAGTAACCATCTTCTTAGAGATCATCTGTCTGCTGTGCGTTGGGACTGTAGGCTCACGGGAAGGGGTGATGCCTGGCTGGAGTTCAGGGGTGTTGGTCCCTGGTTGGCAGGAGGCGTAACCTGGCAGCTCTGTGCCCAATCACAAGATGAGGACCCAGGAGTCTGTGAGGGTCTGCGCTCACCCTGCTTGTATGCCTGTACCCAAGAGAAAAGTGACATTAAGTAGGAAATGAGGATCACCATGACAAGTCAAGAGAGAGACCATGAAGAAGGGGGAAAAAAGAGTTTTCCTTGAACCAGGACCTGTAATAATTTAGCTGTGACACAAAGAATAAATAAATAAATAAATAAATAAATAAATAAATAAATGAAAGCTGCCAAGATACACCAATATTTTTTAATTGAAATAGAATTTTATAGAATAACTATGATATGTTTAAGACCAATATTTATTAAAGTTAATGACTTTCCAAACTTTCCTTCCTCCACTGCAAGGGCCCCTGAAACTGTGTAGGGCAGGACAGAGTAGGGAAAGGCCAGATGGTTGCCTGAATACTTGCAGGTGTTTAAAGCATCCTTTTATGGGCGAGTTGGCAAGTGGCTAACGGGTGTGTCAGGTTGGTGTAAAAGTATAGGATGCCAATAACAACAAAATATCACCTGTAGAATGTTCTTCCTCAAACATCACTATATCCACATCAACTGCCTGCAGAACATCCTTTGGTAGTTGCCCAAGTTTTACAGGTGAAAGCCTGGCCCTGTGTAGGAGGATGTTCAAGCCTCTTCACTCATGCCCTTTCCTTACTGTGCCAACTTTTTACCCTGTTTCCCCAAAAATAAGACCTAGCTGGACGATTAGCTCTAATGTGTCTTTTGGAGCAAAAATTAATATAAGACCCAGTATTATATTGTATTGTATTGCATTATATTATATTATATTATATTATATTATATTATATTATATTAGACCCGATCTTCTATTAGAGTAAAATAAGACCGGGTCTTATATTAATTTTTGCTCCAAAAGATGCATTAGAGCTGATTGTCCAGCTAGGTCTTATTTTTGGGGAAACACGATATGTCACTGTTCCTCAACACCCAGCTTACACAGCAGTCGAGCCAATTTCCTTCCTGTCCTCGAGCCTTGCTGTTTTTGTACCTACAGAAATTTCTTCACGTATTGAACAATACCCATCCCATCCAACTGAAGTTCTACCCCCATTTTTATTTTATCTAACAAATAGTTAAGTAGCGTTATAATGCATGAAGAAGCACTATTTAACTGCTTTACATGTATTAATTACTTCAATCTGCACAATATCCCTGTGGCATAAGGACTATTATCCGTTGCCAACTTATAGATGAAGTTAACCAACTTTCCCAAGGCACAGAGCCAGAACTTGAGCCAAAACACCTGCTCTAGACCACAGTTTATGCTCTCAATCCTATACTATGCTGCCTCCACTAAGCCTCTTACGGCGACTCCAGTCCATAGAGACTTCTTGTTTGTTTGCTTCTATTTTAAAATGGTTTGCTGGTATTTATATCCTGATAAATCATGAAAGACCCCTTCCATCCTCTTCTTACTTCTGTCACATCTTCCCTTTGCTGTAGCTCGAAATTCTTGGAGCAAACATATGACACATAATTCTACAGACAAATCAACAGACATCTCTGTGGGTAAAAGCAAAGGAGACAGACACATATGCAAGAGCTTAACCCTTCTCATGGTTTGTTATCCCACAATTACGTTTTGTGCATTTTTCTCAGTGGAGGGATCACAGGGAGATCAGTTCATGCAATGGTATGTGTCTCGGAGTCGATAGCAGGTTAGAAACTGCTCTGGGTATATTAAGCAGAAAGGGAATTTAATCCAAGGAATTAGGAACTTACAAAATTGTTTGAAAGGCTAGGAAAGCAGGCTTTAGGTTGGACCTCTAGGAATGAGTCTCAGAATGACTGCAGAAGTGACCCTTCTGTTCTTCTTGGAAGCAGCCTTGAGGTGATGCCTGAAAATGGTTCACTGCTCCCTTAATCCAGAAACCTCCCCCAAATCATGCAAATGATGAGGTTCAAATCTGTGTGTTCACTTCAAAAACACCCGTGAACCAGCGTAGGCCATGATGGATATGCATATTTGAAAAGTCCCCATGTATCTGAACGGTGTCACTTTCCAGAAGCAATGTGTGCCATTACAGGGTTACAATGGCGGAGCTGGTAAGTGTGCCCAGGTCAAACAGTGGCGCTGAAAACAGGGTCAGTGGCCTAAAAATAGTGCTGATTTTTTGTTGCACATACTTAAAAATTCAGAGATAATGCTGAACTTAAGGATCAGATGTAGATTCTCTGGTCATTGAGCTCATCCAGGTGAACAATGCCCCTAAGATGCACTGCAACACTCAACAGAGCTGCTGCTTGGCTTAACCACTGCATGAGCTCCTCCTGCCATATCGAGAGGATCCTCACTGAAAAGAGCAGATTGTTTGCAACCAGAAGAGGAGGTTGCACAGAAGAGAAAGATATCCCAGAAGAAACTGAAGAAACAAAAACTTAGGGCATGGAATAAATCCAGAATACAAGGAAAAGGAAAAAAAAAAAGTGATCCCTGAGGGAATGGCTCCATTGCCATGATCGAGCACTTCAGGAATCAGTATGCCACCATGCAAAATTCAGGCTCTAGGACAGACACTGTTGACATTTTGGACAGGATAAGTCTTTGCTAAGGGGGCTGTTGCAGGGTGTTAAACAGCATCCCCGACTTCTGCTTACTATGTGCTGATGGCACTCCCTCTGTCTTGATAATCAAAACTGTCTCCAGACTTTGCTAAAAGGCCCCTGGGCACTGAAGGGCCCCTCGTTGAGAACCACTGCTCTAGAATACCATAATCTTAGCCTCAGTCAGGAGTTCAGGTAGTTATTGTCATATTATTTCCAAGCACAAGCTGCCTTAGCTGTGACAAGTGGATCAACGATACCAGTGGAACAGTCAGCTTCAAAGCCACGCCCACCCTCAGCAATACCGTCCATACCAGCAAACATGAATGCCTATACCTCTCTTCCTACTTAACTTACTTTCAAATTCAGTTTTTGCACAAAAGTTTCTGATTGGTGGAACCTAAATCATACTAGACCCCAAGCTTCAAGGGAGTCTGGGAAATTCATTTTTACTTTTTAGCCTTCTTGTTTTTGCAATACAAGAAGGCACCCTAGAAGGAGGTTGAAATAAATATCGAGAGATTCAATCTACCGTATCTGCCACAGCATGTAGACTTTTTGTTCTTGCCAAATGAACCAGGCAAGATGAGAATGTTAATCTATTTGAGCGGAAGTGCATTATCATTGTTTTAAGGGGGGGCGGGGGGAACGGGGCCAGAAAACTCTACCAGTGTCCATTATCAGGAAGAAATGGTATGTGGTATTTTATCAATCATTGTCTCAATCAGTTATCTGAACCTTACCCATAACTACCCTGCGATTTCATCTAACATTTGTAAATGTCTTGTCTCCCTGTGAAGCTGCTAGTTCTTTAAGTTTAGGACAGTGTACTCCCAAAATGCTTGAACATAGCTATAGATATATTGTGGATATTCAGTAAGAATTATTAAGCATTTTTAAAAGTATGTTTAATCATAGTCAGGAACAGTCACGAGTATTTCTAACCACTATTCTTTAGCCAGGATCAAAGAGGCACTTTCCTATCTCTTAGGATATTTTCATAATCTCATAACTTTGAAACATTATGGGACCATTAACATACCAGCTGTTGACATTGGATCTGAACTGAGAACTCTATTGAGGGTTAAGAGTTTAAGAATTAAAATTTTTTTCATCTTAAATATGTACTGCTTTACTCTATTTCCACCCACCACGGAATAACAGGGACCAGATCTATCCTTCTACCTGAAACAGCAGCAGCAACAAAAACAGACAAAATATATAAGACACTGGTCTTCGAGACACTTGCGTTATGCAATAGACAGCGATCTCCGTGAGAGAGGAAACAGATGGGCCGAATGTTGCAGTTGCCTCAGATCACTGCCTTGAGAGCATTCCCAGGCCAGGGCACAGGGAGGAGGCACTGAGAAACAGCCCAGTAGAATTGCTGGGTCGAGGAGATGGGGCTGAGAGTTGGGGAAGAACAAGGCAACTAGAGTTCTTAGGATAGAATTCCAAAGAGGAGAGAGCTACACAGAGAGACAATGCCAGAGATCTGCCTTGGGTCCTCCCTGAGTCTTCAGCTGAGTACTGAGCTACACGTATGGGTGAGGAAACTGAGGCCAGGGAAAGAACCATCCAAATGAATGAAAGTTAACAGTGCCTGGTGCTTACACAAGACCAGGACTGGTGTCTGTTTCCATCAGCTAGAGTGGAACCTGCTGTATCACAGGCAGTGGGTAGAGTTTGGCCTCAGCAGTGGAGAATAATTAACTCTACACTGAGCACCGCTCCAGACCCTCCTAACAAATCATAAAAGTAAGACGCAAACAGATCAAACTATATCCAACACACTTAACTGCATCAGGGAACAAAGCTCAAGAATATTTATAGGAATACAACACTATTCAGCACCTAATAAGGTAAAATTCACAGTGTCTGACCTTCAATAAAAGAAAAATATCACCCAACATGCAAAGAAGAAGGAAAATATGACCCACAACAGGAGATAAAGAAATCAGTCATAACTGATGTAGAACTGACATAGATGCCAGAAGCAGCAGACAAGGACTTCAAAACAGTTACAACTGTATTCCAGTTGTTCAAGAAGCTAAGTAGAGACATTTATTAGACTGCTTTCCTTCTTTCTCTTCTGAAGAATTCAGTCCAAAAACCATTAGTGGAGCCAAGCAAAGTGGATACCTGTGCAGAGAGGGTTGGGCTGGAGCTGGGGCCTGCATGTTCTCAGCTCTGGCAGGGTGAGAAGTATATTTGCATGGTGGGGTATTAGTAGCAGGAGATTGATTGATTACATATGGTGGGGGAAGGGGGTGATTCAGAAAGTAAATACATTGAGGAAAATTGGAATCAGCTTTCTCATTATCAGAAAAGGAAGTTACAAAATGGGAAGAGAGAAAATTGGATGATTTAAAGGTATTGTGAGAACTCATGGTTTTCAATATATAGATGGATAATAAAATGAACATAGCTGTGAATGCAAATATATGTACATATGTGTATACATACATATGTTCATATATACATTCCCCAGCTCTGTCCACCGAGAGTCTGGGGGTAACCTCACCCCAACATCATGGAAATCGTCTGATCAGAAATCATAGAAGAAATATGTCCATAAAGGAGAAACCTCATGTCCAGTTATAGCTTGGTAATTTGAACAACTTTTCTTCAAAGAATGTCTTTAAGCTTTGTAAGTCATAATGACAAATCAAGCATAACAATAAACACTGCATTTCTACATTCAAAAATTTATTTTATAGACATTAACTTCTTTATCACTTATGAAAATAAGAAAAATAAAGTGTGGACTTTGGGTTAGTCCTGGGATCCAATTTTAGCGATAGCATTTACTAATTTTATGATCCTCGTGAATCATTTGATCCCTCTGAGCCTCAGTTTCCTCAAATGTAAAATAAATATACTTACCTTTTAGTGTTTTGCGTTATTAATTAGATTGCATATTCCCACAATGCCTGGCATAAAATAAACGCTCAGTAAATGATAGCTATTAGCACATTTGTGTGTGGTGTAAATTGGGCAGAGAAAGCACATTTTCATTTAACAGAGAAAGAAAGACGTCAGAGCAGAAAGCATCAATTAATTCAGACAACAAATGACTTTTTTTTTTTAAGGAGTGTGCAGCCCACAGTGGCCCATGCGGGGATGGAACCAGCAACCTTGGTATTATCAGCACCACGCTCTAACCAACTGAGCTAACCAGGCACTCCCACAACTGACTTTTAAGTAGGAACTGGATATGTTCACAGAGATGAAGATATTCTAGAGAGCAGGGAGATAAGAGTGAATCTCCAAGGTGGGTCACAGCAGGCGATATATAGGCAGCATCGTTACCTGGATCTGGCAGCAGCAAAGGTGCAAGGAGGTTCATGGGAAGTAAAGATGTCAAATTAATTTGCTCCAGATACTGTAGAGTTTTGATACACAGCTAAACTAAGCCAAATAACTCTGGTCATGATTCTTTAGCATAGAATCTTATATTTATGATTTATATCCCAGTAGACCGTGCCATGTCTAGATATCGCTTAATCAAGAGCAACCTCTTATTTAGAGGAGTTACTCATTAGGTTATGCCATGTCCAAGCCAGGAGGTCTCTGGCTGCCCTAGGTTTTGTAAGTGAATACTGTCTTTTATTGTTGCTGGGTGAGGAGTATTTAAGAGTTAGACCAAGGACATTTGTGTTCTTTCTGTCCCGGATCCTTTAGATATCAGGGCTTGAGTCTTCTGGGTCAGATTTAAGTTTGTTACTTAGGTCACTTCCACTTTTTTTTGCTATTGTGTGACTAGTATTGCTATAAGCAAATATCTCTTCACGTCCCTAATTTCAATTCTTTTGACTATATACCGAGAAGTGAATTGCTGTATCATAAGGTATTTTTATTTTTAATGTTTTGAGGAACCACTATAATGTTTTCCATGGTGGCCACATCATTTTACATTCCCATCAATTGTGCAAAAGGGTTCAAGTTTCTCCACATCCTTACCAATACTTGTTATTTTAGGTTTGTTTTTTTAAATAGTAGCCATCTTAATGGGGGTGAGGTGATTCTCATTGTGGTTTTGATTTCTGTTTCCTACTGATTAGTGATGTTGAGCATCACTATATGCTTGTTGGCCATGTGTATGTCATCTCTGCAGAAATGTTCATTCAAGTCTTCTGTCCATTTTTGAATTAGGTTTTTGGTTTTTTGTTGTTGAGGTATAGAAGTTCTTTATATTGATCCTTTACCACTGATAAACTGAGTAACATACTATGATGACGTTTTCTTTATTGTACAGCATTCTGCTTTTTCCTGAAGTTTACAATTGCCTATTGTTTGTTTGCTCAAATCACTATTCTTTTACTCTTTCATAGAACTATATAGCCCCTCTCCATTATTTCCCACCTGGGGAAATGTACCAAGTAACCCATCAGTCCTTATCTTCTTCCTCCTCCTCCTTCTTTTTTCCTTTCCCTTTTCCTTCCTTCCTTCCTTCCTTCCTTCCTTCCTTCCTTCCTTCCTTCCTTCTTTCTTTCTTTCTTTTTTTTTTTAAATCCATGTACGTTCTTTTTTTTACTGTGGGTTGGTTTTTATTCTTTGACCTGGGTACTCAGTGAGTCCTTTCAGTTTATATACTCAGGTCCTTCAATACTGGGAAATATACTAGATTGAAAAAAAAAGATCCTTCTCTCCATTTTCTCTATCCTCTATAACATTCCTGTTGTAAGATATTAGACTTCCTGCATATTTTTCTTGTATTTTCTCTTCTGTTTTGTATACTTTTGTCTGTTTTTTTACACTTTCTGGAAAATTTCTAGACTTACTCTCCCAAATGTTTTATTGAATTTTTAAGTAAGATAGCCATATTTTAAATTTCTAAGAGTTCTTTCTTAGTCTTTGTTCTCTATTGCTCCTTTCTCATATTGTTCTCTTTCCATGGATCTCTTTTATCTCTCTGAAGATATTGATAACAGTTTTTGTTTTCCTCTTTTTCTAATAGAAGATGTTTAATTATCTTCCCAATGTCTTCTATGAAAATAGATCATTCAGATTTTCCACTTTTTCTTGGGTCATTTTTTGTCATTTACAGTCTACCTGGCAAGTATACATTTCATCTAGATATTCAGATCTTCTGCCACATAATTTATAACACCATAAAGAAAACTTTAAAAAATATCTTCTATATTAATGGTTATAGCTTTCTTATTCTTTTCCATTTTTACTTTCTCTTTTTTTCTTGATTAGTTTTCAACTTCATTAATTTCAATTCTTACTATTTTCATTTTTCTTTTTGTAGATTTAAAAAGATTTTTTTCTAATTTAGTAAGATAAGTACTTAACTCCTTATGTACTTAATCATAACACTTCTTGAACATTGGGGTATTGGAGTTAGGGTGCTATATTAGTATACTAATATGAATAAATATTAGATAGTAAGCTAAAAAATTTTTTAAGTCTAATTGACTAAATGCACAATGTTCATTAGTCACTTTATATTCTTTTCTATTTATTTGTATGTATGCTGAAAGGGCTAAGAGATGGATTGAGTAGAAGTCAGTGGGTAGTTTAGCAGCTGTGGAAGAAATGCCCACGGATGGATGTTTAGTAAGGAGATGAGAGAAAAGGAAAGAGAAGACTTTGACATTTACATAGGATTGAGGCCCTTTAGGAACATCTGGTAAATGAACACCTACAAGAGGGCAATCTGGGAGTCAGAAACAAGTAATGGCATTTAAAATTGAAAATGGAAGGGAAAAAAAACATTCCACTCACACACAACTAGTGTTATTATCGTTCTCTGATAATTTAAGACTAATTCTGGGAATTGTTTTATTACAAAATACTTTCCCCAAAGTGTTTTCAAGCTTAGGAACACACCACTGAAATTATTTTAGCTTCTAAATCCTATCCTGTGTTTTTGTTATTCATAATACTTTATGATCTTAATTGAGGCTTTTTTTGGGTTTTGTTTTGTTTTTACCAGGGGTGGGGGAGTCTATGTTTTTAAATGAGAAGTTCTAATATTTCCTCAAACATCAGTCTTGTTTTGTTCCTCAGAAACTTGGGGAAATGGAGCTTTCAGATTAGAATCTAATTTTTCCCCAATATCTCATCAGAAAAAAAATTCAAGCACAAAGAAAATTTGAAAGAAATGTACAGTGAACAACCATATGCACACCCCCTAGATTATACAGTCAGAATTTAATTTTGATTAGCTAGAACTAGCATTTGCCTAAACCTCTGAGTGATGTGGAACAGAATGATAGTTCTACCATAATTACACAGGAAGTATTCCGTTCCTACTGGTAAGTCCAGTGCTTCATTAGACTTCTGTACAGCAGCCAATTTCATGAGTGCTTTAAACAAGCCAACACAGGTCAGCTGTTAGCTGGGTGGAGGAGCTTCTAGAGAATTCTTCCCAGCTTAAAGAAACAAAACTCAAAGTCATCTGGCTTGCTGCCTAGAGACACCTACAACTTTTGGCCCTTATAAGCAGGTGCTGTCCGTAGGCATAACTTAGGTCTTTCTGGTTGTGCAATAAGAGAACAATTGCTTTGGGCTGGAAGGTGACCAGCCCAGAGAGGAGGGTGTAACTGGATTCATACCACCCCAACACTGATTTTCCTAAAAGTTCTACTCTAAGGTTAGTGGAAATTGGCCCCACAAATGGCACAGTACTCTTTCCCCATGTGCTCTCTTCTACAAATCCGTACAAACTTCTCCATATTATTCAGAGCCACTAAAGCCTTTGAAGAGAAAAAGGAATATAGTAATTCTTTGAACTCTAAGGAAAGCAGTGGCAATCATCTCTCTAAGCTGGTTCTAACTATCTATCATATATGATATCACAAGCTATATATTTCAACTCATAATAACTGCTTCATTTTGGCAACGCATCATATATCCTTGGCTTCTTTCTTTTCCTGGAAGGTCTTTGGTTAAGAACAGACTCCGAAACAAAGGAATATGTACTCATCAGTGAGCTAGCATCTCACGGAAAGAAAAAACAAGCACTGGGACTGAATGAAACCTGCAATTTTTCATTCTTTTTCTGTAAGAACTGATATAATTTTCTCAGTGCTAAAGCCCTGAATGTATAATTTTGAACAGGAGTGGAATACTTGAATGGATATAAAAATAACACTTTTAGAATGGGGATAGTATTTTAAATTATTAAAGTCCTTTCCTCTTTTACCTTTCTGAGTGCATGACCTTAACTCTAGATCTAAACATTTTCTGGAGAGGGCCAAATAGTAAATATTTTTGTCTTTGTGAACCATGAAGTCTATCTTACAGGTACTAGATTCTGTCATAGTAGTGCAAAAGCAACCATAGGCAATACATAAATGGATGAGCATGTCTGTATTCCAATTTTATTTATGGACACCTGAATAAAGACTACCATACATTAGTTATACACAAGGCAAAGACCTCTTATTTACTCTGCACAACAAAGCTATAGTGTGAGTTAAAAATTTATAGACTCACTACACTATATAGAAGCAATGTTTCCTCAAATAAAGCCTAATTCTTAATATTTAGGTACCTTTTACTCCATTTGTGAAACCACAGGATTAGAGAGTAATATTGAGCCTGTAGTTTTACCATAATTTAAAAAGTAAGATGTAGAAGTTAAGAACACAGATTTTAGAGTCAGTCAGATATGAATTCAAATCCAGGCTGTGCAGCTTTCTTAGCTGTGTGATATTAGGTAAATTGAAGAACATTTCTGCATGTTTCTTCATTTGTAAAATACGCAAACTTTGCATGGAAGATTAAAAGAAATAATGCATTTCAAGCTCAACACATTTTTCATTATTGTGCATAGTAATTGCTCAATAGCTGTTAACTCTATCATTATTCAGTAAGTCATTGATAAATAACAATTTTTATTTTTATCTGTGTGGAAAGATTATCCATGATATTGGGGTTCAATAGTCCATTTCACTGATTATATACCATTTTGTAATTAGGAAAATCACTCTAATGTAATATCACATTTTTAAAAATTTGGAAGCCCTGTGATTAATTTGATATAATAATAAATGGATTATACCGTTGGCTCCTGGGAGGGGTGTATTTTCATGTTTCACTTGCCACTGTGACTACCTTTACGTATCTGTGACTTAATGTTATTCGCTTGTACATGTGTACTTTTGCAATTAATATTTATTAAAGCATTAAAAAAAGTTCAGATGCCTTTTTTCAGATGCAAATCTCATTAGATAGTGTTCAAGCAAATGCAATGTTAAAGTTCTTTTTAAAAGTTATTTACTTTTTTAAAGGTAATACATGGTTCATAGGACAAAATTCAAAAGGTACAAAAGATTGTGTGATGAAAAAGAAGTTTTCTTCGTCACCCCACTACGTCAGCTATCCCACAGTTGCCCTCCTGAGAAGCAATTCCTTCAAGGGATGCAAACACACACACACACACACACACACACACACACATACACGCTGTTCTGCACCTTGCTTTATCACTTAGAATATAACGGAAAATTTCCATATCTCTCCATAATCATATAGAGCTGCTTTGTATTTTTTAATGGCAGCTTAATATTTCATCACAGGGATGTGCCCCCACATTATCTAACCAGCCCCCAGGGACAGACTTTTTGGTTTTTTCCAATTGTTTGTTCTTACAAGAAAAATTGCAACGGTGCCTTGTAACTTTTTTTCTTCTTTATATCGTGATTTTCTCCTTTTTCTTCCAGCATGACTGCAAAGTGATTATGTGGGGCTTTCCCCAGTCCCCTGGCCCCAGACCTTAGCAAGTATGTGTGGAGTTACTGGTTCTTCCTCCAGCATTGTTATTTTAAGTCTCCAGTTCATCGACCTACTCGGGTCCTGGTGGGAGCCGGGTATGTTATTAACCGTGTGTCAGGGTGTGTGTGTGTGGACAGGGGTGAGCACACATGTCCTACGCTGATTTCTGGGGCATGCATGCGTGGGAGGGAGCTATTCTGAGTGCAAGTGGCTGCTTGTTCCTCTCGCGGAGTGTGTCGGGCCGAGGTGGCGTTGCGATCTGTGGTACGTGGTCCTGGCGTGATGCTCCTGATGACACCCTCCCAGCTCTGGTCGACAGACCTCCCCCAACCAAGGGAGGTATTTAAAGGTGTCTCATAGAAACAGGCACTACCCGGGCAGCCTGACTCCAGAACAATGGGTCCTTTCAGCCACCCCTTTTAGATGTATGGTTCATCACCATGACAACCACCCTATTATTGAAAGTCAGAGCGGGTCCCGCCTGAGACACTCTCCTCCTGGGTTCCCCTCCCCCTCTGGCCCGCCGTATGGTGTGTGTGGCACTGGCAGCTGTTGTCAAAAGAAGGCACCTCTTTGTCTCCAGGGGATGAAAGACATTTGGTTTTCATCGCTACCCTTTCTCTCCGCCCAGCATTTTCTCCGCGCCCTGCGCCCTGTCCCCAGAAGGTGCCCCTCGATGCTTAGAGCCCAGCCGGAGTACCCACCCGTAGCTTTGGTATGAATTTCCTCTCGGATTCACGCATCCCAGAGCATTTCTGCTTTTGCCTCCAACTCTTTGAGTCACTAGAAGTCTCACTCTCAAGTGTAGTGTCCAAACTGAGGGAATTCACTTTAGAAATCCCGGGTTTCTTTTTTCAACTCTGCTCTTGGAGTTCTAGTAGAAGCCACTTCCCCCCTCAGACCCAATAGCACCACCTTCTGTAGCTAAGGCTTATTACCGAGTCTGTCCCCGTTGTTGGAGCAAAAAGCTCTTTACCACGCTAGTTTAAAAGTTGGGCCTGTTCCTTAGAGTAAGGACGAAGGTGGTTAACTATCTAGGGATCGAGTCTCATTCAAACAGACACCTTCTGGCTGAAGAAACAGCGACACAATTATATAAACAACATTAATTTAAATGTATTATTAAAATATTTATTTCAACGTTGTGTATTACTCTGAATGAATATCTAAATATGGTTTACTTAGTCTGTGGAGGAACTTTACAAAAATTAAATTTAACAATGAGAAAATATCTGGGATTTGGGGTTCAAAGAGTATTGCCCCTGAGCCTACACACGGCACTAGGGATCCTAAGATTGGAACAGATGGTGTTTTCCAGACCTATTTGGAAGTAAAAATGATTACTGTGGTGAAAGAAAAAGCAGAATCAGAAGGAAGAGGGATGCTGTGGAGAAAAAAATGCAGAAGCTTGTAATCGCCAGTGGGGACAGAAAGAAAGAGAGACAGCAAAACTAGGTATATTGAGCTATTATGGAGACAGAGACATGCTTAAGATTCTGGGTGGGTGGGAAAAATAATCAGAGTAGTCATAAAACATTATCTAATACTAAAAAAGGTAGATGCTAGAGGTAGAAATTTGAGGATAACTTCCAGATCTCATTGAAACCTTTTTTTTTTTAAATATATTAAAGTTTAAAAAGGACTTTTAAAAAACTTTGAGAATGCTGAAAGAGTGACAAGTAGAAGGGAAAGGAAGTTCAGCAGGTGACTGAAAAGAGGTACATTTTTCTGGTCTTTGCTTCCATTTACTAATAATTACTTTCGGTAAACAGGAAGCAGCTAAGTCTGGCACACGGGAAACAAGTATTTGCAAAATGAAGGTTTGTTTTTTTTAATCTGAGAATAATTTTAATCTAAATAACTATCTAGAAATAATATAAGCATGTTACTCTGAAAACTTTTCTTTACAGTCCAACCTCCTTTCTTCCCCAGCGTTACCAAGTATATTTTGGAGGAAATTCTGTCATTTTTTTCTGTGAGGTTTGATGAATGTTTCCCTGTGTTTTTAAATGAGAGGCACATTAGAGCATCACAGTTTGAAACTCTATTTAACTTAATGGTTTTTAAAAGGTGTTTAAGATTGTTAATAACAAGTAAAAGCAATTTTCCCTGACAGTAATACTCGGTTATATCTGTAGTCTGCTTTTTACCAATAAATACCCAAAATTTTATTTTATTAATGTTATTGATGAAACTAGGTAGAAGTGTGCTCCATGGAGCTCAGGGGCCACCATGGGGACTAAGAGTGAGGTCAAGGAGGTGGAACTCTTGAATTCTGATCCCTGTGTCAATCAGAGCAGATCTTCTTTATCTATTTCCTACGTAAGCTTTCATGTGTCTAAAAGATTTCCCTGCTAAAAAAAGAAAAGTAAATGAAGACCGCTGTTACAGAAACTTAAGAGTTGGAAAAGATCTTGGAGATAATTTAGTCCAATCCTCTCATTTTACAGATAAGGACATTGAGATCCAAGGAACTTATCACGCCATCAGACAGATCACACCCTGCGCCCACTTGCCATCCTTACAGCCCTTTCAGACCAGAGCTGACCACATTACCCCCTCCCTGGCCATCACTTGCTGGACCTTCTTGTTAAGATGAACATGTTTTTGTCTTGTCTTCTTATTTTAATATATCCTGTCGACATTAATTAAAAGCTATCTCATGGAGTTTCCCTGTTTTCTAGTCTGTCTTCCCTAAGTCCTTCAATTACAGACTTTATGTAAAATATCCAATCTATTCATTGATTATCGCTGCTCTATTCACTGCCACTGTCTGTGGATAGTCTATGAGTTGCCTATCCAATATCCATTCTCCTGTCCCCCTTATTAACAGAGCCCTGTTTGGGGGGCTAGTGATGTGCCCGGTTAAAAACATTCCCAGGACCTCTTTTAGCTCAATTCTGAGTAGTAAAGCACAAGCTGGATTTCAGGAAAAGCTCAATAAAGGGAGCTGACTTGCTGGCTCATGTCCGTTCTGCTCTTTGCCTTTCCTTCTTCTTTCTGTCTGGAATACAGCCTGAGGAGTGGAGCCACAGCAACAGGAACGTGAGCATGAGGATCGAAACTCCACTCTATGAATGGTGGAATGGTAGCCTAAGAGAAGCCTAAATCCTTGTTGTGAAGTTGCCATCCCAGCCCTGGATTTCCTACCTCTTGACTTCTTATAACGTGAGGGGGAAAAAACCTATATCTTGTTTCAGCCAGTATTATTTGTGTTTCTGTTGTATGCAGTGAAACATAAGCCCCACTGGCTCCTATTTAGGATAGGACCAAAGTAGGCTAGGAATTCAGTTTTATTGAATGATCTGTTTTTGAACACTTACTAGTTGCTCATATTGTACTTACATATACCATCACAGGGCTTATAGCATAATAATAATTCACTTACTCCGTGATGTAATGAGACATCTCCTCCCCCTACTCCCTACCCCTGGTTATGTGTAGACATATGTGTATGTCTCTTGTCCAGATACTAGGCCCATGTAGTGCAAGACCTGAAATTTCAAGTGCTGCCTTGACATCTTTGAGCATCATAGGACCCTAACTATGAATTTCCCTACTCTCACCAGATATATCCCCAACAGCAGTAAAATCTCCCTGTCTGGCTAATTCCTTTATCAGCTGGACTAGTGTTCCATGTAGTGCTTAAACGAATGGATTCCACCTTCCTGTTAGCTCTCAAAATTATTTAAACAAGCTAATTACATAGTCTTGCAGGAATCAAGGGTCATCCCATCCTTTTGTCACTGCAAAGCTTGACTTTCACAGCCCCTGCTGATTTCCGCTGTTCTAGGGTACAACCCCCATGAGGCCCTACATGGTGTGCAATGTCCTCCTCCCTGGTCTGTGAATATATGTCACTAATAAACTGCTGTCAATTTCACTTGTCCAGTGTTGGGTATCATATATTTGGCCATCTTAGGAAATGGCCATCTTATTTAAGGTGGGGTTTGTTCCTTCACCAATAAAGTGAATAGGAAGTGATAAGAACAGCCCATTTATTTAACAAACCTTTATTGTGGCCTCTTGGGTGCCAGGTACTGGGTTAGGCAATGGCTATAAGGGTTAGCAAGACAGACACGATCAAGACACACATACTCTAGTGGAGAAGGCTGACAGAGAAATAAGACAATAGAGAAGTGCTTCCTCTGTGCCACCTACGGAGGTGGCACTGGTCTCCTACTCGGTATCATGGCTGCCCTCTGACCACCATGAAGACCAAAATTGTCAAAAAGAGGTCCAAGAAGATTATACAGCATCAGTCAGACCAGTACGTCAAAATCAAGCGTAACTGGCAGAAACCCCAAGGCGGTGACAACAGGGTGCGCAGGAGATTCAAGGCCAGATCATCATGCCCATCACTGGTGATGGGAATAACAAGAAAACAAAGCACATGCTGCCCAATGGCTTTTGGAAGTTCCTGGTCCACAGTGTCAAAGAGCTTGAAGTGCTGCTGATGTGCAACAAATCTTACTGTGCTGAGATTGCTCACAACGTCTCCTCAAAGAACCGCAAAGCCATTGTGGAAGGAGCAGCCCAGCTGGCCATCAGAGTCACCAATCCCAGTGCCAGGCTGTGCAGTGAAGAAAATGAATAGACAGTGTGTGTGCAAATTGTGTTTTAATAAAACCATAAAATTCCTCCAAAAAAAAAGAAAAAGACAGGAAAGTAAATATAGTAATAACAAGCTGTGATGGGTGTTATAAAGGTTAGAGAATAGCCTGGGTGGCAGAGGAAAAGGAAGATGGTGGGCAGGGGGATACATTTAGATAAGGTGGTAATGGAAGACTCCCTGAGAAGGTCACACAAGTAGAACTTGAAAGAAGAAAGAGCTAGCTATGTGAAGACCAAGGGAAGAGCCTTTTAAGCAGAGAAAACCATATATTCTGGGGTCCAGAAGCAGAGGAGAGGGGCGGTACGGCAAAAGATTCAACTGGAGAGATGGGAGGGAATCGGTAAAAGAGGTATGCCTTAGTCTGTTGGGGTTGCTATAACAAAGGTACCATAGATTGGGTGGCTTAAACAACAAACACTTATTTCTCACAGTTCTGGAGCCTGGGAAGTCCAAGATCAAGGTGCCAGTAGAGTCAGTGTCTGGTAAGGATCTACTTCCTCGTTCATAGACAGCCATCTTCTTGCTGTGTCCTCACATGGTGGGACACGCAAAGATGTTCTTTGGGGTCTCTTTTATCAGAGGTGCATTCACGAGGGCTAATCCCATTCATAGGGCCTCCATTTTCATGACCTAATCACCTTCCAAAGGCCCCACCTCCAAATACCATCACATTGGGCTTTAGAATTTAACATGAATTTTGAGGGGACACAAACGTTCAGTCTATAGCAAGGTGCTAAAGGCATTTGGATTTAATGCCATGGGAAGGCACTGAAGGGTTCTAAGCTTCAGATAACTGGTCAGAGTTTTAAAAGCTCACTTTTGCTGCCATATAGAAATTGGATTGAAGGGGGTGAGAGTGGAACTAGGAGAATCTGTAAATTTCTTTGGGCGGTATGGACATTTTAACAATATTAATTCTTCTAATCCATAAGCACAAAATGTCTTTTCATTTATTTATGTCTTCTTCATTTTCTTTCCTTAATGTCTTGTGGTTTTCAGTGTATAGGTCTTTCACCTCCTTGGTTAAATTTATTCCTAGGCATCTTATTTTTTTTATGTATTGTGAATGGAATTTTTTTTCTTAATTTTTCTTTCTGATAGCTGGTTATTAGTGTTTAGATATGCAATAAATTTTTGTGTATTGATTTTGTATCCTGCAACATTACTAAATTCATTTATTAGTTCTATGACATTTTTGATGAAGTCTTTAGGGTTTTCTACATATAATCTTATGTCATCTGTAAAAAGTGACACTTTTTCTTCTTCCTTTCCAATTTGGATGCCTTTTATTTCTTTTTCTTGCCTAATTGTTCTGGCTAGGAATTCCAATGCTATGTTGAACGAAAGTGGCAAGAGTGGGCATCCTTGTCTAGTTCCTGATCTTAGAGGAAAAACTTTCAGCTTTTGGCTATTTAGTATGATGTTAGCTGTGGGCTCGTCATATATGGCCTTTATTATGTTGAGGTACATTTCTCTATACCTGCTTCGCTGAGAGTTTTTATCATAAACGGATGTTAAATTTTGTCAAATGCTTTTTCCTGACATAGGCCTTGGCAATAATTTCTAAATCTGACACAAAAAGTAAAAGCAGCAAAAGCAAAAATTGACAAGTGGGACTACATCAAACTAAAAAGCTTCTGCACAACAAAGAATATCTTCAACAAAATGAAAAGGCAACCTACTGAATGGAAAAAAATATTTACAAATCAAAAATCTGGTAAAGAGTTAATATTCAAAATATATAAAGCACTCATACAACTCAATAGCAGAAACCCAAACAATTTGACTTTAAAAGGGGAAGAAGATCTGAATAGACACTTCTCCAATAACACATACAGATGGCCAACAGATATATGAAAAGATTTTCAACATCATTAATCAACAGGGAAATGTAAATCAAAACCACAATGAGATATTACCTCACACTTGTTAGAATAGCTATTATCAAAAAGACAAGAAATAGCAAGTGTTGATGAGACTGTGGAGAAAAGGGAACCCTTGTGCACTATTGCTGGGAACGTAAATTGGTGCAGCCACTATGAAAAACAGTATGGAGATTCCTCACAAAATTAAAAATAGAGCCACCATATGATCCAACAATTCCATTTCTGGGTATTTATTCAAAGAAAATGAAGACACTAACTTGAAAACATATACGCATCCCCAAGTTCATTGCAGCACTATTTACAATAGCTAAGATATGGGCAAAAACTAAGTGTCCATCCATCAATGGGTGAATGGATAAAGAAATTTTGACATATATGTATATATGTCAAAATAAATACATATTGCTATATATTTTATATACATAATGGAACATAATGGAATATTCAGCCATAAAAAATGAAATCTTGCCATTTGCAACAATATGGATGAAACTTGAGGGCATTATGCTAATGAAATAAATCAGACAGAGACAAATACCATATGGTTTCTCTTATATGTAGAATTAAAAAAAAACAACCCACCTCATAAATATAGGTTATAGGCTGGTGGTTGCCAGAAGAGAGGGATGGGGGGGGGGGTGGAGAAATGGGTGAAGGGAGTGAAGATAAATAAATAAAGTACAGGAATGAATTATGGTCACATTTGCCCTAACTGCTCATTTTAGGATTATAAATATACTTCTTTTCCTTTAAGCACATATCCTAATTCCAAAATAATTGGTCACTATTATCTTTTCTTTCTCCACATGCCTGTTTACAATGAGGTCTTCAAAGGGGAATAACCATAGCATAAATATTTATTGTCATTGTTTGCATAGTATAGATCTTCAATAAATATTTCTTGCTTACATAAAATAAGGATAACTTCTCAAAATAAAAAGGAAGGCAATCATAAAAGTTCACATATTGCATGATTCCATTTATACGTAATGTCCAATATAAGCAAAGCTATAGAGACAGAAAGTAGATTAGTTGTTGCCAAGCGCAGGGAATTTGGGGGAAAAAGGAAAGTGACTGCTTATGAGTACAGGACTTCTTCTTGGGGTTACAAAAATGTTCTAAAATTAGATTATGGCAATGGTTGCACAATTCTGTGAAAATACTAAAACCATCTTAAAAGGGTGAGTGGAATATATGTTGTATCTCAATAAAACTGATTTTAAAAAGAATAAAAAACAAAAACAAGAGCTCACTTTTGCTGCTGCATAGAAAATAGATCGAAGGGGGATGAGAGTGGAACTGGGAGGGTTCATCGTCTTTCAGGCAAAAGGCAATGGTCGTCTGGACTATGGTGGTGGCAGTGAAGTTGGAGAGAGGATGGTTTCTTGATATACCTTAGAGATAGAATCAACAGGGTTTGCTTCTGATTAGAAAAGGGGATGAGGGTACTGGAGGGCTTAAGGATAATTTGTGGGTATTGGTTTGAGTAGTTGAATGAATAATGATGTCATTTACTAAGATGGAGGAAACAAGGTAGAGTAGGGCTGGAGGAAGGAACAGATTTGAGAAGGAAACTCAAAGAGTTCCTTTTTGCCCTATTAGGATGTCTGCGAGGCACCTAAGTGGAGCTATCAAGTGGGTAATTGGATATGAGGGTCAGAAGGTGTGTGAAGAGGTTGAGGTTGGACATATAAAATCAAGAGTTGTCATCATTAAAAGAGTTCTTACACACATGAGGTCACGAAAGCAAAGAATGTAAACAGAGTATGCAGGAGTGTCTAGTACGAAGCCATAGAATAATGCCATGCCCCTGAGGTGTCAGTGGGGCTTCACAGTTGGATGTTCCTGGGGTTCATTGTGTAGGGTAGGGGCCATTTGGTGTAGCAATTACTTTCCTCAGGAGACTGGAATCAGTTGGCCAGCCTGAGTCTGCCAAGAGAAGGATGCTGCTGTCTTCTTGTCAGGCAGGGTTTGGATTTCAGGAACTTGAGATGGCCTTGCTGAGGCTCCTGAGTAAGAGGATTTACAGAGAACCTCTGCCACCTGGAAACAGGTGTGTATCCCAAGATACCCTGACTACATCACATCTTATGAGTTACATTATTACTTGCATGTTACTCTTTCTGTTCATTACGGTTTTATTATCTCCAAGATTTCAGACAATTTTTGCATAAATGTCCACCCTTGTCTTTGCTCTACTATGGGAAATTTAACAAAACTAGTGTGTTGACACCGGTGTTGAAGAGTTAAAGGGGTATCGAGCCTCCCAAGTCCAGCATGGTGTGGGCTGCAGCCAGTAGTGGGAAATCTCTAAGGGGAAGACGGGTCTCTTTATTGAGAGTAGAGATGTCAAGTTCAGGTCCTCCTCTCCACAAGAACAAGTTTCTTTCATGGACAGCCTTAAAGGAGCTGGTTTTGATTTTTAAAGGGGAGTAGATTTTCCCTCCATATTTAATTGTAAGCTCCTTGAAGACATGCTTTTTTTTTTTTAATCTCCATAGTGTCCAGGAGGTAGTAGGCCCTCCCCCGAATGTTAGTTTAATAGATGGATGAATGTATATAAGGCACTGAGACATGTACACTATGGTTTTTAAAAGTTTACAATCCATTTATGGTGATCAGATTGCATACACGAATGCAAGGCAGGTGTCAAAAGCACTGTAGGTTACACGAAAGAGCCGTAAAAGGCTATTTAATGACACAGGGAGAAATTACTTCCAATATGTGGGTATCGTGCTTGGGACAGACTTTGTGGAGGAGGAAACATATGGCTAAGCCTTAGGGGCTGGAGAGAATTCCCACAAACAGGATGAGTAAGAGATGAATGCATGCCAAGGAGAAGGATCAGTGAGAACAAAGACATGGAAGGTAGGCATTCCATTTCTCCATCTGGGGCCAGTGGTAAGGTTTGATGCAAAAGTAGCACACATGGACAGAAGAGGAAGTGTCAAAGCCAGAGAAGTGTGTTGGGGTCCCATTGCAGAGCCCCTTTAAAATGTCTTTTTCAGTGAGCAAGGCCACTGTTGTCTCACATGCCCACCCCCCAAAAAAAATTAATTAATTAATTATCATTCCCAAGGAAGCTTGATAGCTGGGATTGGCTTTTCATGATAGAAAAATTTCTCGGCAGCGAGGGCTGTTCAACACTGGGATTGTGTCAGTGGCAGCTTTAGAAAATATTTTCCTAGAGAGTTTTACACATACAACTAAAATAGACTTACCATTTGTCGATGATTTGTTGTGGTGTCTCTTAAAACCATGAGAATTTACTACACAAGCTCCCCAATTCTATGTTGCTTGATTCAACTCAACAAATATCCGAGTGTTGACTGCTACATGACCCTGGGCATTGCTATGACTGAACTCATGCCATCTCTCCCTATCTTCACTGCTCCTCTCTGCCAGTGACCTCCCTCTCAACAAATGACACTTCCATCCACATAGTTATCCATATCAGAAACCCAGGAATAATCTTTGATTCCTCATTCTTCCTCACCACTCACTTTCAATGAATCCCCAATCCCTATCATTCTACCTCCAAAACACCTCTGGAACTTGTTCACTTCTCTCCAGTGCCCCATCCTGGTTGCAGCCACCAGTGTCTCTCAGGTGGATTCCTGCAATAGTTTCAATGATCTCCCTGCTGCCAAGCTTGACCTTCTCCAATCCATCCCATATGCATGGTCTTCACTGTCCCATTTAACATTTCTTCAATGGGCCCCCAGGCTTATAAGAGAGGCAGGAGGTGTGCAATCTGAGACAGATTGCTTTGATCTTCCTGTGCACTTGAATTCCAGCTCAGCTACTTACCTGCTTACTTGACCTTTGGCAAGTTACTTAAGCGCTCCCTGCAGTTTTCTCATCTATAAAAAGGGAATCATAACAGTAATTCCTTTTTGAGCTGGAGATACCCCTTTTAGGGGTGTTGGGAAGATTAAATGAATCTGGATCTTCCTCTCCTCCATGAACTCTGAAATTTGGAGTGCCCTGGATTCCCTTAGTCACTTCAACTCCTTTAGTCATGCTCACTCCCTTAGTCGTCGCGGTTGGTCTCACAGATTTAAATATCCATATACTGATAACTTCCCAATTTATATCTCCAGCTCTGACCTCTCTCCTGAACCCTAGACTCATATATATCTAACTGCCTTCTCAATATCTCCACTTGGATGGCTAATAGAGCTATAGATATATCAAACTTATCATGTCCAAAACTGAACTCCCGATTGTTTCCTTCAAACCTGATTCATCTGTAGTCCTTTTAATATCAGTTCATGGTACTATCCTTCCAGAGGCTCAGGCTTAGTCATCTTTCACTTTTCTCTCGTTACTCCCCATATCCCATCTATAGGAAATCCAGCTAGTTTCTCCTTCAGGCTGTCTACAGAACCTGACTGCTCCTCACACCTCCGTGGTCGCACCCTGGCCCAATTAGGTTACTCTCACCTCAATTATTGCAGCAGCCTTCCTACTGGTCTCCTTCCACCCTGGCCCATTTACAGTCTCTTCTTAACCCAGCAGATTGATAAATGTAATCTGGTTCCCCTCCCTCGACCCTGCAAACTTATCTCCTACTTTACCTCTTATTTATTCTACTCAAGCCACACTATCATCCTTACGGTTCCTGGGACTCCGCAAGCACGCTGTGGTCTTAAGGCCTTTTGCACTGCTTATTCCCTTTACTGGAATGCTCTTCCCTCAAGTATCCCAGTAGCTAACTCCCAAGTCTTTGCTCAAGTGGATCTCCCTTTTGTTTTGTTTCCATTGCACTTATCACCTCCTAACATAATATATACTTTGTTTTGTTTATTGATTATTATCTGTCTTTCCTCATTAGAATGTTAAGTTCTACCAGAGCAAGGATTTTTGTCTTATATTCACCGGTGTTATGTATCCAAGTTTTGGAACAGTGCCTGGTACATAGAACCTTCTAAATATTAATGGAATGAATGGACAGTGCATGGCACATAGTGCTTTATAACTATTAACAATTATTACAAAACTCCCCACCACCTGGCTCCAACTTGTCTTCCTCATCTCATTTTAGGGGGAAAAAAAAGAAAGTCTGCACTCTTTCTCCCATTCTAACTCAGCTATCGTTCAATCTCTCATCTCTCGAGCTTTTCACATGTGCTCTTCTCTCTGTCCTTCCACCCCAATGGGAATCCTTGACTCCAGGGCAGCCCCTTCTACCAGCAACCACCACCCACTCCCCAACCGCCCAACATGTGCTCCTTGCTCATTGCACTGTTTTGCAATTACTTGCTTCTCATTTGTCTTCCCAGCTAGGCTCTGTGACAACAGAGACTATGCCTGTGATATTAGTTATTGCAGCATCTCCAACAGAGGGCTTGATACATGGAAGGCTCTTAGTAAATGTTAATTCAACGAATGAATGAGAAATGCCCACAGCAGTTATTGCATTTCTGCACCTTACACACACATTGCTTAGTAACCACTTTTGATTGTACTTGTGCTGCTTCTTAGGTAGTAACAATTGCTAACCCTTTTCTAATTCAATCCTCAGGAACTCTATGAAGTTAGTACTATTAGTGTCCTGATTTGATAAGTGAGTAACTTGAAGTTTAGAGAAGTTAAGGTACTTTCTCGGTCTGGCACCAGATTCCTTAAGCTTACAGATGCCACATCATTCAGCCATTTTGATTTTGGGTTTTCTCTTTTTACTTAGTTCAGAATTAGCCAACTATCTGCCCTTACCCAGTATGACAGACGACAATCCATACCACCGTCAACAAACATTTATCACGGTCCTGTGTAAGGAGGAGCTGCCACTCATGCCCCTTTTACCAATGCACATAAATGAAAAGGCATCATGTCCCTTTTTAAATGCACTTATCTAATGGAGAATAATTACTGCTCATGATTTATTATCCATGATATACTATCGCTAAATCGTGCCCTGGAAATCATACTTTTAGCATCCCCCACCAGGAGCATTCCGCAGTTACGCAGGTGGCAGCCAGCTCTGCCCTTTGTGACTGGGTAGTTATAAGCCCTGCGCTAGCTGACTGTTCACGATAGCCAATCAGGGCTTGGTGCCACAGAGCTGAACCAATCCGAGATTACCTAAACCTCAACAAGGGCCAATTGGGGGCTTGAGCTCCAGAACAGGGTTAGCGGTGGACAGCGATCAATCAGAGGGGAAGATCGGATCACCGACGCCCAATCCGAGGCTTTCAGACCTTGGTCTCTGGCACGAGGCCCGCGGGCCGGCCAATCGGCGGGCATACAGCGGCGGGGCGGGGGGGAGGGAGGCGGGCCTGTTTGCTCAGCTGAACGGTGAGAGCGGCGAAGAGCAAGGCCGGGTAAGGAGGGCTGATGACCCGGGTCCGGGGTGGGGGCGACACGGGCCCGCAGCCCACCGGGGTTGGGGCTACAGCGCGCGAGGGTTGGGCGGGGGCACGCGCGGTAGGGGCAGGGCCACGGGATGCTGCCGGACTGACACTCCGCGCTGCGGGGTGCGGTAGGGAGAGGTAAGGGACTGAGTACCGGTGTGCGGAGGTGGCCCGCTCCCACGACCTGATGGCTGAGGGAGGAAGGAACACTGTTGTCATGGCAACACATGTGTGCATACTGGCGACTCTTTTCACCTTCCGAACGTGCGCACACCTTAAATCCGCCCCCTCGTCCACCCCGGCCCCAAAGGGCCTCCATCCCTGGTTCGCAGGCGGCTGGGCTGGGACCAGCGCAAAAATAACCCACTTTGGCAGCCACCTCACCTCCTCCACATCCTAGCTACTCGCAGCTTCTCCTTCCTCCCGCAGTCTTGTCCACCCGCAGAGGGATTAAGCTAGCGCTGGGGCACTTGGTACATCAGGTCTTCGAGGTTGACCTGCTGGGTCAGTTCTCGGACAGTTCGGGGAATGTTCCCAGTTGGGGTCTAGCGTGGTTGCCTCATCCTGGGGACTGGCATCGTAGAGATGCTATCCCTGTCTCCCAGAGGGATTTTATTTTTTAAGGCATCCAATGCAGAGCCTTCTGTATAACAAATACTTAGAGAATGGGGTCTGCCTGAATGTATAGAGACCACAATGACAGCTTTCCATTTCATGGACAAGTGCTGTCCAATAGAAATATAATGTAAGCTACATACTATGTAATTTTACATTTTCTAGTAACCACATTAAAAAATAAACAGGTTAAATTAATTGTAATACATTTTGTTTAACCCAATATATCCAAATATCAATATTAAATTGACATTAATGTAATCAGTATTAAATGATTGGTAAGATATCTTAAATTCTCATTTTCATACAAAGCCTTCAAAATCTGGTGTATGTCTTACATTTACAGAACATATCATTTCAGACCAGCCACATTTCAGTTGCTCAATGGCCATATTTGGTTAATGGCTGACTACCATAGGAGACTGAACAAGCATAAATATTTCTTATGTATGTGTGAGTTGTGGTCAAATACATGAAACTCATTCATGTTCTTTGAAGCCCTCTTATATGCAATGAGGTGACAGAAAAACATGAGGCATGGTCTTTTTTCTCGAGGAGTTTCTAGTCCAGTTAAGAAAATACACATCCCAAAATTAAGTTGAACTTTAAATGGATATGATTCAGGTACTAGTAAGGATAACTAGGCAGTATATGCTCGATTGACAAGATGGCTAATAATTATCCTTAGGAATTCTAGGGAGGGATACTTCAGGCTCATGCAGTAGAGGAAGACTTGAGTCTAGTTTTGAAAGATGGGCAAGACTTGGATTGCTGGAAAAGATGGGGAAGGTGTTTTGGTTGAATGAAACTGATCATAGCTTCTTTTGTTTTTAGGGTTGAAAGTTTGCAGAGTCCTGAGGCTTTCAGACTGAGAAAGACTTTCTTCTCTCACTGACAATCTCCACCATGATTCATAGCCTTTTCTTGATCAACTCCTCCGGAGATATTTTCCTGGAGAAACATTGGAAAAGTGTGGTCAGTCGTTCTGTTTGTGATTACTTTTTCGAGGCACAAGAGAGAGCTACTGAGGCAGAAAACGTACCACCAGTTATCCCTACCCCTCACCACTATCTCTTAAGTGTTTACCGGCACAAGATCTTTTTTGTGGCTGTGATCCAGACGGAGGTCCCTCCTCTATTTGTCATTGAATTTCTTCACCGAGTAGTGGACACATTTCAGGTATGTGAATGTGAAGACGTTCATACATGTAAATTATAAAGTATCTGTCTAGCTCTGTTTCCATTGTATTCAGCCTCAATAAGGAACTTGTAAAAAAAGCAAAACTCTGACATTGCTCACTTCCTCTCCCATTTGATAAGATTCTTGCTTCGATTTATGGAATTGACTGCATCTAAAATTGAATACTTTGAACCTGTTGCATGAGAGAGGAACCCTACTGGGTAGATTGTGTACAGTCATTTCAGTTCTTGAGATTGGAATTGTCCTACTTTTTTCACAAATCAGAGGAGTTTAGTTTATTTTTTTTTTTTAAATAGTGAACTTGATGCTGACCATTGTTAACTATGTTTCTTTGAGTTGTATCAAAAAGTGATGAGTGTGTAAAGATATGTATTTTTTTTTTAAGTAGAAAAGCTAAGTAATGCTTCTTTTCACTCTCCCTGGCAGGGGAAATTTGTGCATCCACACTTCATCTTGGGTCTGGGGTGCTTACCCACAGCACAGGAACACTAGTGATGAGCAAACTTAAGACTGGAAAATCTTCCGTACCCGTTAAGAATTTAAGTAATACATTTTACAAGATACAGCTTTCATTTTAAGTTTTTGTTTCAGGAATAGATTTGAAGATCCTGAGGAGTAGGTACAGGGGAGGTTAGTTATACTAGGATGTCAGTACCGTTTATAGCACAGGATTTTAGGCCTCCCAGACTCTGAATTCAGACAGTGGAATCCTCTCCTTAAAAAAATTTCTCAACTTCTAACTGTTGTGGTTATTTGCATAATTCAAATGAGAAATGAGAAGCAAGGGCCCTTTGGTTCAACTTCTTGTCATGTGAGGTCTGGAATTAGTCATATGAATACAGAAATTGTGGAATTGGAGAAGAAGATGATAAAAATTTTAAAACAAGTCAAAGAGTCCTTTCATTTGCACTCATATCTACATCACATGTCTGGAACAGCTTTCGTTCCAAGAGAATTATGTTTTATAATTTTTCCCACAAATATTTTCTGATAGTTCTATTCTGGGATTCCAGTTCTCATGTGGTATACTAGGTCCTGGTATACTAGGTCCTTCCCACAGTGAAAACCTGAGAATTGTAAGCCCCAATTTGTGGAGAGACTGTAAGTAGAAAAACCTAGTAGTTACGATCTTAAACCACTCTAACTGGGCCTTGTTATGATTTCCACATGATACTTTAGCCCTTCCTAAGATTAACAGTCCCATTGGTGAAACTCAACTTCAGCTTCATGTTGTCATACCAATATTACGTAATTAATTTTCAGTTTGGTGCAAAAGTAATTGCGGTTTTTGCAATTATTTTTAATTTTTTAAACTGCAATTACTTTTGCACCAATCTAATACAAGACAGGAAGTAAGAGAAGTTGTTTAATCTAGTTGAAACCACAGAAAAATTCAGGAAAACAGTAAAGTGGCTAGTTTGGAAGTTTGGGACTTCAGAGTTTGTCATTTTTGAATGGATACATTCTGATTTTGATGTCTTATCTGATGTGTGTTCTCTCTGGCTGTATTATTTTTCTTGGACTAGAATATAATGGAAGAGTTTCAGCTATACAATTGCAAGGACTTTTGCTATAGCAGTTTGTCATACTTAAAAAGTCTCCTTTTCAACTGCTCAATTCATGTTCCATCTGATTTATAAAATCTAGTGAGGTATTTTATTCATTTTTCAAAATAAAATCACTCTTGGGAAGGAAATGTGTAACCTTTTCCCCCTTAATTCCTCATTTTTTAAGGAAGAAATGTTTTGTTTTAGAAACACAAAATGCTCTTGGATATTGGAATGGCTCTGATAATTGACATTATCTGATATAATATAGATCACATCTGGAGTCCGCAGTCAATTTTGGGTGTCATAATTTGGGAGAATATTGGAAAACTAGAGCATATTCAAAGAAATGGCAAGATGGTAAAACGATCTAGAAACCATACTATAGCATCAACAATGGAAGGATCAAGCAGGGAATTTAGCCATGAGAAAAAAAATTGAAGTGGAAGCCTGTAGATGTCTTCAAATAACTGTATCTTCAAATAAATTTAATTCATTGTCATATAAACTTGTCCTGTAAGGCAGATTTAGGAAGCAAATTTTAGTTTAGCAAAAGAAAGAACTTTCTAATAATCAGAACTATGCATGAATAGAATGGGCTTTCTCAAAAAGGGTAAATTTCCATTCAGTGGATGAATTCAAAGAGGGTTGTATGATCGTCTCAGAGATCCAGTAGAAGACATGACTGACATTGCTAGAAGAGCACACCAAATGACTACAAGCATTTCTTTGTAAATGATTTCATCATGTGTCACACTTTACATATAGTGCTTTTAAGTTTACAAAGCACTTTTGTATATATTATCGTTGAATCAATCGTACTCTGTTCTTACAACATCCTTGTGCATCCAGTGGTATTATCCTGATTATGCTATTAAAGAAATCAAGACCCAAATTAGTTTGCATGACTTAATCTGATTGGAATCCAGTGCTTTTTCCACAACCCAGATAACTTAGTATCTACATTTACCTTTTGTTAATAAAGGTACAAAGCGTTCTTAGAATCCTAGCATCGTAGAGTAGGGATGATCCAAAGAGATTATCTGGTATGCTAGCTCATCCTCCTCATTTTATTTTATTTCCTTCTCAGTTCTTATTAGCTGCATGAATGTTAAGGCATAGCACAACAGTAAGGGTTAAAAGATTTTTAGGTCCATTCATTATCACATTATTATCATTTTGCATAGTTCTTTCAAATTCTTGTTCATAGCACATATAATAGTCTAGATTCAGTTTTGTATTCAGCATATTTTATCTAGTTGAAGAAACTAACCCAAAGAGGTTAAATGACTTACTCTAGTTTATAAAAGAAGTTAGTAATGACGCTAGTACTATAAGCCAGTCCAGTGTTCTTTCTACCAAATCAACTCCCTAAGAGAACTGGGGTTATGCTTCATTCCCTCATTGTAGAAGACTATCCCAGAAACATTGAGTAAACACATATGGGCAGGACTAGATCCTTATTCTCTAGGAACATTCTTTCACTTAATATAGTCTCTGAGTGATAAATGTATATCTTGTATTTTCATCAGGATTATTTTGGAGTCTGTTCAGAGCCAGTGATCAAAGACAATGTGGTTGTGGTTTATGAGGTATTGGAAGAGATGCTTGACAATGGGTTTCCATTAGCTACCGAGTCAAACATCCTCAAAGAACTGATAAAGCCTCCCACTATCCTTCGAACAGTTGTCAACACCATAACAGGTATGGAAAAGGGGGAAACCCACAGAAAGCTGCTGCCATCCGGGGTGTGGCTTACTTCAGTATTGTGCATTGTTTTAAGTGTTTATCTTTGGGGATCTCAAATGTCTAGGTGCCTTAATTTTGTTCTTTATGGTCTTTGAGTATGACCTGAAATAGATTTTTGTTATGTAGAAAATATCCTGACTTGAATGTCAGAATGAAGTGTTCTCCTTTAAAAATAATTTTTTCCAATTGTAGAAAAATCATGATTATTGTAGAAACATTGGAAATACAGAAATGGGGGGAGGGGGGTTCACACAGTGTGAGGGATATAAATGATAAACGTCTAAGTTTTGCTTTGTCTTCTGCACCTGAAACTAATTAAAAAAATAATAATAAATAAATAAATAAATAAATAAATAAATAAAAAGAAATACAGAAAAACACAAAGAACATAAAAATAACTCTTAATCTCACCACACTTATAACCAACTGGTGTATATTTTTTTTGGTCTTTTCTAGACTGATGGATGATGGATGGATGGATAAACCATCATCCATCCACTCTTGTATATTTTTTAACCTTTTACCAATATTTTGTGAACTTTATCCCATAATGATAACTATTCTACATCATTTTTAGTGACTTTACAATTTTATGTCATATAGAATACACTCTAAGTTATTTACTCAGTCCCTATTTGTGATATTTCTGATTTTTCCTTTTTTCAAATAACAAGCAATTAGCATTCTTATACTTAAATCATTGTGTACATCTAGGATGGTCTCTTTTCAGTACTAAAAATAGAAGTGCTGGATAAAAGAGTGTGCACATTTTAAGGAGTTTAATTCATTGTACCAAATTGCCCTCCAGAAAAGTTACACTAATTTATACTTTCAGTAGCAATTTCTGAGTACTCTAGTCAACTTTTGTATTATTATTATTGTTATTATTCTCATTATTATTTTATTATTAATGTTTTAAAAACTTTGGCCATTTAAGTTTAGTGATATCTTACTTACATACTCATTTTTTATTACTAAGAAGGTTAAAACCTGTTCAAATGTTTATTGATTATTTTTCCTCTATTGTGAATTACATTTTAGTATCCCTTGCCCATTTTTTTTTTTTTTTTGCTTGAAATGTTTTTCTTTTTTTATTCTAATTTAAAAGAACTCCTTCCATTTAAGGATATTAAACTATCATATATTGGAAATATACCTGATAGTTTGTAAGAGTTCTTTATATATTTTGAAAACTCTGTTACAGATATTTTCTCACAATCCGCCCCTTGTCATTTGACATTGTTCATCATGTTGTTTAGCCACATTAAAAAATTTTTGATTTAGTAAAATTATTCTGCTTCATTAAGGTTTTACATTTTGGGTCTCACTAAATATATAAATAGGTTTTTAATGGAATTTGACAAACTGATTGAAAAGTGTGTTTTAAAAAGTATAAATATGCAAGAACAGCTAGGATAATTTTGAAAAAGAATTACAAAGAGATTGGAAAGATTTGCCCTGTCAAATATCAAGATATATTAAGTTCATAAGGTACACAAGACAAAAACTCATAGAATAGATATATACGAGTAGTATGAAGTTTTGGTATTTTAAAAAATATAGTAGTGCCCCAGTAATAGACAAATAGATGATTGGGATAAAATAGAAAGTCCAGAAACAGACCCTAGCTTTTATAGGAAATTGGTATAGATAGATGTGGTCATATATCAAATCAGTGGGCCAGGGGACCAATTGTTAAGTACATTGTATTGGGACAGTCAGCTTTGATACAGAAAAAAATGAAGTCCCCTTACTCATTCTATACACAAAATAAGTTCCATCTAGAGCAAAGAGTTAAACCAAACAAACTTTATAATTCTTAAAAGAAAACATAGGAGAATGTCTTTTGGATCTTCTTTTATAAAAAATATATTTTCTTTTAGTTCTTTGATGGTTTTATTTTTGGATTTTTTTAATCCATTTGAAAATTATCTTGGTATACAATATAAGGTAAAGTTCTATGTTTATTTCTCCAAATTGTCAGTTTTCCTAGCAACATTTATTATATAATTTATCCTTTCCCCCATTTTCAAATGATATTTTTATCTTGTACTAAGTCATTATGGATTCTTGATCTTTTTTTTTAGGCTTCCCTGCCCTATTATCAGACTGATTTAATTATAGTTTGATGATATGTTTTAATTCCTAGTGCATCTTTTTAAGAAAACAAATTTGTTTGGGTTTTCAATATTCTGGGCTCGTTTTAAACCTTAAAAGCTTTGTTAGTGCCTGAATCATTTATAAATAATATGAAGTCATTTTCCTGAATCTCACTTAAATCTAGAAAAAGGTATCTGAGAACCACTTTTGAAAAGCTGAAATGTTTGTAAACAGCTAAATAGATGTGTGTTTGTTGTTTCTTTCTTTAGATTAAAAATATCCAGGTTAAATAAGAAGGAAATAGATTTTGAATTAGTTATACTATTTCATAATTTTAATATAGAATCTTTAAATTAAAAAAAAAAAAATATATATATATATATTATGCCTGTGGGGGGCGGGAAACAAGTTAAGGAATGGATTTACAGTTCTTATAGACAGGGAAAGATCTAATTTTTATTCTTAAGTTTCAGTATTGGTATAAGAGAAATTATGTTGATGTATACATTTTAATACCTAACATAAATGTACCTAAGAGCCTACCTCAAATTAGAATACTGTTTTTACCCATGAAAATTTTATATCAATATGTAGATTACCATCCCTGCTGAAAGCCAATACATTATTTAAGCTGCAAGCTATTGTGGAATTTGAGAGACCAAGTTCAAGTTACTTTCAAAACCAAAATATGATATCTGTTACTCAGGTAACTTTTTTAACCTTAATTCTGCTTTAGAAGGCAGACCAGATGGCGACAAGTTTTTAAAATAGACTAGGTTACCCATGTAGAAGTTGGGAAAATTCTCATCATATTTTACAATTTTCTTCAGTTGTGTGCATGAATCGTGGGAGCATAGAAACTTCTAAGGAAGTGTTCTATGATTATTAGATAATTGGTTACATCCAATTATCAAATTGGAATGAAATTACAGTAATATTCATTGTCTCAGGAAGCACCAATGTGGGTGATCAGCTTCCCACTGGGCAGCTGTCGGTGGTGCCTTGGCGACGGACGGGGGTGAAATATACCAACAATGAAGCTTATTTTGATGTGATTGAAGAGATTGATGCCATCATTGATAAATCAGGTAGGTGCTTTTATTCTGTTCTTAGAATTATAAAAATTGAAAGGGGTCCCTTTCACATAATGCTTGCTATCATCAGAATTATGCCCCATTCAAAATCTTTCATTTTAACTTAGTGCCTACTTTGTGTCAGGCACTGTGCTAAATACTGAGAATGGACTTAAATATTATGATGCAGATGACATAACCATCTATGTAGAAACCCCTAAAGACTCAACCAACAACTGTTAGAACTAATAAATTCAGTAAAGTTGCAGGATAAACAATCAACATATAAAAGTAGTGGCATTTCTAAGTACAAACCACAAATTATTCTAAAAGGAAATTAAAAAAACAGTCCTATTTAAAATAGAAAAAAAAAAAAAGAATAAAATACTTAGGAATAAACTTAACCAAAGAGGTGAAAGATTTGTACACTGAAAATTACAAAACATTAATGAAGAAAATTAAAGACACAGATAAATGGAAAGACACTTGTATTCACAGATTGGAAGAATGAATATTATTATAATGTCCATGATACCCAAAGTGATCTACAGATTCAGTGCTATCCCCATCAAAATCCCAATGGCATTCTTTACAGAAATCGAAAAAACAATCCTAAAATTCATATGGAACCAAGAAAGACCCCAAGTAGCCAAAGCAGTCTTGAGCAAGAACAAAGCTGGAGACTTCACACTTCCTGATTTCAAAATATATTACAAAACTATGTGAATCAAAACAGTATGGTACTGACATAAAACGAGATATATAGACCCATGAGACAGAATATAGAGCTCAGAAATAAAACCATGCATTTACAATAAACCAATCTTCTACAAGAGTGCCAAGAATATACAATGCAGGAAGGATATAGTCTCTTTATTAAATGGTGTTGGGAAAACTGTCCACCTACAGAAGAATAAAATTGAACCCTTATTGTACACCATATATAGAAATCAATTCAAAGTGGTTTCAAGACTTAAACATAAAACATGAAACTGTAAAACTATCGGAAGAAATGATAGGGAAAAAGCTTCCTGACACTGATCTGGGCAATAAGTTTTTTAGATATAACACCAAAAGCAACGGCAACAAAAGCAAAAATAAACAAGTTAGACTGCATTAAACTAAAAAGCTCCTGCACAGCAAAGGAAACAGCAGAGTGAAAAGGCAACCTACACATGGGAGAAAATACTTGTAAACCTGTTAAGGGACTAATATCCAAAATATATAAGGAATTCATACAACTCAATAGCAAAACAAAACAAAAAACATAATGTGATTTAAAAGTGGGCATAAGACCTGAATAGACATTTTTCAAAAGAAGACATACAGTTGGCCAGCAGGTAAATGAAGAGGTGCTCAACATCATTAATCATCAGGGAAATGCGAATCAAAAACTACAATGAGATGTCGCCTCATACCAATTAGAATGGGATGTAGGGTATAGCCTACAGAATATAGTCAATAATATTGTGATAACTATGTATAGTGCCAGGTGGGTACTAGACTAGTCAGGGGGGTTACTTCTTAAATTATGTAAATATCTAACCACTATGCTGTACCCCTGAAATTAATATAATGACTTAATTGATAGGTTTGCTTTCCTGTTTGAGAGTTTCTCTATCTCATCTTCAAATATGTGTTATATTTGGTGTCTTTCATTTGCAGTGAAGGGGTTAATTGCTTTTTCCCTTGCTTATATCCAGGGATCCTTAGCTGTTTCTTTTCTCTACATGATTCTCACTTATGATACCCTCACATTGATGATATCTCCCGTTACATCACTATCATTATTATTACATTGTTGTCAGCAAAGTTTCTCAACAAATGAATTATACAAATGTCTAACCACCATGCTGTAAACCTGAAACTAATATAAAATAATATTGGATATCAACTGTAATTGAAAAATAATTTTATATCATTTTGCTAACCATTGTCACCCCAACAAATTTAATTTAAAAAAAGATAGTAAAAAAGAAAGATTCTCAACATTATTTAACAAAGGGAGGAAAAAATGTGAAGGGGAATAAGAGGTCCAAATTTCCAGGTGTAAAACAAATAAGTCATGGGGATGTAATGTACAGCATGGAGAATGTAGTTAATATTGTGACAGCATAGTATGGTGTCAGATGGTTGCTGGACTTATGGTGATCGCTTCTTTAGATATAGACATGTTGAGTAACTATGGCGGACACCTGAAACTAATATAATGTTGTATGTTAACTATATTTTAATGAAAATCTTTTTAAAAAGATAAAATATAAGTGTTGGCAATGATGTGGAGAACAGGGAACCCTTGTACACTGTTGGTGGGAATGTAAATGGGTACAGCAATTATGGAAAACAGTATAGTAATGCAAAAATGAACTACTGATACACCCAGCAACATGAATGAATCTCACAGTGTCAAGCAAGAAACTCAGATGCATAAGGTTATATACAGTTGTATACATTTATATGAAGTTTGAGAACAGGTGCGTCTTAATCTACGGTAATCGAGTTTTAAGAACTCGAATTAACTAGGTTGGGCAAGAAGAGCATGCTGGGATGCTACAAGGGTTCCACATCTTGGTGTGGGTGGTATTTCATAGGTGGGTACATATTTAAACATTCATTGAGCTGTACACTTAAGATTTTTACATTTTACTCTAAGTTTTACCTCAATAAAAAAGTTAAAAAACAAATCAACAACTAGATGGCTAGATCATGAAGTCTTATATGCTATTTTAAGGAGAACTATTTAGAGCAATTGAAAAGGTTTAAATTGGGGAGTAACTTGAACAGATTTGTAGTTTAGAACTGTCAATCTGGCTGCAGTGTGAAGAATGGCTTGAAGTGGGGTAAGACTGAAGGCAGGAAAAGCAGGAGGCTGTTGAGTAAGTCACAAATATAGATATCAACAATGGTAGTGAGAATGAAGAATGAATAGGTTTAAGAGACAAGTCATAAAAGAGGAATTGATCATTGATTGGATATGGGCACTGAAGAAGTAGAAGGGGTCAAGGATTTTCTTTCTAACTTCAGCAACAGGATTAGTTTAAAGTGCCTCCATGACATCCAAGTGGAGGTGTCCAATTGGCTGAACTGGAATAAAAGATTAGGAAATAATTGGCCATCAATGAAAACTGAAGATTGGGAAGTAGATAAAGTAACCCCAGGGGAGGGTTGAGTGAAAGAAAAGAGAAGTTCAGAACTATGAAAAAGCATAGACATTTAAAGGATGTGAGAAGAAACAGAAAGAGGAAGAGGAGCTAGAAAAGTAGAAACGTTGGAGAGGGGAGGATTTTGCAAAGGAAGAGGGAGTCACTGTTGACAAATGCTACGGAGAGATCCTGTAGGATAAAGACCAAAAGTGTCCATTTGATTTAGCAGCAAAGCTCATTGGTGACATCAGGGAGAGCAGTTTCTGGTATGAAATTTTTTGAACCATTGGTTAAGATAATGATGTTCTCTGTTTGATTCTGGTACTAGACTGAAAACTTCTTTAGGCTAATAACTATCTTATTAATCTTTTATCCCCATTACTTCATATTAGTGTCTCATACTTAACATGCAGTTGATAAATGTTTGGAAGGATGGACATATGGATTAGGTAGATGAATTGGATGGAGGGACAGAAGGAAAGAAGAAAGAGAATGAGGGAGGGAGGGAGGAAGGAAATAAGTTGGGAAGGGCAAGAGAAAGTAAAGGAGGGAGGAAATAAGTCAGGAAAGACAGGGAAGAGTTGCGTAACCTCTTACCTCCTGTCTTGCTCCCATCTCAGGTTCCACAGTCACTGCGGAGATCCAGGGGGTGATTGATGCCTGTGTCAAGCTGACAGGAATGCCAGACCTTACACTTTCCTTCATGGTAAAAGCCTGGACCAGAGATTTAGTTCTTGGGATGGGAAGTTAAATGCTTTTGGAAACACAGAGTGAGTGGTAAGAATGAAATGGAGCAAGAAGCAATAACTAAGGACAGCCACAAAACTTACGTCAGCCTTGAATTTTCTATAAGTAACTACAGAATGTGTGTGTGTGTGTTTTAATAAGAGCAGCATCTAAATTACTCCCGAAAGAAATATGGATGTTTAATTCCTATTTCTTGCTTTTCCTTGCCTGGTAACTATAGAACCCCAGGTTACTGGATGATGTGAGCTTCCATCCTTGTGTTCGCTTCAAGCGCTGGGAATCCGAGCGTATCCTCTCCTTCATCCCTCCCGATGGAAACTTTCGCCTGCTCTCTTACCATGTCAGTGCGCAGAAGTAAGCAGCCCTTATAATTAAGAACGGAATCTGTGTATATGGGTATGTGTGGAAACATTATCTGTAGTGATTAAGAACTCTGGCTCTGGAGTTACCTGGGTTCAAATTCCAGCTTCTATACTTACTAATAGGGTAACCTCAGGTGAATCGCTTAATCTTTCTGTGTCTGTTTTCTTATCTGTAAGTTGAAAATAATAAAAGTCCCTTGTTCTGAGGGTTAAGTAAGAGAATCTAAATAGTGCTTATCACAAAATAAGTACTCCTCGAGTTTTCTGCTATTATTTGTGTTGTTTTGATTATATGTCTAAACAAGAACATTTTTTTCTTAAATTGGAATCTGAATACACCTGTATTCAGTCCCCCTCTGAACCAAAAGAAGCATTAAATAATGCAACAGAAACGACAAAATGCACTGATTTTTGGTCTTAAACAGTCTCTGTAATATGAAGTCGAAGGGTTTTGGGAAGCCCTTACTAGAAGGTCTGCGGCCTGAAGAGAGCCACGAGACCTCAGAGCCACCAACACCTTCCTGTGTGATTTGGAATAAACAATTTAGGAAAATATCTGAGTGCTTGAGAGCAAAGGCTCTGGAATCAGACTGCCTAGACTTAAACCTCACCTTCGGTGCTTATGATATGTGACCTTGGATAAGTTACTTAACCTCAGTTAAGTATAAGGATATCAGTATTCATCTATAAAATCAGGGTAGTAGCAGCACCTACTTCGATCTTATGGGGAAGAGTAAATGAGATAATAGAAAGCATTTAGCATTCTTGGCACTCGGGAAGTGCTCAATAGGTGTTAAAAACTGTCACTACTTTAGTATTATTCTGTGGCTTCCCTATTTCCTCTTCTGTCAAATCATGACAACCTACCCTCCTTCATAGGGTTCTGTAAGGATCAGATGAGGTCAAGTAAAAGCTCTCTCAAGAAGTTATGAAATGTCCATGATGTACAAATATTCCTCTCCCAAGTACAAATAATTATTGATCACATGTCACAAAGTAAAACATAGAAATACAGTGGCTCCTAATTTCTGTTTATAGTGCCTTTCTCATAGTAGGCTTAGTATATTCTTTGACTTTGTTGATATTATCCAGTCATTAGAAGAGTTAGTTTACTTACTAAGACAGCATCGTAGTTTTACCCAAGAAAATAAAAAATAAATAAAAAAATATAATCATCAAAGATTGCTAGAGGTTCTGTTTCTGTGCTTAATTTTTAAGACAAAGAATAAGGGAGTGGGTAAGGGAGGAAAAGCCGCCAACAGGGCAAAAAAGGAGGAAAGGTTGCCATTTTTCCAATGCGTTAATGAAATGGGCTTTTGTCTTTTCCAGTTTGGTGGCAATTCCAGTGTATGTCAAACATAACATCAGTTTCCGGGACAGTAGTTCACTTGGACGCTTTGAAATAACGGTAGGACCTAAGCAGACTATGGGGAAGACCATCGAGGGAGTGATTGTCACCAGCCAGATGCCCAAAGGGGTCCTGAATATGAGCCTCACTCCCTCTCAGGGGACACACACATTTGACCCAGTTACCAAGGTAGGAGAATAAGCAGGAGGTTTTGAATTGCTGATGTTAAATAGAAATAACTCTGCAGGAGCTCTCCACATAGACCTTATCCCTTGTGGAAAGGGGAGATTAATCAAAGGGACGTTGTTTTCTCCTTGAGATAATTTACGATAACAAATAGTGTTCTCTGTTGAAAAACACCCTAGAAGCAGCTTCTAATATTGTGAACAGATACCCTGACGTTAGAGCTCAACTGCCTCCCAGGAAGGGTTCCACTGAAACTTCTGCTTGTTTTTTAATTTGAAGATGCTGTCTTGGGATGTAGGAAAAATAAATCCCCAAAAGCTACCAAGTTTGAAGGGGACCATGAGTCTTCAGGCTGGAGCTTCCAAACCAGATGAGAACCCCACAATTAACCTGCAGTTCAAGATCCAGCAGCTGGCCATTTCTGGTAAGTGCCCCACAGCTTAGGTGGCTTTGAAGAGAACAGAAATGGCTTTCTCCAATAAGGCACAGACATCAAAAAGCCTTCTGGTGGCTCCCCATTCACAAAGTTTGTTTTCATTACCTGATGTGTAATCTGTAGTAAAACCTGTTCTAGCAAATTTCTGGGGAAAATTTGCAATCCTTACTTTGAAGTTGGCTTAAGTGACTTGAATAAAAGTGTCTAAGACAGATGAGAAAGAAACAATATTGGTAGGCGTAGGTGTTCCCAGGCAGTTGTAGAATCCTAGGGTTGTCAATTTGAGGTTCCCAAGGTTTTCAGTATGGGAGTGCTTCTGCACTCTCAGCTGGTAGCTGAAAAGAATAATTTCCTCTCCTTTCTCTCAATTTCAGAGGCCTTTCCCATTTGCTTTTATTATCATTTAGAACCCTTGGGCCTATCCACGTCAGTCCACTATAGTCTACACCTACCTTAGGATAATAGTAAGAATAATAGTTACCACTTACTGGGCATTTATTAAGTGCCACGCACTGTTTTAAGCTCTTTTCATCTATTATTTAATCCTCAGAACAATTCTGTAAGATAGACAGGAGATGACTTGAGCTTTATATGAAGTTCCTGTTTTTCTTTACCAACAGACCTTGTCTAATTTAAGTGATTAGAATTCACTTAAATTATAACCTCTTTCATCTTAAAACTCTTAACAAACTTTAGAGCTCTATATAATGTAAAATATTTTTTGCTTAGTACAGTGAGACTACTAGGAAGCATTCGTTTATTCATTATTTTTCATTAGTCATTCATTTAGGTATAATTTCATTATTAATTCACTGATTTTTGTTGTTATTATTAATTCATGTACTCCATCCAGTAACTTGAGAAAAGCATGCAGTGGCCTTATTTTTCCTTTAACCCTCATTTCAGTCTGTATATAACTTTCTGAACTTTCTATTTCAGGAACAGGTCTTCTAAAAGGATAATTTTTGGTTGGAGCAATTTTTTATGATCAGTGTTATGTACCAAGAGTGAAGAATCTGTTAGCTTCATTCACGTGGTATAAATAAAGGAAACTATTTTTCTGCTTCATTGTTACAACTATCTCTAGTCCACTGATCTCTTTGAATTGAAATGAATTTAAAGTTATGCTACATGCTTCTTTTGAATAATGCTTATGTCATATTTTCCTTTCCTTCCAGGACTCAAAGTGAACCGTCTGGATATGTACGGAGAAAAGTACAAACCCTTTAAGGGCATAAAATACATGACCAAAGCTGGAAAATTCCAAGTTCGAACCTGAAGGGAGAGTTTTACGAAGGGAACAGTCATGAACACTTTTTCATTTCTTACTTGTCTAAAAGTAAAAAAATATCAGCCTGTCTCCTAGGTCAGTCCCCTTCTGGATTCATCCGCTCCCTTTTTTCCTTAGCCTTCAGTGCCATGGAACTAATCAAGGGAGAAAAGGGTCGCCAGGGAGCGCTGGACAGAACTGACACAATCAGCAGCAATTCGGCTCTTACAGAAGACCTGTGCGATGGAGGGAGGCCAGAGATGCTTGATACCATATTTAACGATTTTTAACGTGGTTACCATAGGAAAAGACTAGCATTTGTTACTTGCTTGGCTTTAATTATCTAAAGCCAACGAAAGACTTCTTTGTTACTGTTTTTTAAAGTGGAAAGAAAGATTAGAAAGAAAGGGGGGGGGAGAGAGAGAGAGAGAGAGAGAGAGAGAGAGAGAGAGAGAGAGAGGAAAGGAAAGGAAGGGAGCTTGGAAGAAAATGAATGTTAGTCAAGGACAGGCCAGTGAAGGATCTGATCTATGAGGGAGAAGAAAGAGGAAACAGCATTAAAGAAGTATGAGGACACTAGAGTGAAAGTGGCAAGAAAAGCAATCAAGTCTCACATGAAGGAGGTTTGGGAAGAACAGAGTTGAGATAGTTTCTTTCTGATCCCTCTACTTTCATATATTAAACAACAACAACAACAAACATTTGTACTTCTAGAAATGAACTGGAAACTATTTAAATTCAAGTCCATAATTGACATGGAAAACCCCAGTAGAATCAGATTTTCCCTTAAAGCCCATAACTATATCTGGCCAGTTTTCAGATACTAACTGCTGCTTGCCTTTTGCAGTTGGTCCGTCATCTTCAGTGAGAAGGTGACCTGTCCTCTTCCCAATGGTGGTTGCCTGAAATGCCTCTTTCCCTAACCCAAAACAATCCCACCTTTACAGAATGCACCAGCCTTTTCCCTGTCACCTGAGGAGAGTTTTAGAAAAGCCAATCCCATAAACCCATGGCAGCCAGATTTTGTACGTCATAGTATTGGAGTGTGGATGGCCAGCTCATTCCTCATGAAGGTGTACCTCAACTATAGCCCAGTGGACCCTGATGTCCATTTGTCAGTGCTGTACTGGTACTGGAGTCTGAGCCATCCTGTCCAAAAGTTCTCCGTCAGCATCCCTAAGTAAGAAGAATGCTTGCCATTGAGGGCATGGGTCATCCTTGAAGCTGCTCCGTAGAGTTATTTTCTCAGATTCTTTTGTTTTGTACTCTAATGTATTTATTAACAATAGATATCTACCAGTCTATTTTTGTTTTAAGGCAAAAAAAAAAAAAAAATCCCCTAAAACTTTGAATAAAACTGATCTTATAGGAAGATGGGGCATGTTGATCTCGTGTAACCCAGTTTAAGAAACATGACAACAGAAGGCGTACCTCAGGATTTCCCAATGGATAATTTTTATTCTAGTTCAGTGTGTCTGTTACCCATTTAAATATTTGTATAAAAGACAGGTTTTTAAAAATTATAGCTGAAGTAGTAATATTGTGCTCTGCTTTGTGTATGGAGAAAAATGAAGACATACTCTCCAAACCCTGCAAATTTTCTCTAAAGCCCTATTTCCAAATATGTAAACAAGTTGTTTCTTTTTTTTTGCTAGTTTAATTTTCCTACTTCCTGGACTTGTTTTTGCTGCAGAGTAATGTTGCTTTGTGGTTTTCCTCTGGGATAAATTGTGCTGTATACAATCAGATGTGTTTCGTGCTCCATCACTCCAGAATTTGTTCAGGATTCTTATGTCTCATATACACACCTCCGGTGGTAGGGGAAACATCTCTGCCTGTGGATTCCAGAATACTTGGAGTTACTTCTCCTGAGGGCTCTGAAGGATTTTAAAGTTTCACAGGAAACAACCAATCTTGGTCCCTGAATCTCTTTAGTTTCATAAGTCCAGTTGTTTTATTTCCTTCAGGGCAGCGCATCCTAATTTCAAAGGAAGAACTGAAGGAGACATAAAGTCTCTAGGGTATGGGAGCTGCAGGCCTTAGCATATGAAGCACCTATTACATCACCTGTGTCGCAGACCTTTGAAGTGTGGTGCAGTCATTGCTACCACCCAGCCATGTTAACATATGTAGTGCAGGGTGTCTCAATCAAGCTGTTCAGTTCCATATGTGTTTAACATGTGCAGAAGTATCTTCTCGGTTTAAGTCTTAATAAAATTAAGTTTTACCAGTCCTCTATGTCCTCAACGTTTTCTTACTAGGACTAATGGTAATGGTATACACATGCATGCCTCAGTAGAAGCAGTAAGAAATAAATCAATTCAGGAGGAACTTACTACATTTGTATTTTTCAACCAGCAGACCTAAAGCCATATGTATGGTTTGATTCTCTAGTTACCTCTGGAAGATAGGGGAAGTTGGTATTAATGGCATTTTTAAGGTGGTGAGAACAAAGGTCCAGATCAAATTATTTTTCCCCAGTGTGTAAAAGACAAAATCGTTAAAAGTTGCTGATTTCCATTGTAATGCTTTCCCCACGCTCTTGGTCTTCTTCGTGGATTAATTAAAACATGAAACGGCTTCAAGGTCATCGACATCTTAACTGTAGCAGATGTCTTGGAAGATAAGACATTGGAAGTCTTTGTAAAGTGTAGACAGATATGATTATCCCATATCTGTACTAATTTCCTTCTATAAATCCCTCATGGCCTTAAAGAGATTCTTAAGACTTCTTTCCATTCACTAATCAAAAGTGTTTACTATCTATTATTATTCCATCCTAGTTTTCTTAGTCATTGTTAATATCTCTTCCCTTGGCCTTGCTGTCTTGGTAGCATTGGGGTGTGACTAGGTGACTAGGTATATTTTATACTTGTACTTTGCTGTATGGCCAGTAGGTGGTGACTCAGTGCCAGCAATGAAATTAATTTTTTAATTGTTAGAATTTTAAAAGGACAATTGAATTTGAAACTCAAACTTTCCCCAAGATTACAGGTTCTGAGGATTGTGTGAGTCTTTGGCTTTTGAAGTTAAACGTGGAACCAAAAGTTTCTGACACTTTCTGAAAACCAGACTTAAGGTTGAGGCTCTAGGAAGAAAGCAGTTTCAATTACCTGAGTTCCTCTAGCCTTTACCCATTAAGACTAATTGCACAATTATCTGAGGATGTTTCTTGTTCTTTGGCTCTATTAGCATCTATTTATTTTATTAACCAGCTGGGGGTAATGAGGAAATACTGTTTAATTTCCCCCTATGCCCATTTCCTTCCCCTAACAAGTTCCAGATATTTTATCCTGAATTTTCTAACCTGCACCGGATAATGATGTGTCGCTTTTTAAATATATTTTGGTATAATTTAAATGAATCTGTTTCGTATGGCTGCACTACGGCCGGGACTCGGCCCTGTTGCTCAGGCAGTCGCCTCTTCTGAGCAACTGTCTCCATCCAGTCTGTGGTTTCCAGGACTTCACTCAGAGGAATGCTGAGGCCTTTTAACTTTGCATTTCCGTCCCAGGAGGCCTAACTGCTTCAGTTCATTTCTTGAAGCTTGTCATGCAAGGGGGAGGGGATGAAACAAGCTGAATTCCTGCTGGAGATGTAGTAGCTAGGAGTCTTGTTTATTGCTGTCCTCGAGCCATGTTTCTCTGAAATGGCTGAGATGCACATCTATCTAAAATAAAACCTGCCACTTGCACAGGAAAACTTGAAAGTGAGCAGTCTGAAGTCAAGAAATCTGTGACTTAAGTTTCTGTGACCTGCGTTTATCGAACTGGTCTAGAGACTACAATTCAGGGAGGTTGGTTTTGTTCCTTCTAGAAGCAACCTCTTAAGCCCTAGACTCTTTGTTTTGTGAGTTGAAACCACTTTTCTTCTAAGAACCTCTAAGCTGAGCATTCTGACAACATCTCAAGAGACAGAGACAACTGCAAATACCTTTGCTTGTCTCCAAGAAACTGTCAAAATCTACCCAACAGTAAGCATTGCATCAGCAGATTTATTTCTGGATCTGGGGTGTTGGTGATAACAACTGTCAGGTATCAGCCAGGAATATGGGTTAGATCTCAAGAGTGGTTAATAGAGTAGTCTAAGAGAAGCAGAAAGCAGCATTCCTGAAGTAACACATTTGCGTGAACTGATCTGGGAGTTAATTCTTTCTGATTAACAGGAAAGCAAAATAGAATGAGAATAAAGATGGCCTGAATACTAGCTTCTCATCTGAACCAACAATTGGGACGTTGCTATGTTAGCACGTCATGTTTAAGTTCTTATCCCATCGTTTCCTCTCCTTTCTCTTACTGTGGTTGCTGTCCAGGGAGTCTCCCTGCCTAGTCTGCTCTCTCTCCAGCCACCACTTGCTTGATATTCCTAGGGCATGCTCAGTTCCTCACTTCCCGTAAGCAAGAACCTCAGTGGCTCTCCCTTTTGCCTACAAAATAAAGTCCCAACTCAGTTTGGCATTCAGAGTCCCTATAACACATTCCAACCAACATTCTTCATGCACTTCACACCGTACTACTCAACTCCCCATATACCCACTGCCTTTTTTGCTCTCCAGATCTTTATATTTTCATGCAGTGGTATTTCTTGCTTCAGGGACGCCTTTCCCCCACCTCTCCACCAGTCCACATCTTGCCCAATTTTTGAAAGCCCTACCGAATTCTATTATTTTCCCTTTAGGTTCCTTAATCCCTTCTGCAGCTGAATTCCAGTAAAAGTTTCCCTCTGCCATTTTGTGGTCCATCTCTGCTTTACCTTGTTATTCCTCGAAATAACCTTATTTTCCTGTCAGACCAACAACTCCTTTCTCTTCCCCCTTTTCCTGTCCACAGCACCTAGCACACTGCCTTGTATGCAGCAAGTATTCTCTGTGTGTGTTGAATGAATGAAAGGAAATACTTTGAATGATTTTAAAACGTAAATATGAATAAATCAGCTATAGGAAACTGTGTATGTAACAATTATTCCACTCTGATTTGGGAAAATATGTGAAAAATATATCTGAATTTATTATTTCAATACAGTATAATACAGAATTGTGGCAACAGAAAGTAAAAACTGAAATGGATTGCTATAAATATGCTAAAGTCTAGTTTATCAGTTACGAAAATGATACAATTCTTCTATTATAAAGTTGATAAGAAAATGATTTACACTGTACACAAAAGGAATACCTTCCCGGATCCGTAGAGTGGAGAAAGGAGAAAGACAAATACTTGATTCAAAGGATGGTTTTGAGGAATATGATCTGGCCAGCCAGCCTCATTCCTCATTGGGAGGCTCAGGCCCTGTTGGGCTTCCCGTGGCTATAAATACATATTCTATTTCTAATGCAATGCTTCTTTCCTGAAGGATCTAAGTTTTTACCATGGAGACATGTTTTTTTATCTTTGTGGTCCCATTCCCAAAGCTTCTTATGTTGACAGATTCAGAGTTGGGCTTGCATTCCATTTCTCCTCTGCCCTAATTGGTGGCATTCTGGGAGGGGTTGGCATTTATCTGTCTGCCAGTCTGAAAGAATACATTCAGAAATCAGACCCGAAACCCTGAAAACTTCCAAAGTGGGAAGTACCTGTGAAAATATATCCTCTCCCCTCTCCTAGCGGTTCTCCCCCCACTTATACTGTGTGATTGCTGATGGAGAAATTATAGTATAAAGAAGCACTCTGTGTTGGTGTCTTCTGAAGTGGAGGCAGGCAGGGTCAGCCGTGATTTCAGGGATTGGGTGTTCTTGGTCATGGGTGCGTATTGTCTTGAATCCAGTCTAGGTAATTAGTAACCTTGGTATATACACCCGGCACATCTTTCTGCCCACAGCCAAGGCCCCAACTGATGATGCCAACCAAAGTCATGCGGTTGTCCTTCAGACACACCAACGGGCCTCCTGAGTCACCCTGCAAAAGAAGGAACAGGTTAGTTGTTTGCAAAAATTGTAGATTCTATGGGCAGAAATTAGGGTTAGTATTTGTTGTGTTAATATTGTACTCTTCAAAGTACTTAGTTCAGAGAGGGACATTTTTATCTCCATGATCATGATCATCTAGACCAGGGGTGTCCAAACTTTTCTCAACGCTTTTTACTAAGGGCCATATGTGGTAAAATACACAAACAGCCAGGCCACTCACTCGAGGTGAAGAACGTATTGCCTCACCTGGTTTATTTAAGTAAACTAAATATATTTTTGGAATTTGCTGTGGGCCAATTAACAATGGATTGCGGACCGCAGTTGGCCCGCGGGCTGAAGTTTGGACACCCCTGGTCTAGAGAATTAGATTGTATCTACAGTGTAACGTACAATTGAGATAATTTCTCAGACATTTCAGGCCTCATCCTTGGTTTTAACTGCACCACTTACTAGCTGTGTAGCCTTGGGCTAACTGTTCTTCAGTATCTTTATCATAAAATAGAGATAATACCATATACCTGATAAGGTTGTTATGGGAATTAACTGGAAGAAAAGCTTGAAAAGCTCTGAGAACAACGTATGACATTTAGCAAAACTCTTGGCAATTGTTAGTTGTTATTGTCTTATTAAATCAAAATGATTTTTTTCGTTTTGTTTTTCACTTGAAGCTTGCAAATAATCATGTTTCACTTTGCATACGAACTTTTGATGGTTGTTGAGCTAGGTGGTACAGTTGAGGTTTCTGAAGAAACTATTCAAAGAGCCAAAGGCTATCAAGGAACCAAGGGGGAGTGGAGAAATGCTGATATGATTACTTTATAAGAATAAAGTCCACAAAGTGATCAGTGCAAGAGCCTGGACTGACTTCTTTTTGGACCCCTCTAACCCCAACCCCTCAGTGGACAGACTGGCACACTGCAGGCACGAAAATATCTCATCAATAACAGATCATTGGCTGTATTTAGGTCCTAATATCACAGGTGTGTCTGTGTCCCACACACCAGTGTCTTGTTATCAAATAGAAGTACCATCTCCAATAAGGATTCCAACACAAAGAGCCTGAAATAGCTTGCTTTCCCAGAGTATTAGCAATGAATTTTTAAACCTTATTTCTCACAAATCATCTCTGTCCTACTTCCCAGTCAGTTGTCATTCCTCCTTCCCACTGTTACAAAGCAACTTCAATTTTCCAGAACCTACAGAAGTCAAGAATTTCTTAATTTGTGTTGTTGTATCCATCACTTCAATAGTCAATTAATTGCTGAGGCTTACAGGAAATCCTGTACCAGGTGGAGTTTCCTGTGCAGACATTGGGGAAATTTCCTGCAGTTTAGATTTCTTAAGTTTGGGTAACTTTGATCTTTCTCCAGTTGCTTTATTCTCTGAGGCCCTCATCTAGAATCCCCAGGGCCTCACCAAGATGAAATCACTCCATTCTGGCTGTTACTTTTTTCCTTGGTTAAGAACGTGTTGGTCAAAGAACATCTTTACCTTTGGGTGGGCTCAGAGTAGGACGCTCATGTTTACCTGGCAGGCATCATGTAGGTTTGCTTGGTCCCCACCAGTTCGCGTGTCTCCAGCACAGAGCATATTGTTCGTGATGGTTTTGTTAAACAAATGCTGGGACGTGCAGCGGCTGGATGGGTACAGTCTGACGTGAGCCTCCTTTAGCCGCTCAGAAAAGAAAGGAGAAGCTGAAAGAGAGGAGGGAAACGTCTTATGGTTTCAAGGCAAGTTATTTTTAAACCTTTTGGAAGGAGAAAGCCATATTTTCTAATAATAGCTAACATTTATCAACCTTTGCACATATTAGGTTGAATCCTATGGAATTGCCAATATTTTATTATTTTATGAGTTTAACCCAGGGTTTTAAAAGCAGCACTATTGACATTTTGGACCAGACAATTTTGGTGGGGGGCTGTCCTGGGCATGCTGTTCTTGGAAGCATCCCTGGTTTCTTCTCAGTAAATGCCAGTGTAAACCTCCATCCGGAGTTGTAACAATCAAAAATCAGACATTGCTGAATGTTTCCTGGGGGGGCAAAATCACCCCAGTTGAGAAATACTGGTTTAACCTAATAAATCACTTAATCCTTATAACCTAAGGCGGTAGCTAGTTCTGTCCCAGTCTTACCAATGAGGACACTGAGGCTTGGAGCAGTATAAGATAAAAATCTACGCCCACACTGCTAGCAAAGTGCAAAACTAGGATTTGAACTCCGGACTATAGCACTGCAGAGCCCATGTAGCCACACCTTTAATTACTATACGCCACTCTCATCAGAATCTTGTTGAAACCTTAAGCTCTTCAAAGCATCTGTGCTATTCACACCTGCATGGTGACCCTGTGAGGTAGGGAAGGCCGAGGATAGGTTCTCACTCTGCAGGGAACTTGCCCACATTTCCATAGTGACAGTGCCTGACCCCAGGCCAGAACCATTCTCACGACCACTTTTTTCTCTGGTCAACAACTGCATCCCCTGCTGTCCTGCAGACAGACAGGATGGGGCCGTGACTTCCTTCCACTTACATGCCTCATGCTTGCCGTAGCCGGACAGCTCACATTCTGTCCAGTCGGGCAGCTGCAGGTCGGCTTCCGGGAGACAGACGGGGCGGACGGCGTCACTCTCCTGGGCACACTGTAGCGAATCTGATTTCAGCCGCAGCAGTGCTGGGAGGGAGAAGAAGGAAGAGAACAAGCCCGGTGTGAAGAGCTTCTGATTTTAGCAGAAATAGATGAAGGAGAGGGCAAGGGTTTGGAAGGAGGGTTTGTGGGTGTGCGTTATGCGATCCGGAGTTTGAACTGGATTGGGGAGAATAACGACGTCTTACCAATGTCATTGTTGTAAGTGTCGTCATCAAATTCCTTATGGACGATGTATTTTTCTACTTCAAATTTCTGCTCTTCCTGTCCAGGGATCAACCGGTATGTTCTGCCCAAGACCACCTTAAGGTGGTGGAGAGGAAACCTAATGGAGAAACAGCCTTAGGACACACTTCTTGCTGGGAGGTTTCCTCTGATGGGCCTGGTTTCGAGGCCTTAGAGAATAGGAAATTGACTGGGTTTTCTAAGTCCCTACCTCTCCTGGAAGCAGTGAGCAGCAGACAGGATCCAGCAGGAGCTGATCAATATTCCCCCACACAAGAACCTCTCTCCTGGTGACCTCCTGTTCTGGACAAAGATGGCAGCCTGCCATGGATGAGAGGTGATGTCTGAGAAGAGTCCTCCTTTAATGCGAAACTGAGGCCGTTTATACTGTCTCAGGCCACAGGTGGCTGGGAGAGGAAAGGACAGAGAAGGGAGATCAAACCTGCAGTCATGAGGTGAGGTTCTTGAATACCCACCTTGGTTTCTTCTCTTGGAACCCCAAATTTCTACAGGCTTACCGCACCTCTACCAGTTGGTGCAGAGTGCTATAGCAGTCTCCATGATGATAAAAACCACAGCTTTCATTTGTTGAATACACAGTACATGCCAAACACTGTCTATACACCATCTTTAACCTTCACCACACAGAGCTTCAGAGAGGCTGAGAAATTTTCCCCAAGGTCACAACAACACCTGGATTAGAACCCAGATCTGTCTACATCCAAAACTGGGGATCTTTCTGCTACGCTTCATTACCTGTTGGTTTTTTTCTGCAGCCACTTCCTGGTTTGAGACATAATGAAGCATTGCAGCTTCCTCCTGGGGAAGGTCTACCCCATTTCTTTTCCACCTACTGAAACTTGTCCATCTTTCAAGCCAGGTGAAATCCTACCTCCTTACGAAGCTTTCTCAATATTCCCAGCCCACTAGGTTCGGAGTGAGCATCCTGACACTGCTCACTGAGGACTCATCATACGCGACCTTCTTTGTGAGTTAACTGGTAGTTTGTGTCTTACCTGCCCAGTTAGACTCTATGTGCCCTATGGAACATTCTGGCTGATCTGTGTGTTCACAGGACCTGAGTACTAATAATCTATTCTTAGACAATTTCCCATGTATGGGAAGTAGACACCTGTCCAAGAGTGTTGCTACCCCACCACTGCTTCTGTCACGGAAGCCTCCTCCCCACCAAGGCCTGACCTCCCTGAAAATCTGGCAGCTATACAGTCTAAACGAGGCAGCCTTGAAGACACAGGAAACAGCAGAGAAAGTGGTCAAGAGGAACAGGGCACTGACGCTGGGGAAAGGGAGGTGGCCAAGGGCCGGTCCTTACAGCAATGGGCAATGTCACAGTATTCCCATGTCAGCTTGCGGTCCTTCATCACATGGCACCAAGGCTTGGCATCCCCATCTGGATTCCTAGACGATACAGGGAGATTAAGGTTTTCCATCACGTTTTCAATCACAACACAAGCCACATTAGAGGGGAAGTGAACAAACGGCAAAAAACTTTGAGCTGGGAGGGAGGACCCCATGTTCTGGGCTTGGCTCGGTCTCAGACCCAACCGCAGGCAAACAGCTTTCACTTCAGCAACATGACATTCTCATCTCATAAGGTTGTTGGGGATAACTGTGAGCTGTGCTTTGAGAAAACTCTTACAATTCATTGGAATAACAGTGCCATGTGAGAGCAGGACAAAGAAGACTAAATGGCTATGGGACAGGACCTCTCATTCGGGGATGAAAACCTGGTAGACTTCGCTTTTCATGATAGGTGTTATTCTAGCAGATGAACAGGTTGGATTGGATAATAACCATAGCTTCTTCCCGCCCACTGGGTCTTCCATATAACTTCAGGCATCAATTCTTTTCCCATCCCCGACCCTAATCTCGCTCTCTGTCCAGACCTGAGCCCCTTGGACCCTGTGTCACATACCGGCAGTAATTGTGTTTGCCCAGCCCCAGTGCCTGGGCATTGCTCTTCCATGCTGTATAAATCTTGCTTAGCAGGATCATGGAATTCCACTGGAGGCAGGAGGCACCAGAGGTGGTGAGGCTGTGGGTTCCACGGTATGTTAACCCTTTTCCAAAATAGCAGTCCCCATTTTTTTCTGGAACAAAAGAAATCTCAAAATGAAACAAAACCAATTAAATGCTAAAGCAGGGAAGCTGGGGTTTGCATCAGGGCCTGCCATGGAGCTGCTGGCCTGTGGAGGTGAAGGCAGCCAGCCTACCAGTGAGAAGGGTGTAGTATCACCCCCCCGCCCCTTTCCCTCTTAAGCCCTTTTACAGAGGGATGGTAAAGGCTTTTCTTCTTGTGTGCCAATTTCCATCAACTGGATGTGGCTTCCTAGATTGCTGTGTTGAGAGAGATTCAGAGGGTATATCCAGGTTCAGCAGGAAAGAGTGCTGTGTTCAATTAGCGTTGATTATTCCTGAAGTTGCTTTGAAAGTAATTAGGGATTTCCTTGTTTATATTTGACAGTGAACCAAGGTACTTCAATGGAGGGATATGTCATCAGGCCCTAATTTCTCAGATTTTGTCTGCTAGTGCTCTGAAGGATTTGCTGGGCTTGGGAAGGAAGCAAGAACTGTTGAGTGCCGCCTATTTTCACCTATTTATCTCATTTTACCCTCTTTTATCCCCATTTGAAGCTGACAAACTTTACCACTATGCATAAACACCATAATTAGAAGGGATCTTTAAGATCATCTAGACTATGAGTCCCAATTTAGACCAGATCCTGGGAGATGGGGAGGATGCTTTAGCATTACTGTTAAAAGTCAAATTCACAGGTATGTCAGCATTACCTATAGATTTAATGCAATGCACATTGAATATGCACATATTTAGAATGTTAAGACATGTTTTTCACAATATTGTGATCAATAACATAATTATTTGTGAAAGCACCATTGAATTCATAGTACATTTTTATGACTTAGTATTTTTTAAATCTGGGAAATTTTCTAATGTCAAAAGGAGAGAAATATATATAGAGAGAGGAAGGCCCATCAATCAAAAAAGGGAGAATCTCCATTCATTCTCAAAGAGATTGATGCAGCCCCACATTTTCCTCTGTAGATGAGGAAACTGAGCGTCAGAAGTGTGAAGAGATCTGCCCAAGGTCAAACAAATAGCTAATTTGAGGTCAAGCCTGGATGTAGACCTAAGTCTCTTGACTTTCTTCTTTCTGCAACCAAAATGATTAACTAGTAGCCTATTCCTTTGTCTCCTCAGTTGTAGAAGAACTATCAGCCTGTCCTTCTAGACTCTTCTCCCCACGACGCCTCAGGGGAAGGTGGGGAAGCTGCACTTACCCTTGGAGCAGGCTGGTGTGCTGCAGAATTCTGAGGTGTACTTCCCTGCCTTGAAGACGTAGCACCAAGGCTTCCAGTCTCTATCTGGGTTTCTGAAAAATTAGTCAGGGAGGGCCAGGGGGAGGTTAAAAGTGAAGCCTCCCCCTCAGGCCCAAGGACTTTGCATCCTCTCCTGAGGAAAGAGTTAGAGTGCTTTCGGTTGTACACAAGATAGCTGTAGCATGTTAGGCAGAAGTAGGACTTAGTTATTGTCTTCATTTGGAGATTAAGTATGGTTTAAGGACATATGCATACCGTGTTTCCCCGGAAATAAGACCTAGCCAGATAATCAGTTGTAATGCGTCTTTTGGAGCAAAAATTAATGTAAGACCCAGTCTTATTTTAATATAATATAAAACAAGACCGGGTCCAATATAATATAATATAAGACAAGGTCTTAATTTTTGATCCAAAAGATGCATTATTGCTGATTGTCCGTCTGGGTCTTACTTTCGGGGAAACAGCGTAGGTGGACAATGGGTGGACATTCACAGTTAGTTGCATGTGTTCACTTGGCTGGGCTATTGTGCCCAGTTCTTTAATCAAACACCAACCTAGGTACGGTTGCACAGGGAGTTTGCAAATGTGGTGGTTAACATCTACAATAAGTTGACTTTGAGAAAAGGAGATTAACCTCGATAATGTGGGTGGGCCTCATCCAATCAGTTGAAGGCCTTAGGAGCAAAGCTGGGAAGAAATTCTGTCTCAAGACTGCAGTATCAACCCCTGAGTTTCCATCTTGCTGGCCTATGTACAGATTTCAGACTTCCCAGCCCCACAATCATGTGAGCCAATTCCTTAAAATAAATCATATATATATTCTTCCAGTTCTGTTTCCATGGAGAGCTCTGACCAATTTGATACAGGTCTTTTCTCTAACAGTAGCAGCTTCTCACCAGAGAAAAACCTACTCATTAGGGAAGATGGCGCTCTCACCTGCAGTAATTGTGATTTCCGAGGCCCAGCTTGATGGCATCTGGCCTCTGCCCATTGTAGGGCTTCCAGGCCAGTGCGCTGCTGTTCCAGTTGACACACTCAGCCCCACTGTCCGCTGTGCTCCACATGCCCCTGTAGGTCACACCCTGGTCCTTGTAGCAGGTGGCACTGGCATCTGATTGAAAGCAGGACATATGACACCTCACATGTAAATCCCCCCTTTCATTTTGTTTCTCAAAGGGTTTCACATCTGCTTTTGTCATCACCCCAAACCCATGAGGCAGGCTGGCTGCTGAAGCTACTGGAAATGCAGGAGGTAAATGGGTGCCTAGTGTCACCCAGCTGAGAGGTGGCAGAGCAAGACTCCAGATTCGCACCCAAGGTTCTGCCCATTGGGCCCAGGACTTTGGTTTCCTAACTGACCTTTGGGATGACCCTTCCTGTCCCGACCCCCACCCATGTCCCTGTCACCACACACTTCCTTTTCTTTCTGGGTAGATTTGGCAATTGGGATTTCAGACCCTTTCTCACACCCACCCACCAACCACTCACCTATTTCACAGAGTTTCCCACTAAATCCTTCAGGGCACTGACAGACAAAATGTGAGAAATACACAGCTTGCCAACATGTCCCCCCATTGAAGCATCTCTGTTCGTTGCAACCTGTCAAGTATAAACAAGGAAACCCCTAATTATTTTCTCATATTAAGAGTAATATGAATTAAAATTTTAAAAGTGCTCTCTACATGTCAGGCAGTATTCTAAGCGGTTTACAAAAATTAACTGATTTAATCTCAGAGCAAACAATGAAATATGTACTATTTATTCTCCCCATTTTACAGATAAGGAAACTGAGGCTCGGCAAGTGAAGGCATTTGTCTGAGGTCACACAGCCTTGCTCCTTTTTTGCTTGGCACCTTCACATCTGCCCAAGGAACATGCCTGGAATCTCTGTTTGAAGATTTGAACATGCCAGGGACCATGAAAGACAGAGTTTGGGCTATGGGACTGGATCCTGAAGCTTGAAAGCTCTGCTTTCAGTCCATACATACATACTTTTGACGGGCACAGAGTGGCACTGTGACCAGCCACTGTCACACCAGCAGTACTCTACTCGGTTGCTTCTAAGCATTGGCCGCAGCCACGATTCACGATGCTGGTAGATCATCTGTGTTTTTTCATCTCTGCAGGTCACTATAACAAAAGACAGGCAGGCCTCTTTAGGGCACAACTCACCAGAAACTGACACCCTACCGCTGGACTTACTGAGAAAATCCCTCGCTCACTTTGAATAGGATCCACCCTTTATTCCTTTCTTGCTCTCAGCTGGAAGACAACAAATACCTAATATTTTGTCACCAAAGACCTCTTTTATTGTTTTTTTTTTCTCTGATGGACCCTCATTTTGAATTTATCTATCAAAATACATTTATTTGATAATACTCCAATTTTTCATTTTAATTCATCAAAATTATACACAGCGTTTTTGATCCACATGAGTATGGCCACACTGAAATGATGCATTTGTGGCCCCAAACAAAGAAAACTGTCATTTTAGTTAGCGCAGAAAATGCGCTGCTTCCAATAGTATTTTTGGTATAATGAAAATCACTGAAATACTCCTATGAATATTCTTTCCCTCTTTCTCTTTCTCTCTTTCTTTGCAAAAGAGAACACCAACTTAAAAAATCTTTAAATAAGGAAGCAACATAATGCTCATTGTAAACAGTGCTGTTGTTTTTTTTGAGGGCCTGTTGGGGCCAGCATACCTTGTCAGAAATGCTGTGCTATCCAACAGCGAGGGCATTGAGAGTTAAGGTGTGACTTACTCTGAGGAAACGTCCACCTTAAAAGGTGTATTGCAAAGTCTTTCAGACGCAAAAGGAACTAGCTCATGAAGGAGAGATGAGGGCCCAAGTTGGTAGTTTTGGACCTGAAGCTAGGCCTAGAGTTCTTCAAATCAGAGTCAAGACAATCCAGTTGTTAGCATTTTTCATTCTTGGAATTCTAATGAGAAAGTTAATTATCCCTATTTACCAACCGAAAGAAGTTGAGGCACAGAGCTGTTAAGACAGATGCCAGGTGGATTCCAGCAGGAATGGGATCACAGCCCAGGAAAAGACACCAGAGGACCAGGATAGCTGCGGCCTGGCAGCAGTATGGCCTTGGGCAAATCGCTCAATCCCTCCAGGTTCCATTTCCTCTCTGTGTAACAGGACTTAGGGCCATTGAGCTTGCAGGCTCCCACCAGCTTTTTGACTCCCTAACAGCCTGACTCTTTGAGGACACACCTGTCCCTGTCCTCTCAGATTCCAGCTCACTGTTTTCAGCTACCTGGGTACATGGTGAGTAAGTGATAGAGGGAAAACACAGACACTTTTGCAGAATCGCCCTGTACAATGTCACCTTCACATAGCATAAATTAGCAGGTCGTGGGTAGAAGATAAACACACTGACAGAGCCTAAAGCACCCTGAGCCCCTGAGCCCTACCCTGCCTCCCACCTCCATCAACCCCACTCCTCCTCAGCTTCATCTTACCTCTGTAAGACCTGCCCCCTCTTCTGAATCGCCTGTGGATTTCCTGCAAAGAAACCCAGGTAGAAAAAGGATCAGTACATGCTGGGTGTCTTAAGAATAAAGGTGGCCAACCCAAACGACCACATATCCAGATGCCCCCTGCCCAGAGATTCCCCCTCACGTAACTGGCCCCAGGTGGAATGTCCATTTCCTGCCTTCTTATCTAATTCTTCTTCTCCTTCTAGTCTAGCGCTGTCCAAAAGTACTTTCTGAATGATGGAGATGTTTAATATCCGTGCTAATATGTAGCCACTAGTCACATATGGTGACGGAGTGCTTGAAATATGGCGAGTATGACCAAATTGAATTTTATTTAATTTTAATTAACTTACATTTAAATAGCCACAAGTGGTTAGTGGCTACCATATTGAATGGTGGAGTTGGAGTTCTCAGCTCCTCCACGTAACCATCCTTGACTCTCCTCTAAAATCTTGCTGCTCAGGTATTGCTCATGTGGCCTCATATGATGCCCTTTGTTGCTGGGCATTTCGGAGAGCATGTGTATTGTACAGCTTCCATCCCAATTAGATTACAAGCAGCAAGAGGGCCACTTGCTTGGGTGGCCGGATGGCTGATGGTTACAGCACAAGCTCTTAACAACAGGGTTGCTGGTTCAATTCCCACATAGGATGGTGGGCTGCGCCCCCTGCAACTAAGATTGAAAATGGCAACTGGACTTGGAGCTGAGCTGCACCCTCCACAACTAGACTGAAGGACAACAACTTGACTTGGAGCTGATGGGCCCTGGAAAAACACACTGTTCCCCAATATTCCCCAATTAAGAAAAAAAAAGAGGGCTACTTGCCTGCTTTTATAGCTCACAGTGCTTGCATTGTCTTTTATGAGTACTTTATGGATTAATTCAAACACATTCTTTAAAAACAGTTCCAAAGAAGGCATTCAGAGGCAGTGGAGTGGAATTAAGAACTGTTTCCTCAAGTCAGAATGAGTGTCTAGGGTTCTGCTGCCAGAAGCCTGAATCCTGAGCATCCTGGGGACTGTGTACATGTGTGTTTGGTAGCTCTGCTGGCCTCTGTCCCTTTCTCTCTCCACTCTGACACCATCCCCACGTTGGGGCTCCTGGGTATACTGAGAAGCGCCTGGAAGTACCACAGCCTCGAGGGGTGGGGCACACAGACGTGAAGCGCACACTCACCTGGCTGGGCAAAGTGAAGACAGCTCCACAAAGCAGCAGTACACACAGCAGTTGTCTCTTCATTTTATTCATGGTTTCTTCAGAGTGTCCTTTAAATTTTGGGAGAGTAGAAAAAAGCTAAATCATGTGATATGAGAGGTCAAAGAGTACAACTAAATCCAAGAACCTGCAACTTGATCATGGCTGGGGCCCTTCAGAATTAACTCCCACAGCAGGAAATGCCATGACAAGTATCTGGAATATTTTTTTAAATATATATAACAGTATACATTTTTTATTGTGATAAAATATACATAAAATGTACCATCTGAACCATTTTAAAGTGGACAGTTCTGTGGCATTAAGTACATTCGCATTGTCGTGCAGCCATCCCTGCTGTCCATTTGCAAACTTGCATTTCCCCAAACTGAAACTCTGTACTCGTGGAACAATAACTCCCCATTCTCCTGGCAACCACCATTCTACTTTCTGTTTCTATGACTTTGACTATTCCAGGTACCTCCCATAAGGAGAATCATACAATGTCCTTTTGTGTCTGGCTTACTTCACTTAGCATCATGTTGTCAAGGTTCATCCATGTTGTAACATTTGTCAGAAATGCCTTTGTTTTTAGCTTGAATTATATTGCACTGCCTGTACAGACCACATTTTCTTTATCCATGCATCCACTGATGGACAGAGCTCGTTGGAAGATCATTTTGCCCAGAGACTTCTATGGGCTGAAAGGTAAGAGCATCCCTGGCACTTCTTGGCCGCCCGGGTACCGCTGGGTTTCCCTGGAAGTGAACTCCTGCCCTGGGGTTGACTAGACGGAGCCACAGCAATATCTCTCTGACTTTTTAGAGGAAACCATAGGGATTTGATTGCTGGTACATCAGAGAGCCAGTCTACCTCAGATTGCCTCAGCTCTTCCTCTTACACTTCCATGCCTCTTTGTCTAACAAAGGGAAGTCTCCTCCATATCAGCTTTCACCCCTCCCCACCGCTCCATTGGAATGTCTGTGTCTTTTTTTTCTAGACAGGCCTGACAAAGTGCAGATTTGCAGAAAGGAGCAGAGGCATCTGGTTTTCGGTCGTTAAACTCAGATCTTCCTGGGCCCCAAATTCCTGGTTTCCATGTGCCTTTCACTAGTGATCTTGCCCTCAGCAACCTAAAGTGGGTTAGTTGGTCGGGACGTTATTTGTGGTCTGGCAGACCCACTCACTCCTTCGTCCATAAGAATTAAATTAGGGCCTTTATTCCTTTGACTCACTTCCCTTCAGTCACAACAACTTTTGGTCCCACCCTTCCCCCTCAACCCAAGGATCCTAAGGGACCTGTCCATTCAGAGGCTTCCAGCACTTTCATCCTGGCTACCTCTGACTCTGGTTCCTTCTTTGTTTCTTCGCAAAAGAAACTCGCTGTTGGAAGTGTCAGTCCCCTTACATGCTCCCAAGCTCCCTTCAGAGAGAGGATAAAAAAATAAAGGGTGGGAGGGGTGGTGGGAGACTCTTTATGCCCCAAAGATTTCTCCTGGGGTGCTGGTGACAGGCAGAGGAGGGAAACTAGAGTAGGGGGAGGGGGAGGACCTGGCCAACAATGATTCCAGCAAGAAAACCCAGACCCTGGGCTCAGAGGGAGTCTTGCTAACCAGCACACCACTTGGTCCTTGTGAAGGAAACAGAAAGAAGCTTGGGATCTGGGCCTTTGTTCTGATTTGCATGCCCAAGCCCCCTTCTAGGCAGGGTGGGGTGTGGTTTTTGGGGACTGTTTCCTTACTCAGAGGCGTCAGCTTGCTACTACTTATTGGTTTCAGGCAGTTTCAGAAGAAAGCAGTAGGGAGGTGAGGCCATCCACAACTGGAGCGCACCGGGGGGTCTTCTGAACACAGAGAATTGCTCTGGATTTTCTTTCTTAACATTCCTTAAACTTTCCCTTTCTCAAAATTTCCCTAAAATTCCTCTTGAATTCCCCTTCTTAATTTTATTCTATTATTTATATCCTTTAGAAATAGATCTTCTTAAATGTATTCTCCCTCTTTCTTCCTGACCTTAATCATTTTTCACATATTTACAGATTACCCCATCTTCTATTAGCTTAGCCAACCCTTGAGGATAGGGAGATGTCTAAACTCTGAGGACTTTATGAAGAAATTCTGAATGAAACAAGAATGAATGAAAGAGTAAATGAACCACCCGCCGGACAGGAACTTAAGTTGCACGCCAAACCAACTAGCCCTTTCAATTATACTCATTTACCCAAGCCCAGGGGATTGGTTTAGTCTTTTCTCTGGATGCCCACTAAGTTACTGTTTTATTTCAAGAACTCACCATCCTGACAAATGGTACACGATTCTAGATGTTGGAAAATTGCAAAGTGAGAAGCGAACTATTACTGGACTTGTGTTCCCTGACAAATGAAGGGGGAGGGGGAACACATGGGGGGGAGGAGTCTGACTTAGGGCTGAGTGTAAAGACTCCAACAGCTGCCTCGTGCTAAACCCTTGTGCAACTAAAGAATCAGCATAACGGGGGAAGGAGCATATTTTTGTCCTCTGCTCCAGGGAGAATGAGAGACTGTCTCTCTTCTATCAGTTCTTAATCTTCCTCTGACTCTTCTGGCCTTGCTGGGCCTTGAGCTGATCCAGTGCCATTGAATCTCACACACAAACAATTCGATAGCTTCATCCTCACTGCACAGAGGCAATGAGAGCATCTGGACAGGCCAAGGGGGTACGAGGATGACAGAGAACTTAGTCATTCCAGTGCAGTCCGAAGACAAGGAAGGAGGAGAAAGGGGAGGAAAACGTGTCCTTGTTTCGCCTTTGTTAAAGAGGTGGGTGCAGAGGTCTGGGGTGGTACCTGGACAAAGAACAAAGTGCATACCAGAAACGTGGATTCAGACTCAGGGGACCACGGGCTCCCATCAAAGGGAGAAGCACCAGACGCTCATGGAGACGGCAGGGTGGGAGGTGAGGTTTGAGGAATCAGTGTGAGAAGTCCTTCTGAGGTTCGCTTTATAAGTACAAAGACTTGTAATTTTTTTCTGTTCTCTTCCTTTTGCTATATTTAACAGTTTCCCATGATCAAAGAACTAAAAAGGCAAGGAAGCAAGGGGAGGCAAGGGAGAAAGGAAGGAAGGAAAGAAAGGAAAGGAAAGGAAAGGAAAAAAAAGGAAAGGAAAGCAAAAAAGAGAGAGGAAAGGAAAAAGAAAAACCATGAAGATTTTCACTTTTGTTAGACTGGAATCTCTGAATCATTGCCCGAATCACGGTGTGTGAGGAGCAGTAGAATGGCCATCAAGCCTGCAGTTCCCAAGATCCCAAGGCTCCAGCCCTGGCAGGCTGACCTTAGCACATAAAAATTGGTTTTTGCAGATGTGCAAAAGGTACCCTCTCTGGTGGATGGAGTTCAGCAGACACAGGGCTTGGCAAGTTGACAAAGACTCTATGCAAATTAGAAAAAACAGGGCACATGACTTGGCAAATAAAGCATGACCTGGATTTCAAGGATGCATTGGCACGTACGCTTGTGCAGGACACAGCCTGCACAACTATAGGCAGAGGCCTCGCTTTGTCTGCTTCCACAGCATCTCTGAACTTCCTGCCTGGGAGCCATGTCAGGTCCTGCTGGCTGCAGCAACAGAGAGACTCTGTTCACTGGCTCTGAACACCCATGAATGATGACTACTCTAGGAAAAAACGGGAACAATAGTCTGCTAACCAGGGGGAGGGTTACTCTCCTAGAGCTCAGGACGTGTGCCCTTCGGGCTGAGAAATCAATGATCACGCCAACCAGAAACTTACTGTCCATTTCTGCAGGGGTAACATGGGGGAATGTTGATAGAGAGGCACTAGTTAATTACTGTTTGAGTCTAGACTGGGTGAAGCCATTGGAATGGCAGTAGGACTGCTAAAGGAAGGACCTGGGGGACAACAGATGATGTGTTGTCCTCAGTGCATTTACATTCCCTTTGTATTACCCTTTCCCCTCCACTGTCCTCCTATCTTATCCATCTTCCCACATAGACATCTGCTCTCAGGAAAGGAACTAATGCACTCATTCACATAAGGTAAAAATGACTGAATAAAAATTAATGTGGTGCCCTTCTAAAAGCTTTTATATTTTGAGACATAAAATCTGTTCCCAGGGATGCAAAACCAAGTAGGCTGGACTCTCAAGGTTTCCCCCGGGCTAACATTCTGTGGTTTCTGTTGTGAGAACAAATAATATAAGGAATGTGCACATGCTGTGTGAACTGTAAAACACTTATAAAAGTGGGTATAAGTACTTGTATTTAAACCCTCGGCCACATGCAATAAAGATTTGCAATAAAGGAACTGTACAAATGTAGTTAATCAATCAGTCAAGTTCCAGATACAAACAATGCAATCACCTCAGATGTTATAGAACTGGAGGATTTGTAGTTTCCACTTTTGCCAGCAAGAAAAAGTCAGACATATGAGCAAGCTAGAGGAGGACGGAAAGACTAAAGTAAATTGATACTGTGATCAAATTTTACCCTGTGTGCAAGGTTTGCTCTCTGAATCTTTGGTAAAGGAGATTTTTGGGTTATTATTGCTTTGCAAAGCTTTTTTCTGAAAATCTAAAAGGAGGTCAGCCTCCAAGAGTACCAAATACCCTAAAATGACTCATGGCTTTAAAACCAACAACACCCTCCTTCCATTCCCCAACCACAATGGCCCAGAATGGATGCCAGCAAATTAGAAAAGAAATAGACAGAACTCTTTGGAATAGCAAAGGCGTGTCACTAGAGCCAGGACAAGAGAGGAGGTGAGATGGGGAGAGGAACCAGCTCTCAGTGAAGGTGGTGAGCTCCCACAAAGGCTCACGTTTGTTTGAGCCAGAGTCAGAGGCCAGGACAGGACCTATTGGCCTGGTAGCTCTGGTCCCACTTAAAAGTATACAGGTCCTGCTTTTTATAGTGGCCATGGTCTCAGAATAAAAATCATTGCCAAAAACTGTCACCATGTAAGAAATTCTTAACATTTCAAAAGGTAATTTTCCATGTGCCAAAGCTTATTTTCTCTCTTTTTGAACAGAACTCTTTATAACTAGGGGACAAGAGAGGAAGTGTCTGTTTCCTATCTAATTTGATCCATTCCAATGATATGAATAGAATAGAATCCTCTTCTCCCCCCAACCCATCTCCACTCACTTTCTCAGGGCAGAATTCTCTCCAAAGCATCTTCAAAATATAGCATATGACCTGTGTCTAAGTTAGGTGATATTAACCTAGTTACTTAGAAAACTCTATACTGAGCACTGTTATCTCCTCAACACTCCACCCTCTAACAGGCAATCCTGGTTGTGGGTCTAGGGAAATAGAAGTCCAACCTCCTCCTACAATAAAAACAAAAAAAGAAATCCTTTCCTAATAAACTTAGGTCCTGGTAAAGAAAAAACAATGTTCAGCTGGCAAAAGCTAACTCAGTGCAATAAAATGTTAACCCCAAAGTCTAAATCTAAATAAACCCTGCAATCTAATCTAAAAAGAAAAAAAAACCCTGGTTAAGCAATGAGGATAGTTCCTCATTTTCCTTCCACTCCCTAAAGCAAACATCACTGTATGATAATTCAATGTGTAATAATTTGATAATTTTTCAGAGTCTCCTGATTTCAACACACTTGCATCAGGAAAAAAATGATCGAAACTGTCATTGTATTATTACATGAATTTGTTTGTAATTTACTGGACTCATGAAAGTAATGTGAGAGTATGTTTTTGAGAAATGGATTAATGCCACTTACTCATCAGTTTTTTGAGTACCCACAACTTGCCAGACACAGAGGTTACAAAACTCTTTTACATCCATTGAATCATTGAAGGCAATATTATTACTTGTTTCTACAGATGAGAGAATTGAACTTTAAAAAAGTATGAGGGACTTGGCCCTAAGGTGACACACCTTGTTAGAGGTTGTGTTGGGACTCAAACCCAGGATACTCAGTTCTAATACTCAAAACCTGACACTCTTTCCACTGCTCCTTACTGTGTCCTGATGCTGGATTGCAAATGTTTTTAATGTGTTCAAAGTTGGTATTTGAGAGGAGCAGCATGTCATAATGTGAGGAGCACAGCCTCGGAGTCTTAACCTCAAATTCCACCTGCTCCTTACAGGCAGCTGGGTGTAGTTTCCTGACTTTTCTAACGGGCTAGTCATTTCCACCTTGCTGAATTGTTATGGCAATTAGAGAAGCAGGGAAGGCCCCTACTTATGGCGGGTGCACAGCAGGGCTACCTGTACTCACTGTCATGGGCATCCTTCAGAAAGGGGAGCACCGAAGTTTATAGCTTCTTCCTGGAACAATAACTAGCAGCTGCCAAGCGGTCCTCATGGGGCTCAAGTGTTAATACCAAATACTGTTTCCTAGATCATCGGGCCATTTTGTGATAATCTGTGCCCAGATGCCTTACCATTGATGGAATCATGCCCTTCATGTATGTGTACAGATCAGTATTAACAGGAGCCATTATTTCCTGAATGTGAGCTGGTGTCTTTTATCCTATTTTTAATCTGTTTTTTTTTTTTTGCCTTTCCCAGGCCTATTTACACCACACATGCCAAGGCTACTGTGGACTCTGATGGGAAGCCAGAATTAGCAGCTAAGACAGCTGGAAGATGAGGCCCTCGCTACTGATAAGAGTTGTCGAATGCAGACCACATGAATATTTGAAAACCAGAGACATTATGTGAGAAAAACAGGGACACTGAAGCTTCTCAGTAAAACCCCTCTCTCTGCAGCCCAGGTGGCAGACAGTGGCTCTTACTACAATGAGGAAAAATAAAACAAGTTTCTCTTTTTCGTGAACATGACAAAATGTAAATAGCCAACAGAGAAGTTGACTGGAAGTTGTTGTTGTTGTTTTTTAAGATTATTCATAGATTACTGGGTTTATCTTCCCCACTCACCTCTGTTCCCTACCTTCAAGAAACTTAGCTGACATCAAACTGCTCACGCAAAGATCTCAAATAAAGGAGCTTGAGGACCTTCTCGGGTGTCGTCCTCCAGTGTCTATCAGATCCCCCTTCCACCCACCTCAACCTCAACCTCAGTCTAATTTCCTCCTTTCTTGAATTCAAGGTGATGATTTACTCACTCTCTGTATTTATCATCAAAGGTTTATTGATCACCAACTGTTCACCAGGCATAGGTTTGTGGTATAAAGACACATATGCTCTGTTCTCAAAAACTCAGTTTAGGAAGGGGACCAACAAGTAACTAGATAATCATAGCAGAATGTGATCAGTGCTGTGATATGCTAGGGGGTGAGGATGAAAGGTGGGGATGCAGAGGAAGCGGGGTCCTCCTGGAGAGTAGAGGAGGGGCTGATGAAGGTAGGCTTTCTGGAATGGGTACTATATAAGCTGTATATTGAACAAAAATAGGAGTTACCCAGGCAATGAAGGGGTATTCCTGACAGCATATCTCTAAGATGGGCCCATTGCTTGGGGCCCAGGGAAATAGGCACAAGCAACCAGAGCCTCTTACTCTTCAGCACAAACACCTTTCTTTGGGCAAAGAAGTATAATTCACACATCTCAGGGTCTCCCTTCCAGGGTGTCCCTAGGAGGAAGTGTGGTTTGGAGAGCCCAAGAGGTGTAGGATAGGGGCCTTTGGGGGAGGAGTTCAGTTTGGATTCTCTAATACCTAGCTGTAAGTTAATGGAATATTTGTGCCTATATAATAAGCTGAAAAAGCTCTTCATACAAAGGTCTCCCAGTATTTGCATTCAACCTAACCTTGACATGGTCAGAGGCTCCAGGTAGAATCAGGTCTTGCAGGTCAATCCCCAAACAAACCTCTCCAAGCCACTGGTGTACATATCAGGTGCATCACATAGCCATCCTGTGCACCTCAGCTGGGCCTGGTGGCCAAGAGTCACCTTTTGGAGCCTGGCCATTGGCACGGAGAGTGCTAGGCAGCTGCTGAGGAGAGCCAACTATTCGTTCTGTAGGAAGGACACCTGGTTAGCATTTCCTGGGTAATCACGATCGGCCCCAGAACGGGCCTGAGTCATCCCTTCAAACAATATTTATGAAACGCCTGCTGTGTGCCCAGCATCTGGTTCAGTAAGCTTTCTGTCATAGGACTTAATTTTCAGGTGACCAAGAGCTTTATCTGTTTCTCTACCCCCTTCTACAGAAGACTAGCTCCTAGGCAGGAGAGTAGAACATAAAAGGTACAAAATAGCACTTAGAAAATGTGCTGTCCTTGAATGTAAGTACGCAGCTAAGCCAATGTCAGCAGACCATGGGGCTGGACCAGGGCCGGTGATCTCTATGGATTCTTTCTAGCTCTAACTTTCTGTGAGTCTAAAGGAGCCTCACTTTTTTATCTGGTTTGACCTAAGAGCCACCATATGGTTTTGCGAGCTAGTTGACCAGGATGAAGTTTGCAACCTGAAACTATGCACAGAATTTTTCCCCATGCAAAGCAAATGACCAAAGAAAGAAGGGACAGAGTACTGGTTACTCATTGTCTATCCTGGCCGTTTTATCCGAAAGAACTGAAAACCACTCACAGAAAACAGGAATTTTATTCTGAGACGGCAGACGCACAATGCCAAATAAAGTGAAACTGAACGTTTTAGTTCAACACCCAAATTTTTCCTCATAACCAGATACTCTGTATCTCAGAGAAGCAGATGCATTTTAAATTTGACTGGAGCTAAATCCACTACCATTGCTTTGAACCATGTCGCCACCTCAGCTGTCTGCTGGAGAATAACCTACACACACTCTGGAAGCTTTGGAAGTCCCAAAGCTAGCACTGCTCCTTCCAAATGATTATCCTAGCAAAAGGGGCCCTTAAGTCGCTATAGAATCCCACGACTAGAAAAACTTCTGTTGGCAGGTTAGTAACAAGCCTCACCTGGACTGCACATTTCTCCAATTGCTCTGTGGTCCCCACCACTCATTTACAAAATTAGTAAATGATTAGGGTTGCTTCCAGTCACACCACCAAAGCTGAGGCTGGGCTGCTTGGTACAGTGGTTTGAAATATGCTGATCCTCAGCCCTCCCCATCGGTGTGTTAGGCCCCGAGTCCCTGAGTCCTGCCTCCATGAGCACAAACTAAGAAGAGCATTATTGCTGTTCCTCAGCTCCTCCCTGGCTGCATGAACGGTGCCGGACCTATGATAAAACAACTGCGAATAGCACAGACACTGGCAGAATCTGATACAAGGCTTTGCAAAATGAACTGAGATGGTCTTGGAGAGTCTGGACAGAGACAGACCCATTTGGACAGAGATTAGCTGTTGCTGACTCTTGACAAAATCGAGAGATTCAAGGCTGGTGTCTCTGAGAACATTTTAGGTAGAATAAATTGATGGGTAGGAATGGAGCTATTTCTAGTTCAATATTCACTGCCTCCCTGCTGGTGCCCCAAGCCTGGCTCTGCTCTTACAGGAAGCACTCGCTCACCCAGCAGCTCACTCAGACCATCATCTATTGATTCTGGACAAGTCAGTATCCAGATCCCAGCAAGAGTCTTCCTGCCCACAGGCAAGCATTGCTAAGAAGTCCTTTTGAGAGAACTCTACTTAACAGTTGTATTTGCAGAATTTCTTCATGGGATTGTAAATGGTCACACACACACACACAAACACATACACACACACACACACACACACACACACACACACAGTTCTGTCATCAATCAGCTGCAGGAGACCACCATTATTATTCCAACTCTGCCACCAGATAAATCATCCTTACCACACTTCTTTGCTCTGGAGATTGTCATTAGTTACCTAGGAGCTCAGCATGTTTTCCTCCTTCCCTTCCTCTCTCCCTGCCTCCCTCCTGCCCTCCCTGTGAGGTTAAGAAAATAAAGATAATAACAGTGAAAATCTAGAGAGCCTTGATATGCTTCCTGCAGAGTGCTTTAAGAATAAAAGACATTGATGTTATTTTCCCCCTGTAATTGAAAACTCCTTAAAGAAGACGTCACCCTTGAGCACTAGGCAAAAATCCAGAAGACAAAACTGTCCAGCGGAGATGGTGTGGGGGGTGTCAGGGGAGAGCAGAGGCCTTTCTCTGCAAGTCCCCTCCTCTTTCCTGGCACTTTCCACCAGTTAATTGTGCTCTGGAGGTAAGTCACTCTCTGCCCCATCCCCAGCCGCAGCTTCTCCAAGGGGTCCCTGAGGGAAGCTGCCTAGCCAGACAAGCCCCCTCCCACTTCCCACCCCCACCCCACCAGCATGTCCGTAGGCAGCTGATTTTACATTTCTGGCCCATTAGTCGTGAGGTGCTCCTGTTGTCTATTCAGAGCATTTCTGTATAATTCTTTTCACTTTTCCCTTTACTCTGCAAGCAGAGATTTCTTCTCCAAGAAATAACCCCTCCTATTCTCTCTTCCCCTGACCACCTCCCCCGGGTGTAGACTCTAGCTAAGCCTCTTTTTGCCTGGATTACAAAGTCAGTCCCTCAGTTTGCCCGAAAGACTTTTAAGAGAGAGACAAGGAGCCAGATGCATAGAGAGGCACAGAATTCAACCTACCGCCACTCCTTGTCTTCCTTCCCAGGTTTTCTCGTCAGCCTCGGCTCTTGCAAGACCTCAGCGCCAATCTTTCTGCACAGCTCCGACCTCCTTTAAATTTCAAGGCAGGGGGTGGGGTCGGTGGCCCCTGGTGGGCGGATTTCTCTGCAGCAGGAGGATGTCCAGTGGACAGAGCCATGAGGGAGCCAAAGCGGGGCGGGCCTGTTTTTATAAAGAGGGGGAGGAAGTTCACGATGGAAGCTGCACAGCCCATCCTGGCTTTGGGCCAGCCTGATTATTCATGATCCTGATGTCATTGAATCACAGGAATTTGGGAGTTAGACGGAACCTTAAGAGTCATCTTCCTTTAGAATCCTAGTCTCAATGACCTAAAAGGGACCCCGAGGATCAGTTGGCTCTAAGCCCCTGTCACCAACAGTGGTCTTCACAATTCTAAACAAATACACATTGAGGAGATTTAGGGATTCTTCTGGTATCTCCAGCAGTAACTCTGCCCTTCTGGACACAAGAGGTTGGAAGGACCGAACAGGTGGACCAGCTGCCTGCAGGCAGAGGAAATGCCAAGGTTGGAGCATTTGGGGAGAGGGTGGGGCAGTTAAGGTTGGCAGGGCTCACCTGCTCACCTGCAGTGGAAAGTGCCCCAGTCTGGAATCTGCTTCATCAGGCACTTGCCCTGCCACTCCCCAATCCTGCCACTCTACAATCATGGGGAAAATAATTTCACCTCTCTATAAAATGAATCAGGGGTAAGTGAGGTCTTTTCAGCTCCAGCATTCCCTGAGAGGGGCTGTGGAATAAAGGGGGTGGGGGTACTGAGCTAATGCTCTGCCCAAACTATTCTTCTGCTCAACCTTGCCTGAAATTCTATCACCGCCACCCACCCCTTAACTGGACGGGAAGCTTTTCAGTGTGCTATAGTTTGCTCTTAAATGTAAACGCTCCTGGAGATAGACAACCTGTTTGACTTGTTAACACCATAAAGATGAGTAATAACGAAACACAGCGCAGTGTAGGGGAAAGGCTTAGGCTTGAATCAGCTCTACCAGTAATGAGGGATGTGAAAACTCGGTCAAGTTTTTGTTATGCTGTGCTTTAGCATCTGCAGGTCACATGCAAATTAGAGACCATGTACCTAAGACCCCTGGTTGATCACAGGTCTCAGTATTTGTTATCATTGGCTGATACCTAGCAGAGACAAGGCATTGTAAAAGTGAGAGAGAAGAGAAGGGATACCGGAGAAGGGACAAGAAGATGGCAGAGAAAATTGTGGGATGACCAGCTATTTTAGGAGAGGCCAGATTCCATATATTCTTTTTTTTTTTTTTTGTAATGGATTTTTTTTTTAATTTATTGGGGTGACAATTGTTAGTAAAATTACATAGATTTCAGGTGTACAATTCTGTATTACATCATCTATAAATCCCATCGTGTGTTCACCACCCAGAGTCAGTTCTCCTTCCATCACCATATATTTGATCCCGATTCCATATATTCTGATCCTAAATATGCTCATAAGAGCAATGAGAGCTATGAGAGCTAGTTTTGAGGTTGTAAAATAAGGCAGTTGTGGGCAAAGTCAAACTGTTTTTCCATATTTTTATCAAACCTTAGCTCTGCCAATGGCTCTTAGGAGAAAACAGGAAATGGGGATAGAGTTTGCTACAGAGCACTGGAGACAGGACCTGAGATATGCTGCAGCAGAGGGTGGCCCTGTCCCATGGAATCGTGTCTAATTTTCTGTGACATGTTATGCCATGATGCGGGGCAGAGGCTTTTTCTGGCCTTTTGGTTCAGCAGGGGTGAAGGGGTGGTGATAATGAGACTTAATTTGAACTCCTGAAGAGGATGATTTGCTCCTGAGCGATCACACTTAAATCGTTAGATTGCATAGAGACTGTGGTCTGAGTATTGGCTCCTAAAGCCTGGGCAGGAATGGGGTAGAGAGAGTCCTTCCCCATCACCTGTCATGACGCCTTCAATTCCACCTTCAGAAACTCTTTCCCTTCTAGCTTCCAGTTAAAGTGCAGATTTAATCAGTTAACCTTTAAAGTAGTCTCCAGTGGGGAGAAGCTGTCTGTTGCTCACCCCAAAGACTTGCATTGGGGTGGGGTGGAGTCTGGGGTTTTGAGAAAGAGCGGTGGACCAAGAGCTTTGCTGACTACTCCCAAATGACTGAGACCAGTTAATACTCTGGTTACAGTCTCTGGGACCTTTGTGTTCCTACTAAATATGAGATTATACTTCCTTTCACTGACTGGAGACTTCGGGGAAGCCTGAGAAGGAGAAGGTAGGCATAGGGAAGTTGATAATAACATAATGGGAGGCTTGATTTTAGTCAAGGGATTGCTGTGGAGGAAAAACATAAAAATAAACCTTGGTGAAATCACATCCTGGGAAAATTGTATCAAAGCCCTTTGCTTTCAAGGAAGAGAAATAAAATCCAGGGCCAGATAACACAGATACAAAGTGGGCACAGGGAAACTGGAATCAAATATTCTTACAGAGCTTTTTTCCCAGCCTGGCACTATTTCTGTGGTGCGGCCCCTCCCCTGCAGAATGCCTGAGTCACCATGAGGGGGCCCCTTATCAACTGGGTGGATGCAGGGATGCGGCAGAACAAGGACTGACGGCACTGAGACCCCAGTCAGCTGAGTAGGAAATGATGTGATGTCTGTGAAAACTCAAGCAAAAAGAGATAGACGAGAGGCTTGTGACAAAGAGGTTTGGGACCAGGAGACAGAAATTTTGTGCACAATCTAAGAAAGTTTAATTTAGGTAGCCATGTTTTTTCAGGGAGTGGGGTAAACGGCACAGTGGATTTGAAATAGTGTGATTGTGGCAGGCACTTTCTAGGCCTTCATCCAGACTAGACACTCTCAAGTTGGTCAGCTGTACCCGTGACCTGAATTCCACACAAACACCAAGGAAGAGCATTTCTTGGGTTTTTTAGGCCCGGTGCCTAGGAAGTAAGTACCCTTAAATTATGCTTGTTCTTATTAAGAATTATTCACCAGGCCATACGGGAGTTCTTTGTACAATTCTTGCAACTCTTCTGCAAATTTGAAATTACTTCAAAATAAAAAGGTACGGGGTGGCCAGATGGCTCAGTTGGTTAGAGTGCAACCTCTGAACAGCAGGGTTGTTGGTTCGATTCCCTCATGGGCCAGTGAGCTGCACCCTCTACAGTTAAGATTGTGAACAACGGCTCTCCCTGGAGCTGGGCTGCCCTGAGCAGCTGGAGGTCGGTGTGAGCTGCGTCAGGCTGCTGCGGCCTACGAGTGGGCTACGACAACTGGCGACCGACAGCCTCAGCCGGGGTAGCTCAAGGCTCATAATACCAGCATGGGCAGGGAGCTGTGTCCTACACAACTAGACTGAGAGACAACGGCTTGAACCGGAGGGGGCGGGGAGGTGGAAGAAGGGGGGAAAAAAAAAGAGACTTACTGACTCGATACTGGATCCAGGCTACTCTGAGTGTGTTCAGTAGTTTCTCTCTGACACAGGCAGTGGAAGGGCAGGCTTGTCCATGATAGTGTGTCGGAAGATTAGGAGTTTTCCTCAACCTATTATAGACTTCCATGAATTTATTCAAACTCTTCTTGAATACATATCATTTACAATCAATTCCTTCATGGAGGGAATTGAGTTTCTCAGGGTGGCCTCCCAATTCTCTCTCTAAAACAGTACTTCCTGCTGTTGGTCCTAAAGCTACTCCTTTTGAGCCTTGAGGCGGAACCCCTGGTTTCAAACTTCCAGGAGTTAATAAGCCGTGGCCACTTGTGTTCACTTCCTAGTAGTGAGCTGTGTGCCTGGTGGTGAAAGCCTGTGGCTGTAAATCAGGAAGTTTGCCCTTTTTTCTCTGAAATCAGTTGCAGGACTATGGGTCAGTTTGCCTTGGGCTTTCGCTTCCTTGTGTTTCAGAGGATTATTATTTGGCTTAAAAGGGAAAGGAAAACACTTTGAAACAAATGACACGCTATTGGTGATTTAATAGCTGTTTTATAAACATTTTTTTTTCCAGCTTTGTTCCCTTTTTATATCTATTCTCAAATGGAAGCCCTTTGCAGGGGAAAACCTCTCACTCTTTTTTTTAGAGATGCTGAAAGGATCTTAAAGAGCACCTACCTCAGATTTTTTCACTGTCTTCTGACAGGAAGATTGTCACACACATGGAAAAAAAAAATTAATGCTAATATTTTTTCTTTTAAAAACATTACACACATTTCTTTTAAAAATGCTACCACACTTACATTTATACAATGGAGTATTACGCAGCCATAAAGAAGAAAGAAATCTTACCATTTGCAACAACATGGATGGACCTAGAGAACATTATGTTAAGTGAAATTAGTCAGAAAGAGAAAGACAAATACCATATGATCTCACTTATATGCGGAATCTAAAGAAAAGAATAAGTGAATGAACTAATCAGAGACAATTTTGGAAACATGGAGGAAAAACAGAGGGTTGCTAGAGGGGCGGGGGGGTGGGGATAAGGGGAAGGTGAGAGGTTTTGAAAAATAGTCGGTAACCACAAGATGGTCATGGGGGTTTGAAAATTAAAATTAATTTGGGGAACATACAGAGGGATAGTGAATGGGGGGAGGGGGGTTCACACAGTGTGAGGGATATAAATGATAAATATCTAAGTTTTGCTTTGTCTTGTGCACCTGAAACTAATTAAAAATAAATTAATTAATTAAAAAAAATGCTACCACACTAAATGCAAGATAATTATAGGGAACTGTCAGGAGGAAGGGAATGGTATATGGGAAAACTAGTTTCTGCTAAATTTTTCTGTAAACCTAAAACTGCTCTAAAAAATAATTCTATTAATTTAAAATAATATTTACTTGCAAATGCAAAATAAAGCCAACTCTGATATAAAATTATACTATAATATTATATTTATGTATACATATTTTTTTTAAAGTTTATTTCAATACCAAAATTTTTTTTTTTTAAGATTTTATTGGGGAAGGGGAACAGGACTTTATTGGGGAACAGTGTGTACTTCCAGGACTTTTTTTCCAAGTTGTTGTCATTTCAGTCTTAGTTGTGGAGGACGCAGCTCAGCTCCAGGTCCAATTGCCGTTGCTAGTTGCAGAGGGCGCTGCCCACCATCCCTTGCGGGACTCGAGGAATTGAACTGGCAACCTTGTGGTTGAGAGCCCACTGGCCCATGTGGGAATCGAACCGGCAGCCTTCGGAGTTAGGCGCATGGAGCTCTAACCGCCTGAGGAACTGGGCCGGCCCTTATGTATACATATTATACATCTGAATCCAATTTTTTTTTCCCCCACAGATTAATTGGTTTGTGAAACTATGTACTGCCATCTACTTATATCCAGGTATATCCTATCTAATCAACATCTATAGGTATTCTATCAGCATCCTTTGATCTTAAGAGTGTCTGTGGTCAATCATGTTTAGGAAAATTGAGTTCTTCTAATCCCTTAACTTTAAACTTGAGGATAATGAGAAGTGACTGCCCCAAGTCACAGTGTAGATGCTGTTGGGCCAGTGCTGAAACTCTGGGCTCCTCTGCTTCTATAAACCCTTATCCTACTGTACCTAGTGCCACCATACCTGGTAGCCTCAGGTGAAGTGCTTGATTTGCTTTCTTTCAGCCTTTCTGGTCTTTTTCCCCCTTCTTCTTTAAAATAATGACAGCAACAAGAACCAAAACCAAATGGTCCCAGGTCAGTGAACCATTTCGGCCCCCATGCTGACGCCAAGGTGTTAGGTCCTTGCTGTGTCAGGGAGGGGCTCCATGGAGAGAGCTGGCAAAGCTCCCTCAGCTCAGCAATGAGACATCCCCGATAAGTGAGGAGTATTCTCAGTGCGTACTGAATTACGCAGGGGAAGCCCCCGCGTCAGTTTTGGTTACCAGCCCTGGAACCCCACGTGTTCAGGGTGACAGGAATATACTGTTTACACTGGACCCACCTGCCCACTCCAGTATCACAGGACGCCCTTTTCTGGAGGCCTTCTTCCTGAGTCAAGCATTTTTGCCCGGTGAATACAGTTCTGGTGTAGCTTTCCACGGATCCCTCTCCTCCACCCCAGGGAGGTGATGCATATTTTATGAGATGATCTTTTACCTCATCCTGACTGAAATGTACATTTTTCCCCCCCGTGTGGGATTTGCACCAATCCGAATGAACCTGAGATCAATTTTTTTTATCTCAGCCTTCCTTTATCTATGGGGCACAGTGTTTCCTGTTTGATTTCAGATTGATGAGTTTAATCATATTCCAAATGTCACTTGTCCTACATCACTGTGTTGGTTTAGGAGTGGCTCAGTCCACAGCTTTTATTAGAAACTGAAGGAAGCTGCCAGAACGCAGAGCACAGAACGAGCTCTTTTTGTTCTGAATAACCTGACTTAGCCTCCCATTTAAAAGACCTTTGTGAGCACTGACTTATCTACCTGTCATGACCATCACAACTGTAACAGGTCAAGGGCACAGATGCACCCATTCTCAAGTTACTATTTTATGTTTGGGCTAATGTGGAAATTACTTTGGAATGTGAAGGACTACATCAGATTATAGCACACTATGAGGCCAACTTTCACAAAAATCCACACTCCCTAAAAGGTTAACAGCAAAGGAAAGGTTGTAGCTGACGATTTGAAAAACAATTGCTCTGAAATAATATTTGAAACCAAGGGAGTAGGTGAACACCTCAGTAGAGTGTTGAGTGGGCCAAGTTCTGAACTTTGGCTTTAGATGAGGAAGTGTTTCTAGCCTGTTACCTAGTAGGCACTGTGCTAATGGGTCGCTGAGTCCAGGCTAGCAGAGGGCAAAGGGGTCAGGGAACTGAAGGGGTGGTGCTGAAGAGCAGAGGAGATTTGAGGACTAAGGCACTGGGAAGGCTCTGGGGGGTAGCATGAAGCTGGGAAGGAAAGAGGTTTATTGGGGAAGTGAAAGGTAATCTGAGTCTTCAAGGAAGGTAGAAATTATTCCTGAAGGGTGGTGCTGATGAGGTGGCCCTCCACGTCACCATCCCTAGAGAACGGTGACTATTTGGAGAGAAGCTAGAGGCAGAAGACTTTAAACCAAGAGAAGCCAAATGCTACCAGCAGGAGTCTGCCTTGCAGACACCATGTGGTTGTGGCTAGTAATGAATTTTTTATAGTACTTGGTATTTTACAAAGCTCTTGCATATACACGATCCCATCTATTCTTCACAAATGTAATATACTATGAGAGGGACAGAGGTGATATACCCAATTCACAGAGCAGGAAACTGAGGCCTAGAGAGGCTTGTCTGTGGCCACAGAACAGATCACCAGTACATGAGGGAGCCCAACAAGGTCAACCAAAATAAAATCTGGGCTCCAGCCAGGACACCACCCATTAGAAATACTCCTTTTTCCAGCCACCTGTCAGCGGGCAATTACAGAACCCAACATCAGCTCTCATAGGAGGCAACTAAAGTGAGGAGGATTAAGTTTGTTGATGTTTTTGTCTGTCCTGCTACCCAGAACCCACACCACATCAGAGACAAACTCTCATGGTGTGTTGGCCAGAAGGGATCCTGTTGAGGTAGGTTCACATGCCAAGTGGCTTCCTGTAGCACATGCCACCCCTGTGCTCTTTATGTCCTCAAGGCAGAGCCGTCTAGCCGGGCTCTTGTCTCCACAGATTATTCCTGAGACTGCATGCCTATCGTGTTTCCTCCTGCTTGTCTCCCTCACTAATGGTAGTAGAAGACTCCTTCCCTAAATCCTGTCACTACCCCCATATATCCTCCTGGGCCTCTCAGCTCCTACACCCCAGTCAGGAACCACCAGGAACTCTTGGCCTGAAATGGCCACCGCCTCCTGGTCAAGAGGAGGTCATTGCCGCCAAGAAGCTGCAGCTGCAGCAAAGGAGCCTTGCCCCCCTCCACCTGCCTCCACCCTGTTGGGCTTGAGACAAATCACACTTTTTCCATCCCCAGAAATGCCAAAGGCGTGTCCTTGCCAGAGTTATTAAAGTCATCTCTGTAGATGCGACCTCCCACTGGGCTGGGAGCCCCACGGTGGTGGCAGTGGTGGCGGATCCTTCTGGCCAGCGCTCAGTGAGCAGCCAGGATGTGGCAGCCAGAGGATGCTGGGCAACACTCTGGGGAACAGCCCTGCCTGCCACCATGGGGCCAGGCTGGGGAAGCCGCTTTCCAGCTGAGAGAGGCAGCAGGAGGTAGGTGGGATGGACAGACTCACATCTGGAACACATCTGCCCCAAGGCTCAGCCTGTATTAGCACTGACCAGGTCCAGAGGTCAGGCCTCTTCAGTTCTCGGAGCCAGTTTCCTCATCTGTAGAATGGCAATGAAATCTGATACTACCTACGTTCAGAGAGGTTTTAGAAGATCCAAGGATAATTAGTGAGACATTACTACGCAAACATAAAGTATTATTCCCTGTGAAGTATTTTCATAAAAAGTACAGACAGAAAAGAGGGAGTAGGAGGGGCAGGGAAGATGGGAAAGGAAGTGCAGCTACCTCTGCACACTCTACCCAGCCCATGAGATTTTCTTCAGGCTATCCTCCGATCACCCAGCCATTTGGGTGAGGTTGACAGCCCTGGGGGTCTACAGTGCAGGGAGCCGAGGGCTAGAAAGGCTAACCGGCACCATTTCCCTTAAGCACTTCTGCCTGTCCTAGGCAGGAAATGAATGGTGCCTAAGTGCTGAATTCCTAAAAATGATTCAAGGTAAAGTAATAAACAAAAATACATCCCAAGTGGTTCTATCTGGCTGGGAGTTGGACAAAAAGTTAAACACAATTGTTTATTAATGTACTCACGCCATCTCATGGAAAGGAGTCTGTTTTAAGCAGTGTTCCAAACTTCGTCAATTGGGACAGAGAGGTCAAAAGGCTGTCAGCACACCCCCATCAGCACATATCATCTTGCACCACTGGAGAGAACATTTCAGGAACCTGGGAGCCTGCATTTTTATTCCACAGCAGTTTTAGTTCCAAGAGTGGCTCTGCCATTTGCAAACACACAGTTCTGTGATTCTGTATAGATCTGTTGTGACCCCACTTGATGATACGGTGAAGAATGGTAACAGTGCTGTGTGTTACCTCTGGGGTCCTGCCGCTTGTTAGAACCAACAGAGTGACTACGGACGTTCCTGTTGTCAAGATTTCAGATATTTCACCACTTCTGGCTCGCTTGACCTGACTATAATTTTGAAAACTTTGTATAGTTTTATTAAAAGGAGGACCGAGTTACTCTGGAGAAGATTAATAACCACTTTCTACAGAGCATTTTCCATGGGCAGGCACTTCACATATACGCAGTCCTGTGAGGTTGGTGCTGTGATTGTCTCCATTTTGCAGATGAGGAAACAGAGGCACTGAGAGCTAAAGTCACTTGCTCCGTGTTATACAATTAATAAGTGACAGAACCAGGATTTAATCCAACCCGATCCAGAGTCTGCCTGTGTAACTACATTGCAGCATGGCCTAGTAAAGACATAAACTCCCAAACAAGACTCTCAGAGAGAACAGAAAGGACATTAGAAAGGGTAGTATTTTGGGCCCAAGGTAGACAAGCTGTCTGAAATGGTGTGAAAAGACTAGGATACTGTCATGTGCTGCTGAGGTATGGTCGCCATGAGCTATCTTGGGCAGAGAAGGGGGTTTCTTGGTTGAGGTAACCAGTAAACTGGCCTGATGGGCAGCAGGCCCTGGGTATTTGCTCACCAAATCTGTCCTTCTCTCTGCATGGCAGCGCCTTTCAGACTGAAACTCCACTCCTCCAGGGGACATAGACCTTACAGCTCCAGGCTCAAATTCTTACAGCCCATTACCACAGAAAGATCCTGGGAACTGGCCCTGCCTAGGTCACGTGTCTATCTCTATAGCTTGGGAAGTGGGTTCTGTTACCAGAAAAAGCAGAAAGGGGTTCAAGGAGGACAAATAGAGTAGACACAACATACCAGTCTCTCTCTGTACTGAGATCCTCGTACCTTAGTCCCACGCACTAGAAGGGAATCTTCACTCCCAAGGCCAGAGCTAGAACAAATCAGATTTGCAAAATTATAGAACTAGAAGACTTAGAGTTCACATGGTTTACCCTACACTTTGTACTTTTACTTTTCTGGACCCATAGGAACTCAACCAATTGATGGTAGAACTGGGACTCCAGGGTCCTTGACCCAGCCCAGGGCTCTCTCTAGAACACCAGGAAATAAACCTTACTGCTCCAAAGAAATAAAATCCAAGTTAATATGGCTATAGGGTAAGAGATGCTGTCTATCTGAAGAAAGTCTCAGTTATGACACTCCACAAAAGTATGTAAAAAAAAAAGCCCCAGCCAATTTAACTCATGAAGCTGTTATCCCTTCATGGCAGACTGATTTGATCACTTGTTTTCTCTCTTTATAAAATCTGACTGCAGAACTCTTTCTCAGACAGAAGCAGGTGTACACAACTTTTGCCTGGTTTCCTACTGTTCTGCTGCCTGTAGAGTCTGTTTTGCAGTTCTGGGGTGTCCTAGGAGCCATCCTCGGGAGCACTGAGCAGAGAGGGTGAATCTCTTGCATGTGCTCGAGCTTTTCATGGTCCTGGTAAGTGTCCTTATTTCACCATTTCATTCTGATATCAGTCCCTGCACTAGAATGTGGGCGTATAGGATGGAAGTGAGTACCTGGGACAGCATGGCTCGAAGGAGAGAGTTGCCACTTGTTGAAGACACATTAGGATGGAACAGGATTTGTGAAGGAGGCTTTGCTGTGCTGAACTGAGCAGGAGAAGTATGAATTGGCCACGTGGGCTGGGCAAGGGGCAGCTTTGCTGAACGGGGAGGCACATGGTGGAGCAGGGGCCTGTGATACAGCCCCACATGGGGGTTTAGGTGACCACAACCAATTAGTGCGACTAGACTGGGGAGAAACGGGGAGCCACAGATGGGGCTAGAGAAGAAGGGAGGGCAATTCAGAGAGGCTCTTTGAGCCATAGTGAAGACTTGAGTCTTTATCCTCGGGCAGAGGGGAAAGAGGCACAAACATGCATGCCACATCCGTGTGCCGGCCATGATTCTAGGCAGTTCACAGAAACAATTTCGTTTTCATTCTCACAAAATACAGTGATGTGGGTATTATTAATCCCATTTTGTGATGAAAACAATTGTCAGGATTCAAACCCAGACATGTTCAGTGCCCCACCTCTGGCTCTTTCCACACTGTTCCCCCTTGCAGGGCTCCACCCAGAGGAACTTTTCTTCCCTTGTCCCATCGCCAGTGGGAAAGTTTATAGAATGCCACGATTTCTCAGAGTGAGACAGAGACGTCAACTGTTATAGGGAAGAAAACCCCATTAGTCAAGCGGGGAAGGCAGCAGGCCCCTTTGGCACTGGAGCATTCCCAGGTGGCTGGCTGGGAGCCAGGGAGAGCCTGGTTCCCTGGGGAAGAAGGGAGTGCCTCTGTGGCAGCGTGTTTGCCTGCTCTGTTCCAGTCATCTGGCTGAGGTCCACCTGGAGCTTAGGGCAGGGGTAACAGCTCTACTGCTCTGTATGCCTGAGGTCATGAAGTGAGAAGAATTCCAGAGATTCCTGCTTAGGAGTCACCCCTGGCTCATTTCATCCCTCTGCCTAGTTTACTTGGTTGCTTAGTTGCTGAACATTTTGGTTCTTGGATTCCACCCTCTGAAAGTTAGGGTACTCCTCAAGAACAGGTCTCTATTTCCTCTATCATGCATGCCAATAAATTAGTAGATGTTCAATAAATATTTGTTCAATTAAGTAATTAACATTGAAGTGTATCATTTATACAAATGATTTGATCTAGTTCTTCACATTTTCTCCACACCAACACCTTCTAAAGCCATTTTGCAGAGGTTTCTCCTCTACAGAAGTCTGGGTCACGGCTACACCAAGTGTGAACTTAGACGAGCAGCCTGGTACCACCCGGGAGAATCTGAGGCCCTTCCACAGACCCACTAAATCAGAATTTTTTAAAACTAAGATCCCTAGGTGATTTGTAAGCACACTTACTTGACTTTGAGAAACCAGAGACATGATTTGGTCACTAACCCCAATTCTATTCCTTAAATAACCTCTAAAATGATATTCTTTATATATTCTGAGTCCAGAAGACATTTTTAAGCCCCCATAAATCTCTCCCCCTTCCCAATTCTTTCCCTTGCGTGTATCTGCCCCACCCATGCTTCTAGCAGCATTCGTAGTTGGCTAGGTAAGAAGGAAGTGAGAGTAGAAAAAATTTTAGATGATGCATTTCAGGGCCAGAGCTGAATACCTCACTTCCTGTCTTACGTAGACTACATATACCCTGTGTCCTATTTCTTTATTCCTTTGCCAAGCCTTTAGAGGTTTAGAGTGAAGGTAAAGTGACTTTTCCAAGGTCATACAGCTAATACAGTGGCAAGGGATGAGGCAAGGGGAAGAGGACACCCTAGTTGCATCACTGTCCCTGGAAAGGTGGCAGAAACCCTATCTATGGTCCTCAGTCCTCAGCTCAGCCAGCACTCTCCTTTGCACAGACGGTAGGCCTTCTACGTTGTTGGCTGTGGCAGGTGCTATCTTCATGGCCACTGCTTGGGGTAGAGAAAAGAATGCCAGCTTCAGAGTCAACACACTCATTTTGAATCTTAGTTCCATAATTTGCGAGCAGTGTGGCCTTTGGTGAGATACGTGCTCTCTGAGCCTGTTCCTCATTTGTAAAACAGGGCCAATGTTCACTTTGCAGGGTGCCCGTGAGGCTTAGAGAAAGAATATCCCCTGAAGCTGCACAGAGCCTGGCTTATTGGATGTCCCCAATGTAGTCATTATCGTTTCTCAGAGAGTTGTTCCAAATCGTCTCCCAACAATTCCTTCTTTATATTGCCACTGTGCTCAAAAACATTAATTGGTTCCCTGCTACCTATGGGAGAATGTGCCCCCCCCCTCCACCCCCGGTCTGTTCCCCATCTCACCTTTCCAGCCTTCTATCTTACTTCTCCTTTAAGTGAAGGTATGATAAGAAATCTGATTTTCTTATCTCTAACTTATATAACGGTTATTTCTTCTACAATACGTCCAACAGTTTAAGAGTACTGGTTAATTATTGGAATTAAGCCACTTAATCGATGCCTTCTCTATGCCTACTACAGTTTTTGGTATTTTTACTCTTAAACAAAGAGTGTCTCCTATTTCTAAATACCTGTACCTTTTTTTTTTTCTGTTAAAATAAGCTTGCATTTATTTTTGCTAAAAGTATATTTCATGTTTAACCTTAATTCCATTTCAGACCACTGTTTCTAGGCAAAGTTGGCTTCTCCTTATTAATACATCCTCTCGCTATTTTGCAACATAGATGACTTCACTTTGTTCATTGTTCATGAGTTATTCATTTAGTTGCGGTATTTTAAACTGATAAAATTTTGGGTGTATGGTTCTGGTTAATTTTTTACATCACAGATGTTAAGTTTTGGTCTTTACTAATTTTTATAGTTTGATTTTTTTGTCATTTTCTTTTAGCACTTTAAAAAAATCCCCTGTGTTTTTTCACTTTTATGAGTGAACATAAATGCTTTAGGAAATGTTAAGTACAGTTTAACTAGACTTAGGAAAGGATTAGGGTGAGTTCAGAGTAATCAGGGGTTCCCCAAACCACCACCAAGTAAACTGAGTGCTTGACTTGAGTTACGATTGGATTCATCCAAGTGTACCTTTCAGTCTGCTTACTGTGTAAGTTCCAATAAAATCCATCATATTATGAATTACAAATTTTTCATTGAGGATATATACATAGAGAGAGGTGGTATGTGAATGTCTTGTGGATTGTTTTCATTAATTATTAAATCTTCCTTTGGACTATTTAACCATGGAGGCTTTCATAAACACTGTACTCTAAACTAGAGAAGGTAGCTCGTTTATTCTTAACCCAAATGCTGCACCTTTTCTTAATAGTTTTATGACTGTACTTGTGCTTATTCTTCTACTCAACTAAGGCTTTGCTGATATAGAGGGTAAGTAAGATGAGGTTTATAGGAGAATATTAATTATAGAACAGATTCTCAGAGACCCATAGGAACCACCCATTGTTTGCGTTTCAAGCCATTACTAGCAGTTCTCTGGCAAAAATAAAATGCTATGTGTTAGTTTAGGTTGAAGCATAGTAAAGTATAATTCTTTTCAGAGATTTGACTTACATATTCTCTAATACTAAAGTCATTTTCTTAAAATCACCAATTCGTAACTCAAATATAATAATTTATTCAATCAAGGATCATTAATGGACGCTAAAATCATTAGGTGAATTATTTTTAGTGAACAGAATATTCGTGGCAACAAAGTACCATTCATAGATTAATTATGAATTGCAAAGAGAAAATGTACCTTTATAATAGAGTAACTGGTGGTCACCACTTTAACTGAGTGATCAAAATTAACTTCACAAATAGTGCAGCAACCTGACTGTATGTGCCTCCTAATATGATGCAAAAAAGCACAGAATATCACCTATAAAGTATTTCTTTTCCAAAATGTTTAACCTGTGTCTAATCAAGGCTGCAAACCTAACTTCCAGTTCTCGGGAAGTACAGGGGAGGGAGAAGAATTAAAAGATATCAAGAAACAAATTAGACAAATCTAGACAAATCCAGGCCATGCAACATTCCACAAGAAAATTGTTCTGGACTCATCAAAATCAAGGTCGTTAGGGAAAAAAAAGGGTGGGAGTACTAGACTGAAAGTCTAGACTAGACCGAAAGAGACTGAAGAACATAACAAGTGACTATTTAAGAAATTTGAATATGGATTGTATATAGATGCTATTATGGAACGATTATTAGTTTTTCTTTTTAGGTGTGATAATAGTACTGTAGTTATGTCGGAGATTGTCCTTATTCATGGACGATTCTTGCTTGAATATTTAAGGCTGGCCTGTCATCCTGTCATAATATCTACGATTTACTTTCAAATGACATAGCAAAACATAGATTATGTAAGTCTGTCTATCGATCTATCTATCTATCTATCTGTCTATCTATCTATCTATCTATCTATCTATCTATCTATCTATCTATCTATCTATCCTCATCTACCTGTCTGCCTAGAGAGACAGAGAGAGAGAGAAATTGAGAGTGAAAGAGAGAGAGGGCATAAATATGGCAAAATGTTAGCAATTGTTTAATCTGGGTAGAAAGTATATGGATTTTCACTGTACCATTCTTTCAACTTTTCTGTATGCTTGAAATAACTCCCTCCCCAAGACAAAAATAAAGTATCTCCATTTTAATTTCAGCTGGATATATCTACAATTTAGTTGAATTTCATCTTCACTATTAAATATGCTTTACACTGGGAAATATTTGTTCAGGCCAATTATGTGAGTCCCATTGCTAGGATGAAATTCACCATTCTAAGGATATCTTAGTCAAACATTCATTTATTGCTTGATTTTCTAAAAACAAAATCACTGATGATTCCATGGGGATACGGTCAAACAAGATGTGGTGAGCTGCCTTACGGTGTTCTTGGTGCGAGCCTTTCAGTTTTCGGTGAACCAGAGGCCCTTCTTGTTGGTGTGCTGATACATGCATGTGCAATTCTGCTGACAACTAACAATAAAGCCAGGCCCAACCTTTATGTTTATGGGCCTATAAAAGCCTATCTGGACATTTCCATTGCTCAGCTTTAATATAAGCTAAATTAACTCAGGAGGCTTTCGTGTTCTATATCTGTATTGAAGCATAAAATCAGGTAATTTACCTAAGTGTAAAGCCAAGGTAAAAATTCTATAGGGTACATTGGTAATTTTAACATTGTTTATACTTAAATTTTCATCTTTTAATATAGGATAATAGCTATTGCTGTTGTATATACTAATCTTACTTTAGAGGTCTAACAAGATATTAAAAGTAATGGGGCTAGGCAATTCAGGGAAGCAGGAGGGTTTGCAGGAAACAAATTAAATTAATTTAATTTTATGTTTATTTCCAGTTTATACTTAACTAACTCATGTGCATTTGTACCCACGTACATTACTTCTGGTAAAATAAGAATTTATGTTTTATTTTATATCTCACAAACATTAAGTAAATAGATTTATAGATTATATGATGTAAGTTCTGAGACTAGTTTTAGTTTTTTATGGCCCTATCTGGGTTCTCGCTCATTTAATAAGATACAATATGACCTGAGTGATGTCAAGCTGCACCCTCATAATTTATGTGCTTTTCTGTTTGTGTGTTAAGGTTACATTCAAACAAAAGATATCCAACTGAAAAACCACAGTTATGTATGACCACGGACCAATTAGTCATGAATTCATTGTCATGATGTTTTATTTAAGAGGAATTAAGGGCAACTTTAGGTTACATACTCTTGAATAAAGAGCTGGATATCAGATATATACTCGTATAGTTCAGCTTAGAAACTGCTTTGAACAATGGGCCAGGGCCAAGAAGAAGAGTCTTTTCCAACAGCACTGCTGGTTTTTCACAAATTTGCCAATCAAGGAAAAAAAAAAGCAGAGATGATATGCATGGTGATAAGGCCTACAAATAGTATGTGATTTGTCCCATCAAATGTAATGTACCTTGTCTTTAAAAAAAGCTAATGACGCAAATATGGCAGAAGGTTAACATCTATTTTTAAATTAGTGGTGGATATATGGTTGTCTGTTATATTATTTTCTCTACTTTTCTAAAGGTTGAACTATTTCATAATTTATGATTTTCAAAAGTATATTAGAGGGGCCAGCCCGGTGGCTCAGGCGGTTAGAGCTCCATGCTCCTAACTCCGAAGGCTGCCGGTTCGATTCCCACATGGGCCAGTGGGCTCTCCAACCACAGGGTTGCCAGTTCAATTCCTCGAGTCCCGCAAGGGGTGGTGGGCAGCGCCCCCTGCAACTAAGATTGAACACGGCATCTTGAGTTGAGCTGCCGCTGAGCTCCACAAGTTTGCCAGTTCGACTACCACAAGGGATGGTGGGCTGTGCCCCATGCAACTAGAAACAGCAACTGGACCTGGAGCTGACCTGTGCCCTCCACAACTAAGACTGAAAGGACAACAACTTGAAGCTGAATGGCACCCTCTACAACTAAGATTGAAAGGACAACAACTTGACTTGGAAAAAAGGCCTGGAATGGAAATACACACTGTTCTCCAATAAAGTCCTGTTCCGCTTCCCCAATAAAAAAAAGAATCTAAAAAAAAATATATATATATTAGAAAAAGCATTCAACTAAAGTGAATGACACAATAAAAAGCAAGGATGAAAAGAGTCCTCCTGTCTTGCAAATATCTCGTTCATCATTAAAGCTGTGATTAACGGAACCAAGATGGATGAATAACATTTCTTTGAAAAAACGTGTCTAGATATAAAGGATTTTAAAGTACATTTGGCTCTTAATTCCAGTTGGTATTATCATTACACCTAATAGGCAGAAAGTTGAAAAAGCAATAATTAAAAAAATGTTTTAAAAATACACTTTACTTTTTTAGAGCAGTTTTAGGTTCACAGCAAAAATTGAGTGGAAGGTATAGAACGTTCCCATATGCTCTCTTACCCCCACACTAGCACAGCCTCACCAGAGTGGCACATTTGTTACAATTGATGAACCTACATTGACACATCATTATTGCCCAAAGTCCTCTGTTTGCATTAGGGTTCACTCTTGGTTTGTACATTCTATGAGTTTGGACAAATACACCCACCATTATACTATCATTCAGAATAGTTTCACTGCCCTAAAAATCCTTTGTGCTCCCATTTATCCCTCTGTCCGCCCAGCCCCTGGCAACCAATGACCTTTTTACTGTCTCCATAGTTTTGTCTTGTCCAGAATGTCATATAGTTGTACTCATACAATATGTAGTCTTTTCAGATTGACTTCTTTCACTTGGTAATATGCGTTTACATTTCCTCCATGTCTTTTCATACCTTAATAGCTCATTTCTTTTTAGTGCTGAATAAATTTCCTTTGTTTGAGTGTGTCATGGTTTATTTATCCATTCACCTACTAAAGGATATGTTGGTTGCTTCCAAGTTTTGGCAATTATGAATAAAGCTGCTATAAACAACCGGATGCAGGGTTTTGTGTGGACATAGATTTCAGCTCATTTGGGTAAATACCAAGGAACATGATTGCTGGATCATATGGCAAGAGTATATTTAGTTTTGTAAGAAACTGCCAAACTGTCTTCTAAAATGGTTGTACCATTTTGCATTCCCACCAGCAATGAATGAGAGATTTCCTGTCGCTTCACATCTTTGCCACCATTTGCTGTTGTCAGTGTTTTGGATTTGGGCCATTTTAACAGGTGTATAGTGGTATCTCATTGTTGTTTTAATTTGAGATTCCCTAATGACATGATGTGGAGCATCTTTTTATATGCTTATTTGCCTTCTGTATATCTTCTTTTTAAGTAGGTTTGATTAATTCCAGTGGGTATTATTATTATGCGTTGTGGGTCAAAAGTTGAAAGAGCAACTATTTTTAAAATATAATTTTTTCATAGAACTTAGATTGCCATAAGTAGTGTTGTCTGGGCTTATAAACAGAGGTTTAGGGTTTAAGTATTTCATTTTTGTTTTTTTTTTTCTCTCTAGGAGATATTAGATTCATATTAATGTAAACAAATCCTGATCTTATGCTTGGGATGAGGTAAGGCTATTAATGGTAGAAGACTCCTACTATAGAAAGCAGTCATGACCAGAGGCCAAACCAGACCTAATAATCCTAAAATGAATAGACACGTAGGGATGATTATAAAAATTAGTTAAAAGCTTATGAAGTAGAGTTAATTATACATTTTTCAAAAGGTGATCCAAAGCTGACTTTTCCAACACTATCACAGAGAACTGCTTGGAGGGGGGATGCTGTGTTTGCATCTGTTTGATCACATCATTAACCAATTATTAACATCACATGACTTCTATGAATTATTACCCAATAAAAAGTTTGAAAATATTGTTAGAAGCAATTTTATATAGTGATCATAAATGAAGGTAAATGTTTAACATAATTGATTAATATTTGGGTAAATATGTACTCTTTTTTTTTTTTAAAGATTTTATTGGGGAAGGGGAACGGGACTTTGTTGGGGAACAATGTGTACTTCCAGGCCTTTTTTCCAAGTTAAGTTGTTGTCCTTTCAATCTTAGCTGTGGAGGGCGCAGCTCAGCTCCAGGTCCAGTTGCTGTTTTCTAGTTGCAGGGGGCACAGCCCACCATCCCTTGTGGGAGTCGAACCGGCAACCTTGTGGTTGAGAGCCCACTAGCCCATGTGGGAATCGAACTGGCAGCCTTCGGAGTTAGGAGCATGGAACTATAACCGCCTGAGCCACCGGGCCGGCCCCTATGTACTCATTTTTGAAATTTTCAGAATTAACCATGTTATTAAAAGGGCAGTAGAGATAAAGATTACTGAAATATAATCAAATGTAATATTTTTGATGAGCCTACATATTATTACTATTATTACTATTATTACTACTATATTGATTATTGCTCAATGCAGGTTTGAAATGGTAGTCATCTGATCTGCATTAGTAAATGTAAGACTGTGGACAAGACTGGTTATACAGTCACGTGGGATACCTGTTTTAAGATCACTTGAAGATTGATATGATTTGTGTGAAATGTGGATAACACAGGAAAAGTGATCAAACTTATTACTAGCCAAGTATTATTAGATTGGTGCAAAAGTAATCGCAGTTTAAAAGGTTAAAAACAATTGCAAAAACCGCAATTACTTTTGCACCAACCTAATAACTATATTAATACTTTTAAATTTGGAATATCACCAAGTTTTTGGCTCTGAAAAACAAAAAATAACTACCGTTATTGAACCACCCTCCCAAAAAATTACATAAAGTAATGAGAATTAAAAATTGTTAAAATATCAGTAAATAAGAAGTAATGAGCTTCTGTTAGTAGAATCACAATCCAATTTAATTTAAATTTAATTTAAATTGTATTTATAGTACTTGAAGCCAAGAATAATTTTAAGGTTAAATTATAAGAGTAGAAAAGAGATTAATTTTATATAGGTATGCTTATATACAAAAGACGGCATAGAGCCATTAAAATGGTAAATGCATATGCTACATTCTATTATAACGATTCTATATAATTAGAAAGATATGTAATTACTAAATTTGGACCTATTAGTAAAACAGTAATGCTTGATTAAAAGAAAGAAGCATTAGTTATAACTTTGCTCCAATTAGATTAACAAGAGGAAAAAAGCTAGATTTGTTAAGTTAGCTGGTAGTAATGTTCATAATCCTCACACAAATGGATAGAATTACTGTGAATTTCCTTATAATTTGAGTTATCAAATAAATAATATAGAAGTGAACCCATGAGAGAGTAGAATAGCTTTTGCTCCTATACATCCTCATATGCTTGATTAGTGCTGCTGCTACTATTGATGAAGAAAATATTTGTAATGTTTTCTTAATCTTGTTATAAAAATATCCCTTACAGGCAGTAGTAAAAATGCATAAATTCTTCTATTCCTCCTGTACTAAGTCCAACTAGAAACCCTGGACATTATATATAAAACAAACTTAAGAAGACAGACTGGTTAGGGACCATGAGACCCAAGGGACTACACTGTGGTGAGCCTCCCTGGGTCTTCTTTTTGCTTCACGTATTCCAGACTTGTAGTTGAAGAACTGAGCCACCTGGAAATTCCAATGGGTGCAGACAAAAAAGAAAAAAGAAAAACACCCTCAAGAAAAGCCTGCTCTCTCTAGGCAAAAGACCAGGAAAGGGGCAGCTGAGCAAGACAGAAAACTTCTGGACAACCCCTCTACCCTAGACAAACATCACAGAAAAACTGTGGCCCCACACCGGCAAAGATTGAGGGGAGAGTTTAGACCACCCCTCACCTCTCCTCCCCCATCTGGAATGAGGTGTTAAGTACACTTCTCATAGTGATCACAATATATACATATATCGAATCATTATGTTGTATGCCTTAAACTAACACAGTTATATGCCAATTATAGCTCAGTTTTTAAAAATGGAAGGGATAGAGGAACGTGCTAAAAGACTCAAAGAGTCAGTCAGTCAAATACATAAAATAGGAAAATTTATATTTGAATGACCTGTTTTATTCAATGAATCTATGGCCAGGGGGAAAAAATGGAAATAGGAAAATATTATCAATTTTAAAGACTTAAGAGAACTATCAATCAGATGCAGTACGAATATGTGAAACCTATTTTGATCTTGTTTTAAACAAATCAACTGTAGAAAATAATCTCAGGAACAACTGAGCAATATTGAACACAGATTGGGTTTTAGAGACTACTAAGAAATTATTGCTAATTTTGTTACATGTGTTATAATGGTATTGCAGATTTTTTTTTATAGCTTTATCTGTAGAGATACATTCTGATGTATTTACGGGTGAAATTATATGGAATCATATTATATCCAAATTTTGAACTTGCTTTCAAATAATCCAGCTTAAAAAAAAAAAAGAGTGGGGTGGGGAGTAGATGCAAGAAAAATGGCCAGGTATTGGTAGTGTTGAGGTTGTGTGATAGGTACGTGTGCATACATTGTATTGCATTGTTTTCTCCATTTTTGTGTATGTTCGAAAATTTCCATAAACACTTTGTTTTACAAAAAAAAAAAAAAAAAAAAAAAAAAGGCTGAGAGGGCAATCTGTACTTTTACCCCCTCTTGGCTATAATGAAATAGCACCCTTACTCCCACCTTCCCCTCCACAAGTGTTATCAGAGGCAGCAAGCTAAAACACAGAGCGTGAAAAAGATCCAGAGCCTCATAATATAACACCCAAAATGTCCAGGTTTCAAAAAAAAAAAAAACACAAAAAAACCACTTATCTACCAAGTACCAGAAAGATCTCAAACTGAGTGAAAAAAGACAATCAACAAAACTAAGATGACAGAGATGTTAGAATTGTCCGACATTAATGTGGCTATCGTAAAAATGCTTCAGTGAGTGATTGTGAACACACTTGAAACAAATGAAAAAAAAGCCTCTGGAAGTCTCTGCCATTTGTAGTAGAACGGAGTGGAGTTAATACGGAAATACAAACGCCTCCGCTTATAAGTAGTGGTGGTGAAAGCCATGCTATGAATATGGGTAGGAGGAGAAGAGAAAGAGAACGGGTGGAACGTGGTCAGTGTGGAACTTGAACTTAGCTCAGATAGCAGATTCACTTATATCAAAGCAGGGAGGCATTAATATGACAAAACAAAGAGCACCAGTTTAAAGTAAGGACAGTTTTGGGGGTGGCTGGGCCGGTTAGCTCAGTTGGTTAAAGTGTGGTGCTAATAACACCAAGGTTGCCGGTTAGATCCCTACATGGGCCACTGTGAGCTGCACCCTCCTTAAAAGAAATAAAAAGTAAGGACAGTTTAAAAATAAATAAATAAAGTAAGGATAGTTTAGAGCATCATCCCTGTGGGAGGGATAAAGATTTTAGCATCGAAAAGCAGTTGAGTTTGAATACAGCCAATGTTGTAGGCATTAGATGCTATTATTAGCAAGCCTCATCTTATAGCAGCACTGTGCACTGAAAATGACAGAAAAACTAGAGATATCAAGGTAGATGTTGTCAAGTGGATATATAAAAGAGGTAGGGCACCTATCACAAATAATAAAGACATAATGAAAACTCTCTGTATATGTGGTTGGTAAATTAATTGTGGCTAAGTTCTGTAAGAGATGGGGGAATGCTCTAGTCTGTGCTGTTTTCTGCTTCCCTCTACTAATAGATCAACCCATTCTGCCTGGTCATTCATTGGTCATTGTCCTCATTCCCTGCAGCATTTGCTGCTGCTGCCCATAGTCCTTCCGTGGCCTCGCGGGCTTATAAAGCCAGTGCCTCCTGTGCTGGTGGAGTCCCCTCATTCCAGCTAAGAGGCTCATCCTGGTTCTTGGAGCCTCTGCTAGTCACTTCTGATGCTCTCCAGAAGGGCTGAGGGACACTGGGGACGGTACACTCCCAGTGACCATGCCCACAGGACAGCTGCGGGCTTGCTGACAGCAAGCAGAGCACTCAGGACGTAGGCACAGATCTTCTCTGCTCTCAGAGCCCCCAAACATCTCTGAGGTTTTCATGTCCCACCATTCCCGAGTGGTGGTTAGGATTAATAATAATGACGACTAATTAATGTATAAACAACAGAATGACAACTAGCACGACTTCATACGCAATCTTTTGTGCTACCGCTTATAGCACTGCATAAGGCTACTTTGGTTCAAGGCTGAGTCAGAGCATAGGACTGAGTGTAAGTGAGACAGGCAGTACTGACAGGAGCCTGACGTTTGTAACTGCACGTCAGTACAGTGACGAACTGGTGTTCAGAACATTCAAATATGAATCAACAGTCCTGGTGCTTCGGTGAATCATTTTAAGAGCCTCTGTAGTTGGACGCAGTATTTGAGCTTTTAGAATTGCATTTAATACAGGAGTTTGTTCCTATGGAAAAACTGGAATAGTGATAGAAACTGAGCTGAACTCAGATGATGTAGGACTTTAATCCCTGAGCATACATGGCTTTACCAGTGGTTTACCCCATTAGGGCGCTCTAGTCTGACTTCAGGCTGTACACCCCATTGTCTATATAAATTAGAAAACAGGTTTCTTATTATTTTGGGGCTATTTCTGGTAATAAGTTTTCAGTTGCATGGAAGGTATATGGGCACTTTTCATAAAATGTATTAGTTATTTTATTTGGGAGTTTTGATGCTTTAAGTTCATCCAACCAAGATGTGGAAATCCAAGCCCACACATTCGTCACATCAGTGGGTTAATTTTATTTGAATGGATTAATTACTTAAAGCTTTACAGTCTCCTAATCTGACCGTACTTGGCACAAGGTGGTTAATTATCCTGATCAGCAGAAGATAGTAAAACAGAATCCATTCTGTTTCCTGTTTAGAAAATACAGGAGGATGCATCCTTGGCAGTCCAAGCGCTCTGGCTGTTGGACAGGCAATGCCTGTAACACATACGAGTATGATGTCACAGATTATGTTTTGAGTGAATAGGCCTGATTTAAGTGTGCCAAGTTCCTGTTGCTCCTTTTAATCTTCTTTACTATACTCCTGTGTTGGATTAACAATGATGTGAAAAAATAATTTGTAATTAATTTTATATGTTAAATTGTCAGCTATCAATGGATTATCCAGACACACTGGGCTGCTCCCTGTAATTGAGCCAGGAATTGGAAGGCAGTATCCAGTCACTGGATATCTGGAAAGCCCTAGCCTAAAAGGGCTTTTAGGCCCTTTGTTTGGAAATCACACTTTTTATAATTCTATACATGTGAGGAATACCTGCCCACTTTCCCTTCAGTACCCCCAAAGAAGTGAGAGCATTGTAACTGGATGACACCATGGGTCTACAACTTCTGATCTGAGGAAAACAACAAAATGGGTTAGGATACCTCATCCCCTCAGTACCGTAAACTGACTGTGTTCATAAAGGCTCAGGGACAGGCCACCAGCCATCTGCCAGCATCAAGTACCTGGATACCACTTGGCATGCATTTGACAGCAAAATAAAGGGAGAGCGAGACCCTGTCTCTAAGATCCCACAGTTTCATCTTATTGTGATTACAAAAGACTGGAGGACTCCCAGGCTCAGAGAGGAATGGCAGCCTTATGTTGACCAGACACAGGAGAACTTATCCTGAATATGCCTATAAAACACAAACATTTTGGAGAGCAATTTGGCAATAACTATTACAATACTTACACCTGCATACTTTTTGAACTTGCAATTCTACTTCTAGAAATTTTTATTAAATTCTTGACGTGTACGAAGATACATGTTCAAGGATATTTATTACAGCACTGCTCTAACAGCCAAAATTTGGAAAAACTATCAATGGAGAAATGACTAAAAAGTGATATATCCATCCAATGGGATGTAAAGCTGCTGTTAAAAAGAATAAGAACTGACACGGATATATTTTCAAGACATAGTACTAAGTGGAAAAATATTGCAGCAGAGTTGATCTCTGTGAATGGCCTTGTGAAGTTTCACTTTCCACAGAATACATTTCTGTATTGCTTTTTTCCCCCCTGAGATATATTGTTTTGCATTTAAAAATGCCTTCAACTAGGAAAGTTGTATATAATAAAACAGATATATGAGGATCCAATGAGTTTTACAAAGCACAGATTAGCCGTGACTAAATAGTAGCTTTGCAGAATCAGTAAACATCTAGGTGCAATAGACACCTTGATCTTGTTGCAGAAAACCACAGCACCTCAGTGAGGAGAGCCAGTGGAAAACAGTTTCTTCAGCAGCTTTTCCGCCCTTTGACTGTCCCTACACAGCAATTTCAAGTTTCCTGTTTAAGGAAGATGAACTGGTTTCTCAGACACTTGATACCATCATTTGTCTTGCTGGTCATTTTTACCAGACAACATTCAGTGAGTAGCAGATGCTGGTGAAGTAATAAGAAGGATGTTCTCTCCAGGAAGCCCTGATTTTTACTTTAGAGTCCAACCTTATCGCTCCTTTCATAATATCTCCGTTCTTCACGCACACTTGCCATAACATGATCGGACTCTAGTAGCGTGGGTATGCCTCTTTTCAAGAGACCCAGATATCCTCTCCAAATATTGATCACAAAACAGATAAGGGAAGGAGCGAATTTTACAATTGCACAAGGACTCAGCTGTACTAGATCTTTAAAGAGTTCCTTTCAACTGAGATCCTCTCTAGTTCATTTGAAAAATGATTCACTTTGTAAATATTGGTTACTACAACCTTTCAGAAACATCTATTACATAGAGCAAGAAATATTTCTATTAATTGGGACTCTGTAAGATTAACAAGACTAATAAGCAGCAAGACCTTCGATTGTCCCAGGAAAAACTTGATGACTCTTCTGAGTCCTAGTAAGGCATCAGAACCTACTAAACCCTGCTATAAGGCCATGTATTCAAAAAAGCCCTGGCGAGAGATGGAAAGGTTGTTGCTGGTCCCAGAGTTCTAATTTTTCTTCAGTCTGGGACAAGTTGCTACACCTCTTTTTCCTTTCCTTATTAGAATGATGGAGAAATAGTCTTCTCCCTGAGTTATTTTGAGGTTTAAATGAGATCATTTATTGTCTTCCAGAAAGCAAAACATATTATGAAGCTACAATAATTAAAATAATTTTTTTCTTAGAGAATAAAAAAGACCCAAATTAAACAAAATGGAGTGCAGAAATAGATTCAAAACAAATGAGAATAAAGTTTCTAATGAAGGTGGCATTGTGTGGTGAGAAATAAGAGGGATTTATAAACAAATGGCTAGAACAATAAGCTAGACCCCTGGAGGGAAGTCGTGCTGAATTCCTACCTTGTTCTTCATACAAAAAGCAATTCTAAATGGATCATTAAACCTAAAAAGGAAAATACAAAATTACATGGAGAAAATTTGAGTGAAATTTATTTATAATCTTGTAGTAGGGAAGGCTTGTCTAATCACAACATAAAATACTCTAGAAGCCACAAAATATCAGTAAGTTGGTTGTTATAAATATTTAAAACTTTCCTATGGCAAAAAAAAATCACACTAAGCAGTGTCATAAAATAAATTGACAAAAATTTTGTCTACATTTCTTAAGAATACAGAGAATGTATATTTCTGAGAAAAGGATTTGACCAGGCAGTATGAAATACAAAAGGCCAATAAATCAAAGAAAGCTATTCAACATCACTCATAGCACAAGGAATGCATTCAAAACCATAATCAAATTTACAAAATTAAAAAAAATTTGATAATATTTAGAGTTAGCAAGATTTGGGTTAAAAGACGCTCCCATACATACCTGATGGGAGTATATGTGAATCAGTACAATTTTCTAATCTTTTCAAGGAATAATTGGAAACATCTATCACATTTTTAAATGCATAAACTTAATCCAGCATTTCACTGCTAGAAATTTGTTCTACAGATATCGTCCCAAATGTAAGCCAGGTATACGAGATCTGACAATAAGATTCGCGAACTTGTTGCAAGGCTGTTGCTAACCCTTTTTGATATCAGAGGGATTATTCATTATGAACTTGTACCAATTAGACAAACAGTTAACCAAGTTTACTACTTGGAAGTGCTGAAAAGGCTGCATGAAAAAGTTAGACGACGAACTTTTCGCCAACAATTCATGGCTCTTACAACACGATAATGCAGCAGCTCACACGACACTGTCTGTGAGGGAGTTTTTAGCCAGTACACAAATAACTGTATTGGAACACCCTCCCTACTCACCTGATCTGGCCCCCAATGAATTCTTTCTTTACCTGAAGATAAAGGAAATATTGAAGACAGTTTGACGACATTCAGGACATCAAGTGTAATACAACGACAGCTCTGACGACCATTCCACAAAGAGTTCCAAAATTGCTTTGAAAGGTGGACTAGGCACTGGCATCAGTGCATCACTTCCCAAAGGAGTACTTCAAAGGTGACCATAGTGATATTAAGTAATGAGGTATGTAGCACTTTTTCTAGGATGAGTTCGCAAACTTAACTGTCAGACCTTCGTATGTGCAAGAATATTCACAGTGGTACACGTGTAATAGCAAGAAACTGTTAACAGTACAAATGTCCATTAACAGGTGGTTATGTAAATCATGTCACATGCACACAATAGAATAATACTCAGCTGACAAATAAGTTAAGTAAAAATGTATGTGCTGCTAACACCCTGATCTTGGTTTCCAAATACCATTCTCCACTTAAAGGAACCAGGACTCCTTGGAGAAAAGGCTGATTCCAGGGCTGTCAAATAGAAAGTGTAAGATGATCCTGGAACATCTTGTTGCCCAAGAGTGTAAGGAAGTGCTCAAAGAATCATAGAGACATATCAAAGAGACACTAGCCATCTGGGACCATTTGAGCATGAAAATAAATAAAAATAATAGCATTGGATTATAACTCATTGAATAAAATAAGATTCTAAGAGCACACATTAATATAACAAACAAACATATAAATAAATGGCAGAGAAGGGAAAGCGCTTCTTCACAGTAGAACACCAGCTAAAAAACTCAACTTCTTTACAGTAGAATATCAACTATAATAAATGATAGAGTTGGAAAGTCATCAATGGGTGCAGAAACAAATAGATAAAAGTTTGATGAGGCACCGATCTTTACACAAATCACCTTCATTACAAAGGGAAAATAGTAATTTTATAAGTGGAGAAATCTGGCAGACATCACCTTAATCAAATGATCACAATTAAAGGCACCAATAATAGGTGAAGAGAAAATGACATCATGTGCCTCCTGAAATGATACACTGAGAAAGATACAACTTCCCATCAGACCAAACCACACTGAGGTACATTCTACAAAATAACTAGTGTGTGCTCTTTAAAAATGTCAAGGTCTAGAAGACAAAGGCTGAGGAATTCTTCCAGATAAAAGGAGACTAAAGAGATAAGACAATTAAATGTGATATGCAATCTTGGATTGGATCCTGGACTGGGGGATCCAATTAAAAGGATATTACTGGAATAACTGGTGGAATTTAAGTATGGACTGTGACTCAGGTAATAGTTTTGTATCACTGTTAAATCCCCTGATTTTAATAATTGAACTATGGTTATGTAAAAGAAAGTTCTACTCTTAGCAAATGTACACTGAGGTAATTAGGGGTAAGGGTTACAATGTCTCTAACGTACTCTGAAATGGTTCAGAAAAAATAACATGTAGATAGATACAGAGAAAATGATAAGGCAAAGAGGTGCAATGTAAGTAATTGGTGAAGCTGGGTCATAGGTATACAGGAATTTCTTTTATTATTTTTGTATGTTTTCTGTAGGGTTGAAATTATATCAAAATTAATATGTATGCTGGCACTGAAAGAGGTCCATGGATTATGCAGTGATAAAGTGAAGGTGCAGAGCCATGCATATATCATGCTGCTTTAAAACAATATCCCCTCTTTTGCTCTGCAACAAACATACAGGAAATGTTTGACAATGTTGGCTCCTGGGGACAGACTAGGCATCGAGACCCAGAGAGAGACATTTTTACTTTTCATTTTCTCTTTCTTAACTGTTTGAATTTTTTCTCCCCTCTGGTACAAGATGTTTGATACATGTTCATTTACTTCCTTCTTGTCCTTCTCCTAATTAAAATTCTAACGCCCCTGCAAGGGGTCCCACTCATAGACAGGGGCATGAACTTGGAGACAGAGGCCTAGAAGAGAAAGGAGCTGCTATAATGTTTCCAGTTTGAGCCCCCCAGCCCCAGAGGTGGATAGGGGGGTGGCCCCAAGACCAAGACCCACTTTGAGCATTGCCTGCAGTCTCCCGCAGAAAGGAGAAGTGGGGCCTGGCAGGTAGGTGGGAAGCACACCCCTGACAAGAGGAAGTGCTGGGAGCAGCCTGGGCTCGGTGTGGATTTGGGTCTGACAGTTGAATTGCAACACAGTTCAGAGTCTTTAAGTTAAGTTCCCATCTCCACTGGCTGTGTGGCCTTTTCCACTCCTCCCTCTAGGCTGTACTGGCCTTTGTCTTTTCTCTCTGTTCCTCATTCTTGGCAACGGCTTTGAAGCCTCATGATTTAGCAGTCCTTCCCGCCCTGACTAGCTCAGCCCCATGTTATCCTGAAGCCGCTGACTGCAGCCTTCCCAGTCCTAACATTGGTCATCTCTGGCCTCTGACTCCTCGGCATGAGAAAGCCAGCCGAGCCCAGCAGTCTGGCAACACCTTAGCAGTTCTCCAGCAATGGGTGGCTAAGATGTTTAATCAAAAATGGGCCAAACTACAAAACTATAGTGGCTGTTGATCAGTGGTTGCCAGGGGCTGGGGGTCAGGAGGTGGGAGAGGGGTTTGATTGCAAGGGGGGCCTAAGGGACCTTGTGGGGTGATAGAAATGTTCTATAGGATGATTCTAATGATAGTCACTAGGATCCGGGCAATTGTAAAATAACTCATTACATTATACATTTAAAACTGGTAAATTTTATTATATGTAAATTATACCTGTATAAACATGATTTTTTTTTTTTTTTGGATAACGAATCACTTCTATTTATTTCAGGACATAATATGCTCTTTAGACCCATGGATAATATGGAGTTATAACCCTGTTTAAATATCCATAGGGGGTTTTATTTTTGCAAAGATAATTTCTAAAAATCATAAAACCAGATAGATTAATAATACACATATCTAAATTAGATTAAAAATTTAGTCATGGCTTTCATTCACTTTGTCCTGGCATTAAAGATTTTATAAAGATACATAGAATATCAGCAAGTAGCCCAACATTTACAGACATAAGTGTTATCAAAAAGGACTTTTTCTGATTTTAGCAAAGAGAAACCATCCCAATTTTATTCTTTATACTACTGACAGGATTTAACTTTGGTGCATGGTATTACTATTTCTCCTACTCTGTAGCAAGTTCTAGCTTTCTCAAGGCCTTTCCCCCAACTTTTCTGGAAGTAAACATTATTTCCAACCTTCAAATTAAGATGTTATCCTCATAAATATTGTAACAGGTTGGTATGTTTACATATATCCTTTCCAATTTCAGGCTAAGCACAGACACGCATTTACAGTTATATTAACACCATTAAAGCAAAACACAATCCAACTTAATGTCAAGAGAATATGTGACCTTCCATGCAGTGTTTGATGTAGAAAATACTGATTTTGACACATTTTATTCAAATACCAGTCTGATCACACATGGTCCAAGAACATTCAAATACTAAACCCCAAAGAGACCTAAGTAAACGATTGGTCTACAAACCTGACAGCCAGTGATGTCACGCTTGCCTATGGTGTCGCCCACGTAAAACCACATCACATCTCAGTGGCCACCCAACCATTCAGCAGAGCTTCCTCACTGGGAGCTGTTTGAAGCTACCAGTTTGAGCACCGTTGACTATTGTTTTCAAGCTCTGAATAGCCGTAGGGATCTCAGGGGTTGGAGGAACCACTGAACCTTGGCATAGTGCCAAAATGTGGCCAATCGAGGCTTCTAGTAAGTCACAGTAGTGTTTACCAGCACTGGGGCCTTCTCTGCGAGATTATGGACCAACTGGGCCATAGTTCTAGGATGGAAAGTCCGTGGCCTAGAACGGCTGGCTGAATCTAAACATGATTTTTTAAAAAATAAAGTAGACCAAAGTAGACCAAAATAAAGTAGACCAAAATAAAGTAGAAACATTACTTATGTATTTAAATTACCTGATATCCTCTGGTAATAGAATGAATAGGGATCTATAGTTTTTTTCTTTTTCCCTAAGAATCTCCCCCCCTCTCCCGGCCCATGCTGTTCTGCCGTTTTTTGCCCACGTTGCAGACCCACCCACTGGACCAGTATGAATTGACTCAGATTGGCAGTTAGTACTAGTAATGGCAGTAGCAGAGAGGAAAACCAATGTTATTCAGGACTAATAAATGATCTGACATTTTTCCTACCTTCTAAGGAGAGGCATAATTTATACCAAATCCCTTCTTCCTACAGAGGGTGGTGGCTGGGCAGGGACAGAGAAAGAAATTAGACAACGTAGATGGCCCCTTTAGCACAGAGCTTGCTTACACAAAGGGGAGGCTCAAAAGGGCTCATACAGGGTCTGGAGGAGGTCGTGTCAGCCTGAGAAGCAGCAGCTTGTGCGTGGGGCCGTCATCTAGAAAAAGGGAAGGCTTTGGGCCTCAGCCTAAGGCTTTCGGAATCAGAATCTGGAAAAAGGGACAGGCTTTGGGCCTCAGCCTAAGGCTTTCGGAATCAGAATCTGGAAAAAGGGACAGGTTTTGGGCCTCAGCGTAAGGCTTTCGGAATCAGAATCGAAGTGAGACCGCTGTGCTGGCCATCTCAGAGTCCTTGGCTGCAAGCTCCTGTTGGGACCTGAGGTTGGGAGGTTGTGGCTGAGGAGAGCTGGCTGTTCCGCATGAGAAATCCGGAGGGGTCTAGTTCTTTGTTCCAGAGCAGGAAGGCTGAGGGGAGGATTGGTGGGGGCTAGAGCTCAGGTGGTAGAAATGGAAACTTCTGAAGAGAAGTTGTCTGACATTTCATTTTAAATTGCTTGTGGCACTGCAATGTGACTCCTTCCATCTGTCTAAACCTTTGGTGAATTATGTGAAATACCAAGTCCTCCTGTGAATAATCATTTGGATGAATTCGAGCAAAAGGGATGACTTCTGCGCCTGGGCAAAGAACCAGATCCAGAAGTCCAGGATGGCAAAATGATCCGTAAAATGATCAATTTCCTCCGATACAGAAATAATTATAGAGCACTACTATATGGCCATAAATGTTTGCTATTATTATTATTACGTGTGGCCTGCACACAGGTAGGTGATACATGCACAGTAAGACACAGAATAAACAGGAAGGAAGCTGACGACAGTACTGGTGGAGGCAACCAATAAATAATAAACTAATATCGTATTAAAATTAGTGAGGACCCTTTTCCACAGCTGCCATGGAGGTGCTGGTGTTACCTACGCAGAAAGAACAAGGCTCTGGGGAAAAAAGGGGGAGGAAGGGAAAGAGGAAGTGCGGAAAACAAAGAAAAGAGGAGGTAAGATCATTCTTAAGAAAAGGTGCAACATTGTTGATTATATGCCCCATACCGCATTAACTACCAATTTGTATTTCTCAAGGCCTTCACCTTTTTTTTTTATAGACCGTGTAGATGCCTGACCACTGCACTATACACCTGAAGCTGAAGTAGGGTAACATTGAATGTCAACTATAACTACATACATAGGTGAATATAGTCACGGATGTGGAGTACAACATAGGGAAGAGAGTCGATGGTATTGTAACAGCCGTATACGATGTCAGAGGGGTAGTAGCTTGGGGGGTGGGTTATCATTTCATGAGGGGTTTAAATGTGTAACTATTATGTTGCACCTGAAACTAATAAAAAAATAAATTAAAAAAAGAAAAGGTGCAGCTACAGCTAATTGTAAGATTATAATACTATTAGCATTGTGGGCAGAGAAAAATCTCCATCCTATGTCACCGTGACAGTTCTTACAAGGGAATCCCACCTCCGAAATGGAAAGAGTAGTCATCAACAGCAGGGACCCTCTCTGGGAATTCCTGTGATGCCACCCCTGAATATTTCATGCCCTCATTCAAATACAATCCTAAGCTTCTTTGCTCTTCAGAGCAGTTGCCCTTTTTCCTGGCCTCCCCACACCCATTATTTTGGGAGTGTATTCTTTTTCTTTGCTTTAATAAATGCTCGGCTTACGTGGTGTTGCTTGCGTGGCTTTGAACATCATGGAATGCCTTCCTGTGACTATACAAGAACTTTCATTCTCTGGCAACACTTTGGATGTATACTTCCAAAGAAGTAATGGCTGCACTGAGGTGAGGCCAGCTATTACGTAGCACCAGGCCTGACAGCCACCAGCACTGTACTCTTCTGTACCAGGGCCTCCATCTTAAAGCTCGCATCTTCTGGTCCTCATCCTGCACAACACTGAGGTGACAATCCTAGAAGATAAGGTCAATGTCCTCATTACAGCAGCCAGTAAAAATGCTAAATCTTTGTGGCCAGGCTAGTTTGCAATGGCCCTGGTCAACCTCAACACTGGGCATCTCACCTACAACGTGGGGGCTGGTGGCCCTGCCCAGCAGGACGTCCTGCTCCTTCTTGCACCACAGCCCCCAGCACAGGAGAAGAAAGTAGAAGCAAAGAAAGAAGAATGTGAGGGGTCTGACGATGACATGGGCTTTGGCCTTTTTGACTAACCCTCTTTTGTAACATGTTCAATAAAAAGCTGAACTCAAAAGAAGTAGCGATAAGCGCTCTGAGGGACTAGAACAGAGTATGGTGACAAAATAGCTGGTTGTGGTGGAGAAGAGGACCTATTTTGAAAGGGCGGTTAAGGATTTAGCAAAAATAGGAGCTCAGAGTCAGAGGTAACTAAAAAACATACCACCCACCTCACTCACCATCACACACCACCACCTCTTGCATCAAATTCCTGAAGAGATGTGAAAAGTGAAAGTGCACTGGGCCTTTCACTGTAAGTGGGGAGGGTTTGAGCTCAGCCACTGGAATCACAAAGAACAGGGATCTCAGCTGACTTATGGATTATTGCTTTTAAAAAATAACAGCATTAATAACTACTATTCAAAGAGGGCTCTGTACTAGCCATTTTATGTACATAATCTCACTTAAAGCCTATAATCATGAGGAGTAGGTTTTAGTAGCTCCCATTTTACAGATGAGAAAACTGAGGCTCAGGGAGATTCAGTAAACTGCCTGAGCTTACAAAGTCAAGAAAACAGAGCCAGGATTAGAACCCATGTCTCTCAGACTCCAGAGACCACTATATCCAAGAGCTAAAGAGTGCAGTTATCCCGTCTTTGTAATTCACTCATTCATTCATTCATGAAAATTTTTTTTTGTTTTTTAAATTTATTTTCTAGTTACAGTTGACATACATTATATTGGTTTCAGGTGTACAAAATAATGATTAGACATTTACATACCTTGTGAAATGATCATCCAATTAGTACCCATCTGACACCATACATAGTTAATACAATATTACTGACTATAGTCCCTCATCCAGGAAGTGTTTATTGAATACCTATGATGTACCAGGCACTAGGAATGCAACAGTGAACAAAAGCCCTGCTTCCATGGACCAAAGTAGCAGCTCAGAACTGATGTGAGCTAAGAAACATACCTTCCAGGTGATATAAACATATACACCCAGCGCATATCTGTGGTCTCCCTGCCTCCATTGCCAAGGAATGGGCAGCTGTCCCTTAGTGACTTCTTCCACTTTAATTTGAATTTACTGGAAGAAAAACCTCTGTGTGTAAACATGAAGAGAGTGTGCAAGCTATCATTCTTCTGGGGAGAATCCTCAGGGTCCCAAATCCTCAGCTTTCAGTGTTTTATCCAAGGTTTAAGGCACGATGGCCTGGCTGGCCCTGTTCCTCTAAAGTCTCACCATTGGCTCAGGTCTCATTCACAGAGATAAAAGTTAGCTGCATTTTCTTTCCTTACTCTTCTGCAGCCAGCTCTGCACTGAGTCCTGAAGAGTCTGGGCGCAAGTTCATTCTCACCATCAGTCTCCACCAGCTCAACTCCACCTCCTACTCCTCCCAACTCCCCTAGAAGAAAAGTGGATTTCTTCATGTCTTCCAACTAAACGAGTTTTCCAACTTTTCTGGCAGAAGAATTTTTATTTGTTGAAGGAGCAAGTCCTGACTTGCAAAGTCCTCTTTCTACAGGGCTGGGATAAAATAAACTTGGAAGAATAATAAAAGAGTCGCTGAAGTAACTGAACTAGAGCCGTCTCTGGGTGCTGGGGTGCTGGAGAAATCCTCCTTATCCTGAGTGGTCTGTTAAATTGCCTTCTAATCTTTTAAGTTGGCTTCTCTTACTATGAGTCAGCTCCCAGATTGTTCAGAAAACAAGCCTTTCCTCACTCAGGGGAACTCAGTGCTGCTTTAACTGGCTGCTAATAGGTGAGAGAGCAGTTTTCTCAAATGATGACACAAAAAGGCTGAGTAAGAGGATAGTTATCTCTGACTTACCCTGGGGAAAAGATTTCATTTTAAAAGGAACCATTTAGAAACTTTATCCTTACCACTAATACCATAGTGCCTCTACAGCAGAACTAGTTATCACTGGTTTTTTATTACCTCATCCTTATCTCTCATCGTTTGATGGCTCTCTGTGAGTCTTATGGCCCCAGTAAGATTCCAGGTGCCTCTGAAAAGAGTTATATTGGTTGGATCCCCTGGGTCAGCAGTACCCAGGGCTGTATGAGGCACTCTCGCTGCTTCATATTTCTTGATTATCCTATAGTTACTTCTAAGTAACACACTCAGCCTCAAAACAGGAAGAAAAAGGAATAAACATTTTTTTGTAAACAGTCTGCTCACATCTCTGGAGCAGGATAGAGACCAGATGTAGACAGTAGACATGTTTTATCTGGAAGGAAAACAGGGCTTAAGCTGATTAATATCTTGGGACATGATAAAACCCAGTGGCCCTTTCCTGAGCCATCATTTTTTTAAAAATCTAGTAATATATAACTTATCAGAGAGATTTATGTTTAGTTGAAACGCAAGTTATTTTGAGCTGAGCACATGAGAACTCTTAAATTGTAGCAGTACAGAGTACACTTATGGCCTGTCTGTGGATATCTAGCTAAGTTTCTCAGAGACAGTGATTTTCAGAGGTGAAAGGATTAAAATGAAATCTTTTATGATGTCATTTAGGAGATAGACTCTACATAGGGACCAGCACATATTGGAGCTCAATAAACAGGTTTTATTTTAAAAATGTTATTTATTAAACAAACTCTTATGTTGCACTTAGAATATGTCAGGCACTATTTTAAGTGTTTTACAACTATTTACTCATGTTCCTTTCTCTTCCTGCTTTGAGGCTGAGTGAGTATGCTGTTTAGCAGAGACCATAGGGTAAATTGAGAAATCCTGGGCAGGCCTGAGTGCCTAGGGTGGCACTGGGCACTGCTGACCCATCTGTTTGGGGTGACATAATTCCTAAGAGTTAATTAATTTCAGCCTCTGGGCTCTGTTCAGGCAAGAGTGTCCTGTGTGTCAAGCATGGCTCTGCCATGACCTCATCTGTCCTTCACAACAACCCCGCTGGCGCCTCCTTTCTCTGACGCGTGTGTCCTCCTGTCTTTCTGTTGCTTTTAGTCTGAACCAAATGAAATCGCTGACGTTTGGTGCTGATGTTTTGACCGCTTTTGTCTTATAAAAAAAATGACTCAAAAAAATGTCTTAAAAAAATTTCATGTAACTCAATACTGCCTACATTTTAACGAAGAGAAATGGAGGTTTGGAGTGGTTAAGTAACTGGCCCTAGTTTCTTAGAGGTAGTCAGTAATAGCAGTATTTGGCTTCCAAATCCAGTTGGCCTCCTTCTGAACTTCTTAGTAAGCTACTATTAATCAAATACTAAGAGTGTGGGCCCAAGAACCGTTGCTTGGGTTTGACTATCAGATCATCCACTTACTAGCCTGTGATTCTGCGATAAAGACTTTTTCTCTGTGCTTCAGTTTTCTTATGTATAAAATGGAGACAATAATAATAATGCAGTATTGTCCAATTGGTAGGGTTGCCTTGAGGAATGAATGAGAAAATTCAAGTACATAGTTTAGACAGTGCCTGGCACTTAGTAAGCTCTATAAAAGTAGCTATTATCATTTCAGGTTCCCTTTAATACTTTCTCCTGCTTGAGTAAATATACCAACATACACACACAACTCCTTTGTCTTTAAACATAATGCCACAGATCTGAGAAGCTATTTATTAAAAAAGACCTTATTCTAATGCCAAGTAGGTAGGAGATGAACAATAAACCTCAGGGCTGAGAGCCTCTCTCAATTTTTCTGCATCACTGGGGCTGACACCTGCAGTTTAGTGTTGCACTACTAGGTTCCCCCCCTCCACCCTTTTCTTTATTTTCTTACGGGGGGAGAGGGAGCTGTCACTTCTAAGGAGTAAATTTGTGATTTATCATTCTTGATGCTGAGTCAAAGAACCTCCAGACCAGGGGAGCACAGCATGAGGCCAGGAGGCCAAACCCAATTCTTGTAAACAGTCTTTGAATCAATCCTAGCGAGGGCGCGGGAAATTCCACCTAGTTAAAAGTCTAGGAAGAGGGGTCAAGTTCACTACGGGAGGACTGGGGTGAGGAAATCCCCATCACCTTTGTCCTAGAAATCGCTTCAGGCCGAAGTTACTTAAAGAGAACTCTGGCGTGTTAGGGCTTGTTTTCCGGCTGTTCTTTTTATCTCCGGGGGCACAGCCTGCTTAATTTCGATTAGAATTGTCTAGAAGCCACATGCATCCATCCCGGAGTCACCTGAACGCGGGTTCTCAGGGTACCGACCTGATTGCACGGCCACGGTCCGCGGGCACGGGGCGTGGCCTGGGCCAGCGCCCCCCGTGGCCCCTTTAAGGGCCGGCCGCGGTCCACGTGGTCCGTGACGTCAGAGCAGGAAGTGTTTGAGGAAGTAGCACTCGGCTGGCATGTTTAAGATTCCCGTATTTTAATGTCTTCGGGGTGTTACCAGAGCCCCCAGTTTTGTCGCCCCAGCCCCGGTTACCCCGCCCCGTGTCCCCGCCGACAGGTGAGTTCCCGGGCGGGCGCGGGCCGCGGGGTGCCGGGGCCTCCGTGTCACCCGCTGACCCCGCGTCTCCTTCGCCCAGGCAGGCTCGTACCTCCCGCCTCCCTTGAGGCTCTTGAAGAAACTTCTTTCGAGTTTAAAAGTCGGGGGGTACTGGGCATGGAATTGTTTCTCTTGTGCCGTTGGAGTTGGGAGGCCCCCCCAGCGGGGTGGTTCCAGGTGGATACTTGGAAGTGGGTGGCTTTGGGAGAGAGCTGTGATTCTTTCGGACTGTGTGAAGACACACGTGACCGTGGGACAACTCAAATAGCTTCTCTCTGCCACCTTGGGCAGAATGGCAGGGCAGGTCTCCCCTTGCTGGAGTCCAGGCTGGAGAATCCCATTTCGAGGCAGTGGGGTGTGGGGTAGCATCTCCTTTGAGTGACTTCCCTCCCTGCTTGCTTACACAAGGTTGAGGTTGGGTTGGGAAAGATGAGAAAGCCAGAAGTTTGCTACCAAAACTGAAAAACAAACCAAACTGGTTTATTTACAAAATAAAAACCTCAGTTTTTCCTTTTCCTCTTCCACTGGAGCTCTATGGTATCGCTTACCTTCTCCATCTCGTTGAGTTCCATTTTTTCTTAACCATAACCTTTTGTCCCCCACCCCAAATTGCTTACAGAGTTAGCACGGCATCATGAGCTGGTCACCTTCCTTGCCAACCCAGACATGTGGGGCCTGGGAAATGAAAGAACGGCTTGGAACAGGGGGATTTGGAAACGTCATCCGATGGCACAATCAGGTAGGGGCCCTGTGCTGATGGGAAGAGCCATGGGCGGCAGGGGTGGGGCTGGGGAAGACAGGCTTTCCCCCCCCACCATTGTCTCTACCCCACAAGGTGCAGTGTGCTGGATGGGTGAATGGGTCTCACCTTTGGTCATGGACTTCTTGGGAGAGAATGAGAAGGGGGAACAGTGAAGGGAATTCAGGGCTGCTAAGCTAACTCTAGGTTAGTGGTCTCCAAGCTTTATTGATTATGCCACCTAAATAGTAAAAAAATTTTAAGCTTTTAGCCTCAATTATATATATTTTAAATTATATATCTATGCTAACATTAGACTATCATGTACTAATGTATTGTGTACTAATATATCTCATGTTATAAAACATACAAAAATAGAAAAATTTAAAGGATGAGGATAATGAAATATTTTTAAATGTTTAAAACATTTTTTTTACATTTTAAATATTTACCAATTATGATGTCTTCCCAGTATTGTTTGCAATACTTCACAGCACAAAATACACAGATACACATGAAAGTGAGGATTATTCTTAAGGATATCGTATTTAATACAGATGAAAATCCGTATTTAAAATAATTTTTATAATTTTGAATTACTTGGACTGGTTTCTTTTTAGATCTGATTGGAGCCTCGTTGTTTTTACTCCTTACGTGTTAGACTGGAGTTTCTCACACTAGACGTGTTCTTCCATCTTCCTGTTTGCTTGTGCAGGTGTTACACATACTAAAATTCTCTGCAAGAATCTTTTTAAGCCACTTGTCCATTTTATGAGAGTTATTTTATTGGAATAATACAATCCATAATTTTACCTGAGTGGGGCACAGATGATCTGCAATATGTCCCCATCGGCCCCTGTCCCCCTGCCTATGGAACGCCCATTTTCCTCAGTATACCTCGAGTACCAGAAGAGGCAAGTGACCTTCTGACAAATGACCTGAGGAGAGTGCCATACAGTTAATATCAGTAAAGCTTAGTTTCTTTTTAACTCTTTGTGGATTGCAGTCTTGGATACCCTTGGGGTGCATATACCCAATTTGGAAACCATTGCTCTAGGGAACCCTCACTCACCAAATAGCTAAAATTTGCTTCCTGACCCAAAACTCAGACCTACCGAAGTCCTTGAAGGAAGGCACCTGTTTGTTAGTTAAGAGCTGCTTAGCCCCTTTTTGGACTGAAAGGATGGCAAATTGCACACCATCCTGGGAATCTGACTGCGGTGAGCAGGGAGGGCCATCAAGGCTACTGGCCAGTCCACACTGTACTCTGCCCTCCAGTAACATTCTCACACCCAACTGGTAAACTGGGGTTCCAGCAAACCCATACCTGGCCTAAGGGGGCCTTAGAAACACCGTTGACTCAGATTTATCCTGGTCAGAGTATAGCCAGGGGCCTAGCGTTACAACAGAAGAGGCAGATCATTCCATAGCTCCACATACACCTGGGCTCGGCTGCTTCTAAACAGGCCAGGGCTGACTATGGCTAACTTCTTGCTGCAGCTGAACTAGAGCCATCCTGGTTTCCTTCCAAAAGAATTCTGTCCAAATGTGCCATTTTCTTGTCTGTCATCTTTAGTTCATAATGGCTGCCACCTGCTCTCTGGGTTTGGAAAGCTATTGTCGGATTGAATTCATTTCTGGCTGTATAGATATTGGCCTAAGAATGTGTTTGTGTGTGGATTACTCTTCTAGAATTACTCATTTCAAGTTCCTTCCCTTGTTCAAAAATTTGAACTTATTTTTAAAAAGCCAAAAGCCAAATTTCCTCATCCTGCCGTTGGAGGCCTGTCAGAGTCTGGCCTCCTCCTGTCTTTCTAGCATTGACGCCCAGTGTTGGCTCCCAACAGGTGTGTCGGCTGAGCCCTCTCTTGGACAAGCCTCTCTCTCCTGGACAGCTTTATCTAAATTCTACCCATTCCTCCGGGATCAGCTCTCAACCATCTCATCCATAAACCTGTCATGACTCCTTCATTCCGTGGGAATTAGTTCTTCCATTGAATGCCTTCAGCTCCACTCATTTGGCGTGCCTCACATAATGCCTTTTTGTCTGTGTGTAGGAGTGTGCCTTGTCAAGTCTCTACGTTCCTGGTTAGCCAGGGCTCTGTCTGGCTTTGGATTTCTTTCGATTTCCCCATAACAACAATCTTTACGTTATATATGTGTGTGCACAAAATTATTCACTTAGTCCATAAATATTATCTATTATGGATGCAGTGGTGATTAAAACACTTTTGGTTTTTTGGTAGAACCTTTTTGGAAAAGAGAGCCATTAATCAATAATTATAAATGTAAGCTCCCAGCTATGGTAAGTGCAACATGGGACCTTATACCAGGGGTCAGGGAAGGCTTTCCCAGGGAAGTGGCACTCCTGAGGGATTGGTACAAGTTAGCTGGGCAGAGATGGTGGGAAGAGAGTTCCAGGCAGAGGGAGCAGTCTGTTTAGAGCACCCGTGGAGGGGTAGGTCATGACTAGTAGGGGGACTGAAGACAAGTGTGACAGGAAGGGAGGATGAAGGGGAACCAGGTGCCAGGGAGGCTGAAGTGTAGAAGGTGAGAGTCAGACCCTGCTGAGGAGGCTATTTTTTGGTACTAAGAGCAACGGGAAGCTGTTGAACGGGTTCCACTCTGCCTGCGGGGACAAATTGGAAGGGGCCCCAGCAGTGGTGTGCTGGGAAATCAGCTCTCTGAAAAAAAGCTCTGATTGGTGGCAGTTACCAATTTCCACAGGGTAACTACTCTGACCATAGCTTATTGTAAACCGCTGATGGTTTAACAACTAGTTCTCACTGAATTTCTCAATACTGAACAATCAACGCTGAGGAGCTGGTAGCAGGACAGCACTGGCACTGCCGTCAGGTGGGGGTGCTAGTTATGAGGTTTCTGGAGTAGTTTAGGTGGGAGATTGGACTGGGCAGAGGGTGTTGGAGATGGAGAGAAACGGGAAGACTTAAGAGCTCTTTTAGGGGTAAAAGTGACAGGACTTAGTGCTGGACTAGAAAGGGGAGGGGCTGAGGGAGTGGGAGGAGCCGAGGGTTGACAAGCACTTAGTAAGCATTTGCTGATGAGCCTGGCACAGTCCAGGAAGCTCTCCACCATCCTCCTGGGTTCTCAGTGGGGTGCTTAGGGGAGGTTCTTGAAAGGATGTTCAGGATCAGAACGTGAGCCATGTGTTCTCTGGTGGATACCCCTCTCTTCAGAGCCTGTTGAAGAAAGCAGCTGGGATAGAGTGGTGTCGATTATTTAACTCCAGTCAGTTATATTGATTAGACTTAACATAACCATGTATATTTCCCGAATACTCCATGTTTATCTTGTCTACAAAAGAGAGACTGTTTTGACTTTATCATAGCATAAAGTAGAATTGCATGAAATTGCCTAAGCATCGGTATCCTCAGTCAGATAAGTGATGCCTGAGAATAGACCTGTCGTTTATTGAGAACCTACTACGTGTCGGCATTGGCTGAGTTGTTTTATATGCTTTATCTCCAGTCTGCACAACAACCCTAGGAGGCTTTAATTCCATTTTATAGTTGAGGAAACTGAAGCGCTGAGCAGTTAAGTCACTTACCCAAAGAGGCTTAGCTAGTAAGTGAAAGAGCTAGAATCTGAACCTCCATCTCTTTGAATCCCAGCCTCATGCTTTCTCCACTGTGGCGTGTTGCTTCTCCATGGTGGGGAATTCTAAAGTGGGGATATCCCAAGAACATTCTCAGTTCTTCACCATCAGTCTAAACCATTTCAAAGCACTAAGGAAAAAACTCTCCTTTGGAGGACAAAATACATGTCTTCCTTGTTTACCAGAGAACTCTAAAATGAATATTTCTCAGTGAGGAAGGACAGTGTAACAATGACGCCACGATTGTTTCCCTGAGTTTTTTGGTTCTGTTACTAAGCATGGGCCTTGACAACCCTTGCTGCCTTGGTACTCCCTTAAATCTTTAGCTCAAGGTCACTACAGTCTAGATAGGCTGATATTTTCAATAAGATCTTTGTTAAATACAAAGGAGGAAGAAAAGGAGATGACCTGAGTGACCTCAGTTTGCAGTACCTTTTGGGAAAAAGGGGGGAAAAATACATGACTTGCAATCACACAGCCCTGGATTCAAATCCTGGCTCTGTTATTGCCAGCTTCATGGGGCCACAACTTCCCCCATCGATTTTGAGGATGCTCAGATATTGATTCCCTCAGCTCTCAGCATATCAGGGCCAGACATAGGGCAGCTGTTCTCTGGAAGCCTCTGGAAATGTCCTAGGGTACCTTGTAAATCTATTCTCTGAGTGCTTTGAAAGAGTCTGGGAAATACTGCCTTTGGTTCCAAAGGCTACTTATGAGGCTAAAATGAGGTAATGTGCTGGCTATTATAAGATATAAAAGATGAGGTATTATTAATCATTCCCTCTATGAAGTAGTATTAACTTTTACTGGTCCCCTCACTGGAGCAAACTAAGCTCACTTCAGCTTATCTGTGTATTTTGAAGTCTTAAAGACTTTACTCAGTCAGTTCACTAAGAATTTATTGAACACTGACCCAAGCTCCATCAGGGATCCATCAGGTCAAAAACAGAGATGACCTTGTCCTTAATGTGCTTATGCTCTCTCTATTCAAGGACATTACATGAATACTTAAGAATATATCAAGTAAATCTAACTATATGCATCAACTTGTATGGGAATAATAATGGCTTCTGTTTATCAAGAGTCATGTGCTAGGTGGTCTAGGTGCTTTATCCACATTATTTCTTGAATGTTCAGAGGAGAGGGAAGGCTTCTTGAGGAAATGGAACTTACGCAGGATCTTGAAAGGTAGGCTATAGATAGCCTGATGGGAGAAGAGAAGGCACTTCAAATGGGTAGAGCAACATCTACATAAGGCTAGTGAAAGGAAATGATACTACTGTAATTTACTCAAGTCTCACTATGTGTCAGACACTCCATCTCATTTTCACTGACAACACCAGAAAGGGTAGAGGCATCTCTATCTTATGGATAAAGACCCAGAAGCTTAAGTAATGGGCTCAATGTCACACATTTACCAGGTGAAGGATGAGGGAGTTACACCATGACCTACTTTGTCCTTGAGCCCTGTGGGTGAGTTTGGAGGCCACTGTGTCCACTGAGTGTTTACACTGAAAGGAGTGGGTTGAAGTCAGAGCCCTCTCAGTGTAGACTGGTGTGTGCTGTTGAGTCAGGGGTGAATCTACAGCCAGACCCTGGACCTTTTGACTCTCAGGCCTGGTTTCTGTCCCTAGGATCTCTCTGGGCCCAGCTTTGCACGTCCTTTCTCAAACATTCATCTTGGAGGGCAGGGTCTAAAAGGAAATGAGCAGGTTATTACTAATGGCCCCCTTATACCACAATGGCCATGCCATGGTAACAAGAGAGTGGACTTTCTGTGCTAAGGGTTTGAATGTACGTTTTGGCTACCTGTGTTTTCCCTACTCATTAAAAGAAAGCTAACTTTGGGGAAGCTGAGCCAGCTCCTGTGTAGACTGGCCTTGCAGCTCACGTGTGCTCTAGCACCTCTCGGTAACTCTCAGAAGTCTGAGGATGTGTCTCACCGCCACCCCCCACCTCTCACCTTCTGCACTTTATAATACACTCACATTTATACATAAGTTTTATATTTTCATGTACAAAAAGCAAAGAATAACAGAGAATGTAGTTGATAATAATCAACTACACTCAATATAGGTAACATCGTTGGCCCCTTTCTCCATTTTCTCAAAATACAAACCAATTTTAAATTTGGTTCCACGTGAAGAGTCCACTTAGTAGAAGTTGGATACTGAGATGGTTCGGGCCAAGTCTAGGTTTCCACAGAACTGAGCGGAGACTCGAGGGTGTTCCAGGCCAAATACAGAAAGTCATCTACTGCTGTTTGAGTTTCACTACTGATGAAGAACAAACTCCCCAGGGTTTTAAAACCAGTATTCATAGTCTATTTCTGTACTGAATTTTGCTTTCTAGAGCAGGTATGTTTTTAGCAACAGAAAATCATTGTTTGGGTTTGTATTTCAAATGAAAGATTATTCATGGCAAAGCTGGAATGTTTCAGAACATATCCTAGAGAGCCATTGTGTAAGAATAGTCTGTGTGTCTATTTTGTGTGGGACATCCCCGGGCCAAGGAAGTTAGGACTTCCCCTTCAACTGTAGGACTAAGCTGAGTTGGCCACAAACAGACAGTCAGTTTTGGTCTCTATGCCCAGTTATTCCAGTGTTCTTATTGCTAAATTTGCTCTTTAGTTTGATTATGGATATTGATGCCAATATGAAATCTTCAATCTTTAATGTCAGTCTTCAATATCAAAATCTATTCCTGGATTCTGGGTTGGGCCAGGTGACAGCTGTGTGTTAGGTCCAATGTTTGTATTGAGCAAAAGACTCCAATTATCTATGGTTATCCAATGTATAGGTAGACAGAGTGCCTGAAATAGTTTCTCAGTCACTTAATAAATCTACCTTTGAGTTTGATTTATCTGTCAGTTTTAAGGAAGCGTACTATTTGTGGTGGGCAGAATAATGGCCCCTCCCAAAGATGTCTCCATCCTAATTCCCTGAACCTATGAATATATGAAGTTCCATGGCAAAGGGGAATTAAAGTTGTAGATGAAATTAAAGTTGCTGATCAGTTGACTTTAGATGGGAAATTATCCTGGATTATCTGGGTGGGCCCCATGTAATCACAAGGGTCCTCAAAAGTGGAAAATGGAAGGCAGAAGAGTCAACGTCAGAGTGATCAATGTGACAAAGGCTCAGCTGGTCATTGCTGGCTTTGAGGATAGAGGGAGGGGCCCTGAACCAAGCAACAATGCAGGCAGCCCCTAGAAACTGGAAAGGGCAAGGAAATGGACTCCCCTAGAGCCTCCAGAAAGGAACATGGTCCTGCTGATATCTTGATTTTAGCCCAGTGAGACTCATGCTAGACTTCTGACCTCAAGAACTGTAAGGAAACACGTTTGTTTTAAGCCACTAAGTTTGGCAATTTGTTACAGCAGCAATAGAAAATACACTATTATGTGTATTAGAGTTAAAATATGTGCAGCTTCTAAAACATCTTGGTTTAAACTATCAGAGTCATTCTGAGGTAACAAACCATGAGTATCTTCTGGTAAACTGTTGTTTAGAAGTCCATCAAAACATCACATGTTGAGTGCCTGCTTTCAATACTGTTACCTCAATTCACAGCTTGGCCTACCCATCTTCTATCATTTGTAGAACTTGGCATTCCACAGTCTGAGTTTCTATGGAGATTCCGCCTGACTGGAAACAAGCACCTGTAACGGCCTGTCAGAGCCGTTATTTGATGAAGTTACCAGAGAACTGGGCAAAAGTGTTTGAATCTGACCACTAATGGGAAGTGAAACTTGAAACCAAATTCAAATCATTTGAGAGCAGAGAAAGGAATCCAGAAGTTCAGGATGTAGAGGGTATAACATTTTGTGAAATGTAGCCCAGTCTGTACATTGATCGAAGAAATGGCATTCTTTTGACACGTTCCCTGACTCTTGAAAAGTATTAGATGGACTTCTGCCCAAATTCACTTGTACAGTTGTACTGATTGGTTCAGTATCAACAGGATTTGCAAGTTTTGAGCATCTTCAGAGAGAGCGTTGGAATCTAGGCCAAAGATCAGGGTTCTAATAGCAAAGTAAGTGAATGGTACTTAGGGCAGAACCTGATTATCGGCTGCACTAAGGAGTCAGCTGCCACAGAAGTAGGCGTGTGGCTACGGCATGCGTGAGCCTTGGAAACATGCTAAGTGAAAGATGCCATCCCAAAGGACCATGTATTGTATGGTTCCATCTGTATGAAATGTATAGAATGGGCAAATCTATAGAGACAGAAAGTAGATTGGTGGTTGCCAAGGGCTAGAGGGGTTGGGAGGAAGATGGGGAGCTACTGCTAATGGGTGTGGAGTTTCTTGGGGGAATGATGGACATGTTCTAAAATTGACTGTTTTGGGTGTGCTCCTCTGAATATACCCCAAACCATTAAATTGTATAGTTTAAAATTAATGAAGTGTGTGGTATGTGAACTCCCTCTCAATAGAGCTGTTAAAAATGAAAAAAGCAGGCATGTGAGGTAACTGCGTGATGGAGAGCATAACCACAGCAATCTTGGGATTTGATGAAAGCAACTTTTGAGAGTATCTTGGAGGTGTTGTAAGCATCTGTTTTCTGGCGTTGGAGCTGTAAGGGTCAGATGCTTCCACCTTACTTCTGAAGCTGGTAGTTCTTGACCCTCAGTTTTAGGGATTGGTTTATCGAGCAGTGATTCAGTGGTCTTTATTAGATAGCACTGCTTGTGTTTGAAGAGTCCCATCTTTCCTTTTCTTACTGGGCAGGTCCTGGTTCCCGCAGGGATCGTGGCTGGTTTGATACATGTGTGGCCGTGACGCAGTTCTGTTGCTGGAAGCACAGCCACGTGCGCAGCAGGAGGCCCTGCCGCAGTCCTCCACGTATCTTTTTTAGGTCCCATTCAGTACCACATGAATTGCTACGCTTACACGGCTTATGATGCTTTTCAGTATGTGTCGTCATAAAATGAGAAAACGGCCTGACAGGGCCTCTGAGACATCCTTCAATTGGGCAACAGTAGGATTTTAGTCCGGTTTTGAAATCTTTTCTTACTGTTGGGTCACCGGAGCCTCCTGTAGGCCGCTGGGCTTTGGGGTGCGGTTCTTGTTGCAGCTGCATAGCATGCACAGCTTATTGGTGTAGGTCAGCTTCTTCACTGACCAGTTCCAGGCGGGGGCCACCAAAGCCACAGCCAGGGGCAGCTGCTGTCCCTCAGCTATCCTGGAGGCTCCCAGGGGCCTGAGGAAGTGGCAGCAGCATAGCGGTGACCCTCTTGTGGCGGCCAGAGCATCCAAAGCTAGTGCCAGTGTCCCTGCTGCCGCTAACGCTGTAGTCTCGGGGCCCTTTTACTCTGATCGCCGTGGCTCCCTGGTGCAGAGCACAAGGAAAAGGGAAGTGTTCATTGTCGGGACCCAGGCAGTCAGTTAATTATTCACAAAAGTTTTATTGATTGCCTTCTCTTCCATTCACGAAACCTCATTGGAGGGCATTGGGCTAGTTACTAGAATAGAGGTTAAAGTGCATGAGGATGAACAAACCTATAATTTAACAAAGAAAAGAGAAAATAACCCTATGAACCTACAGAAAATAAGTCTTTAGTAGGTATGAGCAATGGAGGAGTTACCTGTTTAGAGAGGAGGGCAAAAGCCCCTTGTGGTGGGAAGACTAGTGCCTGTGTACCTACGAGAGCATTAAAAGCACAGGACTGGGCCAGGTGGGCTAACCCCGCTGCAGTGTCAGAGGCTTGGGGTGGAGTTGTGGGAGAATGGCTGGAAAGGCAGGTTGGAGCCCAGCGTTGGAAGACTTTAAATGCCAGGAGTAGCTGCGTGACATGGGTCTGACCGCAGGAGTGTTATTGAACACCTGCTCGGGGCTGGACACTACTAGGGGCTCAGCTTCATGACAGTCCTGAAAGGTGGGCGTCTGGATTCCCATTTTACAGATGAAGAAACTGAGTCAGACCAAATGGTCTGCCCAAGGTCACAGAGCTAGTAAATGGCTGAGTAGGAATTTAAATCAGCCTGTACTCCCTCTACTATACAAGACTTGCATTCTCTCTGGAGAGACAAAACTCTCTCCGGAGAGAGAAACATGAAGAAGAGAAACATGAAGCATAAAGACAGTGTGGCATTAACTATTAGGTTGAACCATGTGGAAGTGCCATTTGCGTAGGTCAGAATGGTTAAGATCGGCGATGTCATATGGTTCAACCTAGTGTGACAGTAGTCGGGGTTTAGAGGAATGAGCAATCTCTCGGGCAGGAATGGCCAGCAGACGTTTCGAGCAGGAGGTGGGACCCGAGCAAGGCCTTGATGGCGACTTGATGGAGAGAGAAGGGCGTGCTGAGAGGTGGGGGTGGTGGAGCCTGACGGACTGGCAGGTGGCTTGGGGTACCTATCAGTGGATACATATGCCAGCCTCAGGAGCCCGGAGGTGATAGAGACCCACGTTTTGGACCCTGGGGAGACAATTTCAGGTTTGACCCGTGGATTTCTCTTTGTGTTTGGCTGTTGGTTCTGCTAATCCTTCCCGTGTTGCTCTCGCTTCAGGAAACAGGTGAACAGATTGCTATCAAGCAGTGCCGGCAGGAGCTCAGCCCCCGGAATCGAGAGCGGTGGTGCCTGGAGATCCAGATCATGAGAAGGTGAGGGCCCACTGCGTTGAGCCAATATGACAGAGCTGCCACTGGGTTGGGGGGACCGAGGGGACTGCAGGAGCTGAGGGGCCATGGGGCACTGAAATGAAATCTGGGGGGAACCGGCTAAACTTTGGGATCTGTAGCAATAGCCCTACCTGCTGCAAATCGCAGTCCCTAGTCAGGATACCAGCCAGCCTGTCCAGGTAGAAGTTTCTAGAGGCGTGGTGGTTAGTATTCAACTCCAGGTCTTGTCAAGGGCTTTTGGTCAATTTTATCTGTTATATTAAAGAGTTTAAAACAGCCACCCCAGTGAATTTTCCTTTGTCAGCAGAAATGTTTTCCCCCCTGTATTTCCAGTTCCAGGGAGGTATGTGACTCCACCGCTGTGAACCTATTGCCATTTATTCCCCCAGTGTGGTGACAGGGTCTGTCTATCCCCAGGTGGATGCTGTCCACCCAGCTAGTAAGGCACTTAACAATGGTAAGCGTGCAGGTAAACTAGAAAGCTGGTCAGCTTGGAAGACCTCAAACAGGTGACCCCTCCACGAACCTCCTAAAAAGGGGAGGTGTCACCTTGTCTGTGAGCACCCACACACGCACACACACACGGCACCCGTACTCGAGTGGCATGAGATTGGAAGGCCCTCTACTTTCTCTGCTTTTAGAAGCAGTTTCGAAGTACAATGAGGACTTACTATGGGGCACTCTAAGGAAAATTAAGTTACACAGGATGCACTCACAGAGTCCTTGAGTTCATGGTGCTGAAGGTAGAGCTGGGTGGATGCTAAGTGACCAGGCACTGAGGTAAGTCACCAGTTCCTGACTCCCATCTTCTTACTTACTCCCCAGTGCCCTTGGCTCTTCTGGGCCTTTGTTGTCAGGCGAGCTTTGCTGAGACACAGACAGAGAGAGGAGTGGGTTTGAGCCAAAGCTTGGATTCTCCCCTCATTGGTTCCCCCCCTTCTTAGGCTGAACCACCCCAATGTGGTGGCTGCCCGCGATGTCCCTGAGGGCATGCAGAACCTGGCTCCCAACGACTTGCCCCTGCTGGCCATGGAGTACTGCCAAGGAGGAGATCTCCGGAAGGTGAGGCTTCCTGGGGGCGGGGCCCCCTGCCTGGGTGAGAGCAGTGGGGCGACCTTTTACCGCTTCCATCATCAGGCAGTTCAGGGAGCCACAGTGGCTTCAGCGCGATTACCTTTCCTTCTCAAATTCCCCCTTCCGTGTCCAGCGTGGGGTGATGGATTTGGGGTGTGAACCACGACACTGAATCAGAAGGTCTTACGAGAAAATCAGGGAAGGGCTTGCTGTGCGTTCTGCACAGCGATTACTAAAATGACAAGGAAGCGATCACTAGGTCTGAGTCCGGGGAAAGACTGGACGCATTCCAAAACAAACTTTTCCTCCCTCGGCATGTCCGGGCCACTTCGGTCTTTCATGTCAGCGTCACCGTTGTCCTTATTAGGGGGGATTTTCTCCCACAGATGTGGCAGCAGTGCCCTCAGGGTCAGAGAGTGGAGCAGGAACGGGGCTGGCTTAGTAATCAGGGCGCTGGGCTGGGGTTCCAGAGCTACCACTGACTCGCCTCTGGGCTGCACTTTCTTCCTTCTCACCATATTAACTTCCTTTTGCTAGAACATGCCCTTCAGAGTGGGTGATGGTAGCCCACCCTAGTTCAGGGACAGTGGTGTGTGTCCACCTCCCTGATATTCTCTAAAACAGCGTCACACAACTTGTTTTGACACATTGCCTCATTCGATTTTCAACAACCCTGTGACATTGGTAAAACAGGTGTGACTCTCATGTGAAGAGTAGATATCATGGCCCAGAGAGGTTAGGTGGATTACCCACCCTCACACAACTGCAGTGGCAAAGCTTGGGTCACAGCCTGTAGGGACCCAACTGCAGGCCACCTCTCCGTCTGTGAAACTGAATACTGCCATACAGCACGAGGTAAACTAAGAGCTCTGTCTTTGTGTTGAAAAAGAGGTTGCCCTGTCAGTGCACACCTCCCTCAGTTCTTCACCTTAGAAGCAGGCCCATGATACGGAGAGGGCGGACACCCAGGCATTTCTTCTGTCTTCACATGGCACATAATGTGCTGTTCTCAGTACTCTGGCCCCTTCTGCCTTCTTTTTCACAAGGAAACTTTCGATGAGGGTTGATTCGCCCCAGTGGCTTTTTCCCACCATGGGTGGTGGGTGTATCCTGGCAGTGTCACAGCCGGATGTGGACACAGTCGCTGGCATGACTCCAGGCAGGGCACTGATAACCGATGAGAAATGGGGAACTTGACAAGGTTCGATTTTCCCCTTTATCTTCCTAACCTTTGCCAATCATCCAATTACTAACTGCAGTTATTTAAGGAGAGAAAGCCATGTTGTAGTAGAACAGATGGTTCTCAGAGGGCAGCGTGGGAGGTAGGTGGGATGTAACCAGATTACAGAGGGTTCAGGCTGGGCCGAGGACGTCAGACTTGATCGTGTGGGCAGCAAAGAGCCAGTCGGCCAGGGAAGAAGATACAAACTTCACATGATTGACCCCGTGTGGCTGCAGGATGACCTGGGGAGGCAGGAAGCAAGTGCAGCCTAAGGGGCGCCTGCCCATGGTGTCGCTGGGGCAGGGAGAGCCGGCCGGACGGTGCTGCTGCCCACCTCTCTCAGGTCCCCTTCGTTATCCAACTGACACAGCCTGTCCTTCCCACCTTAAAAAGTTCAAAATATATACCCTGAGCATGAGAGGCCAGCACGTGAGCAAATGTAAAAGCCAGAACTGCTTTGAAGAGTGGTCTGTGTGTGTGGCTCATTTGTGGATATAAATGTTAGTTAATGACGCTAAGCCTCAGTGGGGAAGCTTTTTTCTCCATTGTCTTTACTCAAGGCCAACCTCCAGCAGCTACTGAGCCCTCAGAGGGCGGGTTGAGAGGGGCAGGAGAGCAAAGGGATTAAGTGTGTGGTCTTGAGCCTTAGATACACATGGCTTCCTATTCCAGCTCGGCCCTGGAATGGCTGTGTGAGCAGACAAAGTGCTGACCGCCTCCAGCCTCAGGTTTCTCACGTACAAAATGGAAATGCCAGCAGACTCCTCAGTGGCCGTGGGGAGGATGCAATGAGGCAGCACAGGTAAAGCGGGTTTGCTGAGCTAATCCGCGCGCTGGTTAGCCCGCTGCCCAGCATGTGCTCCTTACGTACGCCCTCCTGTCACCATCAGCCCACTGGTGCGGCCCTGGCGGCAAGTGGTCAGAGGGTGGTTTTCAGTGAGTGCCGTCCACCCTGCCCTCTGCGGGGTGCTCAGGAGTAGTGGGCCAGTTGTGGTTGAGCTTATTAGACTCTGGCCTGTGTCCCTCAGAACTTCAGCACAGGCGAGACTGCAAATCCCTCGTGTTAGAATGACTCAGACACCCCAGTGATACGTAAGGGAGCATTTCCCGGGCTTTTCCGTGCTGCCGCCTCCTCCTCTGCCTCGGGCCAGTTCCTGCCAGTCCTACTGCCCGACTGCCTGTCGGCCCAGGTCCCCAAAGCCCCGGGCTGAGGTCAGCACGCGGATGACTTCAGCCGCTAAAAGACATTTGCACACTTACTGGTGGCTGATGACCGTCAGTCTGATGCTTCTTTTCATCTTCTTGACAGTACCTGAACCAGTTTGAAAACTGCTGTGGCCTGCGCGAAGGAGCCATCCTCACCTTGCTGAGTGACATTGGTAAATCCCAGCCCTGGAAGTCAGGCCAAGCCCTCCAGGGAGAGTGTGGTGCCCCTGTGAGTCTGTGTGCATCACAGGGAGAGATATTTCGGTCCTCTGGGCTTTACAGAGGGTGGGGTTGAGGGGACAGATGGAGTGGGGAGGTCAACAAGGGGCTAGTCAGGCAGGCGCTGAACTCAAATAGATTCCCCTTCCTTCCTGACTAAGTCGTGAAGTGAATTATGATGCATATAGAATAACAGATTTCCTTTCCCATTAAAAAGCTCCACTCCCTACTTTCCTGGAATGGCCAGCGATGGAGTAGGTTGTCACTGAATGGATTTCATCCCTTGGCAGCAAATTTTTCCACTTCCACATTGGCAGTTCTTTTGCCAAGTGCAGGCGTAGGAAAAACTGCCCTTGTTTAATCTGTTGGTACTATTGGTATCCTCAGATGAGGGTATCTGTGGCACTCTCTGAGAAGGCCCGGCTGGCTTCAGGGAGAGGGCGAGTGACCGCAGACTGCAGAGGTCAGAAGCAATCCTCTAGACTCTGGTGCCTGCTCTGAGAGGGAACTTGGAAGGCAAACGCCACAGTCAGCACATGGCTCCAGCCTCGGGAAACAGACGTTAGGAGTGAGAGAGGGGCTGCCCAGGCCTCCTAAAAATAAAATTAAATAAATAAACAAACAAACAAATAAATAAATAAATAAACCCAAAAAGCGTCCAAGGTTTTTGGTACAAGTTGACAGTTTAGAGTTATCCAGAATTTATCATTCAGTGTTGCCCTCAGATTTAGGGAGTGATACCATTTTCTTCCCTTTCTCACTGCAGCCTTTTTAAAACTTTTTTTTTTTCCTTGTTGTTTACTGAAACTTCTTTTTTTTTGGAAAAACGTCACACATATGTGATGAAAGAGTAGGACAGTGAAACCCACATACCCATCACCTAGATTCACCAGTTATTACCAATTTGCCACATTTGTAAAGCTGTGTTCTCTAACGCTTGACCTGGAAGGATAGGTGGGCCTGAAGTCTCTTAAACACATCGCCTTGCTGGTGTGGGTCTGCCTCTTCCTTACTCTGTGCCACTTTTGATAGAAGGTGGGCAAGAAGGAAATCAAGGGAGGAAAGTCAAGCAATATTTAAGGTTAGGATCAAAGCAATCTGACAGAAAATTCCATCTCCTCTATATCCTGTGTCTTTGTCCTTTGGATGGACTTCACAGTGAGGGCAAGTTGACGTTGCACCAATTTTATATGACTTGAGTGGGCTGCCATCTCTGGCCAGACTGCTTCCTTCATGCATTGGTCCATGTGGGTCTGCTGAAGGGTCCTGTGTGTCCACCTAGAGGGTGTAATCCAGACGTCAAGAATCCCACCTGTTTTCTCGAGGTGGCCAGGTGACTCAGTTGGTTAGAGCGCAAGCTCTGAACAACAGGGTTGCTTGTTCAGTTCCCACGTGGGCCAGTGTGCTACGCCCTCCACAACTAGATTGAAGGACAATGACTTGGAGCTGATGGGCCCTGGAGAGGCACACTGCTCCCCAATATTCCCCAATTTAAAAAAAAAAAAAATCCCACCTGTTTTCTCGATACCTTGCCACATGGCTTGTCCATTCACATTTTGCTTAGACATTCACTTGATTGTGTCTTTTTCACAGTGGCCATATCATTAATTTATTCTCTGTCAAGTTAGTTTGAAGGCAGGTTACTAGGTCTGGAAATATTCTTTTGCCCTTCATTGGCAACTTTTATTTTGTTTCTCCCTGGTTAGAGCGTCAAGTCATTTTTTAAAATGTTATTCTCTCAAATATTTTTGTTTCATTATTTGTACATTGAGCAAATAGTTAAGAAAGTCTTTAAATTAACTGGCTCAGGTACACATAACTGTTTACTTCCTCATATCACTTTTTACTTCCTCAAGTGGTTCTTGAGTGATATTAATAGAGCCGCTACTGGTTGCATATTCTCTGGTCTGGGCACATTGTGTCTCTACTTACCATCGACTTGTGCGGTAGCTGTCGTATTATCTACATAAGTTGTATATGTGTGTTTGAGTTATGTGTAAATCAGAATAACAAAGACAGGGAAACTCCCAAGGGCTTATGTCGTTCAGTTCTCCTAGAGGTGGATAAATATTAAAATTCTTTAGGTCACTGATTCCCCATCTTTCCTCTCTGTGACCCCAAGTTGAAATAATAAGGCCTTAAAGTACTAGTACACTAGAAGTAAATTCTTGAAGGTGGGGACTTTAGTCATTGCTATATATCTTCAGCATCTGGAACAGTAGTACTTTATATAGCAGCTTCTCTATAAATATTTGTCAAATAAATGAAATACATCCCCAAGGAAATCAAAGTAAGTAAGGACCTATTTAAAAAAAACAAAAACAAAAACAGGTGTCCACATATAGTTAACATTCTCAGGCCAAATACCAGCTCTTCCACTTATTGGCAGTGTGACCTTAGGCATGTTACTTAAGTTTTAAGAACATCGGTTTTATTAGCTCTAAAATGGGACCATTACTCACCTTATTAGAATTGTTACGAGGATAAAGTGAGATGATATGCCCAAAGCTCCCAGTACAGTGCTCTGCTATTGGCAGAATGTGCCATCAGCAAACATTAGTTCCTTTCTCATTTCCTTCCCTTTCTGGATTTGGATTTATGTATCATCCCGCTTGTAAAACCTCCGTCACCCTTATTTGGGTGTTGACCTGAGGTTGGGATCCCGTGAGCCAGGCAGGTGGTTGTCTTATGAGACTCCCCTTCCTGGAAATGGGTACCCCTCCTCAGCCCCATTCCTATCTCAGCCACCTTTTGGATGCAGTCACATCCCCTCACTTTGTGGTCGCCGTAGAGGTGACTGATAAGCTTGTGTTTTATTTTCATTCCCATTTCTGATTTGTGTGTAAGACTCATCAGATTTATTTCTTGTGCAAGGATTTTGTCACCAAGCCAGATTTCAAAAGCTTTTCTTGGAGCTCATCTCACATAACTCTTTTGTATTCTGAAACATTTCCTGAGCATATTTTGTTCCAGTTTGTTCCAAGTGCTGGCCCCACATTCCCTTTGGTTGCCACGGCCATTCTCTGCCAGGTTGACTTCAGATAAGTGGCAGAGCCACACCCTTGGCCGCTGGATCCAGATTCATTGCCTTCTCTTCTGGCTTATACCTGTTTACCCCTAACCTCTTCTGTGCCACTAACCTCCCAGAGATGCCCACTCAGAGCGGTACCAAGATAATAGACACAGGTAGGATTTTTCCAGTGAACCTTAAGTTGTCTAAGAAGATATCGCAGTGTACATATGAGGAAATAAGCAGATGACTGGTGAGCACACGGGTGAGCCCTATTTCCTATGCCAGTACAGGCCTGTTAGATCATTGCTCTTATGCTGGTAAGAGATCCGGGGATAGGTGCAGAGGCAGCTGAAAATCATTTGTCTTCCACCTAATGCGATCCTAAAATAGCTCCAGGAAGTTGTATCTAAGTGGACTCTATTGAAATAGTCTTGCTCATTATTCATTGGAAAACACTGGCGTGTGTTTCCTCCTGTTAGCTGAGGAGCAGACTCCTGGGCCCTCAAGATTGAGGTACAGATTGCTGCACTCTGGAGTCCCACGTCTCTGCTGTCCCAGGGGTGGGGACCTGCCCAGGCCCAGGCCAGCTGGGTGGACCAGTTGGGCATTTGCCACGGCCTTATCGGATCATGTGTCTGAGTCGATCATCCTTGATTGTCCAGGTGGCCAGTTTACTGTGGTGACTGCCCATGCTGTCCCCGGATAGAGCAGAGAGGGTTTCAAAGAGATCACAGGGCTTTCGGGAAGAGACCTCCGTTCTAGGAATCAGAAAATTGGGCTCTCTATTTAGTGTTTATCTAATTGTGGGTTTATAACAAAAGAGAATTGCCTGATCTCAGAAATTCGGATCATTGGTATATAAATTATGTTGGAAAGCATAAACCTGATTAATGAATATAATAATAATGAAAGAGACAACAACTGGCTTTCAGTCCTGGCTCCTCTTTTCCCAGCTCTGTCACCCTGGGCAAGGACCTTTTTGGTCCATGTATCTTTTTGTTTCTTCTTTACAGAAAACTGGTAACTTTCTGAGCCTATGTGTCCTCAACTTTAAAATGAGGGATTTGGGCTAAGTGACCTTAGAGAAGGTCCCTTCTGACTCTGAATATTGCATTGTCATTATCAGGTAGCCGACTTTCAGAATGGTTGCCCCAGGATGTCTCTGATGTCCACTCCACTGTCCCGTCCTGACTGCTTTCCACAGTTTCTCTCGCCTCTCCTTTAATGCATCATCTTGTTGCCCAGAACTTTGCTTGATGCATTCTTTTTATTCCTGTTCCATCCTAGTCATCCCTCTCTGCACCTGGACTGACCACCCACTGCTTTCCAATCTTCTGTCTGCCAGGCCATTCTCATGACGTCTCTATCAGCTGTATCTCTAAAACCTGTATATTCAGCCCTCATCTCCATCCTCAACTCCATATCCACATCCATATAATATTTCTCCCAAAGTCACTTCCAAATTGAAATCCTGCTGCCAAATTTAAAGACTGCTTCTTTAAATCTTCCTGATATCCTCTTTCTTATGTCACAAGCCCCATCTTTCTGCCAGTTACCCGGACATGACCTCAGTTTGGAATCTCATTTCTTAAAAATCTGCCCCTCTTCCTGCTCCACACCCTCCCATTTAAAACGTCTTCAGATTCTTCCAGCTTTCCTTCGTGTTGTATATCCCATTTTCCCTTTCTGTTCCCACTATCTCCACTAATTCAGTGTCATAGCAAATTACTGTAATAACGTCATACCTCACCTTCTTATCCCCATTTTACTAATTTGTCTTTCATTGGAAAGGACGCTTTCATCATAATCCATAATCCATCATTAGATCCAGGCCGAACCTCTTCAGAACCTTGCATTTCTCCTGATCCACTGTAGCCAACTTCGCATGTACACTTTTATACCTTCCTGCTAGCCTTTGCATATGCTCCTCCTTTTGAAATGCTGCTCCTGCACCTCCCCCAAAACCCTAAGCCTTCTTATTTTGGGGGCTTACATAGCTTTAGACTTGTCCCCTCCATGAGGTCTGCCCTGACCCGTCACTCGCTGTGGTTCTCCCTCTCATGGGGTTCTTTACCCCTCGTGGCCTCCTCCACTCACTGGGTACTTGGCATCTCTGCTCTTGTGACACGGTCTCTCTGCCTGAGCCTGACAATGAGGACTGATTTCTGGGCTTGGGGCCCATTGACCAGATTTTGTGTGGTACGTGAAGAAAACGCTTTAGTTCCCTGGCACATTTTCCACAATACCTAGCAAATAGAAGACACTTTATAAGTGCTAATGAAATGAATGAGAGATTGATTTTGCACTTGGCATTCTTAGCACGTGGTGTGACTGCCTTACTACCTTGCTGGTTAGTCATAGGGACTATTTCAGCCGAGAAACCTTAAGCTGGACTAAATCTCTCTCCACATGTCCACACTTGACCTTTCAATCTGTTTTCTTTGGAAAGCCCAGTGACACCAAAATGACTGGCACATAGTAGGCACACAATCAATTTTTATTGAATGACCAAACATCCTGTTGCCCTTCTTACTCATTGGTGACTTAAATTACCAGTTGGTAACTGTCTTTTCTTTCTCTTCTAATCTCTGTGTCAGCTTTTTGGTCCATTTATCTTTCCATTTCTTCTTTATGGAATGTATCTCAAAATAAAAATGTTGTTATGGGAGTTTAGCAATCTCTTTGAATTTGGAGTATAATAAGTAGCAATTCATGGATATAACCCTTATTAAACTGCTTTTTTACAAGGAAGTCTAGCTGGTCCTATCTGCTTCCTAATTTGTAGTTTTTGATATGAAAAAATATACAGGAGCTGTGATTTGGGATTCTGGTTCATCGGTAAGAACTCCAGGAGTGTCGCATTCTTCAGTTATGTATTTGTGTCTGCCTCATGAGCCCCGGGAAAGCTGGGCTTGGTGCCTGGCTGCTGTTCCTGACCAGGGTAATAGGAGGCTGTCTTTTTCCTGTGGCAGGTCCTTAACCTGGGCCTCTCTGTGCGGTATCTGCCCCAGGGCGTGCCACTGTGTCGTTTAAAGGCTCACACAGAGTAGGTGCTTCTTAAAATACTTTTCTGTAATTGGAGTGTGAGAAATTAACCTTCAGGCTTTATGCTTTGTGGTGTGTGCGGGTTTTTTTTATACATGTGTATTATCACTATTGCTGGGGCTTTAGATTTTTTATAAATGTTCAGATGCAAAAGTTTTTCTTAATCTCAAATTCTCATTTTCCATCCAGTTTAAATCAAATTAGGTTCTCTTAGCTTGAGATAATTTTGATTCATTTCATGATGCTTTTCAGGTACCATTTTGTAAAATGTAGCCGAGTCAGACCGAAGTAAGGTTTTAAAATTCTAATTCTGTAAGGAGAGCTATTTAAGAAGTCTTACCTATCAGAGAGTTTTGACTGTTCCACTCAGTCCAAGAAACTGTACATAATACATGTAAGATTCTTTAATTTCAGACTTTATTAAGTTGACAAGAGTATTTGAGAATAAATGACTGCCCCAAAATGAGGATTAAAAGTTTGTTGTATATAGTTGCTAAAGCATAAAAATAGACAACTATTAGTAGTAATTAGTGGATTAGTTACTAAATTGCTCTCCCATCTCACTAAAGAGTTGGTGACAACTCTTACTCAGCATGACGAAGGGAATAGTGCTTCAGTCTAAGCTGAGCACTCTTCTTCCTCACTGAGGGGCTGCTTGGGGCATCTCGCCTGCTCTTGCTCCAAGGGATTTGCATGGAGATGTTCACGTCTAGCTTCAGAGGCCTTGTCTCGGGCTGGGCGTGTATGCTCGCTCAAAATGCAGTGAGCCTCCACTTTCATACATTCTGCTTCTGAACAGACTAACCCACACTTTTATGTATTATACCCTGACATTCTTGTCATAGATCCAGACAGGCTCTTTGTGAGTCAGTCAATAAACCTTCCGAGTTACTGCATGGTTGTGCACCTTCCCTGGCAGCTACTAGTTCAGGTTCAACAGCAGTACGTACCATCGCTATGTGCAAGGTTGTGTTTGGGCAGTTATTTCAGTGTTTTGTTATACTTTGATTCTTTGGTAAAAATGAGTAAAACAAAAATTGAAAGTGCTGGTAAGAAGGATTGGTCTTTAAAAGTTAGTGCAGTGGAGAATAAGATGGAGTGGAATTTTTTAGGCATTGAAAGCAGCAAGTCTTCCACACCATTTGGACAGTCAGTGGACCTAAGCCAGTCTACTGTATTCAGTTATGAAAGAAATGAAAAATAAGGAACAAGTATAAAATGTTGTACCCATATGGTCAAAGGCTGGGTTTCAAAGGGCAGATGTAATTAGAGGCTTTGTCATATAATGTAATGTTCTGAGCCGGAACTGCCCTCATCAGATGTTAGTTGTTTAGCTGTCTCAGTTTGACTTTCATATGTGTTTTCAGGAAACGTTCAGCATGAAAGTCTTCGTTTAGCGTGTGTGATCACTTGATTCCTGTGGAAGGCCTTTGTTCTTCTGCTCTGCAGAGCAGGCAGGAACGGCTGCCCTGGTCAGGGGGCTGCGCACCTTCCTGGCTTGCCCACATTCTAAGTCTGGCTTGATGAGTTTATCTACCATTATTAAACTTCTCTTAGTGTTGTTATTGCATTTGCTTTCAACCATTTTTTTAATAACAAAAACCAGATCACGCCATTAACTTGGCAGTGCGTCATTGACGTCTCTCTGAGGCATATTATCTATATCTGGGTGATATTATCTATAAAGCTAAACGATTTTAAAACAGTTGCCTGTTATGATGTGAATCTACCATAATTTGTTCAACCATTCCCTGCTTGATGACTCTCAGTTTGTTTCTGGCTATTTCACTCAAAGCTATGCCATAAGCATCCTTATTTGTATGTTTTGATGCTTTTGATTTTACAAACTAGACTACCAGAGGTGGAAATAATGGGTCAAGCAATATGTATGTTTTAAAACTTAATAGATTATTGCCGTATTTCTTTCCCAAAAAGGCACAGCAATTTTTACTCCTTCCAGTCATGTAGGGAAGGGCTTTTTATTTCCCATCTAAAATTCTTGCCGGTTGAAGAAGTGAAAAAAGGTATTTCACTGTGCTTTGAGTTGCACTTTTATGACTACTTGTGACCTTGAGCAGCTTTCTGCAGAATTGTTTGCCATTTGCATTTCTTCTGTAAATTGCCCTTTTTCTCCCAGGTTGCTTTCTTATTGATTTATAAGAGCTTTTTTGTCTATTAGGTATATTTACTCTTTGGCATATGTGTTGCAGATATTTTTTTCTCAGCCCTTTTGTCTTTTGACTTTGTAAATAGTATCTTTTGCCAAAAACTTTGAGAACCTTCTGTGTTATTTTTATCGCTTTTCTTTATGCCATATAGTTTTCTTCACCTACCACTATTTTTTTTTTTTTGCTAAATTTATCCCTTCGTATTTTAGAGTTTTTGTTGCTGATGTGAATGGGATCTTTATAGCTGACATAGAGAAAAGCTTTTGGTTTGTATATCCTTGTTTTAGTTCTAAATAACTTACTAAGTTCTTTCCAGGTTTTAGAATGTTGAGTTTTCTGGGTATATAGTCATCTCCAAATAAAGATAATTTTATCTTCAAATAAAGATAATTTTATTCTGTATTTCTTTTTTTTGTAATACAGTTAGCTAGGACTTCTGTTAAAGTCATCAAACCTCTCTTACAAGAAAAAATCACATCCTGCTTAGAGTCAGCTGTAGATGGATCCCCACCCCAACCGCCACCCCCACTCTCACCCCTGTTGCTCTGTGGCATGACCCTCCTGTGTAACGTCATCATATTTCCTCTTCACAGCAGAAGTTGTGGGTATCAAATGACTTCAAAGCCAGTCTTGTGCAGACTCCTTCCTTCCCATCTAGATTCTGAGCTCTTTATAGTTAGGGATCATGTTGCTTATTTTATGCCCCTCACAGAACCGAGCAGAGATTTAGCACATGATAAATACATGCTGAACTGTCAGGTGTGTTCAGTGGGCTCCGATTCTCTTCTTTAATTCTCCCCACTTTTTTTTTTTATTGGGGAATATTGAGTAATAGTGTGTTTCTCCAGGGCCCTTCAGCTCCAAGTTGTTGTCCTTTAATCTAGTTGTGGAGGGCACAGCTCAGCTCCAAGTCCAGTTGGCCGTTTTCAATCTTTAGTTGCAGGGGGCGCAGCCCACCATCCGATGTGGGAATCGAACCGGCAACCCCGTTGTTCAGAGCTTGTGCTCTAACCAACTGAGCCATCCGGCCTCCCCTTCCCACTTCTTCCCTGAGGCGAGTTCTTATGTAATTGGACTCTAGACCAGATAACCAAAGTGCTCTTTGCACAGAGGGCCCTTCTCTCTTACCCATCTGTAGAATTCAGATTTTTAAACCTCTACACTGGAGAAGTTTCTCTTCTCAAACTTGATCAGCATCAGCATGACCTGGAGAGCTTGTTAAAATACAAACTGCAGGGTCACCCCTGACGTTTCTGATACAGCAGGTCTGGGCTGGGACCCGAGAACATGGCATTTCTCACAAGTTTGGATGCTGCTGGTCCAGACAATGCCACATGAGGACAACTGCTTTAGACTGTGGTTGGTGACCTCATAGATTCCAGGCTACAAGTTCTTTGCATGAAAAAGCCTGATTCTCATGGTGATCCAAGTTCTCGCACAGTCAGATCCCCTTCCCCTATTTGCTCAGGCCTTGTCCCTCCACCATAAGGCTGTGCTGAAAGTCAGAGTATGTCTCGGGGACACACAACATTCATCTTTCACAGCAGAGGCGATTTTGAAATGAAAAGCATTGTTTGGGCATAATGAAAACTCGCTCCCCTTTCCACCCTCAGCCTCTGCACTTAGATACCTCCATGAAAACAGAATCATCCATCGGGATCTAAAGCCAGAAAACATCGTTCTGCAGCAAGGAGAGCAAAGAGTGAGTGACCCCCTGGGACTTGGAAAGTCCTGGGATTGCCTCAGGGAAGCTGCTCTGGTGGATAAGGAACTAGCTCTGCATGTTTGTTTATATTTGCAGTTTGCTTGCGTTTGTATTTGCTTTGATTCTCTGGGAATGTTTTTTTTATTTCAAACAAAATCCAGCAGAAAGTTCTTGCTTGGAGATTGAGGCAAGTTTGAATGAATCACATTGTTAATTGCCCAAGATGCAGGAATCTGATAAGGAAAATAATGTTTGTCTTCCCACCTTCCCCCCCCCACCCCCCCGCCCCCCACCAACCTTTGGGACTAGCACTTCTTGGAAATAGACTTTTTGTTTTCCTTTGTTTGAGAGCGTCCACTTTTGATGCTAACAGGGAAACGAGTGCTAAGTTTGTTCTAGATATGGCTGAGAAGAGGTGTTTGGCGCTGGCACCTGTGCATGGAGCCTGGCCCAGCCTGCAGTTTCCCCAGAGCTCTCAGTGACCCTTTTCAGTGGCTCTCCTACACAGGTGTGGCGGTAACCTCCCCATGGGGCTTGGCGTTGTGTTCTTTCACAGCCTTGTTTTTTCAGCTGGGGTGATAAGCCAGGGCTCAGCTGAGCGGAGTGTAGTAACTCAACTCATGGGTCACTGAGTCTGTCCGAGACTGCTTCTGTCAGCATTCTCGGCTGGCCCAGGACCACCACAGAGCTCACCTTTGTTCCCGTTCACACGTTCTCACCATTGCTTCTAAGAGTTAAGAATGAAAGGTACTTACTGACAAGGGACTGGCCTGGTCTCTCACATCATAAAGTCCAGGGTTAACGATCCTGAGGGCTGGTGCTTTAATGTTAGTCTCCCTCTGGTGACTGGTCACAGAGCATGGGAGAACATATGCCTTTTTCCAACATTTTCACAGCGTATGTTTCCTTTTGTCCTCTGTCTATGACATTCAGGGCATTCTGTGTATTTGGTGGTTCTGAGGAACTTAGGATTTCAGAAATATTCTCTGCTCTGTCAGCAAACAATCAGAATTTTTATAGGAGGATAGTGTATTCTCATAACTCTCAGGTTTCTCCTTTTTTTTTCCAGTTAATACACAAAATTATTGACCTAGGATATGCCAAGGAACTGGATCAGGGCAGTCTCTGTACTTCCTTTGTGGGGACCCTGCAGTACCTGGTAAGAAATGGGGTTTACAAATTTGCTGGTGAGTCTCTGGTGGCAACATTCATGGGCTCTTCTCTATACTGTATTTGCCTTCTCGCGTCTAAGTCTTGTCATTTCTTTGGATGGTTCCTAGATGCGTAAGAATTGTCGCATGAGGTGAGAGCCATAATTATCAGTTCAAGTCAACACAGAGTCCCTGTGGAAAGATACGGCCATCTCTGATGTCAAAAGAGCTCTGCTAGTGTGCCCTTGTCTAGATCCCATAACCTCTGCGCTTCAGTGTTTCATCTGAAAACAGACTTTAAACTAGATTCATGCTGGTCTGTAGAGGCCAGTTTCCATGTGTCTCAGGGGCCATTGAGTACGAGATGAGAGGTCTGAGCTCCCACCCTTTCTTTATGTTACTTGGTCTGAATATTGGGGTTCTATGTGAGTCACTCATTCATTCGAGAAATACTCACTGAGTATAGTCTGTGTGCCAGGCACTGTGCTAGGAGCTGGCGATGCAATGGGAAAAAAGACAAGCATGTCCCTGGCCTTTAGGAGCTTAGAGTTTAGCACGAAAGCAGGTGTTACACGGGTACGTACACCAATAACTGAGACATTATAGTCAGTTTCTGAAAGTGCTGCCAAGCGGAAGTGCAGGGTGTTAAGAGAGTATATATTAGGAGGACCTGAAGGAAGAATAGGTGAAAAGGGGCTGGAGGTGGGGGGAGTGAGAGGAAATTCCAGGCAAAGAGAAGATAGTACATTAGGAGACCAGACAGTGTGGCTGGCACCTAAAGAAGAAGGAAGAGAGTATCTTGAGTTGAAGCTGGAGAGAGAGGTAGGGGAGAGATAATTCAGGGCTTTTTTAGCTGGGATAAAGATTTTGGACTTTATCCTAAAACCTCTGGAGAGACATTGAAGGATTTTAAGTTGGGGCGGTATCAGGTTTACCTTCTAAAAAGACCACTTTTGAAACAATGGGGAAAATGAATTTCACTGAACAGAAGTAAATCTGGGCAAGTAGTAAGGAGGCTGTTGTGATACGCAGTCCAGAGCTGGCGGCAGACATAGAGATTGATGCAAGAAATGCTTAGCAAGAGACTCAGCAAGACTGGGTAATACAGTGGTACCTTGGTTTTCGAACGTAATCCGTTCCGGAAGACTGTTCGAGTTCTGAAATGTTTGAAAACAGCCGACAGCGAGGCCTCAGGATCTTGCACTCAGCAGAAGCCGTGTGACCTGTTCGACTTCAGAGGCGTGTTCGAAAACCGAAGCATTTACTTCCGGGTTTATGGCTTTCGTAAACCGAAATGTTCGTCAATGGAGACGTTCGAAAACCAGGGTACTACTGTAGATTGCTTGTGGATAACAGCCAGGAAAATGTTGATTGAATAAAGGAGTCTGCAGTTTAAAAAAGAAAAACAGTTGAAAGCTACTAAGCTAGATGAGCTAAAATGCCCTATCTAGTTCTTAAATAAAAAGGAAAAGAAATTCTTTGAAGTTTTTCTGAGTGCATTTATACTTACTACTTATCCCACCAACTAAGGTAATGGGCTCCACCGATTTATCACCTGCTGTGTGGGTTGGAGGTTGCAGAGTTGTGACTCATGGAGGGCTGTGATTCAGGTGCCTGTGTCTGTGGAATGTGAGCACGTAGGCCCAGGAGTGGCTCCTGGGATGCTCATCAACTCAGCAGCAGTTAAATGGTGACTCCATGCTCTGACCAGCATGCTCAGTCACATCGTTCACGTACAGAAGCTAAACCTCTGTCCATAACCAGACACAAAGAGTGACCTGACCATCCCAGTTTTTCCTCTTAGTTTGGACTGCTTGGCCCTTCCACAGGCGTCACAATTCCAGCCAGATAGCACACAGCCTTTGCTTGTGATGGTCCTTTCTGGAATGAGTGTCTCCTCGCAGACACTCACGTGAGGAGCCTTCTTCGGAGCTTGGCTCTTGTCCCACCTGTTCTTCGAAGCTTTCCTTGGTCACCCAGCTCTCCCTGCTTGGGCAGCAGTCACGCATCTGGCTTTTTTCCTCCGGATTGTATATATTCCATCCCATTGTATGCCCACATGTCATAAACCACATCAGTTTAGGAGACTTGGTCAGCATTTAATGTATGTACGATGCATTTGGTGTGTACAGCCCAGTATCATTGTCCTTTGTTGTATGTAGCCTGTCTTCCCATCTGTACACAGAGCCCAAGAGAAGGGTATGTGATGTATTCTGGTCTACCTAAAAGTACCACTAGTGGCCCTTGTGTCAGCATCATGAGTGAACGGGGTACAGAAAAATCCTAGATACCACCACCTAAATGTGGTCACCTCCTCACCCTTGAGTGGATGTGTCAGTGCCCCCTGGATGGAGCCAGGAGAGTGTGGGGCATGATTAGAAGGGCTGGTTCCCCTTCCTGTGGTGGCTCCTCAGAAGAGGGAGAAGCTCAGGCGTGTCCCCACCATGCATCGTTTCAGGCCCCGGAACTGCTGGAGCAGCAGAAGTACACAGTGACCGTCGACTACTGGAGCTTTGGCACCTTGGCTTTCGAGTGCATCACGGGCTTCCGTCCTTTCCTTCCCAACTGGCAGCCTGTGCAATGGTGAGTGAGAGGACATGGCCCTGGGGCAGGGCCGGGAGGGTCTCCTGAAGGAAGAAGTGTGTCCTTCTGTCTTTGTCATGTCAGTTTACCTGTTCGCATCTCACTGAGCACTCCCAGGCTAGGCCTGACGCATCTGAGGTCTGTGTTCCAAAAAGAAAGTCCTGTTGGGACCCTGCGTGTGGGCAGTCCAAGCTCCAAAAACCTAGAAAAGTAGAGCAGTTGTCAGGTATTAACATCTTTGAATATAATACTATATAAATGACACAAATAGCCCTATATTCAGTAGCAATAAGTCAGTCCATTCACACAGGCTGTTGTGTATATTTGTGCACTTACACTGAAAATACTTGTGTTTTAGTAAATAAGTTAAAGATATATACACATGACAAATGAGAAATATTTACATGAAAATCTATTGTTGTCTATACCTGAATATAAATTTTTGTTTCAAAAGCATAAGAAGATGGCTTAAAATGTGAACCAAATAAGTTACAAAAAAAGATTTTCTAATAAAAAACCAAAGTATACAATTAAGTTTTAAAAAATTATATTCTTTAACTTTTTTAATTATAAAAATAATGTGTTGTGCATTTTATATGTATAAAAGTTAATCACTGAAGTTAATTACTGAAAGTAATTACTAAAAAGTTAATTATTGAAATGTATAATTTAAAAATTAACATTCCCCTAAATTAGTTAGGTTTCATTCAGAGTTGTTTCTTGAGAGGCCACCCAGTAATTTAAACGACATTACTTTTCAAATTTTTTTTCAGTTTTTATTTTTTGGGGGCAGTAATTAGTTCATATAGTTCAAACTTCAAAAAGTATAACAGAGTATACAGAGTGACAAACCCACCTAGTTTTCTTTCCCACAGACATTCGATTGCATTGGTTTTTGGTGTGCTTCTTTCAGTAATTAACTTCAGTGATTAACTTTATACATATAAAATGCACAACACATTATTTTTATAACTAAAGGATGTTTTGTACATATCCAAGCACATTGGCATGTATTGGTTTGTTTGTTCATTTATGTGTCTTTTCCTCTTTTTTACATCAATGGTAGTATAATATGAACTCTGTTCTGTATGTGCTCTTAAAGCATTTTTACACTGTGAGAATTTCCTTCACATACCCCTGGAAACAATCACCATGACCATTTTTGTGTATCTCCAGGCTCTTCAATGTGTGTGTTATACTTAAAAACACACACACAGACACATGCACACACACACACATACACACAAATTACATACTCTCATATAACCCGCTTTTTATACTTACTATTGAAAATGATTTATTTTATACTGTATTATTTGTTTGGTATTCTACTGAGTGGCCGTACTATAGTTTATGCAACTTATCTCCCATTGTTGGAAGTATGGGTAGTTTATAATTTTTACTTACTAAAATAACACCAAGAATAACATCCTTGTAGGAAAAACCTTGTATATCCACAATTATTTTTCCCTAGGATAAATTCCTAGAAGTGGAATGAACAGATTAAAGATTATGCATATTTTAAAGGTTGTTGATGTGTATTAACAAAGTGCTCAACAGAAAGGTTGTATAAATAACATTTCCACCAGGAACATACAGAGCTGTGCCTTTCACCACACTATTGCCAACACTGACTGTTGTCACTTTTCTAAGTATCTTTCTAGAAGTAGTGAAAACAATGAACTTTTTCAAAAATAGGTATTTAAATCATGAGACTCTTTATTGATAAGAATAAGATGTAGCTTTTGAAATCTGGTAGAAGAGTAGTTTTATGTGATGTGTTCAGTTCAGTCAACGTTTATCTACCAGATGTTAGAAAAGCAAAGATGAAATGAGACAGGTCCCTGCCCTTGAGGAGTCAGGTAGAATGGCAAAGTATGCCCTCCTGTGGTGACTGTTTTTAAACCTTTACAGATTCTAAATTTGGGGGAATTCACTCATTAATTTATAGTCACATCTCATAATGTAACCATCATAAAAATAATTTTACATATCTGTGCAGCTATAGTGTTTTTAACTAACCAAGGAAATAACTGCATTTCTTCAGTTCAGATGTTGAGTTTTTCCATTATTTGTAACAAGATGAGTTAAAATCCATTAGAACTGGAAGAACAAGTGCCATTTGAAAATATATTCCTAATGGTTTGGCGTGTTCATAGAAGTCTGTTGTCTACAGAACCAGCATCCTAGAACTGCCCTCTGGTGCTGGAAGGCCAGGTGACCACTGTCAAAAGGACTTCTCTGGTGCCATGTAAGGAGCTATTGAGTGCACTCATGTGTGAGAAGTGCCTGTTTCATCTGCTTTGTAAGGCTTAGACAGCTTTTAAAATTTTCACTCTCATCTCAGACAGCAGGTAGATAGTAATTTCAGGACAAATGCAATTTCAGCTTTAGAATTCTATTTTGCAATCTAGGACGTAAGCAATAAGCATTTTACTTACTATGTCCTTTCATTTTTATAATTTCACATTGACAGGCTCAGTGTTCTGTTAGAGGACCATCCCCTCTGTATGTAATGACAGTGTTGGTGATGGTGACTTACAGGCACAGCCTCAGACAGAGCTGTGACCCACCAGCCTCTCCCACACGCCAGCTCTTCTGAGTTTCCCATGTGATTCCCTTACCAATGAGAGTTGCACAGGTGAACACTTTTTATTTGAATTTCTTAGGTGTTTTTTGCAAAGGAAGTATTTGGACATTCAGACAGAGTCGAAAGAGCACCAGACTTTGGATGTGCATCCCTGTCTACCACTCTCTAGTTGTGTGACCTTGGGCAAATTACCTGATCTTCATTTCCTTTCCATTGAATGGGGGTCTAAAAACAGTGTCTGCCGCATATGGGGTTGTCATGGCAAAGGGGTACATGTTCAGTGTCAGAGGACTTGGTTATCTAGAAAGCATTATTCAAATGATCACCCTTGTCACTGAGAAGATTTGAAACCAGTTGGGTTTAAACATCTTTTTTCCTTTAAAAACTACTTCAGATGCATCAACAAGTTCTCTAAGTTGGGAAATGTAAAAGTTCACTTACCCTTAGAAATAATATTTAGCAACATACATTTAGAGGAAAGTGTATGTGTGTGTGTATGTGCTGTGCAATTTCCTGTACATGTGACATGTGTGCCATAATCATGGTTTGGAAGTCCTACTTTTAGCCTCCATCAACACATGAGAGTTTTGAGTTAGATAAAATGAAAGGTAGAGAAAATAATAAGGATAAGACAAGAATGAGATAAGGTTTCAGCAAGCCATTCTGTCTGCAGGACTTGGCACAGAATGGTTAGTGACTCCTCACTCATTCAGCCATGACTGTCCTTTTTTAAACTCTCAAAGATGCCATCTAGCAGGGTGGAAATGCACTGACTGTTATCCCAAAAGATTAAATAGTGACGTGGGGGGTATCCTGTACAGCTGTAAAGTGATATGTTGCAGCGTTAAGGGCTGTAATCAACAAGAATACATGATTGCAGGCATTCCAAAGTCCGGCAGAAGAGTGAAATGGATATTGTCGTTTTTGAAGACTTGAATGGAGCAGTAAAGTTTTCAAGCTCTTTACCCTACCCCAATAATCTTAACAGGTAAGGCACAGTGGCATTTCTCTTCTACATATGTTTCTTTTTTCGAAATAGATGTCTGAGGTGACATCCATAGGCTTCTTTTTTTTAATAACAAAAATTTATTTTCTCATGTTTCTGGAGATCAGAAGTCCAAGATCAAGGCATTGGCAGCTTTGATTTCTCCTGAATTCTCTTGCCTTGGCTTGCAGATGGCCACCTTCTCAATGTGTCCCTCACGTGGCCTTTCCTTTGTGTCATCCATAGGCTTTTAAATAGATTATCAGGTTATCATCCTATGACTAAGAACTTGACATACACAATCCACCTTGATCTTAAACTTAGAACAGATTCCCACCACTTACTCCCATCTGGAAAGCCTTTCTCTTCTAAATTCAAATAACAATTTATCGGTACCTCTTATTACCCTTAGTAGCTTCTACCTTGTATTACATTCGGTTTTCCATAGAAATGATCTCCTACTCAACTGTAAGCCTTTTAAGGGTAGGGAATTATATTTTATTTCTCTTTGCACTCCTCAGGTAGCCTAATACTGTGTCAAAGCCAACAAATAAACCTTTGTAGTTTTAACAGCATTGCAATCTACTCGTAGAGCCAGAGTATAAACAGTTAAGTAATAATAGACTTGGGTAATAGTACAAAAGAAAGTTACAAGGCAGCTTTTGTGTGTGCTACAAGGCACACACACACTTGAGTAGCATGGATAATAATTACCATGAGTATTTAGAGGATGGGTAGAGGTATTGTAGGACTAGAGCTATGTGGAATGACTTTGGATGAGCTAGAACATCGTGGAAGGATCTGGAAAGATGTGTAGGAAATGGATAGATGAAGAGGAAGGAAGTTAAAAGGGAAAGGCTGAGGGGAGCAGAGGCACATTTTGCAGAGCAGTGAGTAGCCATGTTGGCCTCTGTGAGCGGCTGTAGTGGAGGATGATGTTAAGAGGTGAGCTGAACGTGCTTACAGGAGGCTAGCTGCAGAGCGTGCGGTGCCAAGGGACGGAGTGTGACTTTTGTCATGTGAACCCACCTATTGCCTTTGATGGGGTGATTAACAAAATAAATCCAGCAGCATGGGGTCTAGATTGTGTGTGGGGATCACCTGGAGGTCGGCATGCCTGGAAAGTGCATTTAAAAAGCTTCACAGATCATTCTCCAACAGCCAGTTGGAGATCAGTCTGCTGACCCATCTGCTGAGAAATCCCTGATTTGTGGGCGTGTTTTAGCACATCAGGAGAGGTGATGAGCATCTGGATAATTTAGTTGGAAATGTTACTTTTTCTCTGAGTTTAATTCATTTTCCATAATCATTTATTGGCTGCCACCTGTGTGTATAATGGAGCAATGCATGTGAGGTGTGCGCTTTGCACGATGAGGCAGCCTGAGGCTGGCAGTGGAGGTGTCTCCTCCTGCACTGTGCTCCTCTCTTCTCAGCGTCCTGGCACAGCGGCTGGAGAAGTGGCTGCAGCTGATGCTAATGTGGCACCCCCGACAAAGGGGCACCGATCCTGTGTACGGGCCCAATGGCTGCTTCAAGGCCCTGGATGACATCTTAAACTTAAAGGTGAGCGTGGAGCCTTGAGGCCGCAGGTCAGGTCCCCGTGGGATGCGGCAGTTCTTAGGGGAAAGAAATGCTCATTACGAAGCAGTTCGTGGGCCCCCTGACCAGAGGGGAAACTGAGGTTGCTGTGAGAGTGTACCTCTGCCTAAGTGAGAGGATAGGACCCTGCGCTGATGATCGTTGGTTGTAAGGTTGTAGCTGTGGACAAGCAGGAATATTATAGACTGAAATGTATAAACCACAGCACTCGGACCCCCTTCCTCAAGCTAGGCCCTTGCTTTGTGTGGCTGGGAAATTTGAGGGTAGCAGGGGATCCAGGCAAAGAGATGGACATCTGTTTAGGGATGGGTTTTTTTCCAGTAACATCTGGGTTGTGTTGCAGCTGGTTCATATCTTGAACATGGTCACGGGCACCATTCACACCTACCCGGTGACAGAGGACGAGAGCCTGCAGAGCTTAAAGGACAGAATCCAGCAAGACACAGGAATCCCCGAGGAGGATCAGGAGCTGCTGCAAGAGGCGGGTCTGGCCTTGATCCCCGACAAGCCTGCCACTCAGTGTATTTCAGACGGCAAGGTGAGCCCCGGGCTTCTTGCAGAATGCTGTTTTCCCCTGACTTTGCCTGCAAGGAAACTAATCGTGCATTCAGATTTTAGCTCTCCTTTATCAATTCTGTCAGGAACACAGTGCGCACACTTACCTGTTTGTTTGGTGTTTTTCTCTAAGTTGAACTATAAGATCCCTTGTATGGCCTAATGTGACGCACGAATCCCTCCACACTTGACTTGTTACTTCCAGACCACTTAGAGTGCCTTTTGTTTTGCCTTCGTTGCCAAAGCAATGCTTCATTCTTCTGAGTCAACCAAAACGATGTATGATGTACCTTTCACGTACAGAACTGTGCTGACAGCCGAAGCAAAGTGAGGCATGGTTCTGCCCCCAAGTAGCTAATAAAGTTAACATATGAGAAACAGTCATTGGAGAGGAAAGGAAATAGCAAACGTCTAAATTGTACAGTAAAGATAATCAGAACAAAAGAGAATGTGATAAGCTGTAATAAGGTGTCCATTCAGAAAATAAGTGTTACAGGAACAGGAAAAGGAAGTAGAGGCCAGAGTCATTAAGACTCATGGCGGGGGCAGGGGCTGGTGGCCGTTGGTTCGAGAGTCGTGCTAATAACACCAAGGTTGCCAGTTTGATTCCCGCATGGGCCACTGTGAGCTGCGCCCTCCTTAAAAAAAAAAAGAAAGAAAGACTCATGGATGCTCAGTACTCACGGGGTGAAGACGATGCTATGCATGAAACGTGGGTAATGCTCTGAAATCTCTTCGTTATTAGTTGGAAAGAGGAGGGGTTGGACCTACGAGACTCATTTTGTCCTTGTCCCTTTGCAGTTAAATGAGGGCCGCACGTTGGACATGGATCTCGTTTTTCTCTTTGACAACAGTAAAATCACCTATGAGACTCAGATCTCCCCACGGCCCCAACCTGAAAGTGTCAGCTGTATCCGTAAGAACATCATTGCTTTTGTTTTTCTTTTTTTAAGTCACTTACGAAGCATGGGACGAGGCAGGAGCAAGAGACATGGACCAGGGGATGGTCCACACCAGGGAGATCAGCTAACTCGGTGCTCGGGGCAGCCTCCTTTACTAGGGACCCGTGAGGAACAGCCCCGCTGAAAAAGAGCAAAGGAAGTTTTCAGTTAACGTCAACCTCATAGGTAGAACTTTAAACACAAGACAGAGAAGACTGCCTGTGAGCTACTGAACTTGAATCAGATGACTATTTTATTTATTTTTGAAGTTTTATTTATAGTTATAATAATTAATACATGCACATGGTACCAAAAAAATCGAAAGGTACAAAAGGATATACAGCATCTTCCAGAGAAACTGCTGCTATCAAATTCTTGGCTATACCTTCCAGGGGTATTCCATGCATTTATAAATTATATGTGTATATAATTCTTTTTTTCCCTCAAACAAATGGTAGCATACAATACATACTGTTCTCTACCTGCCTTTTTCATTTAACAATATATTACTATTTTGGAGCTTTTTCCCCTGTTGGTACATATAGAGCTGCCTATTTTTTAAATGCCCGCATAGTATTCCATTGAGCGAACATTAGATGGACATGTTAATGCATCTTCCACTCCTGATCCCACACACTCACACAGAATAAACTCGCACAGATCAAGGGTCACAGGGCTTAGAGATCTCCAGGCTTCTTGCTCATTTAATCTTCTTCCAGTACTGCTAGTTGAAGCTGCATTTTTAGAAAACTTCATACGACCTTAAATATTATGAAATTTAGAGTTTCTATTGAAAATATGTGAGCCCGTGTACATGGACTCTCGCCACTTGGTTCACAAAGTGTTTCTTCAAATTAACAGCCATTTATTGACTGGTACCTGCTTATGCTGAAATGCGGTACAAAAAAATGGATGAGGTAGTAACCAGGCATAGCACCCAAAAACCTTATGTACTAGCACAGCGGTTACATAATGTGCACGAAGGTAAAAGTGCCAGTGTTGTCGCCAAGCGGGATGCGGTTCATCGTCAGGGAGTTATTCTCTGACAATTGTGTGTGTCTCTGTTCCAGTCCAAGAGCCCAAGAGGAACCTGTCTTTCTTCCAGCTGAGGAAAGTGTGGGGCCAAGTCTGGCACAGCATCCAAACCCTGAAGGAGGACTGTAACCGGCTGCAGCAGGGACAGCGAGCTGCCATGTATTGTGCCAGGCGGTTTGGGGCTTAACTTACTTAAAATGGCTTGGTGGCTTTTGCCACAGAGAGGTGGCAGAGGCAGGGGCCCACAAGCAACTATTAGGAGAGGCAAGAGGGAGACACTGGTTTGGATGGGCAGGAAGTGGTCCACTGAGCTGGATGGAGAAAGGCCCTTTTAGACCCGACAGGGTGAGTGAGGTCAGCCCGTGGAGCAGGAGTGAAAATGGAGGGTTGGGCTGGTTGAACCAGGGGCAGAATTTGGAACGTGGAGGAGCTCATTGCAATTTGGGTCAGCAACACTCCCCTGATTGTCATGCCAGGGACTGACTGGCTCTTTCCCCAGGTTATGACTAGTTTGGGTTACTGGCCCTTTGTGTAGTACTCAGCCTAGTTCCAATTTAGGTGCAGAACCACATGCATTGCTGAGGGCCAGAAAATTGTCTATGGTTATAAGTGGCTGCTCTTATAATAATAATTATAACTGGGACCTGCCTTGGCATTTGAGGTGGTGTTGTTATTGTACAGGAAATGGTATTTGGATCCCAGAGATGCCCCAAGGCTCTGTTTTTTGTGGTCCCTGCAGGATGAATCTTCTCCGGAATAACAGCTGCCTCTCCAAGATGAAGAATTCCATGGCTTCTATGTCTCAGCAGCTCAAGGCCAAGTTGGATTTCTTTAAGACCAGCATCCAGATTGACCTGGAGAAGTATAGTGAACAAACTGAGTTTGGGATAAGTGAGTGTACTCTTTGCAATGCGTTTTGAGAGCCCATTCCATTCTTGTTTTCTCTTCCTGAGGTTTATTTATTTTTTTTTTTTTATAATTGAGTTGCTTATTTCTGTTTTGGTTTTGTGGTGTTTTTCAATTTTTTTTTCCCTACATTTTTTTTCCAGCATCAGATAAACTGCTGCTGGCCTGGAGGGAAATGGAACAGGCTGTGGAGCTCTGTGGGCGGGTAGGAGACTCATTTTAGGTTTATATCCTTACCAAGGGGGATGAGGCTTTTTTTTCCATTTTCCACTTTCTCTTCAAAGAGTAGGTCAGTCTTGCATGTCAGAATTCAAGTTTTTCTCACCATGCTCTTTGACTTTACCTAGGACTTTCTGGAAAGAGGTTGGGAGAATAGCCAGTAAAGGGGGCAGATTCAAGAGCCACACAGATGGACAGAGCTGGTCCAGATTTGAATAAGGAGCACGATGTGAAGTGTCCTTCAGGGGAAGCCTGACCTCTTCCTGTTAGAATGGGCCTTGGAAGAATGATTAGCACTTCATTTAGTCAAAGGTTTTTGCCGAATTTTATTGGGACGTTAAATCCATAGGGAAAAAGAGGTCTAGGCAGAGTCTTAGGACAGTGTTTATCGAATGCCACTGAAAAATGTTAACTGTTAAGGCAAGGGAAGTGAACCTCACACAGACTGAACCTTGGGCTCTGAGGCTTCTCCTGGGCTTTTTCAACATTTTCCCGTGTGAACTTGGGCAAGGACCTTCACCTCTGTGTTTTAACGTCTGTTTCTATAAATCGGTACTGAATGGATACTTAAAGGCAGCTATTATCTAGACAATACCTTATTTAACCAGAGACGGTGAGGGCTCCACCCATCTTGGTGCTCATGTACATAATCTATGACATAAAGGAGCCCAGGCCTTCCCACATAGGTGGCAAAGGATGGGCAAAGTAAGACAAGGGAAAGAATATGCGGAGGGCATCTTCTGTATGCCCTGCACCATGCCAGATACTTACATAGGTTATCTTATCTAATCCCTAAAGTGGCACTATTAGAAGTCTGTTTTGTGGTGGAGGAAACTGCAGACAAGGGTTAAGTAACTTGCCCAAGGGTCACACGTCTAGAAAGTGGGGGCCCCAGGATGCAAAGCCAAGTCGTTCTGACTTCACAGTCCATGTTCCTTCTAGCCAGTCAATCAGGAGTCCTTAGTGAGTGTGGAGGATTTTCCCTGAACATCTTACATCTCAGAGTGCTGGTATTATGTCAGTTGACATTAGCGCAGATTTTTCATCAGGAGAATGAAGTGAAACATCTGGTGGAACGGATGATGGCACTGCAGACGGACATCGTGGACTTGCAGAGGAGCCCGATGGGTCGGAAGCAGGGGGGTACTCTGGACGACTTGTGAGTACCATCTGGGCAGGGAACCATACGCTGTCCCCAACATACACACGGCCCCAGCCAGAGTTTCCATATGTGTGTGGGGTCCCGTGTGGTTATTACGGAAGCTCTGTGAGGCCATTCTCTAGAGCATGCCCCGCAGTCAGTCATCTCGGCGTGGTCCAGAGATGAGCAAAGGCAAGTCACCGTCACTCTGAGCTTGAGTTTCCATATCTATCGAGGGGCCAGCAAGACTGACCTCCCAGAGATGTGAGGATCAGTTTAGATAATGCACAGAGCAGTAGTTCATAAACTATAAAGGCTGTAATGCCCGGAGCTTTTCCCATGGTATCAAACGTCACTGTTCGTCCAGCCCACCCTGACCCAGGGGTGGCTCAGAGAGCAGAAAGTAGAGCAGAGAAGAAGCCTGGCAACTCCTAGAAGTTTGGACCTGGAAACTTCATTTGAATCTTTATCAGGACTTTGGCCTTGGCTCCGGGAGGGGACGAAGCGCCCAGGCAGAGCGCCCTACCTAAAATAAATCTCACAGTCGCATGCAGCCCCTAAGTGCAGATGGGAGGGAGGCAGGCAAGCACATCAACCTCTCAGGAGCTGTCTCATTTGGGCTCAGCAGTGTCTTCTGATGCTTTTACTAGGATTCCCAGGACCAGGAGCCCAAACATCAGAAACCTGATTATTTGTACATTTTCTCGAATCATTTAACCCTTTATTCCCCTCTAGTTTTCAAATGAAAGTCAGTTGTCTCAATCTGAAAATGTCAGCCAGTCTCACTGTGTTAAGGGGAGAAAGGGATAGCAGTTTGTGTGCACGCGGGCTTGAGTTTTCAAGGGGAAGCCATGTTCTCCAGGTGTGGGTCCAGTGACAGCTCCTGGAATTACTATTGCGGAAGCCAAGTGGACAGGAATTCCGGGGACAGAGTGGAGACTCCTTTCCTTAAGATTCTCTCTCATTACACCTTAGAGATGTTTGATTTTTGATCATGAGGGTGATCGTTCCCTTGCTGTAGGTTATCGCCTATAATATCTCCAGGAATAATCATTTTCTCCAGTCAAGACATTGCCAGTCATGATTCTAGAAATCAGTAATTCTGCTGGCAGGAAGTAGCTTATCAGTGCTTTAAATGTGCTTATTTGGCCTCAAATCTAGACATAGCTTCTTCTTTGTATATTTCAGAGAAGAGCAAGCGAGGGAGCTTTACAGGAGACTAAGGGAAAAACCAAGAGGTAAGTAGGGTTTTATGCCTGCCTTGGGTTCCTTGTTGTCTCAGGTGTGAGGCACTGGGACTCTTGTGCCAGCCTCCTGGAGGAACTGTGCAACTCCTTCCCTCTTTCCAGACCAACGAACTGAGGGTGACAGTCAGGAAATGGTACGGCTGCTACTTCAGGCAATCCAAGCCTTCGAGAAGAAAGTGCGCGTGATTTATACACAGCTCAGGTATAAGCAAGCCCCTACTTTCCTACTTGAGATGCAGTGTGGAGAAGCAGCGAGGCTGTGTGAGGCCGTTTCCTCGCTCTGCTCTGATACGCTTAAACCACCTGAAGAAAATGTATCTGCAGCCGTTGAATGGATTCATAATTGCCAGGGATTATGTTCTCCCACTTTCTCCAACCCAAAAGCCACTGGAGTTTGTCTTGTTTATTTTTCACAGTAAAACTGTGGTTTGCAAGCAGAAGGCTCTGGAATTGTTGCCCAAGGTGGAAGAGGTAGTAAGTTTAATGAATGAGGACGAGAAGACTGTTGTTCGTCTTCAGGAGAAGCGGCAGAAGGAACTCTGGAATCTCCTGAAGATCGCTTGTGTGAGTGAGCCCTTGTACCAGGCCCACAGCCCTCAGTCGACCAGCCTCTCGGGGCCTTTCCACCTCTGTGCAGCTGCCACTGCCCTGCCAGGGAGACCACAAGCCCACTGATAGACGACTCAGCAGCCGCTGTTCAGTCTTCACTTCTCCACGAGTTAGAGTGAACAGGGAGGGGAAGAGCTAGGGCCTAGGCCCGTTGTTTTTATTTATGTATGTATTCATTTCCTGTGGCTACTGTAATCAATTCCCACAAAGTATTCTCTCCCAGTTCTGGAGACCAGAGCCCGAGATCAAGGTGTGGGCAGGGCCAGACTCCCTCTGAAGGCCCGAGGGAAGCTTTCCTTGTGTCTTCCAGCTTCTGGCGGCCCCAGGCATCGCTTGGCTCATGGCAGCATCACGCCAGTCTCAGACTCTGTCTTCACATGGCCTTCCCTGTGTCTCTCTTCTCGGGGTCTCTTAAAAGAACTCTTGTCCTTGGATTTTGGTCCCACTGGAATACTCCAGGATGGTCTCATCTTGGGATCCTTAACTACATCTGCAAAGACCGTTTTCCCAATAAGCTCGCATTCCCAGGTTCCTGGAGTTAGGAATGGACAGACGTGTTGGGGCCTCCATTTAGCCCAGTACAGGGCGTGTCAGCATGATGTGACGGACCCTCATCTGTGTCTGCTGCTTGCTATCAGAACTCACACTTCTGTGCCCACCGTCCTAGTGGAGCTGTGATTTCATTGAATGTTGCTCACAAAGAAAACATAACACAGAAAAGAGAGCCCAGGACAGCGAAAGGAAAAGAGCCAGGCAAAAGCCATGGAAGCCAGAGCTGATGGAGAGTGGCCTCCACTGTGAAGGCTGCAGAAAAGTTAAAGAGGTTGAAAAGAGAGCTACGTAGTCATCGATAGCCTTGAAGAGCAGAGAGGAGAATGGGAAGGAAGATAGTTGCTTAAGGTGGAAGCGGGATATATGGCTGGTGTTTATGATCATGGAGACTGGAGCATATTTGTCGGCCAAGTAGTAGATGGAGGAAGTGTACCAGGGAATTCACAGTATCAGAGCCAAGAGGCAGTTGAGTCTCCACTCCTGAGAACAGTAGAAAGGTCAGCATCACAAGCATGAGTGGAAAGCTTGGCCTTGGGAAGGGGTGAGTGGTATTTCCTCCTGGAAGTAAAGAGGAAAAGAGAAGGGGAGAGGTGACGAGGCAGAGAGGATTTAAGAGGGAGAGGAAAGTCAAAGTGTTCATAGGCCATGGCCTGATCTGCCATCTGTAGCCATTCAACGTTTTTTGAGCACTGACTATATGCCCAGCAGTGTGATGAAAACTGGAGATACAGGAAGAAAAGCATGGCACCTGACCCAAGGAGCTCATAATCTGGTGAGGGGCACAGGCAGGAAATGAATGAGGACAGTTTAGGGCAGGAAGTAGAGTACAGCAGCTAGAGTAGCATGAGCTGTAGCATGAATGCAGAGGAAGAACCCCAGCTTCCACCGTAGAGGCAGAGGCGAGGGAACCACAGGCAGCGTTCACAGGGAGGTGCTGTTTCACCTGAAGAATGAGTAGGAGGCGGGTAGGTGGAGATGAGGACATTCCAGGACAGAGACGTTGCTCTGTCAAAAGGCTGGAATGGGGTATAATCAGGTTGGCGTCGTGTGGGGCTGGGGTGTCACTGGGATGGAACTGGAGAGAGAGGCAAGAGCTAGCTAGCTCACGCAGGCCACACTGTCTTTTGAAGGCATAGAGGAAACATTGCAGGATTTGTTTTTTCCTTTCACGTTGAAGGAAGTTAAGCACGGCAATGGTCTGATCACATGAGGGTTTTAGAAAAATCACTCTGATGGCAGCTGAAGAACAGATTTGAGATTTTGGCAGACCTCACCATTGAGCATGGGGAGCCACTCCGCGGGCGCTGGAGTTGAGTAGCCTCATCCACCATCCTCACAGGACAGCTTGGTGGGAGGGAAAGGGAGCCGATCATGCAGGAGTGGGCTCCTGCCTCACGTGCAGACCGAGGCAGAAGGGGAGGAGGTGGATGACTGGGTCTCTCCATGGGCGACGATCTGCGGGGAAGCAGAAGGACAGAGAACAGGGCAACACTGAGTGCTTGAATGGCTGGATGAAGTTGCACCTGGACATGCAGTGGGAGGGAGGTGTGGAGCCAGGATGGGCCCCACAGCTTGAGAGGCGAGAAGGATGCAGAGCTGCAGGCTGCAGTGAGGGTATGGGCAGGGGTCAGTGAGCAGGAGGAGAGCTCAACAGAGGAGAGTGTGGCGGGGCCTCGGCGAGGAGACGTGGCCGAGATGCTGAGAAGCTTGGTTGTCTGTCATGTCTGTGGGCCGCAGGTGTGAGGAGGGGCAAGTAGCTGGAGCAAGAGCCATTGGCTTAGTATCTTGGCTTTGACGTGGAGTGGCTACTGCAGCCCGGGAGTCAGGGTATCTCGGTTTTCTTCTCAGCTGTCCCACAGATGGGTGATGCACAGAGTCACTGATAACCTTTTTGTGTGTTTCAGTCTCCTACTTGGAAAAGAGTAAAAACATCTCCCTTCCAATTTCCTTCTATGAGTTCATTAAGCGATCAAACTAATGAAATACAGCCTACAAATACAGGCAATTCAAATCTCTTACATTTAGAATCTTTTATCAAAAAGTATACCTATAAATAAACATTTTTAAAACTAAAATGCAAACTATTAGCTGTTGTCACGGATAGAGATGTTGACTGATATTCTCTAGGAATAGCATGTGTCTTGTGGCCAATTGGCTCATAAGAAAATACCATAGTATGTGAAGGCAAAATTCGAATTATCCCTTTGCTCCAAAATTTTGTTGACTTTTTTTTCCTTTTTTTTTGGTTCTGTCCTTTAGAGCAAGGTCCGTGGTCCTGTCAGTGGAAGCCCAGATAGCATGAATGCTTCTCGCCTTAGTCACTCTGGTCAGCTGATGTCCCAGCCTCCCAATGCCCCCAACAGCTTACCTGAGTCAGGCAACAAAAGGTATGTCATCGTTAATAGTGCCAAGTGTAATATTTAAGGGCACATCTGTAGGTCATGGGATGGAAATGCATGTTTATCATTGATAGACTGTTTCATCTGTTTAATGGTTTTGTGTATGTTTTCCTTGGTGTTTGTTACATCTGCTAGGCACTGCAGGGATGAATGTCTCATACCGTGTTTCCCAGAAAATAAGACCTAGCAGGACCATCAGCTCTAATGCATCTTTTGGAGCAAAAATTAATATAAGACCTGGTATTATATTATATTATATTATATTATGTTATATTATATTATACCCCGTCTTATACTATATTATATTATATAATACGCGGTCTTATATTAAGATAAGACCAGGTCTTATATTAATTTTTGCTCCAAAGGTCTCATTAGAGCTGATGGTCTGGCTAGGTCTTATTTTCGGGGAAACACGGTCGTCCCTTGTAACTTGCTAACTAAAGTTTCCTTGTCTGAGGGTTGGATTACTAATTGCTCAATGAGAATATTGAAAGTGCTAGTCAGTCACATGCTGTCATGTAGTCCAGCCATCATTATCTGTTCTTCAAAAGCAGACTCCCCTCAGGGAGCGCCCTGTTCATCCTACCTGAGCTCTTGCCTCCTCCCTCTCACCCCACCACCCCTTTGAGTTACCAAGTTACTGTTTTCCATCTGTTGCCTCGCATCACCTCCCACTCATCCCTTCCTTTCCCCTCCTGGCAGTTGGACGACTGCCATAGAGGTAGTGAACAAGGCTTTTTGCCTCCCTGCTTCCTGTCTATATTGCCTCCAACCCCTCACTGGTACAGTTAGTCTTCACGTAATGCCATTGGAAGGTATGTCTTGGTCAGAAACTAGCAAGGGCTTCCCACTGCCTGGAGGATCCAGCCTGAGCCTTTGCAGGCATCACGGCCGCCTCGCAGCGGCTCTCCGGGTGGATCCACTGTCCCCAGACAAAGTCCTCACTCGGGCCCAGTTTATCTTCAAGTAGAGTCCAACCAGCAACATCAACAGCATCTCGGTAGAAATGCAGATTCTGAATCAGAAGGTCCGGGGTGGGGCACAGTGGTCCATGTTTGACAAGTCGCAGCTGACTCTGATGCACACTGAAGTTTGAGAACCAGGCGTCTGGCCAACGCCCTTCCCCCACACCCCCAGCGGTCCTCCCATCTGGAGGGCACATCTGCTTCTCACCTCTTCCAAAGCCCTGAGTGCACATGCACACAGGGACTGCTGTCTTCTTGACCACCTGTGGGTTTTTGTTTTTTTTTTTTGCTTCTAATTCAGTCCCATTCCCATTTAGTCAGCACCATCTATGTGTCAGGCCCTAGGCACTGGAGGTGGTTAAAATCAGTTCCTGTAGGCATATCTATAAACATAGAAAATAGATTAATGATTGCCTAGGACAGGTGGGGACAGGGGATGGAAAGTGGCTCACAATGGGCGGAATATGTCTTTTTGGGTGATGAAAATGTCCTAAGACTAGATTATTGTGATAGTTGCACAACTCTGTAAGTATACTGAAACAATCAAATTGTACACTTTAAATGGGTAAAATTTATGGTATATAAATTTATCTCAATAAAGCTGTTTTTAAAAGTACTGTTCCTGTGCTTGGGGAGTTCATAGCTTATGCTGTTTTGGTACTTAATCAGATGTGGCCTTAGGTTCTTAATTCTCTCCCCAACCTACAGTGAGTTCCCTGAGGATAGGAAACAGGTCTTGTGCCTCTTACATTGCCCTCTGGAGCTGGCATTGAGCCTTTAACCTAGTTAGTAGCCCCATAGATGAGGCTAAGCAAAAAAGTGCCCCTGTGTTCCTTCTATCAGAGTATTACCCTTTGCAAGGTGAGAGGAGTTCCAGGGCACTGTCTTCCTGGATTTGTCATACTCCCTCCAAGGATATCCTCAAAGCTCTAGAAAAATCATCCTGGGAGCACAGGTTGCAGATTGTCTCTCCACAACAGAGAGCTGAGGTTAGAAAAGGACAGATGGCTTATTGTACTGTCCTCTAGCTCGCCATGGCCCGTTCTTGATAAGGCACTGCATTTCTTATCAAAGAAAAGAGAGAGCACGCAGATTAATGAAATCAGTTTCCAGAACTTGCTTTTCTGCAGATCTCAGGGAACTGTGGAAATCTGGTGAAATTGCTTGGTTTATATATATTTTTCCATTTCAAAAATTAAAAAATGGGTGATTTGGGAGATATCTTTAGATTTTGGTACTTTGGAGAGAATTAATAAATTCAGCTATCTAGTTAAGTCTGAAAGAGCTCTTTCACTTTTAACTTTTTATTAAGCAGGGATCTGTTTGCGTTTTCACATTGTGACCAGTAATATTTACAGATGGATTTGGGCTTCTGAAAAGTGCTTAACTGGATGAATGAAGTCACTAGTCAATGACATGGTGTTTTAAGACAAGAACCAAAATAATTATTATTCAATTTTTAAATCTTGCAAAAGCTTGTTAGCATGTTTTTAAACAGTAGTATTAGCTCTTAATAAATAATACCACTTTCTAATAATTCGATCATTTTCTTTAGTGAAGAACTGATGGCTGAAGCACATACTCTCTGGAGCCAGCTAGAAAGTGCAATACAAGACACCATGAAAGAACAGGACCAGAGTTTACAGGTAATAGCCTGTGTGAACCCCAGCTATCCCATGTCCTTTCTACAGCAGACGAGAAAAAGAAAATGGAAAGGCAATCTAGTGTTTCCTCGTTCTCAGTATACACAGGATTTTCTAGTACAGCTAGAAACAACGTGGGGGTTAGGGGCACTGACCCCCTGCACAGTCGAAAATCCATGTCTAACTTTTAACTTCCCCCAAATTTGACTAGTAATAGCCTACTGTTGACCAGAAGCCTTACTGATAACATAAACAGTCGATTAATACATATTTTGTATGTTATAGGTATTATAATGCTGTATTCTTACAATAAAGTAAACCAGAGAAAAGACAATGTTATTAAGAAAATCATTAGGAAGAGAAAATACATTTACTATATTTATTGAAAACACATATAAGTGGACCTGCGCGTTTTTCACAGGTCACCTGTACATATTTATTATTATGCACGATAATAAGAACGCTAACGATTACTGAATGGGTACAAGTACTTTATGTGTATTATCTCATTTAATCCTTACAACACTTGGTCCTTATGAAGAAGGTAACGTTATTCCGAGGCCTTCCCCTGCACCCCTGCAACCTTTTTACCACTGCTGAGTGTCTGTGTGTGGGTGGAGGGGGTGCTGAGCTAGACTTCAGGGATAAAGCAAGAATGTGTCATGGCCCCGTTTCTTAGGGACTCAGAGCTTAGTAGTAGGTAGAAGTAGTTTTAGGGAAGCTAACATGAAGAAAAACTAGTCAAGATAGTACATTAACACAAAGCTAACATTGCTGCGAGGATCCTCCGTCATTCCCTCCGATCTTTAACCGATTCCTGCCAACGCAGTCAATCACCTGCTAGCCTCCCCCTAACTGCTCAGTTTTCGGGAGAATCAGAAGGGATACCACTAATTGTAAGGACCTTTTATTTATTCAAGTGTTGTTCTCCAGCACTTGGGCCTTTCTGTATCTTTTATTGCTGCTATTCTTCCTCCTGGCACTGTATATTTTATCCTTTCACTGCTAATTTGCACTTCTGCCAGCGGAAAAGGAAGTCTTATCAGGCCATTTCATCTGGTGAGGTTAGAATTCAATAGCTGAGATTTGCTCTTGGTACCCCCCACCCACAGTGAGCATAAATAAATAAATGCTGTGAGCACAAGTAACACTAAAATTGCCTTTCCAGTTTCCATAGTCACAGAATTTCAGGGACTCCAAGCCAGTCCAAAGAAAAAATCCTGTACAGTGACAGAATATGTCACTTCAGCTCAAGGATACCCTGCAATAATAAGACTTATTACTGAGAGGATTTAAATTTCCTTCTAAATTGTGCTGGTTGCCTCTGGAAAATATTTAAAAACAACCTGAGGTGTATTGGTGGCCACTGTATTTTTAACCTGCCTGTTGACTTTCAGTCTCTAGACTGGAGCTGGTTACAGACGGAGGAAGAAGAGCAGAATAGCCTGGAGTAGGCCTCGTGACTGTGTGGGTGGCCTGGACCTGTTGGGGCTTCTGGTCTGATGGTCTTCGCACTGTGGCCCCTGCTGTAATGATGTCCCAGCGATCTTTGGCACCCAGGTGGAGATCTTCTCACTTCCCCAGCCGTTGTGACATTCATTGTGGACCAAGGGTGTGGTCCTCCGTTGGCACTGCCAACAACTTGTCTGCACACTGGAAGCCCTCCATCACAGAGGCTCAGCAAATGCTGATGCCAGGTACGTGCGTGTACAGAGACCAAGCCACGGCAGCTACTTTTCTCTGCTCTGAAAAAAGTGCATAAAGTACAGTTGTCTCACAGACCGCTGGGCAAATGAATGTCTACCATGGATCTTCCAGTACAAAGTACAACCTGCACTCCCTGCCAGCCTGTCCTCTCCCGACCCCTCCTCTTCTCCAGAGGCCCTGATCCACCTGCCCTCACAGCTAGTGTTTCACCGGATTTGGCTTTTCTCAAACAGACTTTTAAATCTGGACGTGGCACGGCCCCATCCTCTCTCTTCCTCTTTTTATTTTACTGCTGCTAAAAATTTCCTTTTACCTACACTTTGGTGGTTGTCCTCCCTTCGGCAAGGTTGTAGGTAAATGTTAAGTTCCACCTGTCTGTAGTCCTTTCAGCCACAGAATGACTCATTAGAGCCAGGATGAAAGAGCAACTCCCTTCCTTTGGATCCCAAAGGTTACCTGGGAGTGAGTTGCCAAGAAGACGAAAAGGTTATCTGTCTACCACTAGCCTGCTGACCACAATGCCAACCTCCTGTCCTTGCTCAGACATATCTGTGTGTGGTTGTCATGAGACGGGGAGTCCCTGCCTCTCATGTCATCTAGCAGTATTATTAAATTGACTTATTTTAAAAATAGTTTCTATATCTCATAACATGACTCAAACACTTATACAAGATTCCACAATCCATTTTTATAATACCTATGGTTAGGACTGACGAACTCAAAATCCTACCTAATGGGGAATTTTATAAACTGGAATAGTGCCTGGATGAAACAGTGCCATAGCACTAGCACAGCTTTGACATACAGAATTTCACCTTTATATGAAATACAGCAGGAAAGCAAAACAAGGTCAGATGGTCACAAATAGGTATGTTTGGTTGGAGAAGAAAGTTGGAATAGAGGAGTTTCACAAAGTGGCTTCCATGGAAATAGTGCAGAGGGTTGCATGGGTAAGTAAGTTTCGGAAATGCTTCATGGTCTGATTACCTCTTGGAGATCTACCTTGTACACTGGTACATAAAAGTATAGCAGGCCCTCAAATAACATTGTTTCGTTCAATGTCATTTCGCTACAGTGTTGATGAGATGCCCTAGGAACTTAACTTTTGTTTATATCAATGAGCCTGTGGTAAAATTAGTGTTGTTATTGTTGTTTTGCTTTAAATCGCAGAACCTGTTGACCACATCTTGTTAGTATCATAATTTGTTAAAATGGTGACCAATCTTTGGTGACCAACTTCCCAGAACTTTCCTGGATTTAGCCCTTAAAGTTCTGTATCCCAGTAAAGCTCTCAGTCACTCACTGCCAATCCAGGATGATTAGCCATCTTACATTATGATGTGTCCATATTCTGTGTAATTTGAAATATTTGACACTTCAGCAAAGTTGCAGTTGAGGATATTCATTCAACAAGTATTTTTTTAGCAACTCTAGGTGACAAAAATTAACTCCCTACTGTCGTGAGCTTACAGTTCACATAGGTGGGAGAAGAGTAGAGCAGGGAGTAGATAATAGGTTATTTCAAATTGTAAGTTTCGAATAGTTTCAATGCTATGAAAAAAATAAAACACAGTAATGGATAGAGAGCGCCTTAGTGTTGTTCGGAAATGTGACAAGGATGTGACTACTGGGCTAAGATTTGAATGATGAGAAGAGGGCAGCCAAGCAAAGTCCTGAACAGTAAGAGAAGAGACCTAAGGCAGGTACATGTGTGTACTAAATAATGATGTGTGTGTACTAAACAAAGGGAAAAGTGGCAAGAAATAAAGGTGAGTTGGTAGGGGATAGATCACATTAGGTCTTGTAGGCCATGGAAAAAAGTGTGGATTTTATTCTAAGTGCAACGAGAAGGTAGTTAAGCAAATGAATGACATTCTGACACACATGTTTTTTTTAAAAATCACTCTTGTCCCATTTGGAGAATAGCCTGTAGGGAACAAGAGCAGAAGCAGGAAGCCCACTGAGGAGGCTGTGGCAGTAATTGGGGAGCGAGATCATGGTAGATTGGACTAGGGTAGAGATGGTGAGAGGTAATCCAGTTCAAATATGTATTCTGGAGACAGATCAGACAAGACTTGCTAACAGATTGGATGAGTGGTGTGACTCCTATGGTTTTGGCCTGTTGGCAAATTAGATTAAAGCATCATTAACTGGGATGGGGAAAAGTTAAGGAGAAGCTAGTGGAGCAAGAATCAAGAGTTCTGTAGGACATTTTATCTTTGAGATACTTATTATGGACAACTAGAGATATCCATTAGGCAGTTTCATACATGGGACTAGAGCTTAAGGGATATCAGGACTAGAAATACAAATTTAGGAGCTTTCAAGCATTTACAAAGGTGAAACTGGACAAGATGGAAAAGTTGGCTAGAAGATCAAGGCCTGAGGCACTTTCCCATAGAGGTTGGAGGTTGGAGAGTGGAGGAGGAGCTGGAAACCAACACACAAAACAAAAAACAGAGAACAAAACAAGACAACATACTTGAGAAGTTTGTGGCTAGTAAGGAGGAAGGAAAATGCAGAGCATGTGCTATCTTAGAAGCCAACTGAAAACAAATTATTTCAGTAAGAGAGTGATTAAAAGGATAAGGTGTTACCTGTTGGTCCAAGAAGGTGAGGAAAAGAGAATTGATCATTTTCCTTGGATTTTCTGGCACTGATTTTTTTTTAAGTTGACATAAAACTCATGTAAAAAGTGATCCCACAAATCCCTAAAGACCTAACTTTCATTATTTAGAGGCGAATAATAACTTTTTTATTTAATGAGAGATGCTCCTTTTTCAGAACAAAATAATATGAATACAGCCAGGACTAGAGATTGGATAGGAAAAAGGGAGAACAGAAAAAAACTAAGATGACTCATATATCTAAATGAAGGTGGAAATCAAGGAGTTAAGAAGCTGCAGAATAAAATTAAAAGGCAAGGGATAAGGGGAAAATACAAATATTTACAAAAATACACAATGTACAAAAAGGGTTAGTAGTAATATATTTAAAAATCGAATAACAGACAACTACTCCATTAGAAAGATGAACAAAGTATATAAATAGGAAATTCACAAAAGAAATACAAATGTCCAGTAAACGTAACTTAGGATGTACACTGATACTGTTAAAAAAAACAACAACCAAGTACAGCCTAATCAAAGAAACTAATTATAGCTACAGCATTCCATAATTGAAAAATCATGGGAATTTAAAAAGAACTGCATTAGATCCCAAAATATTAACAGTGGTTAAGCTGGATAGTTAGATGATCACTGATTTTAATTTTCTCCTTTTATACATTTTTCAGATTATTCTATAGCAACCATGTATCATTATGTAATAAGACCATGTAATAAGCTTTTAATTTTATTTACACACAAAGCAATTCCCTGAAATTGGCAGCTTAGTATAAACCCCAGGAGTTACTCTTGTAAAATAAAATATTGCTGATGTCACATTTTCATTTCTCAAGCAGAACTGTAAATTTCTTGGATATAGGTCATCATGTTGTAATGACAATTTCATTGCTCATTATCTAGGTTAAGCACTTCTCCCTCCCTAGTGGTTTTTTTCACTTTGGCTCATACCACAAAAGGCAAGGGAATACAAAATAAAATATGTTTTGACATTGGATGGCATATCTGCTAAAAAGTTTTGTATGGGAGGCTTTCCTATTGGCATATTTCATCCAAGACTCCTGCTGCACCCAGTACAGGAGAACGCCATTGTAGCGGCGTTCTATATTCATTATAGTGGACTGCACTGTAAATATACACATTTTAAGAAAGGAAATAAACTATTAAAATTGCAATAATATACACTGACAACAAAAGATGAATACAAGTCACGTGTATACATTTTTTTTGCACCCCAGTATTCTTACAGAAAGTTTTGACAGTAAGTATGAAAGGCAGGTATTGCCTGATGTCACATAGAAAATACATCATGCATTAATAACTATTATTCTGCATATACAATATGTACACAGAGCAGTCCTCATTATTCTATCTCCCATCCTACCACCTCGTATAACCCACCATTTGAAGTTTTGATTTTAGAGTCAAATCGGACTCCTGTTTGTCCCGTGGTAGGGGGAGGATTTCAGAGAAACGTACTGGGAAAATATATGTCTTAGGGTAAGAATCCAGATCTTTCCAAAGGAACCCCATTGGGATGTAATTCTGAGGTGTCCACCTTCCTGCTGCCAAACCCAAGTTTCAGGTCCCCTCCAGCCTCTCGGTTCCCTATGCTCACAAGCCGAAGTAGCGCCGTCCTGGCCCCGCCCCTTGCACCGGCCCTAGTGACGTCACCCCGCGCGCCGCGCGCCGCGCCTCCTGTCAGAGGCAGCCATTGTTCAGCGGGTTGCACTGGCTGTGCCGGGGCTGGGCTGGTCCTACCCCGCTCTCCAAGTCCCTGCCTTCCTTTAAAGCTGGGAGAGGGGACCAGTCCCTGGCTCTGAGCGCTCTGAGGTTCTCGGGTGCAGGCCACCATGAGCAAACGGAAGGCGCCACAGGAGACTCTCAACGGGGGCATCACCGACATGCTCACAGGTTAGCACCGCGCCGGGGGCCGCTGGCTTTCTTCTTTCCTCCCACCCCATTGCCTTCCCTACCTTTTCTCGGGTTCCGACAGTCCAGTGAATGGGATCGGCCCCTCGCAGCATGTAGTCTTCCGTGCGGATTTTCTTTCCGCCCCCGTTGCCGGTGGCTGATTGTTAGTACTGCTGGGGACTCTTGTGTCACCGCTTGGGCTGCCTTTGGCCTGGCCCGTGTGGCGGTGGTGGTGGTGGTGATGGTGTCTGTCACGTCCTTTCAGAGACTGTTACGTCCCCTTCTGGGAAACTCTGCTGTCGTTTGTTTATTCGTGGTTCTTGTTCACCCGAGCCTCTTACTGCCTTTCAGAACTCGCAAACTTTGAGAAGAACGTGAACCAGGCTGTCCACAAGTACAATGCTTACAGGTGGGATGGTGCCGCGTTCCTGGTAACATGCGTTCCGGGGGTGTGGCAGTTAAAAGGGCTGAGGGGTCCGGGGATATTGGGACCATCTACAAGAGGAGAAAAAAGCAAGAACTGAGGGTATTGACTCTGGTGGTATCTTACTGCAGTATTTCCGGGAGAACTTGAGCAGAGCTCTGTAGGAACAATTCTGATCAGTTTCCAGTTCTGGCTGAAAATGGGCTGATACATATTTTTCTCATCATCAAACATGAATTGAAAATACAGTTTAATTTTAAGCTGTAATGAAAAACGGTGGATGAGGTTTGTGCTGTGAAATAGAAGTGGTTCAACGAATCAGCTTTCTCCATCTGGTTGGTCTGTGGCTAATCATGTCACCTTTTGGGTTCCATCCAACCAGCTCATCTAACCAGTGGCCTTATCCTAGACATTATTATCACACCTGCCTGCCTCTGATCCTTAGCCTATTAAACATGTCCAAATCCTTCAGCTCTTAAAAGCAAAAGCAAAGCAATCTTCTTAACTTCCCTCTAGCTAGCACCTCATTTCTTTCTTCCGTTTTACAGTTAACTCTCTTAAATAATCTGTTCCTTTCCTGGACTTCCTCACCCCTAGTCATGCCTGATCTCATTGCAGTATAATTTATATCTTACTGTTCCTCTGAAAATGCTCTCACCTACATCTCATCTTATTGGACTCTCATGACATTCACTATGAGCTCATTCCATTCAAGTCTTACCCTTGACTTCTGTGATGGCACAACCTTCTGTTCTGTCTCCTCTTTTAGCTTCCCTTTTAATGTTGATATTTCCCAGAGGTCCAACCTTAGCCCTCTTCTCTCACTTTCATACTTTCCCTGGCAATCTTACCATTCATGGTGGCTTTGTATTCTGGTATGTTAATGACTCTAAATCTGTATCTCACTGGGCTTTTCTCCAGATTTTTAGGCCTATATTCCCTTTGTCTCTAGCTTTTCAAAACTAAACTCCCTCTGTCCCTTTCCACTCAGCATAATTCAAACATGATTACACGCCCTCTTTTTTTTTTTTTCACCTCCTGTGACTTCTTATGTAAACTAATTATACTATGATCCACACATTATAGTATCTAGAAATCAGAGAGCTATTCAACCCTATAATTTGAGTCATAGCAGGCTTCAGACAGGTTTTAGTCTTGAAGGAGCACACCAGGGATAAGTGAGGGGAAGAACAATTTAGAGAAAGGAAACAAAATATTCCAAGGCATTGAGTCCTGAAGGGGTATAACATTTTCTAGGAAGTCATTAGTTCAGTTTGCTTAAGGGATATGGTCTGAGTGGGAAATAAGTTTGGAAAAGCAGGTAACACCCTGCATGCTCCGTCCCTCCTCTATATACATTTCTCTTGATTGTGGCCAAACTATTCTTTTCAAAATAGTTATGTGATCTTGTTATTCTTCCATATCAAATAATTAAATATTTCCTCTTAACCTTGATAAAGCCCCAATGTATTGTGACATACAAAAGGCTTTTCATAATCTAAGTCTTCCCTTTCAGGCTTTGCCCCATTATGCCAATTATCTAGAACGACTTGCCTTTACTGAAACAATTCCCTCCACAAACTGACCTCAACCTGCCTTTCCAGACTCATCATCAGTATTGTGCTAAAATAGGAGTTGAAATCCAAGTCTAAAGGTTTATATGTGCTAGAATAAAATGAAAAACCAAGACTTCAAAGATTATCCAATATTTATGCTTTTGACTTAGATGTAGTATGGCTTTTTATCAGCATTAATGCTAAACTACATTTAGTATTGAAATTAGACAGGATACCATCAGTCAGCTCCCAGGGTGTACCTAATCTGTCACCAGATTACCGAGCCAAATATGTATGGAGATGGGCAAGAATCTCAGGTCACTGCCTGATGTGGAACTGAAATAGAAGCAATGGGAAAAAAAAAGAACTGGGAATAAAGACATAGAGGAATGCAGTTTTAAACAATGAATTTAAAAATACCCTTCCATACTGTTCCTTAGTTGTAATAGCTGTAAAGCACTTGACTAAACTGCTAAATAAAGATAAATTCTAAAAAAAAAAAAAAAGGCATCCGTAAGCCTACTGTGTTTCCCTGAAAATAAGACCTAGCCAGACAATCAGCTCTAATGCGTCTTTTGGAGCAAAAATTAATATTCAATATTCACTTATATAATATAAGACCGGGTATTATGTTATATTATATTATGTTATACCCAGTCTTATAGTAAAATAGGACTGGGTCTTATATTATTTTTGCTCCAAAAGATGCATTAGAATTGATTGTCTGGCTAGGTCTTATTTTTGGGGAAACATGGTAGTAGTCTGAATATTACAAAGTAGCACATTTTATGAAAGAGAGTTATGGATAATTTCTAAAAACTAGCTATTAAAAAGAAGGCCCAATGATACTTTTCCACTTAATCCCAGAAAGGAAAGGTTACTGGTTTCCTATCTTCCTGATTTTACATATACAGTTAAAATCATATTATCCTCAAATGTGAGGATTTTCAAGATGTACTTCTAAAAATTAGAGAGGTAGATGGTCTGTCAGCTCATCTGAGTTTTTTTATGTTTTACATGAATATGGAAAATTAATTATGTTGGTGAAAGTTTAAGTGGCATATTTGCTTTTTTATGTGTACGGTTTAAGAAAAATTAGTACTTTGCTGGATTTCTAATTCGTTTTCCTCTTTTTTTCTTGTAGAAAAGCAGCATCTGTGATAGCAAAGTACCCACATAAAATAAAGAGTGGAGCAGAAGCTAAGAAATTGGTAAGTTTAATGAGGTTTATCATAGAGTTCACACATGTACAAATTTGGTGGACTCCCACAAAATTAAATTTACCTCCCTGAATCCTCCTTGACCCACACAAGCAGATTTCTTGGAATAATATTTATTTCAAGCTCAAAGTGTTTTGATTGTGGGAGGAGGTGGATTAAAAAAACTTAAATATATATAATTATAATTTTTGTTCTCTTCTTTCTCCGTATATACATGTACTCACTCTCATTTTCAGCTTGAGTATAGTTCTGAAGAGAGTATGGTGACAGAGTGGCACTAGCATGTCTGGACCCCAGCTACCTTTTTCTGATCCCCAGGTATAGGAATTTATGTGAGTTAGTGTTCCCAAAGAGATCTTACCTACTAATAAGCACATGATTAAACCCATTTGTATATTATGGCATTTAGCCCTATCCTCTGTAATTTCCATAAAGCCCTGTATACTAGTAGTGTCACAATTTCTAGAGGGTCACATCTCTTGGTAGTTTGTAATAATATTGCTAAGAATATCCTGAGAAAGTTTACCTATTCATAATCAAATTATTCTGTCTCATCTAAATCTCACTAATGTCTCTAAGTTCCTTAAACTTAAAGACCCCATCTTATTCATTTTTCCTTAAAGATGTCAAACTGACATGGCTTTTGATTAGTCCGATCCATCTAGTTATCACCTTCTGCTGTTGTTCTTTACCCATTTGTGTTTCACAAAAGTCCTCTAGAATTTAGGTATTAATATTTGATTGTTCTTAATTTTCTCATGAGAGCCTTCAGAGAGGAAACTGTAACTTATTTATATTTTCATCTTTCAGAGTCTGAACATTACCATAAATCTTGTACTTAAGATCGAGTGACAGATTATCCACATTAATCATGTACCACATCTTCGTCTTGAATTTATTACTCAATATGAGTCATGCTCTGGTGTATAGGTTTTAAATCCTTTATGCCATAAATGGTTCTCAACATCAGTATATCCTCCCCAAATAGACTAGCCAAGCAAGTGATAAATACATTAGTCTTTAATTCTGAATATCTCTATTGGTGAACTGACTTATTGTTTACCTCAGGAGCCACTTCTGCTTCCATTCTGTTCCCCTTTTTTCACCATTGAATTTCCTTTTTTATGTTGATTGCAAATAGCCTACTCATTTAGTAGAGGCAAACTTCTGTCAAGCTCTAATGCACTTCATCCCAAATCTGAGTTTATGGTAGATCCCAGAAAGAACACAAAAGTACCCAAATTCCTTTTGCATAAGACTGGACTTAATATGAAAATCTCATTATTCCTTTTCACTATTGTTTTAAAACACACCTATTTTCAGGTGTATATGAGTACTTGTCAATAATTCTAGAAATCTGAAATTTCTACAATGTATATTTTGCTTTTTATTCCTTAATATTAGGTATAGAAAATAGCCTGGCCTAAATTGCTTTACGTCAGTATGTATCTTCTGACATAGGAAATGAGAAACCTAAGCAGTTTCTGTTTTCAAATCTATTCTACTTCCTAAATCTTACTCATTTCTATCTGGTGTTTGCTATTTTCAAAACTTGAATATGCATTCATTAGTCTTGGATCACTTATTAAATATTAAATAAATCAAGAATATAGAAGAGTGAAAAAAGAAAAAAAAGCAGCAAACAAACAAACCAAAAAGAATATAGAAGGGTGAATTTAGGGCTAAGAGAGAGTAGGAAATAATTGACACACGTGTTGTTCCGCATGTTGAACATTTATAAGTATGAAAAAGTTCAACTTAGCTAAAAATCAAAATTGCAAATTAAAACAAGATGCCATATAGTGCCTATTAAACTATCAAGTATAATATGCCATATGGATAAAGATGTGGAAAAACAAGACACTTATTTACTGCTGATCAAAGTGTTAGTTATCTATAGCCTCTCTGAAGGATAATGTGGCAGAATGCTGGAAAATGTATATATCCTTTGTCTCGGCAATTCCACTTTGAGGAATTCATCCTAAGAAAACCAGTAGCGCTCTATGTATACAAGGATTCATTAGTTCTAACTTTTGAGCACCTCTATGCCAGGTATTCATCCAGGTGCTAGGACTAAAATTGAAAAGACAGTATCGCTGCTCTCTCAGAGCTTATATTCTAGAGCAGTACTGTCCAATATAGTAACCATGAGCCACATTTGGCTAGTAAGCTCTTGAATGGAGCTAATATGACTGAGGAAATGAATTTTTTGTTTTAATTAATGTAAACTTAAATTGTCACGTGGCTGGTGGCTGCCATTTTGGACAGTGCAGTTCTAGAGCAGTAGTTCTTCATGTGTGGTACCCAGACCAGCAGCATCAGCATCACCTGGTTGCTTGTTAGAAGTGCAGCCTGTTGGGTCAGAAATTCTAAGGTAGCATTTGGCATTCCGTGTTTCAACATATTCCCCAGCTGATGCTGATGTATGCAAAAGCTTGAGAACCTCTGTTCTAGAGGAAGTTCATGACAGCATTGTTATAATATCAAAAATTGGAAACTATCTAAATGTTCACCTGTAGGGTATTTATTAAGGAAATTATGGTATTTATACAATGATATACTATGCACCCATTAAAGATACTGTAATTGTATTTATTTGTAGACATGGAAATTTGTTCATGATGTATTTTAAGTTGGAAAAAGCACTTTACAAAACAGTATGATTCCGTTTTTGTAAGAAAAAGTATGTATCTACATATATAGTAACTCTGCTTTTATAGATAAGCAGAAAATAAGTCAATATATAGCAGCTATAAGTGATAGGTTATAGTTTAATTTTCGGAGTGATGAAATTAACAAGTGATTTAAAAAATATTTTTCTTTATGCAACTGTATATTTTCTGATTTTTCTACAAACAAAGTTAATTTTAAAAATGCAAGAGTCATTTAGAATTGTTTTATTAGGGCTTCTCCTTTGTCAATCATTTAGGTATTTTATCTTTGGGAGAATATATATTTACTGGGGCTCAATTTTCTGTGTCCTGTGTTTCAAAACTGGTTATGTAACAATCATTTGTTTTTAATTTCTCATTTTGTACTTTTTAGTGATTCAGTAAGAATTATATTTATGTGACTTTTATATTTTTAATTTTCTGTATAGCCTGGAGTAGGAACAAAAATTGCTGAAAAGATTGATGAGTTTTTAGCAACTGGAAAATTGCGTAAACTGGAAAAGGTAAAATTGTAACTTGTTTGCTTATTTGATAATAGTATCTACCTTTATGGCGACTATCATAGAGCACCATTGCAAGGTGACTGGTGTCACTCACTCTAATGAGACTCAGAAGGAAAAGAGAGGAAGGGAGTTTACAGCTTTAAGTATTCCATTTTTAAAAATGGAATATTAATTAAATGTGAATATTATTTCTATAAAATGTTCACTTATTTTATGTGGCATTTAAGAGACTGTTAGCATATATGAAAGAATTAGCTCTTTATTTTCAGTACCATTCAGAAGGGAGATTATAATCTTTGACTTAAGATGTTATCTTTTAGAATTTCTATGCTTAAACTCTCCCAAGCATTTTTATGTTTCTGTTGCACTCTGATGATAGTAACTATATCACTTCTGGTCTTTTATGAATAAGTCTTTTTAAAGTTTTGGATAAATTAGAGATGAGATATCTTCAGTTGCTTTGTTATTTACCTATAATATAACCACTTAGGTTATATATGAATAATTCTGTATGGGTTATCCAGGCAAATGTAAATGACTCTTATAGTCTCTTGGCAGACTAGTGTATTTCCAATAAGATCATTTGAGTCCTCAAAGCATTCCTAAATTATTGTTATGCTTTTGTTTTCATTCAAGATTCGGCAGGATGATACGAGTTCATCCATCAATTTCCTAACTCGAGTTACTGGCATTGGGTAAGAACTATTTTTTAAGCAGACACAATAGTAGTGTTGGTTTCATTATTTATGTCAGCCAAACAAAAGTGTATGTTATTTCCCTTCAAAACCCGTTCCTTTCCATGTCTGTGCCTTTGCCCATGCAGCTTGCATAGCTTACATGTCTGAGGCTGGTTCTCCAGATGCTGCCTCTGCTGTAAAAGCCCCATCCAAAGCAAATGTTACCTCCTTCATGAAACCACTTTGATTTCCCCAGTCAGAAATAATCTCTCCTTCCTCTAAACTCCACTAACACTTGCTCTGTGTACGTTTTATCACTCCCTCCAGATTATGCCTTTTTTGCTTCTCTGAGCATGATATTTATCTTAAGTTGTTAAGCCTTTTTCCATAGCACCTAGCATAGTACCTTATGAATTTGAAACAAGCACTCAAGCATTTTTTAATGAAGGAATCTTTATCTTGAAATTTGAACTAGCATGAAAAAGGACTTCTTTGAACTGAAATATTAAGGCTGTAATGCTTTACCTAACTCTAATCTTCATGGAATGAGACTTCTTATTTTTTTTTTAGGTATATGACAGTCTTTCAAATTTAGGCAACATTTTGATGAAAGTTTCTCTAAAATAGTTTAAATTTTTAAATCTAGTACACTGAAAATGAGCTTGACTCCTTGGGGACCCAAGACCATTATAAAATGTCAGTTAGAAGTTGTTTTAAAGAGCATCTGTTATATTATCCTCTTTTTCCAGGCCAGAAAACTAAATACAGAAAATGAGATAACTATGGCAGAGTTAGAATTAGAACCCATGTCTTTTAACTCCCATTTTAGTTCTATTTCTTCTTTGCCACATTGCTTCTTGACATGAGTATCAGTTTTTGTACCACACAGTTTCTGTACAAAGACTCTGTCATGCCAATCTCAGTTTAAATATCATCTCAGAGATCTTCCCTCACCATCCAGTCTAAAGTAGGACCCAGCCACTCTGTCATATTACCCTATTTTAATTCATTTACCTGATAAATTAAAATTTTCTTGTTTGTTTATACATATATATATATCTATTATCTCTCTTTAGCCATTAGAATGTAAGTAAGACCAGGGTCCTTATTTGTCTTATTCCTGCTGTATTTTCAGCACCTACAAGAGTATCTGTCATATAATAGGCCTTCAGTAAATTTCACTGAATGAATGAACAGTTTTCAAGTGCCTGTATGTTTGTTTTATGAATAAAATACGTGGGCACTATTGACACCTAGCTGTTTAGACATATTTTTCATGCCCAAGTTCATGGTAGTCTTTCTAGATTGAAGCTTCAAGAATTCTTCTCTTTGAATGAAATGGAACATTACCAAAGTAACCATGCAACGTTTTAGCAGGTCTTGTTTAGCTCAATAGTAACTCTGTGTTTGACAAGAGAAGGCATAATTGGTTATTTGTTACAAGGATCTCAAGTTTCATTTGATATTGAGATAATGCTTTTCTTTCTTTGTAGTCCATCTGCTGCAAGGAAGTTTGTAGATGAAGGAATTAAAACATTAGAAGGTGAGTATGTATAACGGGTCAATATTATTCCAGATTAAATATGGGCCTGAAGAACCGTTTATGCTCTAACAAACTAGAACTTGAAAAACCCTGTCTCAATTAGTACATACAAATGATAAGATTTCTTTTTAACTCTACAGTAAAGAATAGATATAAAGAGTAGTTTATATTCCCATCTTAAACATATTTATGTTTGTAACTCAGAAGAAAATGAAGAGTAAGAAGTGGCTCTTTGGTTTTAAGGCAATGATTTCATTTGTGGATTTTTAGATGATTTAAATTGCCTTTGTTTCTTTAATAAAATTTTAAACAACAATGCCCTACACATTCATCTTAAAAGCCAAGTCACGTATATTGAGAAAGATGCTTAAGAGGTTTGTAATACTTACTAAATGAGTTTTTGCTTTCAAAGAATTGATAAAAATAGACCCTAAGTAATTATGAAATACTTTTCTTAAACTTAACATAACAATCCTTTAAATATAATTTATTTCTTCATATATTTCAAGGGTATATTATATATATATATATAGATGGATTCCTTATAGTAGTACATCTGTGGCATTTGGGGTTTAATATTTGTGGTTTCAGCTACTTGCAAGCAACTCAAATGGTTAGGTGGACAGGTTTTAGAGACTGACCTGGATTTAAGTCCAGTCTCTACCACTTTATTAGAATGAATGATTGTGGCACTTCACTTCTCATCTATAAAATGGTATCATAATTTCTGCTTCATATGATTTAATGAAGTAATGTATGTAAAGCATTTAGCAAAGTGCTTGGTTCCTACTAAGTACTGAAAAATAGTAAGTGACTCTTAAGAGGCATGATTAATTAGTAATTACTAAGAATATGTGTGAGCCACATGGCTAGAGAATGAACTCTACCACGTCTCAGAGTTTGTGCTTTTCTGCTTGTGGCATATATAGTTTATCTGAGTGAAATATTGAATAAAGGGGTAAAAAATTTGTTTCTCAAAAGTATTCAGTTGCATCCTTGGGAGTGTCAAGGATCACATTATTTCACGGTTCACAGATATATAACTTGATATATCTACGAGTATATATAACAAATTCAATATTCCTGTTTCATTTTTACTCATGTACTTTAGTGTTTTCTGTGTACACACAACTACAAGAAATATTAAGTGCTCCATGTATAATAAAGTTGCTTATTTTTCTCCATTTTATATTTCTAGAGAGAATTTATAAGGATGATTATAGGAATTGCTTTTGAAGCACACTTACCTTGCTGTTTCTTTAACAAGGCTTACTCCTGTACTCATGCCCAATAAAAGAGCAACATCCAAATGGAACTAAGTCACTTTTAGGTTTAAGATATGATGTTATGATATGACAGCTTTTTAAATTAAAAAATGAGAGTACCTCTCCTTTCAATAGTATTTTTAGCACAGTGCCTGTGCAAATCGATACTCAATAAATACTAACTGAATGAAGGATTGAATGAACAAATGAACAATATGAATGAACTTACTTATAATACATTCAGAAGCTGTGGTTACTACTGCTGCTATTAACCATAAATTAAGCAATATAGATTTTTATAAGGCTGCATTTTGCTATAGTCAGTGAAATTTATATGATCTTGGTATGTTTACTATTCCATATAACTATAATTGAAATTTTGATTTAGTAAACAAAATGATCATGAAATAACTGCTAGGTTTTACTACATTGATTTGAAGAGTCATTTTTATCTAATTATTAATATCTGAAATTTTTTTTCATTGTTTTTTCAGAGTCATTTCAGTATATTTTCCAGGTAGTTCTTTGTAAAAAGGATCACTGAATTTAGCATTTTTTCCAGAAATGTTTAAATTAGCACTTTAATTTTTTTAATCTTCTCTATAGATCTCAGAAAAAATGAAGATAAATTGAACCATCATCAGCGAATTGGGCTGAAGTAAGATCGCAAATTTTCTTTTGAAACTTGAGATGCAAAAGTAAAATTTTTATAGCCATTTTTCCATACATCATAATAAAAGTTAGCTGAACACAACCATTTTGTTTTCAGAAATGCTAAGATTTGTTGTAGACTCCTATAAAGAATCTGCTTATATTTGTAGGCTTTGTTATTGCCTTCCAGTTGGTTTGCTTGTTTTCAGTATTTCCCTCATTCTCTTGACTTTAGGAGGAAACTTCCTCTGAAAACACATAGCCTGAGTGCATCAGTCAGTCAGCGGGTGTTGATTTTATGCTTACATTGTACAAAGTGCTGTCCTGGGTATGGGCTAAGGATAGAAATAGGCTCAGTGTAGCCCTTAAGAAGTTTAGAGTCTACCTAAGACGGTAGGACATGAACATGAAACACTAAATTTAAATAAAAAGAAAAGAAAGAAGAAAACTTCAAATACCTAAATAACAGTAAAGGAATAGCTAGTAGGCATGTTGTATATCAGCATCAGCTATTATCTTGTATGCCAAAATAATCTGGAACCCCCTTTCTAATCGATTATTTAAAATATGTAGTGCATAAGCTACGTACATGCGTAAGCATGTATCTCCTCTAGTCTTACATAGTCTTGTTGGTGATTCAGTCCTGTTGATACCTTACCATAATATTTTTAAACTTATACTGCCTTTCCAAAACTTTGAGCTAGTAAGAGACCAGGATAGTATAGTTCTCACTTTCTTTGCCTTTATATAGTAAATAGAAATCTTCTGAAGATCTTGGTTGTTGTGAGAATTGGTTTTGACAGGTGCTTTATTCTCAGATGTTATTTCATACTGAGATAGTATTTTTATAACAATGTTATTGAAGTAGAAGTCATATGCCACCATAAAGTTCATCCCTTTAAAGTATACAATTCAGTGGCTTTAGTGTATTCACAGCGTTGTACAACCATCATTACAGTCAATTTTAGAATATTTCTGTTATCCTAAAAAGAGCCCATACCCATTGGAAATCACTCCTCATTTCACTCCACCCCTTCCCTCCAGCTCCTGGCAACCACTAATCTACTTTCTGTGCCTACAGATTTGTGTATTCTGGACATTTCATATAAATGAAATTATACAATATGCAGTCTTTTGTGACTGGCTTCTTTCATTTAGCATAATGTCTGTATTCATCCATGTAGGATGCTACTAGGATCATATTTTAAAATACGATAATTTTGCAAGATTTAAGAACAATAAACTATAACCCCTTGACTTGCCAATAGGGAGCAGTCTAATTTGGAAAGGTACTAGCTTAAATATATTTATTTGCTCTTGGTATATGAATGTGAAGTTTATAAATAAGTTTAATGGAGTATCTGGAACATCACAAAGGATGACACTTTAGGATTTTGATCCAAGTTAAAAATAAACCTCCCACCCCCACCCATTTTACTGTTGTCTTCTTAATAAATTTTAATCTTGATTTTTGAATGATCTAGTGTAAGGACACTTGCTATGGTAGGCAATTTAATTTTTAAGAAGATTTAAATGTCACAAAAATCTTGTCTATTTATTCTGTCTTTATAGATATTTTGAGGACTTTGAGAAAAGAATTCCTCGTGAAGAGATGTTACAAATGCAAGTAAGAGTGTGCTGAATTGTATTCTTTGATTAGAATTGAGACTTTCACTTGGTGAAGAGCCATTTTTAGAATAATGACTTAATTTTTCTTCTATTAGGATATTGTACTAAATGAAGTTAAAAAAGTGGATTCTGAGTACATTGCTACAGTCTGTGGCAGTTTCAGACGAGGTAACATACTTACTAATCTTAGGTTTTTCATATCTTCATGTTAAAATTGCCTAATATATATGAAAAACATGGATTAAAAAGATATAATTTGTATTACTTTATAGATTTATTTAGATCCAGTAGTATTAGCTAGATTTCTTTGTATATAGATGGAGACATGTATGGAAAATTAGAGGAAATTCATACTGAATTTATTACAGAATGATAATTTAATGGCTAATTTTAACAAAAATTTATAAAATAATTTTAGGTATGTTAAAATCCTAATAGTGGTTAGATGCTAGTAAAGCTGTGGGTAGTTTTTTTTGTTTGTTTTAGTTTTTGTATTTTCTCAGTTTTCTATAATGGATCTAACAATAATATCTCAGAAGCACCAGTTCAAAACCAATTCTCACAACAACCAGGTTCTGTGGCTCTCCATTTACTATGTGAATATGAGCAAAGCGAGAATCACATAATCATGGTCCCTTACTGGCTCAAAATTTTGGAAGGGTAATATAACTTTAAAAATATTAGTTTTAAAAATTGGAGTAGAAAAGAAACAAAAAAATTGAAATAGAAAAACGTTATTTAAAAATTTTAGAATAGATATCTGACTGCTTCTCTGGCCACCTCTGGAGTTTTGCTTAGAAAGTAGGTGATGGGCTACCAGAAATTATCTGCGTAGCTGCTGTAAGAATCTAGAGTTGAGGAGAGGAAAGAACTAAATCCATAACTGCTGATAAGTAGAAAGAACATTGGATGGGGCCAAAAGACCCGGATTCTCAGGCCAATATATCACAATATGATTTTTTTTAATCTTTATTAAATTTATTGGGGTGACTTTGATTAGTAAAATTATATAGGTTTCATTATTTCTATAATGAATCATCTATATATTGCACTGCATGTTCACCACCAAGAGTCAGTTCTTCCATCACCATATATTTGACCCCCTTTACCATCTTCTACCACCCCCCCTCCCCACCTTTACCTTCTGGTAACCACTGAACTATTGTCTGTATCTATGAGTTTTTGTTTCTTTGTTTGTCTTGTTTGTTGCTTTCAGTTTTATATACCACATATGAATGAAGGCATATGGTTCTTGACTTTTTCTGTCTGACTTATTTTGCTTAGCATGATAATCTCAAGATCCATCCATGTTGTTCTAAATGGCACTATTTCATCTTTTCTTATAGCTGAGTAATATTCCATTGTATATATGTACCAGATCTTCTTTATCTAGTCATCTGTCGAAGGACACTTTTGTTGTTTCCCTCTCTTAGCCACTGTGAATGATGCTACAGTGAACATAGGTGTACATTTATCTTTATGGATAAATGTTTTCAGATTTTTGGGGGTAGATACCTGGGGTCATATGGTAATTCTATTCTTAATTTTTTGAGGAACTTCCGTACTGTTTTCCATAGTGATTATACCATTTTACATTCCCATCAGCAGTGTATGAAGGTTCTTTTTCTCTACGGCCTCTCCAACACTTATTATTACTTGGCTTGTTGATAATAGCCATTCTAACAGATATAAGGTGGTATCTCATTGTGGTTTTGATTTGTATTTCCTTAATAGCTAGTATCACTATATGATTTTAAGTTGTTTGCCTCTCCACATCCTATTTTCCATTTGCAAAATGAGAGGACTAAAATTAACCAGTTGTTCAAGTCTGTCTGTGCACCAGATATACCTAGGAAGTTTTAAAAAAATATACACATTGCTGAACCCTGCTACAAACCTACTAAATAAGAATCTCCTTGGGTGGGGCCTCGGAATCTATATTTTCAAAACATAGACTGTCATGCACAGCAAGCCACATGCATGAATATGACAACCTTTCTGGATATGACAACCTTTCTGGATTTCTATATTTTTATTTTATTTTTACTTTTATTATTGAGTAGGTTATATGGTTACGTGCTTTCATATAAAAATGACATACAGGGAGAAGGCTCTCTTCTACCCTGTACCTGTTGACTCTCTTCCTTCCCTCCTTACTATCCCATTAATAACCACTTTCTTATGTTTTCTTTCCATGTTTCTGCATGTAAATGTGAATGTACATTCTTGGTTTCCTTCTTTCTTCTCTTTCACAAAGGTAATATTATGTTGGTACAAAAGTAATTGCAGTTTAAAAAGTTAAAAATAATTGCAAAAACCGCAATTACTTTTGCACCAACCTAATATAATACATACACATAACTGTTTACCTTACTTTTTTCATGAAAAATACATCCTGGAGATCTTTCCACATCAGTATATGGAAAGCTCCTTATTTTTTATAGCTGCATAACATTCAATCACGTGGATGTGCCATAGTTTATCTAGTCCTCGATTAATGGCCCCTCGGATTGTTTCTTGTTTACTTTTTGCTCAAATTGTTTTTGTTTTTTAAATAGATAGAGTAGTACATTTCTGGTGGTAGGTAGATGGTGAAAGAAATGAGAAGAAAAGAAAACAAAAAATTTTTGTTAAAATAATTTCCATGAGTGTCCTGGGATCAGCACAAATTCAATCTAGTCTTCTTTATGTTTAAGTATCTGGTTAAAGATTATTGATGTATTGATCATGATCCAGAGGCACTGCAGGATCTTTAGTGACCAACAGTGTATTTTTTATATATTATACTAATAAAAATGAAGAGAGGCAATACACAGAATTATTTTATGCCAGCTGTGTGCCAGGTACTATTCCAGATGCTTTTACATATGTTCTTAGTTGCACAATGGCCTACAAAGTAGTTTTTAGTAGTTTGCACACAAGGAAATGGAGGTCTAGAAGAATATAGTCTTCATGTACAATACTGAAAAAAAAAGACATTTGATATAGAAAAAAATCCATCTAAATGGAGACAAAATTTCATGGTGTTATAGTAAAAGAAAGGTTTAATTAACTATCTAATCTGCCTGAAGTTAGATGGTTTTAGAGTGGAGATCAGAATGAAAGCCTAAGTCATTATAAGGTGCTGTGTTCTTATCCGTGATACCATAATAATACTTTTTACCAATATTCATTAAATAAGTTCAATCACAAGAATTGAAATATTTTCTGATTAAACTTTACACACAGCATATTGTTTAATTTGAGATTTTTATGTATATATATTTATAGATATATTTTAAAGCTATTTTTTAAATGTTTTTACTCATTATGAAATACTTAGCTGCATTTTTAATATGTTAAATTAACCAATTGTGTGCAATTTCTAATTCCAATTACTGTTCTTATACCGGATTCTGCTGTTTTCATCAATTTACCTGAATAGTTGGACTGAAAATTGAAATCTTTTAACTAATTATAAATATGAAGCACAGTGAACTAGAAAGTTAGAATGTAAGAAGTAAGGCTCTTCTATGTGTGTCATCACCTTGGTTCTGTGTTTGCCCAATAGACAAATTTACCTGAAGAATTCCATACATCTTCTTTGTTGTCATAGGGGCAGAGTCCAGCGGTGACATGGACGTTCTCCTGACGCATCCAAGCTTTACCTCTGAGTCAACCAAACAGGTACCTCAGAATTTATAATCAATGGGATCAGTCTTACATAGCAGTGAGTATCATTTTCTAAATGATAGTTTGGTATTTTCAGGATAAGTTTTTTTTTTTTAATCTTTATGAAAAGTCAATTGAAATGTTTCATACTGATTGAATTCTGTGAAAGGCAAAATAAGTTGTTGAAAGGGATACATGTTTTCCCACAAGGAATTGGGAGGACAGTCTAACGTCTGAAAGAAATGAAGTTTAGTAAAATATTTCCAGAATTATTGTCTATCATAGATATTTTAGATATTTAGTATGATATTTAGGTTTTCATTGAAGGAATATTTTCTATTAAAAATATTATATTATGAAACTACCTCACAAAGGTAAACGTGTTTGATTTTGGAATATATACCTTTTAAAGATGAAGCAGTTAACTTTTTGATTTAATGAAACAGATAAACTCAAATGATGGTTTTTTTTGGGTGTATCATGATATTGGTGAAAGATGGTGGTATCTAAAAATAAGTTTCATTTGATAAGTTGAATTTTCTGTTAGAAGAAATATGTACCTACTCAGAACATAGGACAACTAGGCATTTCTCTACAGATAATCAGAAAACTCATGTTAAAAATGTTTCTTGCCATAACAGAGTAATTGTTCTTTTTCTTATTCCCTAATTATGATTCTACAGCCAAAGCTGTTACATCGTGTTGTGGAGCAGTTACAAAAGGTCCATTTTATTACAGATACTCTGTCAAAAGGTGAAACAAAATTCATGGTAAGTACTCACTTGAGTTAACACATCTGAAAAAAAAAACACCTTAAAGATTATTCAGTACTGACTCTAGTTGGTGAGCACACACTGTGATATATAGATGATGTATTACAGAATTGTACACATGAAACCTGTGTAACTTTACTAACCATTGTCACCCCAATAAATTTTAATTAAAAAAAAAAGATTGTTCAGTAACTGTTCTGGGTGTGTGACCTCACTGTAGCTTAATATTACAGTCTAAATATCCATGAGTCCTTAGAGAAGAAGAATTAGCAGGATGCTAATCTCAGAATATGTTAGTAAAGAATTTTTTTTTTAATTCCCCACTCATAAATAATCTCTGCCATTGGAATAGGTCACTAGACACACTCTGCTATTTTTAAAATATCCGTAATGACTTTGACATATAAGTTTTTCCCTAAACTAGCAAATGTTTTCATATCCTCTGACTCAGAATTCTTCAATGAGATTAGAATTATTTGAAGAGTATTAATCTATTATAACACCAAAGAAAGAAAAGGAATCAAAGTATGTGATAGAATGCACAGAGGAAGAAACACGTTATGTGGAATGATAAGTAGGGGAGTTTATAGTGGGGACACTTGCAGATATTTTCAAAGTGAAACCCATCGTGATGAACTCTCAAAACTGTCTTCCTAGGGAATTAAGATTCAAGACAAATGCCAAATGGATTATAAGCATATTAATAAATAGCCCTATGTAAAATCCAACAGGAAGGCAAATAGAAATCTAGGACTAAGGTAATAAAGGCTTTCCTTTATTCTACTGCTCACTTAAATACATCATTTGGATCTCTTTTCTCTGTGCCCCCTCCTTTTCACAAGTTAGATGACTGAAAGGAAAGAGACTGTGCTTTTGAAGAGTGGACATGCTAGAATTAGCAAATCTCAATAAATAAAGTTGACAGTTTTAACTCAAAGTAGAAGATGGTTGATATAATTGACATATCATCTCATTCAGCAAGTAGAATGGTGGTTGCCAGGAACTGGGGGGAGGTGGGAGTGGGGAGTTAGTGTTTATGGGTATAGAATTTCATTTGAGGAGGATGAAAAATGTTCTGGAGATGGATGGTGGTGATAGTTGCACAACAATGTGAGTATACATAACACCACAGAACTGCACACTTAAAAATTGTTAAAATGGAATTTTTTTGTTACATACATGTAATCATGCAAAAAAATCACGTCCTTAAATCCAGCCTGGTATTTTCATGAGCTATGGAAGTGTATGGTCTATGTTGGTCACACTTTATCAATGTTTTACTGTGGGGAAGGTAAAAATAAAAATTCTAGTCAGTCTTTGGGAACTAAATCTATGATCTGTTCTCCTGAATCTGTCAGATTTTGAGCTCTTTCTCTATGCCTATAGTATATACACACATGAGATCTTATTTAAAATAGGGTTTATATATGCTCCATGAGCACCCTTTTTAAATTTAGGTTGATTTTTTAATTCACTCAAAATGTGCATAAATTTTACATTTAAGAACATTCAATCAGATAAAATCTTAAAAATAATATGAGCTAGACAAGTTGGATATTTGTTTCATAGTAAGAGGGTGTCATTGTATGCCTGGGCAAATTCTGGCCACCCCTCTGGCCTAACGCTCCTCCAATAGTCGTCTCTGTGAAAGGCACTGGGACTCCCTACGGGGGAAGTGCACCAACTGCTTTCAGAATTAGCAGCCAGGAAGTTGTTTACACAATGCAATAGCAGAAGCATTTTTTTACAGTCTGAACAGTCTTTTGCTGATGCTCAAAGAGAGATCCAGAGGAAAAACCAACAGAGGCTGTAGTAATCAGCTAGCAAAAATACAAGGAAAGATTACAAGCTGATGGGCTGGGTGTAACCCGAAAAGGAAAGGTGGGTAGCCAAGTATGTATGAACATAGAGTTACTGACACTGGTGTAATTGTGTTATCCTAGTAGCTACTCAATCAAGAAAAAGAGAAGACTTTTACCTGGGAAGTGCATGGGCAGCCAAATCCCAGTAGGCGGGTTTAGACATTATTGTATGTGATGTGAAAGAACAAAATGGTGAGAATGAGTGTCAATAGGACAAGGAGGTGTATTTAGTCAATTCAGCAAATATGTATTAAGCACCTACTACATTCCAGGCATTGTTCTAGGAGGTTGGGATATATCAGTGAATTTAAGTAGAACTTATATTTGCGGAGTGTGAGAAGGGACTGATAGTTAACAATGAACAGAATAAACAGGTCAATTATATAGTATATTACATGAAAATAATAAGTACTATTTTTTAAAAAGAAAGGGGGAGCAGAGTATGGGGAGATGGGCGTGCAGAAGACAGTATTAAATAGTATTGTATGGTCAGAGGCAGCCTCATTGAGAAGATGAGACTTGGGGAAAGACTTGGAGCAAGGGGTTTAGCCTAAGCACACACCAGGCACGAGTTGGAGCAATGACCCTAAGTGCTCGGACATTAGCGGAAATAGCCAAAGAAGTTAAGATCTCTCAGTTTCTGAAAGGAAATTGGCTGCAAAGTGAATTCAGTTTATAAGGTAGAATAAACCATTCTCATTCTATATCCACTTGATTTCAAAATCTCTTGTTGCTATAACCACTGACTAAATAGTTTTATGAGACTGAGCGCTACCTACTGCACTAACGAGGCACCTTAAATAGTTTTAAAGATATGACCATTCGTGTGTTTTTCAAGTTACCTTCAAAACATAAATTCCTTTAATAGTAATCAAACCTTAGGAAAGCCAGGGTTATTCCAAATCTTCTTGTAAAATTATGGTCTTTAGATAATTGAGCTATTCTTTCTGTGAATATAATAACATTTGGAAGAAAAAAACAATTTCCTCTGCATTTAGATGCCTGTTTGCTTTATGTATGAAGAGTACCCTTCAAGTTTTAGAATTTTGTGCAAGTTTGGCCTTGGATGATTTTCTGTGAAATATCTGCAGTAAGGATTCAAGGGACAATAAAAGATACCTTGACCACCCTGAGGAAATGAGAGAGGCTTTATTTCAGACACTTAGCATGAAGCTACCTAATTGAAATGCCAAACAAAACTAATCCACTAATCTAATAAAGAATTTACAACAATACAGAGAAATTCTTTAACATTAACACTTCAGAAAAGTCCAGGAAATAAAATTTGCCTTGAGGAAAGGAACAAAGCCATTAAATAAAATCCTATTACTGATGTGACAAATGGCGAGATCATTGCCTGTGGCATCCAAACACCCATATCCGCAAGGTAATACCTCATAGTAATTCCAGATGGAAGTCATCTCTGATCCATTTGAAGCTTGAGTTGGAACTTGTTAATGCCTAAGAAAGTAGGTTTCATATTTTGAAAATAAACGGGTTTCATTAATCTTTCAGCCATAGGACAGCTAAAGAAAATACCCATTGTGGATTTCAGATTTCTATGTTGTTGAGCAAAAAGTATGGCTTTCAGTGACATGTGTACCAATGAGACTACTTTTTAGGACCAGAAGCCTGTCACTTGTGTATTTTTGTTAGAATGTGGCATTTGAAACTTTTATTTTGAAATTTGGTGATGTTTATAGCTCTTTTTACATATTTAGGGGTTGCTGACTAATCCAGAATTTTTGCCCATTTTTCTGGAAAAGGAAAAGTTAAAACAAAAAACAGACCTTGATAATATCTGTTTGAAAACTGTGTGGAAGTGTAATGAAAACTCCACCTATACAGAAGGAAGCAAATGATCCTCTAATTTTCTTTTAAAATGTTCTTATCTTTCATCTCTGTCTTCTAATTTCTGGGGAGATTTCCTCAATTTCAAACTCTTGTGCTTCTGCTGTCAGATATTTTATTTTGATTTAAACCTTTTCCCTGAGTGTTCTTTTTCTGCACATATTTCATGGATGGAACATCTACTCTTATCTGAGAATATTACTGATAGCAGTTTTGTTATTTGTTTTCTGCTTCCTGACTTCCAAGTTGCTTTTTCCTGTTTACCTTGGTCTCTATCTTTCATGTTTGATAGTTTGCTTATTAGCTGGATGTTTAGAATCGCACAAACTCCAAATCCTCATAACTATAATCCCTGCCTGCTGTTTCACACATAGTTCTTTAATTACCGTGAAGTGTAATAGGAAGGTAGTGATAACATATAGTGCATAGAAAAGCCACTAAGTTAAAAGTACTCTGAATTCAAAAACTGCCTCCATTAAAGCAAAAATAACTTCACATTAATAGCATTTGATTAAAATTAAGCCTGAAGTTTAAAACGTCTTTAAGCACTCTTTTAAATATCCATTTTAGGGTGTTTGCCAGCTTCCCAGTAAAAATGATGAAAAGGAATATCCACACAGGAGAATTGATATCAGGTATTACTCAAAACTCGTTGCTGACCTATTAACTTTTCCCTTCTTTTCTCCTATTCCCCCCTCCCTCTGTATATCTTGGAATTCACATCAATGTCTAGAACCGCTTTTCATTCTGAAGTGCCAAATGTTCTGGCTATAGACGATGTTTAGCCTTAAAATATGTAAATAATGACTGTCTACAGAATCTAATTTATTTTCTCTATATTTGCTTCTCATCATGATGCCTTCCACAGCTCAAAAGTAGTTTCCTGCCTGGGGAAAGTTAGTTGTAAAGAAGTGATACTGCTTTTCATTTCTCCACACCTCTTGTAGAGCAGAGTTTACGCAAACTAAGTTGCAAGGTTGGAATAATTTGAATGGTCTACCCTAATGATACTTTCTTGTCCAGGTTATTAGGCCACATAGATTTATTATAGGCATTTTGTTCTGTATTGATTTTAAGTCTTAGTTTTGCTAAATTTGAAATGCGTAGTAAAATATTTATCTTTTTTTAGGTTGATACCCAAGGATCAATATTACTGTGGTGTTCTCTATTTCACTGGGAGTGATATTTTCAATAAGAATATGAGAACTCATGCCCTAGAAAAGGGCTTCACAATCAATGAATACACAATCCGTCCCCTGGGAGTCACTGGTGAGTATTTGTGTCCATTAGAGAGAATTCCAGTCATTTGGAGAGAAAGTTATTTTCAAAGGTATTTTGGTTTAGCAACTTTGGTTTCTCTAAAAAGCTCTTAAGTACCTATGCTAATTAATTGTAGTTTTCTTTGTATTGTTAGTCCCTCAGGCAACAAAAGGGGCTTTAATCCATACATGCTCCCAGGCCCTCAGTTGAAGGCCCAGTGATGGCAAGAATTATTTCTAGCCCTATCAGAATGGATTAGATCCTTTCTACTATGATGGTCAGTAAAATCTTATTGATCTATAGAGTTTTATTTTTTTAAATGTATCTGCAAGACTTAGGAAGAACCCGAGTATCAGTGCTTTTAGTGCCAGGCCCAACCTGGTAGCTTTGGCCCCATGCTTTGAAAGTTTAAAGAATAAGAATTGCTGAATCTCTGTTTTATGGATCTTGTTAACATTTCACAGTATATTCTGTTGTTTACTATTGTCTGCTAGGAAAATGAAGATTTTTGTCATTTTGTCCTAAAAGTATGAAATAAAATAGGGCTTTTGTCGTTGATAGACTAGGGCAGTGCTTCTCATAGGTCAATGTGCATACAAACCACGTGGAGACTCATTAAATGCAGGCTCTAATTCAGTGGGCTTTGGAACAGGCTCCAAGAGTCTGCATTTCTAGGAAGTTTCCAGGTGATGCCACTACTGCTAGTCCAAGGACCGCATTTTGAGTTATAACTAGAGTATGTATTTCATATAATATATAGTGGCTACAAGGGATGTCTGAGTAGATACAATGGATAGCACTGGTACATATGTGACAAGCACAAGCTCATGTGGGAGGATGGGGGCAGTCAGTATCTTTTTTTTTAGTGGCTTGTTACCATTTTATTTTTCTTCTGAAAGTGAGTCCCATATGTCTCTTGAATCCCAAAACTGGTTCGTAAGTCTCTTTTCTCTATTTACTTGCAGGAGTTGCTGGAGAACCCCTGCCGGTGGATAGCGAGAAAGACATCTTTGACTACATCCAGTGGAAATACCGAGAACCCAAGGATCGAAGTGAATGAGGCCTATCCTTCTCCCAGGCACAGCCCAACAGGAGTCTTAATTTATTTCTTAACCTTTGCTATGTAAGGGTCTTTGGTGTTTTTAAGTGGTTGTTTCTTCTTCATGCTTTAGCTTGCACTGTAGTCAATAAAATCTCTTGGACTGTTATTAGGTGATCTTGTTCTTATTTTACTAGCAAATATGTCTAAATTTAGATTGATGTTCATGAGCACACTTTACTAAGAGTTTTGTAGAGAGAATTAAGAGGTGAGGTGATAGCAACTCTTTAATGGGAATTTTTATTTTCTCATTTTCTTCCCTTAGATTATGAACCACATTACCCAGTACCTTTCCTCCTATTTACTGATTACAAATTAGTCAGTTAAGGTATACCCAGAGGCTAGTCTCTGGAAGATGGTTCAATATTTTTTAGAAACTAGAGATATTCATAAATTTAATTTTTTTCTTTGGTTGGCCCATATTCAATTTTGTAATCTATGCTTAAAACTTAAATAGATGAACAAGTATGTGATTTACCACTTAAATGAAATCTGTAGCAACTGGTTGTAATCCATCAGAAGAGCTTCCCTAAGAAAAATCACTTCTAATTGTACCCATATGTACAAAATATGGCCTCTTAAACTTCAAACAAGCAAAAATTTCACTTTTTTGCCCTACTTTTCCTTTAAGGTAAATTTTAAGTTCAAATGGTAAAAATATATAACTAAAAACACTCATTGAATCCCTAGCTTTGAAATATTAAAACTGTATAAATATAAAATATAAAAAGTTATCAAACTTTAAGTAAAGTTATTAAAAACAAAATATGTGAAAATATTTTGGACTATACAAACAAAGGACTGTACAAACAGATGATAATTACCTTTTGAATCTTATTTCTTTATTAACCAAATTATTTTGTAGTGAAATTCCATTTCCCTTCCAAAAAACGAAAGAAAACAAACAATAGGGTTTTTAAGGAAAAATAGTATTTGCTGTGATAATTTTCACTGGTAGGATATAAAAATTCATCAAACTGCAGATACCATCACCTTTTTTTCCCCAAGCTACTTACTGTCAGTCACCAGAACTTCACCAGAAATTACTTAAAGATTTATTTAAATTAATTTAATCACTAGGTAAAAATAAATTTTTTTTGTTATAGAATCACATCACTTTTCTGCAGGAACAAAGCTGGTTTCCATTCATCACAAGTTCTCTAGCCCAGTCTATTTCAGTTGCTATAAGATATATGTGTCTGGAAATATTTACAAATTAATGTCTGCAATTTCTACTTGAATACAATAACGAGTCATCTTTATTTTGAGATATGTACAGCGTTTTAGATTTTCTGGCACACTCTTAACCGGGCATGTTGGCGATGGCCGGTCACTGGACTTCGACATACCAGTCCAGGACCACAGTCACAGCGCTGGAATATTTCTGGAGCTTGAGCAGTATCTTTATGCCCTCTCCTAGAACACACCTGTCCCTCCAGTAGGACTGGTTTACAAATTTTAGTCCAAAAATGACGAGCGCAGCAAAGTCCAGGTCCACAGTCAAAAGTTCTAAGGCAACTTTCTCCCTCTTGTCCTGTAACAAGATGAATTATGAGCTTTAGCAGTGAATGGGGAATGTGGCATGTGGAGGGAGTGCTACGGGGATGAATGCATGGGGTGTAGGACTGAGGCCGCAAAGTGAAAATAGAAACAACAGGCAGGTCTGGAGCTCGATTTTTATGCCAAAAGCAATAATGAAATGGAAATTTCAGCCCTACATAACAGAACAAATTTTTGTATAAAGTTAAAACATTTATCAAAGAAAGATGGGATTTCCAGTCTTGAGAAATGAAATAAGTATCACTCATCAATGTTTTCTTAAATGGGATTTATACTGACACAAAGCGAGACCATTACTTACAAAGGGCCCAGTGAACCTGAAGACAGAAACAAGAATGGCCAGTTCACCACCTTCAAACTTTCTAGCTATTTTATGACAACGATTGGAATTTGAGACTGCAATTTGTTAAAAAGCATCTTAGTGAAGTTTGTATTTTTCCCAAGGATGAAAAGTGAATGTGCTTACGTTCATCTCTATTTTGTATTCTGAGGATCTAAAAAGAGAAACTGCCATTTGTTAAATTACAGACTGGAAAAAGATGTGTATGTGAAATACAATTAAACAATGAAAGGTTTTCTTGCTAACCAGTCCATAATTACAGCTATTCCCCTGTCCTCTTGGGCTGCTGACTACCTCATGCTACCCCCTACCCAATCTCATAGCTGCTTAGGGGGAGAGACTAGAAACAGGACATGCTCCCTATGTGGTTTTGGTGGAGAGGAGCCAAGTCGGTTTGAGCCTATCCTTAAGAGCCTTAGAGGAGAAAAAAATTTTTTAAGTATTCAGAAGCTGCTCTTACCCTTACTGCTTTGTGATTTCTTAACATTTGGCTTCCTTTTGTTTTTTTTCCCCTGAATTGGATGCTCAGTTGTTCCTTTTGTGTCGAGGTCATCGTGGTCATCAATCTGACTTTCCAATATTGGGGTTGCATCTTCCATTGTAGTACAAACATCTGAGAGAAAACCAGGTGTAGTTACTAACTTCAAGGATCAGAACCAAAGACATGCTAATTATCGCGGTACCGCTGCCTCCAGTTTATATATAATTTTCTAGATTTCTGGGACACGTGCACTAAATATTTACATGCTCATATGGCAAAGAAGGTAGTCAAGCAATTAATGGAATCCAAGTGAAAAGAGAATTTGAAAGATTCCAACTTGTACCCTCCCTTTAAAATCATCTCCAAATTGCTGGCAAGAGTTGTTGCCAGGAAAAACACTATTTTGTTGCATCAAGAAAAGTCAGCTGTATGAATGAATTTACTTCAAGCATGGATCCAGGAAACCTTCAGAAATGCCTATCTTGGAATATCCTAGTCTATGAGATTCAGATGCTGGCTTCAGTTTTGGAGCAAAGCGGTCCTGCAAGGATGTATGATAGTTTACCATTCATGCAGAGCATTCCTGGACAGCACATGGCATTACGCTGGCACCTCCTCCGTAATCCACGACATGTAGCACAGAACGGCGTCTCATCTTGGGGTTTGAGGCAGAATTTTCTGGTATTGCAGTCACTGTCAGACAAGCACTGTGAGCCCTGTGAAGAGAAAGTGTTGTCACAGGGCTAAGGGACTCCAACACCATGTAAGATGACTTTTGATTCAAGGCAGGAAGTAGAGGAAGCAAAGTCAGAGCGGCACTGTGAATGTTGTGCCAAACCTTGGGCAGCCTCCTAACTTTGCAATACAATTGGGTTTCTCACAAAGGGGAGAATCACCAAGGAAGAGAGAGACCTATGTGTGTCTGAAAAATTGTCCTACTTTTAAAACTCAAAATTTAATTCTTATGCTTTGTGGAAATGGAAGAAAATGTTTTCTCATGTGTGCCTTATAGATGATTGAGATTTTTGCTATATAGCTATGAACTCTACAAGCTATGCTAAATATAAATATCAGTTTGGTGTTTGTGGCATTCCTATTCAATTCTTTATTCTAATGATTCACATCAACTGCACCCATCTGCCAAAAAGCACTGTGGTGAGCCTTACCCAACTGAACTGTCCTTTGATTTTTTAATGATGCCGGATTTGCACCGAGAAACAGACATCAAAGACGAATTTGTCTCATCTACAGTTGATACTTTTTCATATATATGTAAAAGGATCCCTAGAAACAATTCTCTGAAGTGAGATGGTGACAAAACAATGTACCTTGGCACAAAACAACGCCCAAATATCCTGGCTGTGTGGCCGCGGTTAAATTCTTCAACCTTCGAGTTTCATTTTCATCCTCCTCATAGGAGGTGTGATGCCCGTCTCAAGTTGTGAGTTAGGTTAAATGAACTATTACGCATAAAAGAACTGGCACGCGGCAGAGCTTTCTAAATGCTACTTTCCTTCCTGATTTATAGGCAAATTTATAGCTGAGTGCCCTGAAAAGCCACTTTGCTTATTTAACATGTTAATGCCTAAGGCCATTGGATTCTACCTGGGGGTCTTCCCAACTCCTAAATTAATCCAGTTTACCTTCCAGGTAAGGTATTTCAGACAGGAATCTGAAGGACTCACTTAAACCCAAATCCAGCACCACCAACCAGGAGCGCACGGCGTCCCCTCCTCCCTAGCTGCGTTTTACCTTCCGAGCCCCTTGCACGTCGGCAGAGCTCTTGATGTTGTTGAAGTCCAGAACCAGGGCTCCCAGAGGAGCGCAGAGCCAGCTGAGCCCCAGCAAGACCACCACCGCCATCCTTCAATCTCCCGGTGTCCTAGACCGTCTCAGTCCTCTCCTCTGAGGCTGGGCTGCTCGAAACCCACCACAGAGCTTTTGCCACAATGAAACCTTAGCAAGTTGCCTGTGACTCCTTCCTCAGAGAGAAGCAAATCTACGTCTGAGTAAGGTGTGTGAAATAGGAGGCGCGAGGTCTGACCAGTGGTTCTTTCTGAAACTATTTATAACCAGATATGCCCCCTCATTTCTCTCTTCCTCCCTCCTCCTTCATTTCCTTCCTTCTTACCCCACACAGGCTTCAACAAATCCCTTCAAATCTGTTTGATCAATAGTTCAAAACAAGGACTCAATAGAAGGAGAGAAGAGGCAGGGCCACAGCGGCTTCTCCTCCAGGGGTTGGATCCCTCTTAATTATTGCATATCAAAGTTAGTTCAAAGGGCTAGCGGAGAGCAGGATGTCTGTATCAAAGGCAAACTCTGATAATCACCTGCATTTCCTACCTTCAATAATCCTTTGGGGGTGGAGGGAGTCTGTTCTAAGATCTGTTTTCACAGCTAATTGTGCTCAAAGAAAGGATGAATCATATTGGCCAATGTGCTATAGAGGATGCCAAAAACTAATGAGTTACAAAATATACTGAAAAGCTTTAAACTGTGTTTCAGATAGTGAAGACAGATAGAAACGAGAGAAGATGCCTTCTGATTTGGTCTGGCATCCAGATGTAAAAAAAAGCAGCTTAAAAGCTGTGAACATAATAGCACCTGTTCCGACTAAATGTCAATTGGAAAATAATTCTCCTTAAATGAAAATTGTACTGTTTGAAGTTAGGGTTATTTATTAGGAAAATGATGAGATTTATTAAAATCCCTTTTTTTTTTATGATGGGGACACAGAAAGTCCATTTTATATAGATTTATACAATTCAATAGGTAGCTTTGGATCCATTTTATGAGCAAAGCGTTTCATTTGTGTTACATTATACGTTAAATTGACTTGTGCAGAACACGTCTCCAAGTCTCGCTGATTTCAGATGAGATTTCATGTGTTTTCAACTTTCCTAATTTGAATTTTTAAAAACTTCTACTTCATCACTTTTTGTCTGATTTTCCCCCCCTACCCAGACTGCTAGAGAAGTCAAGTAATTTAGACGAGGGCTTATCGCTGGATAAGTACTTTAAGGGTAAAACAACCTAGATCTGGGTCAAAAAATTTCTGTTTTTCCTCTTCTCCTTATTTTCATTGTTCTCAGTGTAGACTCATCCTAGCACCTCGGCTGTGAGGTGCTGTGTAAAATCTAACAACGCCTCTTTTCTATGGCATAAATGGCAATCTCAGCCTTACTGGGTCTTCCTCCAGGAGAGCCTAACCTCAGTTTATTGAAATGTATGTATCTCGACAGTCTGTACAATGGGAACGTTCTCGCTTTTGATCACTGCCCAGTGCCATGCAGCAGCTGATGCTGGTCTCCGGGGGCCTCCGTCACTTGGCTCTTTTCCTCGTGGAGGTGCTCGTCTACCACTCGTATGGTGCAACACAAGCTACTTCTTCTGCAAGCACCACTTTTTTTTTTCTTAAACCGACAACATCAAACACCCTTTGATAGACAGCATGACACACCTGGTGACTAGGTGTGTTACAGAACTGATTTTGAAGTTGGACAATTATGACCAAGGATAAAGGAGAGAGCCCCAGGGTTCACTCTCTGCTTCCTGTTACCTAACTGAAGAGAGATTATCAGGGCACAATGGGCTCTGGTAATATACACAGACCAAAGGACTGGTGGGAAATCCTAGAACACAGCACAAACATTCACTGAGCATTTTGTATGTCGCAGAACCTGTGGTTAGATGTTGGGAATAAAGGACAAAACACAGTCCTTGCCACTGAGGAGCTAGTGTTCAGTCAGAAGACATGTAGTTAGGGATTATTTCATTATATTATGACAGCACTAAGATAAAGGGATAATTGCAGGGTTGGAGGATCACAGAGGAGGGTGATAGACCTTCTGGAGAAATAAAGGAATGCGTCTATGGAGGAGGTAATATTTGGGCTGGGTTTTGTGGGATGAGTAGGAGTTTCCTAGGTTGAGAGGCACGGGGTGGTTTCACCCCAGGCTCAGCGTGTGAAGCATGTGCAGGGGCAGAAAAGTGCTTTTCAGTTCTAGGGAGAGAGTCTGTGTGGCTGGGGCAGATGGTGGAGAAGGAGATGAGGCTAGACTGCGAAGAACCTGACATACCACAAAAAGAAAATTGGATTTTATTTTACATGCAGTAGAAAGTCATTCGAGGTATTTGAACTTGAAAATGACCATTTGCTTTTTAGGAAAGTCAGTGCTGGTGGCAGAGTGGAGCTCGGGTTGTAGTGGATGAAAGGGGGTGCTGGGCGATCACTTATTCTCAGTTGCACTTATTCCCGATGACGAGGGGGAGGCTGAATGTAAAGGAGTCACACAGTAACAACCAGAACCACGCAAAGGGTGCCGTTCTGAAGTTGATCCTTTTTATTTGGGGTTGGGAGTGAGTGAGAGGCTGAGCTAACGCTGACATTTCTAATTTCGCAGGCTGAGTGCATGATGATGGCACTGGAGATGGGGAAATCAGGATAAAAACACGGTAGGGGAGGCAGGATGACCACTGGCCGTGAGAAGAGCATCAAATCCTTGCTGAATATCTAACATCCAGATAGAAGATTAACCGCCATGTCTTCCAGGACCAATGCTCTCCTTTTTGCCTTCTGCAGACAGAGGGAAGGAGAAGATACAGACAGCAGACGCCAGAGGGTTACAACAAGGCATCATATGAGACCAAATGGCAGACTTCTCTGTCTCCATCTCTGTCTGTCTGTCTGTCTCAGCATGGAAAGAGTACAGGCTGTGGAGTCAGGCTGACTCATCTGAGCACCAGGCTGGCTTCTCCTATATACTCTGCCACCCCACTCCCCTGTGCATCTATCGTATAAAACTATTGCAGTTGTCTATGTTTTTGTCTCCACAACTAGATGATAAGCTCTGTGAGGGCAGAGTTTATTCTTCTTCGAATCCTCGTGCTTTGAGTGTCTGGCACATAATAGAAGCTCCATAAATGTTTCTATGTGAGGGATAAATGCACAAATAAATGGATTTATAGTAACGCGGTGACTTTGGTTAAGTTACTCCACCTGTCTAGGCTGCAATCTGCAATCTCATCTATAAAGCTGGCAGTACCACCCCTATAATGACTGTATTTTAAGGGTTCAGTGTGTAACTACGTGTACAGAGCCTATTATGGTAACTGGCACTCATAAAATTCTAAATAAATGTCTCTAATCCATTTTCCAGGCCACAACCTTCCATCATCACATAAAACTTTACTGCCTAGCATAACGCATGGCCCTTCCATGGCAGGCTCTCAATAGTAGATGTTTGTTCAATCCAATTTATCAACCGGAAGCCTCATTTTGCAATAAGGCTATTTGTGTCTTCTAAAAAGCCAGAGCAATTTTGAGAAAAGTAAGTATGGGGAAAATGACTTTTGGTATATTTTCAAATCTGCCAGGGCTGCTTGCCTGATAAGAATCACAGTACTCCTTAGCTGGATGCCAGCAACTGAAATGCGATGCCCAATGGCCTCATTCATCATCCACCATAAGGCTGCATCTCAATTATTTGGGGATTAGGGATGATGGGGCAGTGGGAAGAGGATGGCAGGGACACGGAAAGGGGGAGAGGAAGGCTTTAAAATGTTTCTGCTTCAAAGGCATTTTTCTCTGCTTTTCGGTCAGGGCACCAGAGTTCACAATGCAGCCTGCAGCGGCAGAGGACTTGCCGAGCCCACTCCGCACGCCCCCTGGAGCAGCGTGCTGGGCTGTGGCTGTCGTCTGTCAGCCACAGAACAAAGGGAGCCCTCACGTGTAGTTTTGGCCCAGATGCTGCCATTTTGATGCCCCCTGGCAAGGATTACAGGTTCACTGAAAATCTCAAGCTGATCCTCTTAGTTCCACGTGAGCACCTGGGCCAAAGGAACACTAAAATCAAGCAATACTGACTGAACTTAGAGGAAATGAAAAATCTACCCTCCCCACCCCACCCCACCCAAAATCCCAAGGGCCCCAGTTTCGGCACTGTAGGTCTGAAGCCACTCTCTGGGTGATTCATGACCTGGGGGAAAAATTCAGGCTGCTGTGTGAGAGCTGACACCTGTATCCTCCCGAATGACAGCTGTGATTGTTCAAGTCAAAGAAGAGTGTCAGAACCCATGATTGATATTTGCTTAGGAAGCAAAACTTTTATTTGTTATGGCTCCTGTGTCGAAACCAGTTTGATTTCCTTAAATTTTGCTTTTCTTAAAAGAAAATCAAAGTAACTGAAACAAGCAGGTCTTTGGCAGAATCTCACAGGAAATGTTCAATAAATAAAAGATGAGAAGGGGCATGCTGATGAGAGTAGACAAAGATTACAGGATGTAATCACAAAGCTGATGTAAATGTTACCATTTAGTTACCTGAGGTCAGAAGGTAAAGCAAACCACTTACAACGGCCGAGGAATAGAGTGTGTCAGATGTCTTGCAACGAAGCGTGGGGGCAGCATTCAGAGACAGCACGGGTGGGAGACAGGGAAACTGGGTTCCAGCCTCTTCCACTGACTGTCCCTGGATAACTCATGTCGCCTCTCAGCTTCAGTTCTGTGTGACCTTGAAGGCCTCTTACAGACCAGTTTTCTGGGAGTTTACGATGGGGTCGCCCCAGCCACCATGCTGCGCAGCTCCAGGACACACCATTCAGACAGTAGCCTATGTGAATGGCCCCCACTTCGGAGTTGTGTGACATGGTGGGGTTGGGGACCTCCGTTTTGCAGCAGCGATAGCCTTAGAGTTCTCCTGACTCCACACCAGCCATCTAGCTAGGAACAGTACTAGGAATCCCCGAACCTGCCTGCTTCAAGGGTATGCTCTGCCTTCTTTTTGCTTAAAAAATTTAAATGATGTTGTGTGTGATTTCATAAATCCCAAATGCCTTGGCCACCTTACCCTATTTCTGGGCACTCTCCGTACTGGTTTTAGTATGTTTGGGCTGATAGAACAACAGACTGGGTGGCTTCTAAACAACTGAATGGATTTCACAGTCCTAGAAGCTTAAAGCCTGTGATCTGGGTGCCCTCATGGTCAGGTTCTGTGTCTGGTGAAAACCTGCTTCCTGGTTCATAAATGAACTCACTGTCTCCTCACCTGATGAAAGGGGCAATGGGGCCTCTTTCTCTCTGGGGTCACCTTCATAAGGACACTAACCTCAAGGTCACTTTCATTAGGACCTAATCACTTCCCAAAGGTCCCACCTCCTAATACTATCACACTGGGGAGTAGGTTTCAACACATGAATTTTGGGAAGACGCAAACATTCAGACCACAGCAATGCTCTTCGTCTTCTGTTCCAAGCAGTTGCTGACATACTCACGTTTCACAAAACACAGGGGCCAGGATTGAGGAAGTGTGATAATAGATGCTTCTATGGAAAGGCAAGAAAAGATTAAAAACAAGCTGACTATGTCTCAATACATGTTAGTTGGAAAACACAGCAACGTCTTCATTGGTCACTGAAGGAGTCAATATGTTGAGAAAAGGCTGTTTGTGTATTTGAGTGGACTTGAGTCAGTATTGTCCTGGCTTTTACTGTAATGTCTTTCTATCAATTCCACTATGTGTGCCAGCAGAATTCTACTGATCATGTACGTAAAATTTCGGGTTTTTTGTGTTTTTTTTTAAACTGAATTATACTTATGTTTCTAGAGTTGTTTACAACTGACTCCTTGAAGCCCTCTCAGCCTTTTTTGGTTCTATGTAATTCTCTCAAGTGAAGCAACAATTTGGAAAGCAAGGTATTTCCACAGAATTCGCTTTGTTTTATTCTCTTTACTGACTGTAATATAATGGTAAATACTATGCAGGGAGGTGGAGGGCATTAGGAGGAGGACAGAAACCTATAAAATTGAGTGGAGCTCAATCTCCATTCTTCTTTTTCATGAAATCCATTGTCTGTAGTTTACACCTATAGCCCCCCCAATCTTTTTCATCATTTGACTTTCTCTTTTGCCTCATTTCTCTTCATTCTCTTATTTTCTCAGCATCCTCATAACTAACCCCTTTTATTCTCCCCTCTTTTCCCTTAATTCAAATGTTCTGTCAAATTTAATGGTGTTGTGGTTGCATTCAGAGCCCAAAGGGTATGGGAAGCTGATGGTCAGGTCTGCCTCTTTCCCCCAGTGTTAGCCAACTAACTTGGGGCAGTAACCTCTACCATGTAGGTTTGTGATCCAATTGTCTCCTAGATACCAGTCCTGGGCCCTTCTGTGGTGTCTGGTAAGTGAGAGGCTGGAAGAATTGTGGACACTGTTGTCGCAGTGGAATGTATTTCTCACTCTCCTTCTGATTTGGGGTGCAGAGAGTGGACGTGAGTAGGTGATCCAGAAAGTCTGTTTCAGGGAAGGACTAACAACAGGGAACGCTACCAGCCTGCAGCCTCTTCCCAGGACAAAACAGTTTCTACCACTGTTGGTCTGGACCCTAAGATGCAGACCAAACTAGATCTGATTCTTTTTGCTCAAGAGTAGAGGGTGCATCCCACTGCATTAGGAGACCCCAATCCTGCCTGGAGTCCCAAGTCTGAAGAAGCAAAGTTTTAAAAATGAATGGCTATCATGACTATAGTTCACCGTACTGTATTGTGTGCTTAAAAGTTGCTATGAGAGTAGAGCTTTCATATTCTCACCATAACAACAAAGTAGTAAGTATGCGAGGTAAAAGATGTGATAACTAACCTGACTAAACATTGGTAAACATTTTGGGAAACATATATGTATCAAATCATCACATTGTACACCTTGAACTTATACAATGTTATATATCAATTATATATCAATAAACCTGGAAAAAAAATTGTCACCCATGAGCTCTGTACACATGAGCTCTGGCATCCCCGGCTGTAGGGGAGAGGCTGCTTACCTTGAATTTCCCTTATTCCCCACAGGGGCCCACGCAGGTCTCATATCCCTCCTTATTAGAGCTCCCACAGCCCCATCCACTCCCCCTTCCGGGCGAGTCTTCATCCGGTGACTCCATCTTCCTGGCTGTTATATCTGACTCACTGGGTGTGATCTAGCCATCTCTGTCCCAGGCTCCTACTGTGGGTGTATCCCTGGTGTGCTCCAAGTTTCCTTAGAACTTTAGCCACAGGAATCTAGATGTGTCTGGAGCCCTCTGGGTGGGCTCCATTTGACCAGGACTTCACTTCTGAGGGTCTCTCTTTTAACAATGAGGACACTAAGACTCAGAAAGTACAAGTGGTTTGCCCAAGGTCCCACAGCTAGTTGCAGACCTAGGATTTGAACATAAGTTTTCTGGTTCCAAACTTACTCTTTCCTCTATACTACACTATACAGCTCATAATGGAAGTCCAGTTCCAAACATATTAAGTTGCTTGAAATATAGCTATATGTTCACCAAGAAAATCATAGGGAACACTGCCTGTTGGTATTTTCGAATTATATATGATGGTAGGGGTATGTCACCTTTTTTTCTTAGCTTATCTATCCTTTATGTAAATGTGATTATAGTGCTTCACTAGCAAGTGGCTAAGATGAAGTAATTTGTAGATTGTGTGTCAGCCAGGCTGTACCCTAGTCTACATGTGGTACGTTGACAAAATTGGTTTCCTCATAAAAACAACTTGTAAATATTTGAGGCCTTTTTGACATTCAACTTAAACTCTGACTTTGGTAGGGAAGTCCCCAGACTCACCGTCCATTCCCATAGGATTCGTAACTGTGTTCATAACCTTGTGAAAAACTTGGATGAGGCCGTGGGGAGCAAGGGGAGACCAGAGACCATGGCCCGGTCTCTGAATCCCAAGCCCAGCATCCACCGGTGGCTTTAGCTTTTCGGTTATCTTGCTTCCTTCTGCCCCCTTGTGGTCGAGAGTGAAGTGAGCGCTCAGAAGGCCCATTGCAAATTCCAGGTACTGTATTCCAGAAGCATTTCCCAATTTTTGGTGGAAATTCCCCATGGAACAGCACCTCCTTCTCATAAATCTAGGTAGTTCCCCATCTTATGAAAGTGAGCTTACTTTTTCTGAGATATGTATGTCTCACAATTTTACAACTTGGAAAATACAGAAAAGCGTGAACAAAATAAGAATAACACATACTCTGTCCTGGCAGAGGTAGTAACTATCAAATTTTGTTAAATTTTCTTAATCCTTTCCTATGAAGATACACACACACACACACACACACAGAGAGAGAGAGAGAGAGAGAGAGAGAGCGAGAGAGCATTTATTTGTTTAATGTACAATATAATTAATCTAACACCAGCTCCAGAACTGATGCCTACATCTCTCCATGTCTGCCTCCTCTATCCAATGCCTCTGTTTGCTGCCCCACCAAGGTGTACATTGATGTTTATAGTTATAATTGTCTTGCTTCTTCTTAAAGTAAAATTATAACACACACATCCCACACTCTGGATTATACTGTACTTATGCTTGTGTTTCCTTCTTTTTTTCACTGAACCTTTCCCCCAGATCATCAAATATTATCAGAACATGTGACTGTACCATAACCCAGAATATGGGTTTATTATAGTTTATTTAATGAATCCTCTGAATGTTGGCCATGTTGGTTGTTTCGAACTTTTAGCTACTCTAAATCATTCAAGCTATTCAAGATAAATCTTGCATAAATCTGTGATTATTGCCTTGAGATGTACTTAGACATGGAATTTCAGGGTATGATGTATTAAGTCTTTGATCACTCTGTCCCTCTGCACTGGAAGCCATTCTCCTCTTGTTCCCTACCCGAGTCATTCCAAGACATCATGTTTCAAAGAAGCCTTCAGTCTCCTCCCTAGACACAGGTGTTTCCACTGCTGGGTCCCTGTTCTCTGCTGCCTTCTTGTAGAAGCACAAGCACATGGCTCATACTTCCTCTTCTTCAAAGATGCCTTCAACCACTCAGTAACTAGGAGAGCCTCACCCTTCAGAATCTTGGAGTCCTTGAAAACAAGCAACTGGACCCTTTTTCTTGAAAGAATTGGGAGTTAACATTGCTGCCTTCAGAATCTTGATTTTTCTTACATCTAAGCTAATTGAGCTACCAATTCTTCACAGTGGAGCTTCTGTTCTCAGTTGTTTTTTCATCTCTGAGGTAAAAGTATATAACCTTCTGAGATTGTCTCTACAGCAGGTGACCTGTATTGAGAACTTGCTCACTAGGTGACTTCATCTTCATGGGCCATTGGACCCACATGGCACTGACACTTTGGGGTTTTTCCTCATACTTCGGCTCTGAGCATGGTGCCCTGTACATAGCAAGCACTTAGCAAGTGTCTCACAAATGAAGGAGTCCAAAGTCCCTTCCCTGCTCTAAAATTCTGGTTCTAGATTTTATAGAAGAATGCCATGTTATTAGGATTTGGACTGAGCATGTCTTTTCTGCATTTCCCAAGAATTTAGATCCTAGTGTAGGTGGGGAAATAAGAACTGGCTGTAGTTTCGAAGCGGCCAAGACCAGAATCAAGATACGCACATTGAATGGTAACATGGATCTAGCTAAACTGAGCAGGCCAGAGGGACAGGAAGCAAAGGAAGGACTCCCTCTGCGGCAGCTGTTTTCCTTAACAGTTTCTTTCATCACCTTCCTGCATCAGGTGTAGAGAGAAAGGAAGTCTCATTGCATGACCTGGGACTGGTGTTGTCAGGTCGTTTCAGAAGAAAGATCTTTGGGTAACAGAAGCAGAAGGAAGGACTGTTGCCAGATTGCCATTCAAAGTGCCCTTTACAGCCTTTAATGGCCTGCTGTATCCGACAAAAGCCAGCTCTGTGCCAAAGTACAAGCTGAAGTTGTGGCTCTACTATTCATATACATCTGAATAAGTATAGGTTTTGCCTGTTGTGGGGACAGAGCCAGGAGAGCAGTTTCCATGCTCTCGGCCTCACGAGCAAAGGTGCTGGCTCAGGTAGTAAATGGCCATCACCTGTGATTGGCTGGCCATCAGCTGTAGTTAGTTGGCCGTCAGCTGTAACCAGTGAGCCATTGGCCATTAATATAACTGCTGTGGCTACGCTAGCAGCAAATGGGGGCTAGCAAGAAGATGGTGGCTGAGCTAGCAAGAGTGGATTGCAGTTAGGAAATGAGGTTGGTTGGCAGAGAGAAGTGGACGGGAGGTTGTGGATGGTGTGGCTCCTGCTTCCTGTGTCTCCAACCCAGCCGCCAGCGAGACTATAGTGGTATGACTCCCCTATCCATGGCTCCGTGGGTGTTCCTTCTGGGCCTCACCATATCCTGCGTTCTTATGTGGGGAGCGGGAGCTGAGGCCCCGCATGACACCTGTATAGCTTTTACACTCATAGCATATTAATTTTCATCTGTGTTATTAGCTAGTGAACATTTTCCATGTGTCAGGTAGATTATGTGCTGTGGATATATTATTTCATTTAATATCCACTACAATCCTCTGAAGTAGATCTTCATTCTGTTTCACAGATGTAGACACTGAGACATAGAGGGGTTAAGCTGCTTGCCTAAGATCCCAGAATTGGGAGATCGGAGATACAAACCCAGCCTCTTTTGACTCCAGAGCTCACTTTATTTAGCCTACTGTTACACTGCTTTGCTTATGACATTCACCATATTCTGCCTCCTTTGGCAGGCATTTGTCCAAGTCCTGCATTATGAGTCCTTTGGGAGCATTTATCTTCTCTTATTAGCCTGAAATGCCTTACAGACAGCAGGCAAACAGACATATTTGCCTGTTGAATGAAGCAGTAACCTGGTAGCGTGGACTGAACATCACAGACTCTGTGTGTGTGTGTGTGTGTGGGGGGGGGGTTGTTCCCAACTTTTCATTTTGAAAATTTTAAACTTACAGGAAAGTTTCAAGAATAATGCAATAATGCAACACCCATATATCTTCTACCTGGATTCACCAATTGTTAACATTTTGCACATTTACTTTTTTCTGTTTTTTCCTTGACCATTTGAGTCAGTTGCAGACACATGCTATTTCACTGCTAAATATTTTAGCATATTTCTCCTAAAAACAATGTCCTGTCTGCATAATCAAGATATTACAGTTATTGCCCTCAGAAAATTTTACATTGTAACAATGCTAATATAGTCTACATTCAGATTTTTTCAATTTGTCCTAATAATGTTTTCCAATAGGTGTGTGTGTGTGTTTTTTTTGGACCCAGAATTCAATTTGGGACCACATTGTTTTTGGTACTATGTTTGTATCTCCTTTAATCTAGAACAGTTTGCTAGTCTTTTTCTTAATCTTTCATGAAATACACATTTTTTAAGAGACTGGGCAGTTGTTTTGCAGAAAGTCCCTCAACGTTTGTCTGTTTCCTCATGATTAGAGACAAATTACACATTTTTGACAATAATAATTATTGTGTCCTCTGTGAATCACATCAGGGGAGCACGTGACGTCAGTCTCATTTGTTTGATGCGAAGGTACCCTTTTCTCTTTAGTAAGTAATCTGTGGGGTGGTACTTGGAATATCCTCAACTGTCCTGCATCCACTTATAATTTTTGTCTGCGTCAATTATTGCTGGTTCTAAAGTGTTTGTTTTCTAGAATTTCTTCTACGTTTATTAGTTGGTATTCTTCTCTGAAGAAGAGCTTTCCCTCCTCTATCTTTCCCTTTGAATTATAACCTACCGCTACCTGTGAGATCTGGGTAAGTGACGTCACGTACTCCCTGAGAACCCATGTTTTCTCATCCTTAAGATGACCCAAGGATCACATTTTTGAATTTTTAGTCAGTCGGAGGCTTTCCCATAAAGATCCGCAAGGTACCTATCTGCCAGAGAAAGAAACAGCCTGGGTCTGACATGCAAGGCCATAGCCTCCGTCCTCAGGAGTCCCACGCCTCCTCCACCCGCCTTCTCCGCAGCCCCTCTCATGACAACAGTAACTCCGGGCGTTCTCGCGAGAGCAAGCCCCTTTATGGACAAAGGTGCGATCCTTCAGGCTTCCCGGGTCTCACGTCAACCCCCGCCGTAGCCACCTGCGCGCTGGGCCCTGCCGCGCACGCGCGCGTCCAGAGCCAGACAGTTGGCGGTGTTGCTACGCCCCAGCTGTTCCTCTCTGCACGCAGCTCCGCGGCGCGCGACCCCGGTGTGACACCACGGCGCAAACGCGGTGCGGGGGTAGGCAGGGGCGCGCAGGCGCCGCGGGGGGAGTGAGGCCGCGCAGGCGCGGACGGCGTTGGTTGAAGAAGACCTTCAGCGTTGCCCTGGCGGAGCGGAGACCGGCTCTCTGGGTGGAGGTGAGAAGGACCGAGGCCGCGGGCCGTGTCGGGGTTGAGGGGGAGGTGGGCGGCGGCCGAGCCCGGGACCCGACGAGAGGCGAGCCTAACGGAGGGGTCGGGAGGGAGAGAGCAGCCTTAACGGGGCGCGGGCCGGGCCGCGGAGGGCAGAGGGGACCTTGCTCCCCTGGCCACCTCAGGTGATGGAGCCGCAACGCCGGCAGGGACAGGCGCCGCGCCGAGTGCCTACTCGCGACCTTCCCTCCGCCTGGTGTGCCCACGGGACTTTGTTTACAGGCGTCATGCCCAGAAAGGAGGTTGGTTTCTAAGGAAGTTGGATCCTCGAACCCCAAACCTACTCCCCGCCCCCAGCTGCCTCGCTGGAATTGTTGTCCAGCATCAGGGAAGCCCTTTATTCACTCCTTACCGCCAAAGGGAGGATGCTGTATGTGCAACTTAAAATAGAGAAACTAGGAGCAAAACGGGCTATTTACTGACTTTGTAGTTATTGTGTAAAGCAGTGTTACCTCCGCCACCTCCGTGTAATGCACCCTCGGTACGTTGTGCATGTCTACAAATAAGTGCGTTTTGTAGAGCGAATAGAAATATGTGATAATAGCTTTATTCTCGAGTAACAGGAGGTCTCTGTGGCTTCTCGATTTTTGCGTGATCATGCCTGCCGTGCATTTCCCATTAGAATCGTGGTCCTGGAAAAGTAAGCTTGAACTAGGCAGAGTTGAGGTCAGTTAGTTAACTAAATCAGCTGCACGACTTTTTCAAATTGTCTGGCAGTGGTTTTGAAAAAGAAAGCAATGCTAAAAGATTGTGATGAGTCCCTAGATGGACGGTTCTAAACATTTAGGTGTACCTTTTGTCAGTAGATGAAAAACCAGGCTGTAAAGCTTTAACATTTCTATTTGAATGTGTAGTGCCTGCTTTTCTGTACTTACCTTCCCAAATTGTAGACTACCGACAGAATTCCAACAGATACCAACATCAGTTGTGATCATAAAGAGTAATTAGATTGCAGTTGACAGTGTGTAAAAAGAATAGAATTGATCATTTGAATACAAGGAACTGAATTGTAAAATAATTGCTCTGGAAGTGAACTCTGAAACCTTGGGGCTTAGAACAAAGTTTTATTATGGTAGGAGTCAGTACATTTCATCTTTACTCTTTCCGTGTAACTTTATACGTGTATATATTTTTATAGGACACTTGTTCTCTTAACATAATGTCTGTTATATCTGACAAGTTTAGGTTAAGAAACAAATTTTAAATGAATTCACAATTCAGAAGTGCAACTTAAGTGTATGTTATGTCCAGATATGGTATAGGGAGAAACTTAGCAGAAGGTTACATTAAGGACTAGGGTAAATATAAATAAATATTAGTTTGATATTAGTAGATAGTTCGGGCATAGTACTTGCAAGGGCTAGCTGGTGCTCTGGATTTTTCTGATATAGTTGGGTAATGGGGCTGGTTGAAGTGGTTCTACAATTGGTTACACATGGCTTTTGAGACTGCTGCAGGACAAGATTTCCCGTTATACAAAGAGGGCAAAGGAATGGTATGTTCAGCATTGCTTGTAGAACTTCTTGGAATTTCGATGTGAGGGTCATATTGGCAGTGGGAAAGCTGGGTAAATATTAATTAGATAAGATGAAAAGTGAAGGCACCTTGGGATTTTGAAGGCTTTAACTTGAGAGTGTACACCAATTTTTGGTAGGCAGATTACTGCACGTAGAATTGATCCTATTTCTGGTTAATGGGTAAGAGTATAGCACTTTTTAAAGAAGAGCTTTGAGAGGGCATATTCTGCGTGAATACATTTCAATTAGTATGGTAATTCTTATTTTAAGAGCTGAATTTGTAGTGGCAAAATGTTAATCTTCAAGATTTTTAATGCATCTATTTTTTACAATTCCTCAATAAATGTACCTTGTCACTTTATATAGCTCTCTGGCTTTATAACAGCCCAAGAAATATTTTTCTAATGTAAATGTTCCTTTTTTTTTTGGTTAGTAAAAAGTCAAATTAGCTCATTTCTTCTCCAGCCTGTGAGAAATTTCTTTTCTTTGGAATCTAATCAGAAAGATGACCTCTGTGAATCTCATGAAAAAACTTTTATTCTCCAGTGTTCTGGAAAGCTCTTTTTAAAGGAGCAGAATGCCTTCTCAGCTTTGCTTGCATTAGGGTATAAGCATTAATGATGCAAAGAGAAAACCATATACCTCTTCTCACAGCACTAAACCGTAGAAGGACTACAGGTAAACAAATACTAAATGGTTATTTTTATTCCACTGTCCCTATTTTTCTTTATAAGATATGTGTAACACACCGACTTACTGTGACCTAGGAAAGGCTGCCAAGGATGTCTTCAACAAAGGATATGGTGAGTATGCGATTGTAAATGTCCTCGTTGGGCTAAGGATTAGTATTGAATGTCTACTACCCTGTGCTAGTAAAATGAGGTTAAGTCAACAATAATATACGTCACAAGATTTAAGGGGATAACTTAACAGGTTGTTAGACTTCTTTCTTTAGAGGTAGAGTCCCACTGGCATTAAAAGCAACCATATACATACATATATATATATATATACATATATATATATATACACATATATATATGTGTATATATATGTATATATGTATATAAACTATGTGTAATATATATATCACACATAGTTAATATTATCTGTAAGACCAAATAATATAAATCTGTAATATGTGTGCCCTGGAGACATTTAAAGTAGGGGGTACATGTTTCCTTCTCCAAATAATGGCAACGTTTTCATGAGAGTAAAGCACAATTTGACTTCTTTGGGGTAGCATATATTCTTTGATCCCAAGTAGACATTTATTTTTAGTTTTTAAAGATTAGCGTTTAAAAAACTCATAGACACAGACAATAGTTTAGTGGTTACCAGAAGGTAAGGGGAGTGGGGGGTGGGAGATGAGGGTAAGGGGGATCAAATATATGGTGATGGAAGGAGAACTGACTCTGGGTGGTGAACACACAATGGGATTTATAGATGATGTAATACAGAATTGTACACCTGAAATCTATGTAATTTTACCAACAATTGTCACCCCAATAAATTTAAAAAAAAAGATTAGCGTTTAAACTTTTTACTTTTTGTGTTGTAAACGTTTTGTTTTTTATTAATAGTAATGTTAATTGTATATTTTAAGCTTGTATATATATCTTCATAGTATTTTCTAATAATTTTGGTTCTTAGAATAGTACGTATTCCTTTCATTCATTTGTTCTTTAGCTTATATTTTAAAAATATATCTATTATTTTGAGGGGCTTAAAATTATACTTCAGTTATTTCATTATAGTTCAGTTTCTCATGGAACTCTCACCTAATGAGAATATTGTATATTTTCCATATGGAAGGTACTATGGACTAATTTCATAATTTCTAAGTTGGAAAAACTGGAGTGAACGTCACATTTTGTATGTTTCTGTGTTTTTTGTGTCTAGGGTTTGGCATGGTCAAAATAGATCTGAGAACCAAGTCATGTAGTGGTGTGGTAAGTACCTAATATATTTGCAATAGATGCAGCATAATTAACTTAAAGGAACCTATTTAAAAATCAATGTTTAGTGTGGTTATATGAAAGAGCATACTTTTGGCACTGTGCTCTCTTCCCTACATCTTTGTTCCACTCTTCCAATTTCAGTGAGAATCTACTCAGCCATTTAAGCCCATAGGCACTCAGGTTGAATTTTGGGGAAGCCCCTTTGTTTTTGTTGTAATAAGACTATTCTGAGGGATGGCCGGTTGGCTCAGTTGGTTAGAGCACGAGCTCATTACAACAAGGTTGCTGGTTCGATCTCCGCATGGGCCACTGTGAGCTGCGCTCTCCGCAACTAGATTGAAACTACTACTTACTTGACTTGGAACTGATGGGTCCTGGAAAGACACACTTAAAATGAATAAAAAGTTTTTTTTTAAAAAAGAAGACTATTCTGAGTCTGACTCAGAAGATATAGAATATATTATATGTATATTTTTTTAACCCATGAAATATTATTATACTTTCATGAATATGTATATGGGCACGAAAAACTTTATTTCCATCGTGTTGGGTTCATGCAAGTTTTATTGCCTTTTAACAAGAATAAGTTAATTTTAGCCTCTGTCCTTTCATAATCAGTTGAAGTAAATGTAGAAAGAAAATGCATGTAGGTTAGTTTGCAGTTTTTATTGATGTTCATAAAGTCTTTTTAACTGGAAGTTAACAATGTAGTAAAGGATGTGGCATATTTTCAAAGCATCATTAATCAGAGTTTTTATTCAGTAAGTCTCAGCAACTAGATTAACTTGACATTCACCTCGTTCTCTGATTTCGCCTTGTTGGCCACATCTGTTTTTGGTATTTACCTGTTCAAACCAGTACAAATTTTATTTCTAGATATAATGATTTAATTAGAAGGGCAGGAGGTATGTAGAATTCTGATACTGTCTCATATTTTGTATAATCCTGGTTTGTCACTGTTATTCTTTCCCTGGGCTTTCTAGTGGTAAATAAATAACATGCAACTACCCTACTAGGATGGGCATATTGTTATATGGTTTTGTTAAAATAGAAAAATTATACTCATTTTGAGTAGGGTTTCAGAATTTGCTCAAGTTAGATTTGTGTTGCAAAACCCATCAACTAAAATTTTATCTCCCTTTCACGCTGCTGTGGTGTGGGACTTTTAATTCAGATGGTAAGAAAAACAGCATGTTTGTGTGCTTGTTTTTATGGCTGCTTTTGGTCTCTGGTACTGATTTAGGATGAATTGCACCCATTGCTCCAAATTTCTTACATTATATCTTGATGTTTTTATCATATGCCATTGATTTAACAATAACATTTTAAGATTGTTTTGTTGCTTTCTAGCATTTAATGTAGAGCTGTTGATGTTATATGCATGTTGTAAATGTAATTTGCCCCGTTTGATCTAATTAAGAAATCAGACAAAAACTGAAGCAGTTATGAGCGTGGAACTCAACTTAGAAAAATCCTAGCATTCTCTTTGAAATTTGTATCTCTAATATTTTAGACCTTTAATAGAGCTTCAAACTAAGAAATGATGATAACAAGGAAGAAAAGTACACTATTTTACCTTAATTTTGTGCACTAAAATTAAGCTTTATATTTGCTATACTTCAAGTTCATATTAAAGGTGAATGTGAAAAATAATACACTGAGTAGTTGGATCTACTAAAAGAAAATGATGGTCAATTAAGTAATTCTGTGAACTGTTAAACATGACTAGCATTTTATCCTTTTTTACTAAGGCCTTGTCCTAAATGTGCAGCATGATATTCTCTTTGAAAACTTTCTGTGTGGTGGTGATAAACAGATCGTAGTTTCCCAGTTGTTTCATCAGCCTGGAGAACCAGAGTGAGGGAGCAGGGTATTTGGTAAAGGGAGGACTCATATTGCAGGCAGTGAAACACAACTGGTCGGGGTTGGCAGCATTTCAGAAATGTTCTTTAAAACAGCCAATCAGAATGTGCTTTTCTTGACAGTTCATATATTGTCAGTGACAGGTGCTGACTGTTTGCTTCTCCCTAGAAGGAGATCTATTTCGAATTGCTTGTCATATGACTGAAATGACGCCTGATACCTAAGGAGGGAGGAAGATCTATTTTAAGGCACTCATAGTAATTATTATAGAAAGATTATAAAGTAGATAGGTGGAGAAGGGAGAAAGAAGGATAAATTAAAACATTCAGGTTTGTTGTGAAAAATGGATGGATACTTTCAAATATTAAAATTGTTTATACTGAAAGTTTTACAGATAGTTTTGTGGACAAAAGTAATAAAACTTTCATAACAATGTGAATGTAGTTAATGCCACTGAACTGTACACTTAAAAATGGTTAAAATGGTAAATTTTATATTAAGCGTTTTTTATCACAATAAAAATAAATTTTTAAAAAATGCAATAAAGGTCTAAAAGAGGGAAGGGAGGCTAGTGCTTCCACTGTTTTGGGATTTGTTTTTAAGGACTTTAAAATTAGCTTGAAAGATGATAGAGAATTGATAATCCTTTTTTACACCCTGAAAGTAAAATGTTTAAGAATATATATAGTTTTATCCTTTTAGTAAAGGCATTTTCAGTTAAGATTTTTTTCTTTTGAAGGATAGAATTTAAGATTCCATTTAGCTAGAGAGTATAGGAAACAAGAAATATTGATGTGAGAGGTGAGATGTAAAGATCTTAAACTGGTTAAGATACTGAGAAATTAGAAAGAAGGAAAACAGGAAATAAGTTGCTGTAGAGTAGGGCTGTGGTAAAAAGTTAATTGTATTCGTGTCTGATACATTGAACACTGCTTTCTGAAATGAATATTTTCTGTTTGATGAGCTGCTTTTAAGCTAATTATTTTTTATTTTTTATCAGGAATTTTCTACTTCTGGTCATGCTTACACTGATACAGGGAAAGCATCAGGCAACCTAGAGACCAAATATAAGGTCTGTAACTATGGACTTACCTTCACCCAAAAATGGAACACAGACAATACTCTTGGAACAGAAATCTCATGGGAGAATAAGGTAAGAGAAAGCATTAGAAGTTATTTGTAGGGTAAATTTATCTTGTGAGTAAGATGATAAACAAACCCCAAATATAATCTGAATGAAATCTTACAACCTATCCAGTAGCCATATTTTTTCTCTGCATGTGGCCTTGTTTGGTATATCTTACGTTTCTAGCAAGGCTTTGTGAGAACATAATTACCACTTTATATCTTTGTTCTGAACTCTTCTACTTATTCTGTTATATAGCTGAGCCTTTCTTGAGTAGACAAAACTGTTTGCAGTGATTTTATTTAATTTTGTTTTATAATCATTGCAAAATTGGCTCCATAGAAAAATGTTTTTAAAATTCTGTGTTTTCAAAGAGAAAATCTATCAAATATTTGTCAAGGGCCTGCTATATACAGGGCACTATTTTTGAGGTATGTCTATATGCACATTACCACATATAGGTAATATATATGTATAGCTGAATAAATTACTTAAGCTGGCTTGTTAAATATCAGGTTGTTTTATTACAGTAATTTCAAGAGAGTATCAAGATTATTTTTTGCATTGAGATTTTGTTGTTTTGTGCTTTATATTATTGGCTGGAAGAAGATTTGATCTTTATATTTTAACCTGTTTTTTGGTGAGAGAATCATGATGAAGCCTGGGGTGAGGGGAGAGGGGTAAAAAGGGACAGGGAAAAATGAAGGGATAATTTGTTAAATTTAATATTTGGCTTTCTTTAATGACTTCCTTTTTTTGTTAGGAAGTTAGAGAAAACTTTAGAATTGATTTCTTGATTCAAAATAAGAATTGAAAGTTACTAATTATTAATTTTAAATCTTTATTTTTCAGTTGGCTGAAGGGTTGAAACTGACTCTTGATACCATATTTGTACCGAACACAGGGTAATTATCTAAACCCCATTTTCTGAAATGTTTTTATAGCCTACAGGGATAGAGAGGTTTAGAATAAGGAATTGCAATGAAAAGTTTAGATACAGGAAGAGCTTGGGAGGTTGCTGTTGGGAATACTAAAGACCTTGTGTGTGCAGTAAAGAGAAAGGAAGACTCCCTTGAGGCAGGGTAAAATTTTGATTTGTAAATTGAACAGATGAACAAAAATATAAATCTAATTCCAAAGAGGCACATAGTAGAAAAAGTTTAGGAACTAGCAGTGTTTGAGATTAGATACTTCTTAAGCTATTCTAAAGATCCATGGCTGTGATATTTTGCTGAGAAGTTAGTTTCTTAAGAAAACAGTAATATTCTGGCTGTAGAACACCGTAATGAGTAGTTGTGCCATTGGCCTGTTTTCTTAGCCTTTATAAATCCCCCCACTTTTCTGCTTCAATTTCTAAATCTAAAAAATGGGGATTGTGTTGTTTCTTATCTGCCTATCATGGGCCAAGGCTTTCAGAAGGGCAGAGATGTGAGATAAAGGCAAAGAAGCATTTCTTCTCAGCTGAAGCAACAGCTGTGTCCTTCCTGCCACACACTGTAGCAATCTTCAGGACACATATTCTCTCTCGTAAGAGTCCTGATTGGAGTAAACAAGGATGATTAAGAACTAATTTCAGTATTGTCCTTCAAAAATGCACACTTCTCTTCCATCCATTTAACGTTGTCCATGGGGAAAACACCCTAAGGAAAATAAATATGCTTACTAAAGGGCTGTACCCTTTAAGAAAAACAGTACAGTTCTCTCCATGGTAGGTTAATAACTTAGAAATGAAGTGTGTCGGGTGTTACCTTTTGAATAGCATTTGAGCATTGCAACATTTAAAAGAATTGGCTTCTTGTAATAGATATGTATTCAGATTATTAATTTGGTACTGAAATATCCTTATTCCTTTTTATGCTTTTGTTCATACTTTCAAGAAATTAATCATGAAGTACCCTATCATTTGAACTTACAGTGAGGAATACATACAAGTAGTACATATATTTCTAATCCTAACAAAATTATGTTTTTAGAGCTAAGTTGTTTGAAACATTTTTACTATATGTATGCCATCTACCAAAATGATATTAACATTGAGGCAGAGAGGGGATCTTACTGTAAAGATTCCTAGACAGAAACTCACGTTGTTTTCATTGTTATTTTTGTTTGTTTTTCACAGAAAGAAGAGTGGGAAATTGAAGGCCTCCTATAAACGGGATTGTTTCAGTCTTGGCAGTAATGTTGATATAGATTTTTCTGGACCAACCATCTATGGCTGGGCTGTGTTAGCCTTTGAAGGTTGGCTTGCTGGTTATCAGATGAGTTTTGACACAGCCAAATCCAAACTGTCACAGAATAATTTCGCCCTGGGTTATAAGGCTGCAGACTTCCAGCTGCACACTCATGTGTGAGTGTTTATAATCATTCCTCCTTTAGTGTCAGTGTGCTCATCCAAGAAGTTGGTAACCATTAATATGTCTGTCGAGAAGGTTACAAGTGATGGCACTTGCATCTCATATGCCTTGGTGGACATCCAGCCTCACTGTACTGTTTTCATAGCAAAACATTGCCAGGGGTTAGTGCACTTGGGGCATTGTGCTGTGCTGCTGGTAGTTACTGGCCTCTCAGCCTGTACCCCAAACTTTACGAAGCTGTAGAATCTGTAGAAGCAGCACTGGGATGGAGACAACCCAGGGCATGGGTCACCTCCTGATAGAAAGGATCCTTTGGCGGCATTCCTGCTTCCTCTGGTGCCCTACTCAGCTTGGCAATATCTGGAAGCAGGTCTGTTTGGATCATGAAGAATAGCTGCCTAATTGAGCTGAGCATCCTGGAGCATCCTCAGTAATTCTCTGGAGGTTTACAGATACCCTTGGTCAGAGCCCAGCCACCTCTACTGCATTCATAGATCCTCAGAGCAATTCTGGATTCAGTTGTGTAGGCTGCACCCTAGTGGGGAAATGAATTTGAACTTTTAAATTGCATTTTACATCTTGGGCTACCGGCACTGCTATTATACCAGGAAGAGAATGCAAAGGACAAGCTGTGTGTTTTTGAAGTGTAGGTTGCTCTTCACTAGATATTCTAATTCACTTACGATGACTAAAAGTCAAGCAGTGATATAGACAGTGGCATTAAAATTGATGAAACAGTATCATCATGAAAACTCAGGGACTAACTTCTGGGATGCTTTGAAGCATTTATTGAGGTACTTCTCTGGAGCAGTGCACCCTAAGTTTTGTAGGGAGGGCGCTTTCTATCTCTAGGACTCTGTTTTAAATGAAATCCACAATTGGCTTTATTCCTGTACTTGTATCACTATATATGTTTTTTGTGGAATCTTGACTGAACTCAACTTTTAGGATTCTAAATACTGAACATCTTAAAGAGACCTATAGGTCATATTTACCAGAGGGGTCTGCCTTTGTGCATAATTTAATTGTGTCTAAGAAATTTACATCACGTGGAGGAGCCACGTAATAAATCAAGTGTTAGCTACACTTTAATTAGGTGGTTAAATTACATAACTGGATTTAGTTCCTTGTTTTGCTTGGTAATTTATGCTAGAAGTTTGCTAAGATCTATAGTTGCAAAATGAGATCTTTGTTTAGATAGTCTTAGAATTTGTTTCCATATCATAACAATGGTACAAACTAGATATTTATGACTTTTTCTTTTACTATGAAAACAGGAATGATGGCACTGAATTTGGAGGGTCTATCTACCAGAAGGTTAACGAGAAGATTGAAACGTCAATAAACCTTGCTTGGACAGCTGGCAGTAACAACACCCGTTTTGGCATCGCTGCTAAATACAAGCTGGATGGTAGAACTTCTCTCTCTGTAAGAATGTGCTAGCAGATTGTGTCTGCGCTTAGAGTTTCATCTAAGTTGTTAATGAACAATGTGATACAGTTGTAGTTTGCATGTGTTTTGTTAACTTCGATGAGCTTGTCATTGTGTATGAAAGCATTACACCTCAAGTCTGGAAATGTGGGTTCTAGTCCTAGTTCTTCCTGTATTTGGCTACTGTCTGACCTTCTCAAGTCATTTTTTCTCTTTGGCCTCAAAATTTTCTTCATAGATTCATGGGATTTGATTACTATTCCTGTTGGTTTTAGTAATTCTTATTAATAATGACACTAATTGAGCTCTTAAATTTCAGGTACTGTGCTAAGGGCTTTACGTGTATTATCTCATTTAATCCTCACAACTACTATAGGTGGTGAGTAGTATCCTCATTCCCATTCTACAGATGAGGGAACTGAGGCTTAGAGAGGTCAGGTAACTTGCCCAAGGTCACACAATAAATGGCAGTGCCAAGATTTGAACCCAGATATGTCTTTTTCCAGAGTTCATGCTCTAACCAGTGTTGGGTCGTAAACTGGTATCTCAAAGAATTCAGTACACAGGGGTATTTGGCTGCACAGTGTTTTAAAAATATTTGCTTGAGGCCGTTAAGCATGCATTCTCAAGGAACCTGCTGTCCATACCAGTCCTCTTAATTTCTTAGAAGATTTATCTTTTTATTAATTAAATTTTCAGTTTCAGTTATTCTAGATTGGCCCTAAGGTGTTTTAGCTTTGGAAATCTGATGCATGAAGTGGTGGCTGTACTGGAGCCATTATAATGTACATAATATGTATATTATGAAATTGATTGTTTTCTTACTGTTTCTATTTCATCTTCTCATCTTAGGCTAAAGTAAATAATGCCAGCCTGATTGGACTGGGTTATACTCAGACCCTTCGACCAGGTAAGTAAAAGAATAACAGGGTTCGGGTGGAAGGTGATAGAGCAATAATGAAAATAACCTACGAAAAAACCTACAGTCACTGTAGGTTGATTGACACCATTTTGTAACATTTGGTTGTTCATATAAAGAAAAACGCATTAAGTACTTTTGCTTAAAAAAATGTATGTATTTCTAGCTATAACTTGGTTACTCTGGGCTTGTGAGTTTGGTTCATCATTCATTATTCTTAACTCTGAACTCCAAATAAAGTTTGCCATGATTATGCTTTCTCGTTACAAATCAGATGATTATAGATAACCCCTTGTCAAGTTAGTAATAGCTTGTAACTCTTACACCTAGCTGTAATCCATTTCATTGACTCCATCGTGTCTAAAAAAATGTAGATCTGATTGTAATACTTGTTACAAGTGACTGTGCTGTTTTCTTCTTCCTAGGAGTCAAACTGACCCTATCAGCTTTAGTCGATGGAAAGAATTTCAATGCAGGCGGTCACAAGGTTGGGTTGGGATTTGAACTAGAAGCTTAAGATGTTTTTGAATAAAGCATCAGCTTTGTTCCTGAAGGTGAAGAGAAATGAACCCACTATGTTTTGGCCTTAAAATTCTTCTCTGAAATTTCAAAAGTGTGAACTTTTTATTCTTCCAAAGAATTGTAGTCCTCCCCACACTGAAGTTGCAAGTCCATCCTAAGGGAGGTGCTTGAAGGCATGCCTGGAAGTTGTCATGTTTGTGCCACATTTCAGTTCCACAGTATTGTTTTAAATGCGTTCCTCAGCAACAGTGTAGTGTCGTTATAGAGGAAATGACCTGATCTTCCAGTTTGTACATCACGTCCCGCATGTCCCACCCCACTTTTTCATAACCTGTTAATATATTGGTCTCTGTGCTGTAGTGGAATCTTTGGTTTTGCATCAGAGTAAAACAAAATAAACCCATCACATTTGAACATAATTGCTCATCTGACTTGCTAGCGGTGGTTTTTTTTTTTATATTTGGTGTGATTTGCTTTGAAAAATACTCTCAAGTGGGATGTGTATGCCTGAAGTGGTCTGTCTGCAGTATGTGTGCTGTTGCCGGCCCCTTCCAATTTGGTTTAACCTCACTCACTGCTCCTCTGCAGTCAGACCGAGAAGGGAAACGGAGTTTTGTTCTGCGGGGCAGAAGTACATCTCTTGCGGTACTTGCTTCCCACTGCAGTGTGACAGAGTATCAGACTGGTAGTTTTGTGAAGCTGCTGAGAAAGAGTGAAGGTGTGAGTGGGCGAAAGATGAGCAAAGGAAAGAGTACAATTAGAAATACTACAGGGAAGTGAGTGGTAGGAGGCCAAAGCTGGAGGAGGACGCATCTATGGCTCCTCCCAGACCTCAGGAAAATGTTGTTGATGACTAGGTCTAGAAAAATAAGCACCAAAGAATTAAAATACCAGTTTAGAAAAAAATGAAGTACACTATGATAGCTTCACCGCTGACTGGTAAATCACTTTTCTTTGTAAAAGTAGAATTCCTTTTGAAAAAAAAAATTAAACATACCGTGTCTCCCCAAAAATAAGACCTAGCCAGACAATCAGCTCTGTGTCTTTTGGAGCAAAAATTAATATAAGACCCGGTCTTATAGTAAAATAAGACTGTATTATAGTAAAATAAGACTGGGTCTTATATTAGTTTTCACTTCAAAAGACTCATTAGAGCTGATTGTCCAGCTAGGTCTTATTTTTGGGGAAACACAGTAGATGCTGGTTGCAACAAATTCAGTCAGTTTAGAAGAAAGTAAAAATGAAAATTGCCACTCACCCCTCTCTCCAAACTTTCTTGTATTACTACTAACAGTTTGATAAATATCCTTGCAGATATTTTTTCAGTGTCTTTTAGAGATTACAAATATATCTATATGATATTTAAATGCACACCTTGTTTATACTTTTAAATTTAACAGATAGAGCCTTCTTTCTCTTTGTTCATGTAGAGCCTATGTTTTTTATGCTTTAGTATAAATGTGACATTATTTAGCTATTCTGTTTTGCTGTATTCAGTTTTTTATTTTACAGTGCTGCATTGAATAGCTTTGTCCATTTCTTTTTGTCCACTCTGTGAGTATTTCCAAGGCGGCACTGCCCAGTAGCTTTCTGTGATGATGAAAATGGTCTGTGTGCACCCTCCCGTGTGGTCGTCACCAGCCTCAGGTAGCTGTGAGCACCTGAAATGTAACCGGGTCAATGGAAGAACTCAATTTTTAATTCTGTTTCATTTTGATTAGTTTAAATTTAAATAGGCACATGTGGCGAGTGGCAGTTGTCGGAAACAGTGCAGTTCTCGAGGATCGATCGAGACGTGAGACTGCTGAGTCACAGGGTGTGCTCAGTGAGGTCGTACAAAGTTGCCTTTCAGAAATTTTGTACCAATTTGTATTTGTGCCAATGGTGGATAAGAACACCCATTTCCCCACATTTTCAGTAACGTTGAATGTTATCAAACTTTAAAATTTTTATCGGTTTTAGAGATGAAGAGTGTTATCCTGTTTTAATTTGAATTTCCCTAATTGCCAGTGAAATGGAGCTGTTTTCATCTGTTTACTGATCGTTTATAATGATCTGATTTACTTGTTCAAAATCCTTGCTCAGTTCCCAAAAACAACTAGACATGGTTGGTTTTTTAAAAAAATTTCAGTGCTGCAAGGATTTCCCCACGAAAGATTATCGTTACTAGAACCCAAATTCTAACCACCACTTATGTCCAAAAATATCTGATACCAATCACTCTGATAAAATTTTCTTGTCTTTGTGGGTTGAACCACCATTACAGAGATAGTATAACAGGGAAGGAAAGCGGAGAGGCGGGTAAGCTCCAAATTTTTTGTCTTGTTGGTACCTGCATCTTGTTAGCTCTGTATCTACTGGAGGAACGTTATACACAACCTGAGTGTGGGTGGGATGCTGAGGTGCTGGCGGCGCTGCGCGTGGGGGTTCCTTATGGTGGGGAGGAGGGAGGAGGGATAAACCGCGTGAGCTGGGAGCTGACTGCTGGGTGTTAGGGGGGTGTTGCTGTGGGGCATTTTCTCTTCAGATTAGTGTTAAGGGGAGGGGCTAGAGATGTGGGCTGGAGGGTATAAGGAAATAAAGGAAACACTGATGGGATGTACCTCTCATTTATTTATCTAATGAAGTTAGTTGTATTTATGGGAAGGAGATGGCTCTAGGTTTGTGTTTCTCTCCTGGCTTGTGCTGTCCCTTTCAAATGATGTTAGTGCACAGTTAGCCCAATTTTGTGTGTTGATACAGCAGTGAGCATAGGTGCATAGTTTAAATTCAGCCTTGATTCAGTAGCTTTTTCGAATCATGGCTGGCTAGACTGTGTCCTAAGTACCCTCGTCATTGCAGGAAGGAAAGCACATTTCTTGAGCGTACGCGCTAGGTACTACTGTGCTGGTCCTCATCTAATGTAATGCTCACAGCAGTGACTGCAAACATCTCCGAGTCCAGGAGTCTGGGAAGGACAGCTGAGAGGTATCCTAGGATGGAGCAGTTCTTGTGCTTTCTCATCATGGAAATAGCGGTAGCTCCCTCCTCCCCAGAAAATGCAGGCAAGCGCCTCTCCTCTTCCCCTCCCCCAGCTTTTTCCTCCATATCTTTCCCCTTCCCCTTCGCACTTCTCCCCACTCTAGCCTCGTAACTCCTATGGCCTTTCATTTGATTTTATTTAATTTCCTAGATTGATTCGGGACACTGCTAGGATGCTCAGTCTTCCCTTTTGAGCCTTACTCTCAAGATAACAGATGACTTCATGACAGCCTAAGAGCTTTGCACCTGGGAGCAGAAAACTAACATTGTAGTATATTTGTGTTTAATGTCAGTGGATTCAGTGACTCCGCTAGGAGTTTGCCTTAAGGAAATCATCAGATGCACACAGATTTTTGTAGAAGTTTTCTCATAATACAGAAAAATTAATACCCATCTAAATGCAAAAAATAGGGGAATGGTTAAATGATGGTATATATAGTCATTAAGCAGGATATTAATCGGCCATTAAAAATCATGTTTTTGAAGAAGAATAACCATTGAGGATTGTTCGCAATAAGTAGAAAACAAACTAAAAAACTAATCTCAATTTTATTTTTTAAAAAAGTACATGTATATACTACAGAAAATGCTCCAAAATACTAGTATTCATTATCTTGGGAAGGTGGAGTCATAAGTAATTTTTTTAAATTTTACATTCTACTATATTTTCTGGTTTTCTAAAGTGAATTTCTTACTTCTGTCATTAGGGACAACTCTTCTAATTAGTAGTATTGTTTGAAAAAGGCAGCGTGCCCCCTGCAGCGGCACAGCACGCCGCACGTCTAATTGGAGGGCTTGGCTCGCAGGTGCTGTGCCCACTAATGGGGGTGGGGGGGAGCAGCGAGTCCCAAGTCACTGGCCAAGGCTAGGATACCAGTGGTTCTTACCTGCCGCCCTTAGAGAAGTTCCCCACGTAGCTTGTTCAGAGGACTGGTGTCGCCTGTGATAAGAAACTAATAGGCAGGTTTTTATTAAATTTTATAATAGATTAAAGTTAACACGTCATACTTTATTAATTACTGCAAGAGACATGGAGGCTGTCACGATGTATTACTAATCCATCATTATACTCTGAGCACCACTGCCCAAGGGACAGAGGGGGGCAATAAATATCCCAGAGTTTCATTAAGTTACTAAATGTCTGTCCTTCAGAGCTCTGCCAACTTGGCAAAACCTCAGGTTCTAGAACCTTGGACAGCAGGAGCCGAAGCTATTTCTGGGCCACCCGACAGCGTGCGCGCACACACACACACACACACACACACACACGAGGTCGCTGTTTTCTGCACACGGAGGCTGGCCTTCCCTTTGAGACTAGAGCATGATTACACATGCTTTATTCCCTCTTTGATTAGTTCCCTCTGGTTGTTTCCCTTTAGAAACCTTTTTCTTTTGCCCTCCACTCAAATGTTGACATTCAGCTTCTAGTCTCAGCCTTCTCTAACTCTGCACCCTGTGATTTTTTTGTAAGGAGCTTTTTCAGATGACAGCTGCCGGTCCTTAGAGATCCTGATATGCCTCAGGGGCCTTCTCAGAATAAGGGTGGTCTGATAGCACCAGTCTTCCTCGCTCAGATTTTAAACGAATTGTCAATTAGGACCAGGTGTCAGTGGATAGAGGCCCGAAGCTTCATCTTTACCATTGAAGGCTCCTTACACTCGTGCTCAGGGTCAGTGACAGCACTGTGAGGCCAGGGCACCTCCCCGCCTGCCCAGTGTGGGTGCTGTGGAGGGAGGAGAGGGGACATTGTGTGCTCTGAGGTCAGTCTCCCCACCAGAGGAAGGCAGAGGGACTGACTTACCTGCCCATTTCCTTTCCCCCAAATGTACCAATCAGATTCACTCCTTTCCTCTGGTGGAGGGACTGAAAGGGACAGAGGCCCGAGTATGATGCTGGTACAACACCATCTATCTGCTCTACTACGTCTGGACCTTCTCTTCAGGGTGATCTTGGCCTTGGCGTGCTTCTCAGTCCTTCGCAGGTTCTGGTCTTTTCTACTCAGTGCCTAGCTTTTCAATTCTGAAACCAAATCTGGATCCTAGGTTCTTCGGTATTGATTTCTAACGCAAGCTTTTGTTTGGTAGGGTAACCTGGGTAAGGTTTTTGATTGAATGCTTTGATGAGGATTTTGAACTGGCCTGTGAATTTGGTGGGCTTCGTCTATGATTCCTTGCTTGGAGCGTTGTCTTGGGCCATGTTGGACTAGAGTCCTGAAGCTTTCAACCAGGAAACCAATAGGTGTGCTTTTAAGCCATAGCCGATCTCTGCCTCCTCCCAGAGATCTGGCTTGTCACCTAGGAAATGCATCCAAACCTTAAGGTAGGGGTAAGTGGCGGATGTGCTTCAACGTCTCTCCCTGGTGATGCTCACACACCCGTTCTGCTCAGCCTTCGGATACCACTACTGTTGTCCTCCTGGGGAGCCACCTCCAAAGCTCACTGACTACTCCCAGAGTGTATCCCTGTCTAAGAAGGTTCTCCTGACCTCCGAATCGCTGCTGCCAGCTGCCCGTCAGTACGGCAGGCCTCTTGGATATTCTGCAGGCACCTAACACCAGTGCTCTCAGTGTCTACTTTGCGCTTGGAGTCTCAGCCAGATGTCTGCCTCTCTTGTGAAAGCTTCCCCGACGATCTCCTGAAGCCACTTACCGGCCCTCCCCTCGGGCTGCTCCCACTTTGTGGAAACATCCTCATGTAGCAGCAGTCACATTGATTTCAGTTTGTTTATTCATCTCCCCTCCTGCCTATGAACTCCCAGAGGCCTATATTTTTGTCTTCCTGCCTCGTGGCCTTCCAATGATAGGCACCCAATGGAAGTGCGGAATGAATGAAAATGGGCCGGCCATCAGGCAGGATGGCACAGTTTGGCTTCCAGCTCACGGGGATTTCTGCGTACAGATAAAGATTCTCCTTTGGCAAGTACTGTAGTTCCCTATGGCCATCAAAGCAGCACAGATAATTCCTGGCATTTCTAGCAACCCTTTGAATTATGACATAATTAACGTTCTTTGAGGTGACTTCACTGCTGCAATTGAAAAGGGTTCTGGAAAGATGGCCATAATTGCAATTACACTTGACCCCACTGGGTGCCGCTGTTGTCACTGCCCGCAGGAGATGACGGTCCCGCTATTGGGTCTCTCCCTTCTGCCTTTGAGGTCAGCCTAGCCTGCCTTTTGTCCTCTTCACTCCCTTCCCCAACACCTACCTACCCATAGTTTGGAATCTCTACATTCAGGATTTGGGTTAACCTCTAAATACTATGCCTTGGGGAAAGGCAAGGAAATTCTCCATCTTACTCTGGCCCAAATCCCTTTTGTTCTGTTGGTTTTGTTCTAGCCAGTGGAAATGGGGAATCTTGTTGTGTCTGAAAGCCCTTACTTAAAATCATATTTAATTCCTCATGTTTCCTTTATAAAAACAGAATAAACCTCATCCTTTCTTCCTAGGCTTCCTTTCCAAGTTCTTACCCCCTAACAGTGTTCCTTCCTTCTCTGAGTCCCCCTCCCAGGCCTCCATACAGCTCAGTCCCCGTTTTTGTAGAGACCACAGTGTGGACACAGCCTGACAGCTGCTGAACAGGAAGGGCCTGAGATCAGGTCAGGACGCCTGGCGCCTGCTCTGCCCCCGTTGCCATCTGGCTGCCTAACTTGCCTTGTTCTGTGCCTTAGTTCCCCAGGGCCTGGCCAGCTCCAGGTGTGTCAAAAGATGGTAGGGATGATGGAGCGGAGGTGACTTTTTTTCTTGTTTCAGAATATACTTCAGGGTTGTTTATTGTCTTTTCAGTAATAAAGGATGATGTACTATAAAAATACTTAGTATTTTTAATATGGGCTGACAATGTAAGGACAAGGCTACATTTCTCCTTTATGAGAATTTAAATATATTCTGCAGGTCTCACCAACAACCTTTTTTTTTTTCCATCCCCACCAAACATGCAGAGAACCCATTCTCGTTTCTTTTTAGTCCCTTGCTCTTTTGTCTCATTCATCTAACTGGCTTATTTTGTTTCTGTTCTTCATCATCTAATTTAATGTTCTCCTTCAGGCTGTCCTCCTGAGGGGGGGGGGGACATCCATAAAAAGTGAGATCGTGGGTAACCATTCATCTACAAGGAAACAATACTTGTTTGTGGAGCGCTACTCTGGGCCAGGCCTGGAATGGTCCCTTCCATACGCCATCCCCCAGAATCCCTTCCAGCCCCTGCTACGGTCTCACTGTCCTCCTCCAAGGAAACTGGAGCTAATAGGGTTAAGTGGCTGATCTGAGCCCAGTTCCACTAGACTCCAGGAATCACCCTGTGAGGAGCACTGGGCAAACCTGGTCTCCCTCAGAGGAGCAGAGATATCTCATTTTGAGGAAACACGGCTTCATCTCCTTGAAGCGCCCTTTCTCCTCCTGCTGCCTCGCTTTGTACATGAGTAAGTTCATTGATGCCACAGAGCTATACATGTCACCATTTGCTGAACGATGGAGTGGTTTTTAATTTTTATTCTACAGGGGAGCGTTTAAGATCTTGCTTCCTAGCATAAGTTGTCAGTTTGGCTCAAACGCATTAAAAATTAAAAAAAAATTTTTTTTTTTTACTACAGCTTATTCTGAGCAGACGGGAGTACTTATTTAAAGAATTGTCTTGTTGAAAATAAATATTTCTACATATTTGCTCTAAAGGTCAGCCCTTTCGGAAAGGTATAAAAGGAAGTAAAAGAACTTTGTCTCTGAGCTGAAGTGCCTTCTGACAGCCTGTGCTCCACGCAGACTTGGGCGCGGGGAGAGGAGTGGCCTGGGAAGCCAGCAGTCTCCATCCGGAGCACTCCTTGTGGCTCCAGACAGCTCTTGTGCGTAGCAGGGTGACCTCTGGTGACAAAATCACAGGAAGATGCCAGGGACACAGGAGTTAACCCTGTCCAGGAGTGTTTGCATTTTTAGAGGATGAGGCTGATTAACTCAGAGGAGACTCCCAGGTGGCCTGGGCAGGGGCGCCCTCTACTAGCATCCCCTCCCCCTCGGAGCTGCCCCGTCCTCTGCCTGAAATCACCTACCTGCCTCTGGGGAGGGGAAGGCTGTGCATCTCTGCAGTGGACAAGGCTTCTCTACAGGTTGCTGCCACACGGTTGGGTGCTGAGTCATTCAAAGTCTGGTGTGGATGTGACCTTTGTCCCACTTTGCTTCCTGGGCCTCTGGCTCTGTTACCCGGCTGCTGGAGCTGTGCCAGGGCTGAGATAGCCACCATTCTCCCAGGACAGACTGCAAAAACTGGTACTCTGTCAGGCTGTTAGTTTTCTTATAAATAAGTGTAGGAGGAAACTGAACTTACTGAATCTATGGTTTTATGAAAAGCAAAATGAAGGGCCTAAAGTGCCATTTTAAATATTGGAAAGGGCAAATTTCTTTGTGAAGATGAGGAACTTTTTACACCTGGCCACTTTTCCTCCTCTCTTATTATCCTGGCTCCAGAAGGAACTGGAGCTTGTGATTCTTGCTATAGAGGCTGAAGGAGTTTCCATCTGAAGCTCTAAATTGGTGTGTTTTTGTTTTGTTTTTGGCTGCTTAAGCCAAGAAGAAAGGCTGTTCATTTTCCTCCTAGGTCTTTAGCCCTGAAGTCTGGCCAACTTCAGAGTGACATGGGAAAGGCTGGGCACAGCGGTGTGATACTGCCTTTCACAGCATTCCCACCCGGGGACCAACCCTCTCATCTGTTCATTACTGAAGGATCAGCGTGTGTATGTCAGCAGTGGGATTTCTGGATGCTGAGCTGTGCGTCATTCTTTTCTGATGTGTATCTGCTGCACAAACATGTTGTAGTAGTGAAATAAGGGGAAAAAACAGTATTTGAAAAATAGAAGTAACCAAATTATATAGCGCTTACATAATATTTGTAAAAACTCTCAACAAAAAACATTATATAGCTATTCAGAAAAAGACTTCAGAGACAAACTTTTGAGGGGCATTTTTTATTATAAATTTAATGTGGTTGATTAATGAAAAATCACAATGAAGTACCGAGAAAATGTCTGTCAATATAAAAATTTTAGCAGCATTTCCGTAGTTTCAGGCTCTAACATTAGTCATACTTCCTCCCGCAATCAACAAAAGAATCCAATGGGGCTACAGGAGAGCATCAAGATGCTCAGCTTAGTAAAGGCCTCAAGGAGTCCCTCAAATCCAGTGTGTTGTCTGGTATTTCAGCCTCCTCCCTCCCGAATTTCTAGAATGGCAAAGCACTTGCCTCCGTGTTTGAGACAAGAATTCCTTTCTTCCAGCTGCAGCGGAGAAGAGGAGTGGAAATACAAACTGGACTTGATATGTAGTGCTTGATTATGTGTCCTTAACGTCTACATTCTCTACACTGACGGCAGTGAAGGGCCACTGCAGGGCTGACCAATATCTGGAGGCAGTGGTGGGGGTGGATGGGGCAGGGGACCCGAGGTGGGGCGCGCACAAGATGGGGGGGGCTGGTGCCTCACCACACACTTCTCTGGGGCAGCTCAGAGCCTGGCCGTCTTGCTACCTCCCGGGTTAATGGTAGGATTCATGAGGAGGGGAGACAAACAATATGAAAATATAGTACTGGCAACCTATTCCCCTGCTTCTTTGGTACTTTCCAAAATTCTCTGATCAAAAAGTATAAGGGAAGCACGCCATTAAAAAATTACAGTTTTAAGTATTTACAGAAGCAATTATGATATATTACAGTATATGAACAAATTCTTCAGTGAAAGCACTTGTGAACCGTTCCAGTAATCTTCACTAGCACTCGGACACACGTACACCTTCCCAAATTCGTATCATCCATCCTGCATCTCACTTATCTTACAGTAAATTAAATGGGAAAAATATCATTTTCCAATTTACACTTTCCTTTTAAAAGGTTCTTAAAATTTGCCACTGAAATCATTATGTACAAAGATTTGTTGAATATTGAATTCTAGACAATTATCTCCACTCCCATTCTGAATATGTTTGAAATAATGCTACCTATTCTATGTATACAATATATCTTTAATATATAAGTAACTGCACCACGTTATATCACCAGGACACCAGCTGAATGCACAGTATTATGTACAGTAGTTAAGTCAGCTCTAGAGGATGAGCCTACCACCTAGGTGGACAGTGTGGCTCGGAGCCACCTGCACGGGCTTGGAGAAGCTGGTGGGAAGACAGCCCAGCATGAGCAGGACGAGTGCATGTGAGTGAAACGTGGCCCAGGCCTCCCGCACATCCCCGCACCAGACTACCCCTTGTTGACCGGTGGGAAGACGGCACGTCACACATAGGGAAGGATCCCATACATGAGGAGAGCCATGACAGCAGCACTGAACAGCCCAGCCACGGGCACAGTCACAAACCAGGCCACGAAGATGTTCCGGAAGAGGCGCCAGTCCACGGCCTTCCGGGAGCGGATCCAGCCCACAGCCACCACGGAGCCCACCTGCAGGAGCACAGACGTTTTAAAGTACAAAGAGGCTGCACATTGACAGGTGAGACACAAAATCCACATCCAACCAATGTAAACTGGCTAATCTCAAATATACTACATTATAAAATCACAGGTTCTTTCCGCTAAACTTACTAAAAGTTTTTAAAATAGTTTAAATTTTAGGTATAATTGTTGTAGGATTATTCTATTCAGTATACAGATCTGATGCACTTTTCCACCTATATTCTGCTCTATTTGAGTGGAACTTTAGCCAATTAATTGGTTGTCTGATCTCTCTGCACCTGATAAATTCTGAATGACTGTTTTAAATATTCCCCAGGTAGGATATTGCTTATTACTACAGTATGTGAAACTGCTTTCATTACATAATGAAATGGCAATAATGTATCCTTTTCTTAGAATATCAGCATCATAAAATGTTGGAGCTGGAGAAGACCTTTGAGAATCTGACCACGTGGCTGATTTTACAGCGGCCAGAGCAGAGCCCTGGAGCTCAGGATGCCGAGGAGAGCAGAGACGGTAAATCATGGCGGGCTGAGGACTAGAACTCAGGTCTCTTGACTACAAACTGGTTTTCTCCATCATCTCAAACTGCCTTGTACTTTAGCTAAATTAAAAAAATAAAATGGAGCATAAATGTTACTGGATCTAAATTGTCAATCATTTATCACAAATGACAGAGATACTTGAAAATCTGAATATTAACACTAATTCAAATATTTTTCTAAACACTTGCAGTTCATTTTATGGTCTGTTGAAAGTTTAAAAAGGAAAGACACTTTAAGTAACCTAGAAATCACAAGGAAGTACAGTGCCCATAACATCTCCCGCCTCATGCAGCCCCTGGGGACGCTCAGGGAGTTCCTCAGGGCGCCTGGGCCACTTCTGGCCCTTGAAGCGCTCCGTAAAATTGGCATTGTCTCTCCTGACCCTCAAATACTTTAGAATCAGCAATAGCCAGTGAGGTTCAAATAGCAACCAGGGTGTAACCACAGGAAAAATACAATCCAACACTTGCAATCGCTTATGGAAGCAAACGGGAACACCAAGAACAGCACATTTAAAGGCGGTGAATCTGACATTTTGTCAATCCATGCCATCAAGTCCCCAAACACGGCTTCTGAGATTAAATTCTTCCTGTTACTCATTGTTCCCAGAACATGCCCCCTTCAGTTGTGCGGGATTATTTTACGGAGAGGACACTCAAGTTTCAATTTTATCTACGCGCTCTTCCCTTCTTCGAACACTGTCTAAAAAGCACAAAGGTTATATAATATTATAGCAAGTATATGTGGTAGGGACGGTCAATCACCCAGAACCCAACGACTGTCATATTTATATATTCCTGTCTAGTATTTTTACAAATATACCTTTGTTTGTAAATAGGGTACACTATTATTTCCTTTGTTAAAAAAACATTATAGGCATCTTTCCATAGTGCTAGCTCACCGCCTTTCTGATTATCAGGTAAAATAGTCCATCCTTTAGGTGGATGGATGTACCTTATTTAACCATTTTCAATTTGCTTCCAATTTTTCCCTATTAGAAACACTTCCATGATTAACATATTCATTCATATAGCTTCTATTTAGGATTTAAAAATAATATTCCCTGAAGTGGATTATAAATTAGAGATGGCACTTAAAAAAACAGCTTGAAATAATCTGGAACTGACAGAAAAGTTGTAAGAACTCCATATACCCTTGACCCAAATTCACCGATATTTAACATTTTGCCACAATCTATGAAGAAACATTTTTATGTGATTAAAATATCCTGCTCCTCAGCAACCCTCTCCCCCTCTTGTCTGTTAAAGATTTAGCAATCCAATTTTTACTGCAACAGTTGCAAAATGGTGATTTACCAGCTCCTTCCCAGGCCTCAGGTGGAATGTTCCTTTTTGCTTTTTCAGGTAAAAAGAATTGTTTTTCCCAACTTTTGCCCACCTTCTCATGGGGGTGGTTCTAAGCAAGAAACCTGACAAGTCGGTGTGAGAGGAAGCAGAGAGCTGGAAAAATCAAATACAGGGTCTAATTCCTGAAAATCTGATGGGATTATGATTGTAAGTGAACATTAACGCCATTTGAATTGTCCACATTCGTGGCTTTGCTCACATAGGGCCTCCTTCACGCCATCCCCATCTCTCATATTTCACCCCAAATTTGCCACTTGGGACTGTTGTGTGCAGAGGAAACAGTGGGGTAAGAGAATCGTGTTACGGGGTGATGGCAACTGTGAACTCTCCTTAGCACTCCTATTATCGGACTTTGATGAGCGTTACTCGCTCTCTGTCCATGGCAAGTTCTTGAGAGACAGGATTCTGTCCTTGAACTACTGCAATGACCAGCTCTGGGCTTTGTCCAGAAGTCCGTGATCAATGATACTGGACAAACTGACTGGAATCCAAGTTGAGCTCTGTCTCAAGTCTGTTTGACACATGACACCCTCTGGGGTCCTATGTTAAGGAGACTGGTTGTAAGTGCCAGCAAGCTCTCCTGATACTAATCAACAGCTCTAAGGAAGCAAAGCCTATCATTAATATAATCTGTAGAGATTTTCGGGCAATGATAACATATACGTATATTCACTAAGGTCCTGTACAAACTGCATATAAACTCCTTAGTAGCACCTCCTTATTACAGTACAAATCTAAGGATTGGGGAAATGACATTTAAAGATAAAAATATAAGTGGAGTTTTATAGGCATTTTATACTTTTCATCTATTTCTACAAGTTGGATTACAGAGTTTAGTGCTATTAGCAAAATTAGTATTCTCAGTTATAACACTTCACACATCGATGTTAGATTGCTAATGTAGTTTAACAGTAACAACCCAGAAAAAACAAACTTGTGTTGTTTTTTCCAGAGATCTCTTTCAACTGGTGTGAAAGAGTTCTAGGCTTGCTCACATGAAGGGTTAATCATTAAAAAGACAGGGTAACATTTATTTCAAAGCAGCCCCAAAGACTAGTTACCACCACAGAAGAGTTCAAAGCCTACTTCTCTGGGAAGAAATATATTTACTAACATGCGTTTCCTCTAGGCAGTGAGTTCAAGTTGAGGTGGAGAGAGGGGGTAGATTCCTTATAGTATTGTACTGTTTGAAATGTTTCAGAGAAAATGTGCTTCTTTTGTCATTTTTAAGTAAATGAAATTAGAAAAATAACAGTAAATGAACGGTAGGGGCGGTTGGAGCACACTGCACCTTTGCTGCCTTCCTTCTTTGTACTTGAAAGGTGAGTGGCTGGAGTGCTGGGGGGCCAGGCTCTGGGCCATGATGGCATTTGGTTTGCTAGTTGTGTGATCTTGGCCAAGTTACCCAACATATCTATGCTTGTTTCCTCACTGGTAAAACGGGGGTGACATTAGCACCCACCTCAAAAAGTTCTCGGGAGGATTCAACAAGTTAATATTCACAGTGCACTTCAAACAGTGCCCAGCAGAGAGCACTTGCCCTACATACCTTAGCTGTGCTCGGTTACCATGACCATGGTTATTATGACCACAACTAGGAAGCACCGAGCATGAGGTGATGGTCTGAATCCTGGTGCTATCACGTGATAAATGTATGATCTGGGGACAGTGACCTAACTCTGGAAGCCTCAGTTTTCTCATCTGTAAATTGGGAAGACCAGTACAAATATTATAGGGTCGCTGTGGGAATTAAATGATGTATGGTGTATGCATAAAGCCCTAAACGCAGTGCCTGGCAATCTGTATACACTCAGTAAGTGGAAGTGAATTTTCACAATGAAATTTTTATAGTGGAAATTGAAGTTTTTCTATATTCTGTAGCAAAAAAGAAAGAAGAAAACAAAACAACCTCTTTCCAGTGATGTTGATTCCCCATGCTGTAGAGCTCCTGCTTTGTCAGCTGGCCCATTGAAAATACTTCCCTAAACGCTGCCTGGCCTTAATATTTGAAGCACTAAGCCATTCACACTTAGTGATGTCTGTTTATAAACACATTGGCTGGAGTTTTAACATTGTGTGTGTAAATGTAGGAGGTTGTCTGTCTTGGTCGCTGTGGTACCCCTGGCCTGGGACACTACCTCACACACAGCAGGGACAAATGAGTTTTTCTTGAATTATAGGAACAAATAAACCTAGGAAAAATCTGGAGGTGCCTTTTGCTTTGTTGAAGTTAGTGAATATTTCTGTCTACTTAAGGTGTTCTGGAATGCTCTCCTGACACCAGGCCGACCTGGGTTCTAGTTCTGGCTCCACCCTGAGTGACCTCAGATAACCCCTTGAAACTCGGGGGGCCTGTCCCCTCTCATTAATCTTTAAGGTTCCTTACAGCTCCAACATTTCACCACTTCAACAAGGAATTTCCTCTTGCACAGCCCTGAGTTTCAGAGCACTTGACAGTGAGCAATATGAGGCATTTCCCCCTCACTTTGAATTTACTGTAAGGCAATACTGTCACTTTGACCATCATATAAGGAAAAAGAACTGAAACAACTGTGTCTTACAATTCCATTGAGATGATTTCTGCTTATCTCTAGTTCCACTGTCAACTCCCAGTCCCCTGCAATGGGTTGGAACTGAGTGGCAAGCCCCCATTTGAGCCTACGAATATGGTTAGCGCACACATGACTTCAATGCAAAATCCACTGTGGAAACAATGAGAGAGAAACAGGACAAATGGAAAGTATGAGCACACATCAAAGGAGGGAAAGCTCTTGCCAGGCATGCATTGAAAAAGCAGTCTGTGTGACAGAAGGTGTCACACTGCTGAGCTGGAAAGGTGGAGAGGGTCAGCCTGAGAAAAGCAAACGCCCACATCCAGCAATGTTCGAGCAGACCCAGCAAACCCTGAAATGACTTTTTTCACAAACAACCACAGACAAAGCACTACCAGCTTTTCTCAGATTCCCTTGGTGACTCTGGGCTGGTCCTAGCAGCCTGATGAAAGGACGGCGCTGGCAGGGGCCTACCTTGCAGTGTGTGGTGCTGACAGGAAGTCCCACGTTGGAGGCGATCACCACTGTGAATGCTGAGGCCAGTTCAATAGTGAAGCCGCTGTGGAGGGAGCAGAAGGGACACATCACAGGCGCTCTTTGTGTCAGTCTCACTGACACCCCAGGGGTGCCAAAGTCTCACTAGAACATTCTTTGAATCGACTGTTGACTGCTGACTGGGCCCGATGACATTAACAGAATAAGAAACTGCTGTATAATGGCAACAATTCACACTAACGCTTTGCGTTATACTGTTTACAACCCTAAATAGCCTTGTTTTTCTGATAGCTTTCAAAAACCACACACTGTAGTAACTGGGTCAGAAATGCCTGCTGTGTAAAAAATGGTAACTAAGTCATTTCTAAAGTGGCGAAGGAAAAACCATACTCTCATTTTAAAATGTATGCTTATTACAAAACAGTTAATTCTTTTCTCAGATTCTAATTTTTCTTCAAATTGATCTTGTAAAAGAATTATTACAATTAATTTCAAGAGGGGAAAGATTTCTTACAATAGGTAGTTCCAAGTTCTCTTATAAGTTTGTTATTTAACTCCTGATCCAGCTGAAAGATACACAATATAAGGACCACGGAGAAAACCATGTGGGAGAGTCTCCAAACCCCATCTTGGATGGCACAGGCACCCTCCCGGCTGCACAAAGTAACCTCAGAAGGGTGGCAGGTGACAGCTTCTTCCTTCCAGCAGGTGGAGCTGATGTGGCAGAGAATTTTCGGGAAAGACAGGCCCTGGGCCAGGGGTATAGTTTGCATCTCACTCCCCACTTGCTCTCCGGAGCTCACACTGGGAAAGCCCACGAGTGGGAGTGGAAGGGACTGCAGGGTGGGTGCCTTTTCTGTTCCCTCTTGCTCTGCTTCAGCTTCTCCTTCCTTCTCTCCCCACCTCTCTCCCTCATCTCAGTGCCACTGTGGATGGGGGCTGAGGAGCTTGAGGGAGGGGACAATAGGTGGCCAGAAAAGGTGGCTTGTGCGTGCCCTCTGCCCCCTCTTCACTGTGACCTCCAGATGCAGAGTGACCATGTTCAGGGGGTGCGGGCATGAGAGCAGGATGAGAGGATTTTGGACATATCACAGGCCCCGAGGACCAGCCCTGCCATCCAGCCTGCACCTCTGTCTTACCTGGAAGGCGTGATGGGAGTGAGGTCTTTCCCCATGGTCTGGATCACTCTTCTCCCCCAAACCCAGAGCCCTGTACAAATTCCAACTCCTCCATAAAACAGCAGCCAGACGGGAGTAGCTGCTTCTTGCAGGACTGCACCTTGTTCGTAAATCAGCCACAAAGCTACCAGGGGACCAATGGCATTACTGGGCAAAGAAAAAAAGTAGATGAATTGTACAAACATTGTACATACAAACGGCGCCGTATACAATGCAGTGATTTCTCAGTCTTGAGAATAGCTGATCTTCCTGTATTTGTGGCTTGCTTATATAACCCACTGGTGATACAAATGGTTTATTAATTATTTTGTTGTGGTAAAAAAAAATCACAGAAAATTTACCATCTTAGCCAGTATTGTTAAATATGTTCGCATTGTTGTGAAACAGATCTCCAGAACTTTTTCATCCTGCAAATCTGAAACTCTAGCCATTAAACAATAATTCCCTTTGCCCTCTGCCCCCAGGCCCTGGTAACTACTATTTGACTTTCTGTTTCTATGAATCTGACTACTTTAGGTACCTCGTTTAAGTGGAATTATACAGCTTTTGTCTTTTGACATTGGCTTATTTCATGTAGCATAATGTCCTCAAGATTCATCCGTGTTGTAACCTGTGTCAGAATTTCCTTCCTTTTTAAGGCTGAATAATCCATCGTATACATATACCACGTTTTCTTTACCCATTCAGCACCCATTGATGGGCATTTGAGTTGCTTCCACCTTTTGGCTATTGAGAATAATGCTGCTATGAACATGGGTGTGCAAATATTTCTTCGAGACCCTGCTGTCAATTCTTTTGGGTAAATAACCAGAAGTAGGATTGCTGGATCATAAGGTAGTTCTAATTTTAAATTTTTGAGGAATCTCCAGGCTGTTTTCCATAGTGGCTGTGCCATTTTACATTCCACTAACAGTGCACAAGAGTTCCAATTTCTCCACATCCTCACCAACACTTATTTTCTGTTCTTTTTAATAGAAGCCATCTTAACAGGCATGTGATTTATTAATTTTTTAGAAGTACTGAAAAAAAATCACAAGAAGTGGACAGAAAAAACAATTTCTTTTTTCTCTTCTTCTTTCCATTACTAGTATTAGCCATGTCAGGCCCACCCACACTGTGGGATCACAAACAGTGCTAATCATTAGTTCTCACACCCACCCTGCAAATTAGGTATTGTCACTCCCACTTTACTGACAAGCAAACTGACACCAAGGTCATGTCACTAGCAGGAGGCAGGATTGGGACATGAGCTCATGTTCTTCCCCCTAAACCTGCCATCGTCACTCAGGCCCTTGGCAGCCACACCCTGACATTTTCAGGGGGTGCCACAACAGCTTTTTGTTTTTTTGTTTTTTTCAAATTTTAAATCAAGACTTTATCCCTTTAGAACAATTTGAGGTTGACAGAAAAACTGAGGGGAAGGTACAGCGATTTCCCGTAAAATCGCTGCCCCAACACGTGCACAACTTCCCTGCTTATCAATATCCCCAAGAGGGGAAGAACTGATACCTCTTTTTTTTTTTTTTTTCAATTTTGATTGGGGAACAGTGTGTTTCTCCAGGGCCCATCAGCTCCAAGTCATTGTCCTTCAATCTAGTTTTGGAAGGCGCAGCTCACTGGCCCATGTGGGAATTGAACCATCAACACTGTTGTTCAGAGCTCGCGCTCTAACCAAATGAGCCTCCGGCCACCCAAGCACTGATATCTTGACAATATTGAGTCTTCCTATCCTTGAACATGGAAAATCTCTGCATTTACTTAGTTCTTTGATTTCATTCATCAGTTTTATAGTTTTCCACATACAGATCTTTACATATTTTGTTAGATTTATACCTAAGTATTTCAATTTTAGGAGTATTAATGTAAATAGTATTGTGCTTTAAATTTCAACTTCCGCTTGTTTATTGCTGGTATGTAGGAAAGCGATTGACTTCTGTATATCAACTTTATATCCTGCAACTTTGCTGTAAGTGTTTACTAGTTCCAGGAGTTTTTTATTGATTCCTTCATATTTTCTACGTAGATGATCATGTCATCTGAGGACAAAGTTTTATTTCTTCCTTCCCAATCAGTATACCTTTTATTTCCTTTTCTTGTCCTGCTGTGTTAGCTAGAATGTCAGGACAGCATTGAAAAGGAGTGGTGAGAGGGGACAACATTGCCTTGCTCCTGGTCTTAGTGAGGAAGCTTTGAGTTTCTCACCATTAAGTATGAGGTTAGCCGCAGGCTTTTTGTAGAGGAAGTTCCCCACTATTCCCAGTTTATTGAGTTTTTTTTTAAATCATAAATAGGTGGTAGATTTTGTTAAATGCTTTTTCTGCATCTATTGATATGATCATGTGATGTTTTTTATTTTAGCCTACTGGTGTGATGGATTATATTAATTGATTTCTGAATGTTGAACCAGCCTTACATACCTGTGATAAATCTCACTTGGTCATGGTGTGTAATTCTTTTTATACATTGTTGGATTCCATTTGCTAATATTTTGTTAAGGATTTTTACATCTATGTTCATGAGAGATATTGGCCTGTAGTTTTATTTTCTTGTAATGTCTTTGTCTGGTTTTGGTAATAGGATAATTAATGCTGGCCTTATGGAATTAGTTAGGAAGCATTCCCTCTGCTTCTATCCTCTAAAAGAGGCTGCAGAGTATTGGTATAATGTCTTCCTTAAATGTTGGTAGAATTCACCAGTGAACCCATCTGGGCCTGGTGCTTTCAGTTTTGGAAGGTTATTAATTATTGATTGAATTTCTTTAACAGATATAGACCTATCTATTCAGATAGTATATTTATTCTTGTGTGAGTTTTGGTAGATTGTATCATTCAAGAAATTCGTCCAATTTCATCTAGGTGATCAAATTTGTGGGCATAGAGTTGTTCATAGTAATCCTTTATCTTTTTAATGGCCATAGGATTACAGTGATGTCTCTTCTTTCATTTCTTGTATTAGTAGTTTGTGTCCTTTCTCTTTTTCTTACTTAGCCTGGCTAGAAGCTTATCAACTTTATTGATCTTTCAAAGAACAATCTTTTATTTTCATTGATTTTCTCTATTGATTTCCTGATTTCAATTTCATTGATTTCTGCTCTAATTCTTATTATTTATTTTCTTCTGCTTATTTTGGATTTAGTTTGCTTCTCTTTTTCTATTTTCCTAGGATGACTATTTAGATTATTGATTTTTTTTGTTCTTTTCTCATATCTGTATTCAATGCTATACATTTCCCTCTATGTACTGTTGTTGCTGCATCCCCAAATACTGATGAGTGTTTTCATTTTCATCTGCTTTAAAATATTTTAAAATTTCTCTTGATATTTCATCTTTGATTCATGTGTTATTTATAAGTGTGTTGTATAATCTCCAGGTATTTTGGGATTTCCAGATCATCTTTCTGTTATTGATTTAGTTTAATTTCACTGTGGTCTGAGAGCAGTCATTGTACTAGTTCTAGTCTTTTAAATGTGCTCAGATATGTTTTACAGTCCAGAATGTAGCCTATTTTGCTTAATGTTCCATATGAGCTTGAGAAGAATATGAATCCTCCTGTTGTTGCAGAAAGCTATAGAAGTAAATGATATCCAGTTGACTGATGGTGTTGTCAAGTTCAACTAAGTCCTTACTGATTTTCTGTCTGCTGGATCGTCCATGTCTGCTCTGTAGGAAATTAATATAGCTACTCCTGCTTTCTTTTGATTAGTGTTAGCATGGTATTAGGTTGGTACAAAAGTAACTGTGGTTTAAAAGGTTAAAAATAATTGCATAAACTGCAATTACTTTTGCACCTACCTATTTTTCTCCTTGTGTTTATTTTTAACCTGTATGTATCTTCATATTTAAAGTTGGTTTCTTATAGACAACATATAGTTGGGTCTTGTTTTTTGATCCATTCTGACAATCTCTGTCCATTACTAGTATATTTAAACCACTAACATTCAAAGTGATTACTGATATAGTTGGATTAATATCTATCATATTTGTTATTCTTCTATTTGTTGCCCTTGTTCTTTGTTTCTATTTCATCTTCCACTTTCTTTTTTTTTTTACCCTTTATTGTTTAACTGAACATTTTATATGATTCCATTTTCTCTCCTTTTTCAGCATATCAATTACACTACTTTTTAAAAACTGTTTCTACCACTGGGTCCCCTTGGAGTCTTCAACTCTCAGACTTGTCTCCACTGAGCCTCTAAGAATTCATTATTACAGTTCAGATTTCCTACCGGGCACTGGACCCCACAGCAGTTTCCTCTCGTGAGCCTCTGGACACCCTGTCTCTCCAATCTGGGGAGCAGTGGTTTGTCCTGTGTCCTCCTCTCTCTGCTTGATCCAAGAAGAATTGTTGATTTATCAGTCGGTTCAGTTTTTCCCTTGTTTTTAGGATGAAGTCACAACTTCCAAGCTCTTACATGCAGAATCACACACAGGCTTTTAACGATTTCTGTAGCTCATCTCCTCCTCACAGCTCGGTCTACACTCTGTGTAGACAGAGTGTGGGTTCAGAATCACAAAGAACTGCCTCACAGGTCTGCTTCTCTCTCGCTGTGTTATTTTGGGGATAAAATGTCACATATCTGAACTTCCGGTTTCATATCTTTGACAGATACTACTTATGACCTCAAAGGGCTGTTTTGAGAAGGATTAGAAAAAGTTACCAATGGTTCAGCCTGGTACAAACGTAACAACCTTTTGTTGCCCCTCTTCACTGTCACATTATTATTTCTAGAACCTTGCTTTTCTCAGACCATATCCCTACTCAAAAGCCTCAAAACTGCAAGCAATTGCTCTAAACTCTGGTTACCTGTACTGTTACGGCTTATTCTTCCTTTGGCCTTGAAATACTGTTTTGGGGTGGTTTGTTGCTTTTCCATCTATATGTATTTCTTATCTCCCTGGATGGAATTTAAATTCCTAAAAGACCCAATTAGTAACACTTTGCAAGTACCAGGCCTTCAACAAAGAATTCTTGACAAGGAGGAAGAGGAAGGGGGGTGGGTCTGGGGGAAGGAGGGCAGTCAAAAACTTAAGACAGGACAGAACATCATTCCTTAAACAAAATAACATGGCAGCACCTATATAACCCTGAGCAGGACCAAAGATGTTCAGGCCTCTGGTCTGGCGGAAAGACTTCTTTTAAAAAGAACAGGGATGTAGTTGCACATGGGTAGACACTGTATGGAAACTCACAGCTGTAAAATGGACAGTCATATACCTGGGCAATACAAAATGCAACAATAGCAAATTTTCCTGATTTGGACAGAAACGTTAGCCCCGCATGATCATTATAATAATAGTAATAGTGAAAATGTATAGATACTGATTATGAGAGGAGCACTGCCCTAACACCTTATATAAAGCATTTCACTTATTCCTCATGGAATCCCCACGAGGTTGGTTCTAGTTTTATCCCCATTTTACAGATTGGGACACTGAGGCTTTGGGAAAATCATCACTTACTAGCAGCTAGTGAGACGAGAATAGAGACTCTCTACATATTTTCTACATATTCCAGGCCTGCATGATCTGTTGACCTTATAGTCTACACTCTCCCTCTGTGGCCTCCTTGCTCTACATAAGAATACACCAGGCATAGTCCTGCCTCAGGCCTTTGCACCTGCTGTTCCCTCTTCTGGGAATGCTCCTCCCACAGATGCCACGTGACTGGCTCTCTTCACCCCTTCGGATCTCACTCAGCGAGCCCTTAGTGGAGCAGCCTAACCAACACGGGGGTCCCCCGGATGCTCCCTTCACCCTTTCCACTGTACTTTTCCCTTTGACATTTATCACTGTCTAGCCCATTATTTGTTTACTGTCTGCGCCCCACCCCCACCTTACTGGCAAGGATTTTTGTCCGTGTTGTTCGCTACTGTATCCCAGCTCCCAGAACGGCAGGCCCTCAATACATACTTGTTGAATGAATGAATGTACTTACCTTACGTCGTTGCCACCGTGAGCAAAGGATCCAAAACAGGCAGTAAGGACTTGCAGGAAATGGAACAGGAGGTGGACCTCGGAAGTGTCCTTCTCCTCCTTTTCTTCCTCCGCAGGGTCCTCTCGAGGCTGGGCGGGATCTGGCAGCTCAGATGCCAGCTTCATTTCCACACCTCCCTCCTCTGCCTCTATCTCAGCTTCTGCTACCGCATTGCAGTAGCTCGAGTAGCTGTCATAGCGAAGTCTCTTTTTAGAATAGGACACGGTGTCACCCACCAGCTTTTCACTATCCTCGGGTGCACATGATGAGTCAGCAGTTTTAAAAGTCGAGTGGACTGGCATTCCACAAATGGCCGCGGTATAGCAAGTGTAACTGTTGTTTCTTCGCAGGAACCGGTAGTTGTTCTCCTGCGCAGGCTTCTCCTCGGGGCCCCTGTCTGTGTGAATTTTGTGCAGCAAGTCTTTGTAGAGCCCCGAGTCTTTGTGTACAGTGTGATAGACGTGCCCGTCACTCCTCGTGTGGCCATCAAAGCCAAAGGTGCCGTTGGAGATGGGCGACTTCGTTGTCATGGAGAGTGCCCTTCCTGAAAAGGGTTTAGAAAACTCTTATTTTCTAGCTTTTCAAATACAAATCAGGTCTGGAAGGAAATATACTCTCCACGGGTTCATGATGGTGATCTCTAGAAGGTTGGATTAAGGGTGATTTAAATTTTTTTCCACAGGCCTTATTTTCTGAATTAACTGTAAAGGACATGTAGTATGCTAAAATGAAAAAGGAAACTTGGACACATACTACAAAAGGGTAAAACTGGTAACATGGTGTTTTTAAAATGCTGTTATTTAATTTCTCCTAAAAAGTGTCTTCCAGAGATTACTACAGCAGTCTTTCCTGTTTCTAGTAAACAGTAAAGGGAGAATCCTTGTAAAGAACTTATTTTAGAAAAACTTCATACACAAGGGGCAAAACCCAGCTCACTATGAGACAGATATTCTAGGTGCTCCTTAAAAGGCCAGTCAGGACTGTCAAAGGCAGTAGCTGTCAGATTAGTGGGGCAAAAGTATTGTGCTTTCTTTGGGCCAAATCTGAGACCGCACCTATGGAAAGCAGATGCCAGAGCCCCACCTTGCAAGGAGGCGGGAAGCTGCCCTGACAGGCCTGGCAGACGCTGGTGCTGGCCCATCACTGTCCACAAACATTATGGGACAAAAGAACACTCCCAGGATGGTCTTGATGTTTTCTGAGGTTTCTGTGATTCTATGGTGGGATGACCACCTTGGCTCCAATTCTGTTTTTCTCTTTGCTTCTTCCACCATGAAGGCATGCGTGTTAAGCTGGATAAGCCGGCCTTTGGCAGGGAGGTAACTCCACCACATGACGGCATGCACATGCAGCTAAGCGAGCTGCACACAGGCACCGTGTGTGCCCTTGCTGCTGCAGATAGGACTATAAATAGCTCTTGGTAGAAAAGCACAGGACCAGAGTAAACCTGCTCTGCTGACTGAATGGTCTCCAGAGGCCTCTTTAGCCTCTGGGTTTTCTTTCTCAAAGCATAAAACTGGGGGGATACTTTTGTGCATTAAAACCTAACTGCCCCCACGCAGGCCCAGCTCGTTACCCCCGAGGAACTGCTCTCTGCCGCCATGCATGCCCCAGCCCTCGAGTGGGTCTTACCGTAGGAGGCCCGGGGGTGGTTTCCCACTGATGTGCCTTCTGACGTTCCAGATGTCTCCCCAGCTGAGCCCGTGAGAGGGAGGGTGCTGTCGTCACTAGCCTTGGCACCGGGCAGCTCTTTAAATACTGGGGACTCTATTTCCTGAATTTTATTGAGGCTTTCATCAGAGACTCGTGATAAAGCACCTTCTTTTTGTAATTTGCCTAAAGAAAACAGAATCATAACTGAAAAATTTGGAAGAGAATTCTTGTTATTGACACATGAATATACAAAGTGAATATTTATCTTTATGTTTTGGTACTTACTTTGGAAATGAAACAAAAAAGTTATAGTTAGATAGAAAAAATGAAGTGGAGAGTTCAATTGATTATCTGGGAAACCTAAGCCAGAAAATTCAGCTATTGAGGAAAAGATGGGGGCATGGGGCCTGAGGCATCTCATCCAAAACCAACAAAGAAGAAAGGGTTAGACCTGACCCCCAGGGTCCCTTCCAGGGCTAACACTGTAATTCTACAAGCATCTAGATTGGCTTTCTATTTTCTTAAACTAACCTCAGACTCTAACCACTGAAATGTTTCTCCCTTTTGTCTTCATAGATATTGTTACAGTCTATTTGGTTTTCTTCTGTTCAATAAATTATGGGTCTCAGATTTCTTCAGGTCACCAAATTTTAGGAAACAAATCATTTTCCTCAAAAGGAACCGAGGAGATCCTACTTACTTTTAAAAATCCTTTATTTTCAAAAGAAACAAGGGACTTTTAAAAAAGCGGTTTTAAAGCTCAACAGCATTCTTTTAAATCAAATCTGATATGTGATGCTGCTGATTTAACGATCTTACTGCTTGCAAATTTTCCTAAGCAAATTTCTAAGCTCTAACCTAAAGAAGTGAAATGGAAATGCTCTTCTATATAAATTTTAAAAGCACTTTGTCTATATCTACAAAGCATCCTGCTGGGATTTTTTTTTTTCTTTTAATTGTATGAAATCTGTAGATCAATTTGAGAAGAATTGACATCTTTACTGAGTCTTCCAATTCATGAGCATGGGATGTCTTATTTGTTTTGGTCTTCTTTGAAATATGGGTTTTCAAATTCGGATATATCCATATTGAAACGATTGTAAGGTACATTCTGTGGCCAAAAGTAAATACTTCTTTTCTTTTGAGAGCCCTGTAAAAACATGTGGACTCAAGGCCTGGAATTCAATTATTTTGCTACTGACAGGAAAATAGCTCCGGCAACTTTCTAAGCCATCTTCTTCTTCGTTTTTTAAAACTTGTTTTTATTGAGGCATAATTTACATACAATAAAATTCGTACATTTAAAATATATAGGTGGATGACCTGGGACAACAAATGACTCCACCCTATAACCAGTCCCCCAGTTAAGACAGGGTACGTTTCCATGTCCCGAAAAGTTCCCGCATGTCCCTTTGCAGTCAGTCTCCTGTAACCAACCCCCATTGGCCTCAGCAACCAGTGATTTCTATCACTATAAATTAATTTTCACTGGAATCATATAGTATGTACTCTTTTGCATCTGGCTTATTTTGCTCAACATAAGGTCTGTGAAATTTGTTATGTTGCTGCGCCTACCGATAGTTCACTGTCTGTATTGCTAAGTACTGATCTACTGTATGAAAACCACAATGTGGTTATCTATTCACCTGTTAATGAGCATTTGGGTTGTTTCCAGTTTTTCGCTATTATGACTTAACAATGTGTGCACAAGTCTTTTCATGAACAAATATTTTCATTGCTGTTGAAACTGAGAAGAGCATAGAAGTGGAATTACTGGGTCATATGGTAAAAGTATGCTTAACTTTATAGGACACTGCTAAACTAATTTTCAAAATGATTGTACCATTTTATGTTTTACCATAAATAAATGTATGAGAATTTTAGTTATTGCACTTATTTACCAACACTTGATAAACACTAGTCTTTTTACTTTTAGCTGTTCTTGGTGCTTGCAGGTGTGAAGTGGTATTTTATTGTGGTGTTAATCTGCATTTCGCTGAAGACTAATGTTTTTCATCAGGCTGGTAGAACTTAACTGCATAATTAACTTCCAGTTTTCCATGGCAACTGGGACCTTACGGCTCCCCTGGGTCACAAGTTATCAGTAAAAAGTTTGAGCCAGAAAGCTGTCGGGAACCAAGAGACAAGGAGTGGGCCTGTATCTCAGTGTATGTTCTAGAGTTATCCATGCTACCATTCCCTCTGTTAGGTAAGGATAATTATGGATTACATCTGAAGTCTCGGGAACTGGGAGCATTTTTGTAAATCAGAAGAATGAAAAAACCCTTACCTGCTATTTTCCTCCGCATCCAGGGACACACAAAGAGCCACACAAAAAAGGCGAAAAGCAGTGCTACACCAAACGAGATGAGTGCTATCGCCCAAATGGGAAGGACCAGGCCAAGTACTAAGAAATAAAAAGAAGAGCAGTGGTGTCAGTGGGTACCTTCTGAAAGGTCAAGCCTCACGTCAACATACTTCCCATTCCCCAAACCTAAAACGAATCACCTGGATTTTGTATTTAATGAGACTCTCAACCACAAAACTGTGCTATACTTTTTGGGATAGAAAGCTGTGAGTTTAAGACACTACACGTTTTGAACCTGTAGTTAAACGGGTTAGTAATCTAATTATTAAAATTTTACAAATTTGGCACAAGCAGCATATTCAGTTGGCAATAAAACCATTTGCATATTATTTCAATATCTAAATTCCCAAGTGGACAAACCTGGCTCAGGAAGGAGTCCGCCATCTTGTGTCCTAACAGCCAGCCCACTCCCAGGGGCTGGAAGAAAAGAAACTGAGGTCTGGAACGCTGCACAGAGCCGCTGACTGCTGCCTCTTCTGGTTTCTCAGTAGTCAGCAGCCTTGCTTTAAATGGACATGACGCTCTGACCACATACACTTAGGTTTTTAAAACCAGTTTAGAAATAAAAGTTTTTAAAAAGGACATTGACCTTCAAATTCAACTCTTTGCAATGTCAAGTCAGGGAATTACAACATAGAAAAAAACCTTTCATTAAAAATCCAGTGATACACACTAAGTCGCAATTACATTAGCCAATAAAAAGGGTAGGAGTGCACACAGTTTAGGAATATCGTATTTTCCTAGCACTGTACTGTCTCCAGAACTTATCACTCTGAATTTTGTACATCTTCTGTCACTGGTGGCAACAGGCACACTTCACACACATTCACAGAGGTACAACTTCAACACGCACACTTGCACAGGAACACAAGATATGCATACAAGGGTTCCCACAATAGCGTAACTTATAATAGTAAGAATGTATAAGACAACTAATATACATGTACCATTATGGAAATGTGAAATAATTATAGTCCACAGTCATAAAAGTGAGGTAGATCTATACGTACTGGTAAGGAAAGAGGCCCAAGATCTATCAGGTTGGTGCAAAAGTAATCGTGGTTTTTGTAATTTTTTTTTTAACCTTTTAAACCACAATTACTTTTGTACCAACCTAATAATAGTTAGGTAAGAAAGGCTGGTGGTTGGATGATGGCATGAGCGGCATGATCCAATTTATGTTTTAAAAAGATAACCTCAACCTCACATTTACGCTCCTACCGTATGTGTGAATATATAAAGTTCTGGAAAGATACAATGATTACTCCTGTGGAGAGATGGGAAACAAGAGGGGGCTTTCACTTCTTACTGCATATACTTTGGTACTGGTAGCTTTTAAAACATATGATAAGCATGTCACTTTTGTAAGTTGTTCAAAGTTTTTAAAAGTATTAGAGGAGTGAACTATTTAAAACTCTGTCCTTTGATTGAATAACTTTAATCATGCAGGCTTGTTATACTGTTAACCATTTTATACAAACCAACTCAGAGTTACTCAATGAAAGTATTATTAAACATTTTGGTAATTGCAAAAGGTAGACTAGGTAGTTAATACTATAAATGGGGAGTCAGCATTAGCATATATAAAACCAGAATCACCTAACTTAATTATAGCTAAGGGCTCATTCGTGGGAGTACAGACACTTAGGGGCTAGCCTGTTCCACTTCAAAACTCCCGGGTACATCAGAAAGCTGGGGACTCATGAGGGGCTGCGCCGTGTTAGCTGACAGCCAGTTCCAGCCCCGGCTCTGCTCCAGACTCTGCCCTAGAATCCGAAGCTTGGAGCCGCTTATAAAACCGTGGGGACTGACCTCACCAGGCCATTCCTTTGGGCCATGGCGTCTGGCTTCTGCTTTGTATCTTAACATCAGTGTCTTAATACACGTGATAAAGAATCACTCCAAAGCTGTATCTTGCCAAACTGAGTGGTAACTGTTAATTACCAACATCAAACTGACCAACTAACATCAACACCGGTCACTCTTACAGCTTAAAAATATTTGGTTTTTGAAGAGGTTTCCTGTTTCCTTTGTGGCTCCTGGTTTAGTTGATGGTAAAATTGCTAACTGTGCTACTTTTGGCTTCATTGTGTTAACCTGATCTAAGAGAGGCAAACCCTGGATGCTGTGGGGAAAGAGAAACCATTTGGGAAATATATAAATGAGTGAACCCTTTTGCTCTCAGGACCTCTTTTTTCCATTCATGTGGAGCAGAACCCACAACAAAAGCAAAGAAGGGCTGCTTTCTGGGCTCCTTCCAAGCCCATCTCCATGCTCTCTACTGGGGTCAAGTGGGATTCTAGAGGGGTCAGAGCCAACATCGGAAAGGGAGAAACTGAGTTTGGTTACAAAACGTTTGACCCTTTAGTTTAGATAGTAAGACACAATGTCACCTGCTCCTTGAAACTACTATGAGAACCGCCTTTGCCATTGGTCTAACCTGGGACATGGCCAGAAAGCTGTGAAGTCACCCTCCCAGTCACAAGGAAAGAGCAGGGGCTACACACATTCCTGAGGACAGATGGCAGGTGGGGAGGAGACAGAGTAAACACTAAGGAGGAAAAGAGTGAAGGAATGCAGGAAAATAGAGGGAAAGTCGTTGACAGTGAGTAAAACAGAAGGGAGAACAGAATGGGGTGGAATTTGGATTCGTACCAAATTATCCCAGCAAGTTAGTAATGTAACAGAGCATCAAAAGAACATGGGGATTTACTTTTAAAGCCCGCATATGAGAAATGCAAACTGACAGTTATGTTATAAATAACTCTAAATTGTGCTCAATACATATAACCAAGTTTCATGAATTAAAAAAATAATTAAATACAAAAATTCAGCATAGAAAAGCACTTGAATCAATGTATATCCAAAGGGAAATGAATTTTCTTCTGAAAAATTTGAGGTTGATTTATATATAACAACCTTCTTGACAAAAATACTTTGTATTGACTTGTCCTCCCGTGAGGATCTCAAAATGTTTTCCAAGAATTACACCTGAAAGGGCCGTAAAGCACGGCACGCACTTCTCTCTTGGACAGGCAAAGGAGGACACAACTTGAACTGCTCCAGTTCCCTCAGCCAAAAGTGGCTGCCAGGAACCAACGCTGGGCGCACTCAACCCCAGTCCTCCGCTCCAGCCACTCAACGGACTTCCATCTCCAGCTCATTCTGCTTTCTGAACAGCAGAGAGATGATGACTAGTGATTTAGCTCTAACCTCAAGCATTTTTACAGTTCTGTTCCAAATCCCCCACAGATGAGAAGAGTCAAGTGACTCAGGGAAGACGCAAATAGAACTTTCTAGAAACACAGTCTTCCAGAGTCATCATTTTGTTGCACCTCTTGTTTTTCATATACAACAATCATTATTAGACTCTATAAAAGAAATAAAACTTCTATACAAGCAGTAAGTCTTCAGTTCATATCAGCTCCCCTAAATCCCTACTCATTAGCCTTTCCCTACAACCTTCCTTCTTCTCTCTCTCTCTTTTTGGTGTAAGTTTAAATATATTTTTATATAAATAACATAAAAATATAAGCAGTACAAAATTGTTATGATGTACAAATAAATTCCTCATCACCCTCTCCTCTTGAACCCATGTCCCAGAGAAACGCTGTTAACTATTTGGTATGTATCTGTCCAGGCATTTTCTAAATACAAAGCAACACACAGTATAGAGTGTTTGTCATAATTTCTTTTTTCCTTCTTCTCCTTCTTCTTTTTTTAACTTAACAGATATAGAATCTTACTGGAGGTACTGCTCTGTGCTTTTGTTTCTCAAATAACAGTATATTGTGGACATCTTTCCACATGCATTTACCTCACTTGCAGAATCACTTTTTTACTAATCCTCCCTTATCTGATAAACTGAGTTATCAGTTTGTATTTTGTTTGTTTTAGATTAATGTCCTCAAAGCATTGGAGGGAGCATAAAAGGCATAAAAGGAATGAATCCTAGAGCAACTTCTTCAAGAAAATGGAGCATTCTTTTGAAATAAAAAAATGCTATTTCCTAATTTGTCCTATAATTGGGATTTCTTTGCATATGGTACCAACTTTCTCAAACCAGTATTCATTTATAATAATTCAGAAAAGGAAGTGAATTTAAGTCACTCTGTTTTGAATGCAGCCCTTGGTGATAACTGGAGACTCTTCTCGCCCAGGGCTTCCTGACTCAGGGCCAGGAGTCGCTGCAGTCATAATGCCTGGCTTCTCTGCAGCTCAGAACTTTAAAATGGTGACATGGAATACATGGGCACCAAGCTCCTTCTGACAAAGCCAACAGGGCCTGAGGAGTTACTGACGTTCGAATTTTCTTGGGACTGGATCAGAAGAGCGGCAACTGAAGGAAAAAGAGGAGGAGATGGAGAAGGAAGAGGAGGGGGAGGAGAAAAGTTAGGAAGAAGCGGGGCAGGAGGAGCTGGAGCAAGTGGGGAGGAGGGAGGAGAAGGAGAGGCAGTGTGAGCTGGGTCTCAGGTGCAGACTACACTGAAGCAGCCAGAAACCAGGCCTGGTTAAGGTTGAGAACTCATTTCCTGGTGAAAAAGAGTGAGCAAAGTTTGCTAATGAGAACTTTTGAGGAGCACCCCTTACATAAGAACTGTGATAAGGTGACAGTGTTTGTGGTGAAGGTTATGGTAAAGAAGTGCCTGGAGCAGTGGCTCTCCGCTGGGCCATGTATCAGGGTCACCAGAGGGCTGCCTGCCAGGCTGCAGGATTTCTGACTCAGTGGGTCTCGGGTTGGGCCTGAGGACATGCATTTTGATCTGTTACCATGAGAAGCTAATGCTGCTGGTCTAGAGACCACATGTTGACTTAGAAGTTATATAGTTATATATAGTTAGGCTCAATTAGGTCGTCTGCTTTAACTACTCAAAGAGGTATGTGATGAATTTCAACTTTCATTCTTTAAACGCTGAACAAAAACCAGGCCCCATACAACTGAAGCCCTTGTCATTAAAAATAAACTTCAGGCTTATATCCATCCCAAGTGAGCACTTCATTTCCTAAAGTTATTTTTGCTTCTTGCAAATTATTTTTTGAAGGACAAAAAAAAAATGCAAAGACAATTTTTTAAAGTGCTACCTCCATCTTTGAAGTGTAAGAACGACTTTTATTTGAGAAAAGTCATGTTAAACGCAAAGTAAAACAAATCAAACTAAGCCTAAGATATAAACAACTTCAAAATAATTCAGATTGGAGGAACAGAGGAAATCAAAACAAAACACTATAACTCAACATCCAGCGTATCCCCACTAAATTCATCTCCATGCATAAAAATGCTATTTATCAAAATCTCTTAAAGTTGAAACTGGGTAAGATTAATGCCGTCACTTTTTTTTTTCCCCAGAGAATTCTGTTTCCTTTTATTTCTGAGGCCCCTATGTGTTGAATGGAAATGTTCTAAGAAAGAAAGGGACATAAAGAAGAATAAACCCCAGACTGGCAGAAAGGCAGACACATCCTGAAAGGTGCAGATTGACCAAGTTATTGTGGAAGTGACACTTCTCGGCTCAGCCTTATCACCAAATATGACAGCATGGCTACTTATGATCTATCAGGACTGGCAGAGAGGGCCTACATGAGGAAATAGCACGTAATTAAAATCTAGTTTGAAGGGCAAAAGTTAACCTTCAATGTTTAAATAAAAATAAGATTTGGACTCACCTAGGAGAGATTCTAGAAACATTCATCATGAATGTTTATTAGCAAAGTCCTTTTCTGAGTTAGTGGAGGAACAAAATGGTGGGTCCTTCAGAATCATGACCTTCTTCTTCTTCCTCTCCCTCTACGCAAGCCCCCCAGAAAATTTTAAGTAAGAAATTTTCCACACCAGTATGTGTGGAAAAAATAGATAGGATGACTCAGGATATGTTAGCAACTTAAGACCAAAAAGACGAGGCTACTTATGATTGATGGTAATAAAATACCCCCTAACATGTGTTAGGAGTTATTATGTGTCAGGCACTGTGCTAAGCTCCCTGCCGGTATTACCTCACAGAGATCCCACTACTCTCCTTACTTTATGATGATGAACAGAGAGGTACAGGGAGGTGAGGAAACGTGATATTTTTGACAGTAGTCACCCAACCAAAGTATTTAACATTAACTCTAGCTCTGGGAATATTGTTTGTGCTTTCAATTGAGCAATGATCTTCAAGATTCTTGCATAGATTTTTTTAATGTTCCTAACCAAAGAGGTAGCCACCCTCTTCATACTACCTGTATATTAAATATATATATATATAAAACATACAGCCAGGTTTCCAAATATATTGGAAGCCATTTTTAAAGAGAGTGACAAGAAAGGAAAGAATGTATTAAGGTTGGATGCATTTTGACTGTTATTAACAGTGACATTGGATAGCAAGTACTATACACTAGGTGGCTTGGAACTAGATTGTCTGCTTCAAATTTTGGTTCTGCACTATACTAGTTATATGGCCTTGGGAACTCAGTATTGCTATGCCTCAGTTTCTCACTTATCAGCAAAACCATATTACCAATTTCCTAGAGAAATCCAGATGACTAAAAGAATTAGTTCATGTAAAATGCAGCTCAATAAAAGTTAGCATTTATATTATTTATTTCTCACAACCTCTCTATGAAGCATTTATATTATCTTTAGTGTCTCATCCATTATATAGTTTAATTTTCTCTAGAATAACTTACTCTCCCAGTAAGATTCTTTTAGCAAATTTGCAGTAATATTGCAGCAAAACATGAGGAAAAGAAAAAGAAGAGATGGAAAAAATAGGCCAAGTACAGAAAATGCCAAATTTTAATAATAATAAAAAAAATCACACAGTTGACCTCTGATATTTGGAAGAAGAACCAGGGAACAAGAAGAATAGAGAGTAGAAAAAAATAAAATGCAGAAACAAAAAACAAATCATCCTTATTTATACCAATTCCCATTTCCAGGACTCGGCACTAGAAAGGTATTCCCAGCATTCACTGACTCAGTTTCCTTACTCACTAAGGCGGAGGTGTCTGGCTACGGATGGTTGCTTAGCTTTTGGTTCAGTTAACTGGACCTCCAAGAGCCTAAACAAAATTAAGAACAAGGACTCACAAGCAAAAAGACGGTGGACAAAGAAATCCTTTGCCACAGTTTACTCCCAACCTGGCACTCCAGGGCCTGCCCACCCCTATGTGAAAGCTTTGGGAGATTCACAGACTCGGTGGTGGGGTTAACTTGTGGTGTGGGACTGTCCTTCCTTGCCTCTGATTTTTTTATAGATACTGAAAACTATCTGTGACAAACGTACTTCATAATCCATGAATTACAAAACCTGAAGGGCCATGCTGCTGCTGTTACGTGAAGCTAGGATTTCATCTCTCTCATCACCATGACCTTCAGCTTTGGGCTTTTTGTTAACTTAAAACAGCTGTGGTCCTTCACGGCTGGGCTGCCACCCAAAGTCTGGAAGTCCCGAGCACAGCATTCAAACCTTTACGATCAATGCTGTGAATGCGGCAGAGATGCCACAGCAGAAGGCTATGTCATGCTAAGAATCACTCAGAAACAGTTCTTATTTTCAGTACTGAAATACACAAGCATCATTATATATGGGTATTAAAATCTGACAAAAACTACCTTAAGAAAACCTAGTTTGAGAAATTCATAAGGACTGTCCCCCATTTTGGAAGAGGGCACTTTTCAACTACAATATGACTTGCATTTATAGAAATTTTATCTTTTGATCAGAGAGGGAGACTTTTGTCAGATATGGACAATATCTGAATCTTAATGCATAAAGAACATTGACAAGAAGAAAAACAACAAAAACTAACATATCTGCTGACTCCCTACAGCCCCACAATAATGGTTGTATTCAGGGTCTGGCTGCAGGAGGCTCATCCCACAAAGAAAACCAGAAAAAGTCCTCCCTACCAAAACATGTACAGAAATACTGAATTAGAATGTTGCCAGTTGATCAACACTGAAATGTGTGCAAATAAGAATACTGTACATAAGTTTTTCTTTACCCACTGAAAATTAGAAAAGAAACAACCACAGAACTTTTATCCCCGCCCCCGCCCAAACCCTTGTAAAAAAAAGAACAAAATCCATCAGGTTGGGAAAAAAAGGAGTAATTCTGAAAAGAAAATCACCATTGGTTTCAATATCTTTAAAAAAAGAAAAAAAAGCATAGTTTCTAGTCACTGGATTCATTGGTCTGACAATTTCCAGGGAGTTCTGCATTTGTGATATTGACCACGTCAGCGTGTTCCCTCTGGTGTCACCGAGGTGTGCACTGTACTGCTCACACATGCTCCCCAGCTCAGGGCGGCGTGAGAACTTAGGTGTGTTCTGGGACTCAGAGAACACGAGGAGGCTGCTTAGGCAACATACCTGGGTAAACCGCAAAGCGGGAATTTCAATTTTCTTTTCTTCAACCGGAAGTCTATTGCCTTTGTACTTACATATCTCTCGAGTATTTAAAACAAGCAAATGCATTTACTACTCTTTTCACTAGTCCATAATGACGATGAGAAATGCTTTCACTGTCAGCCCACGACAGTGCCAGCACCAAACAAACCAAACCATTAGACCGTAATATACCTTGCCTGCTGGAAGTATGCTGCCAAGGAATTCTTACCTGGTGCTCCTGTGTACATGATGGAAAATACGTTTATTGCTATTGTAGCAGCATAGAACACTGGAAGTGCCCGGAGGCCATTGGGAACAGGGTCCTCCTGCATGATATGACATAAAGGAGAAGGTCAGGATTCAAGAAGCATCTGAAGCCAGTACAGGCAACACAATATAAAACACTGTTTCAAGAAAGTCTTCTCAAACACCAGCATGGCCAAAACAGCTGGCCATGTCACTGCTGTGTGATCTACTTCCCAGCTACAGAAACAGCATCAGCGTGGGCCATCTCTCCCACACAAATGCTGTTTCAAAGGGCCCACTATTGTGCCCAGCAGAGACGTCAAAGCACTAGAATCACATGAGCTGATGTCAGATTTAGAAACAGAGAAGAACTGTTAGGTTGGGTCAGTTCCTGGGGACTGAAGCCCCGAGCCCAGCACAAAATCTGGGGCACTCACTACTCAAGCTTAGTTCAGGTTTGGCCCTAAAAATCTACGTTCAACAAATATTTTGAGACTCAACTCTCTGAGGAAACCCTAAGAGAGTCAAATGACTTAAGCACTACTGCATTACTACTCAGTTTTACATCACTCTACTACAAAATAAATTTTAGCTCTATTAAAATTATAGAAAACAAGTATATCACCATGTGCTATGATTTTCAACATCTTCTCATAAAATATAGTATTGAAGCTCCAACTATTAAAAGTTAAAAAGAACTGTGGGTTCTTTAGCTAATAAAACATTTATCTACAACTTTAGGGTACTGGTAGAGCATTCCCTAAATCTACTACTTCAACAAGAAAGGTACTGCACATGTGTTAGGCTAAATAACATCTCAGAGAATATTAGAAATTTTAGAGTTTTAAGCAGATCTAAAGAGGACTTTGAAACAAAAATAAGGACTGGGAACACCTCAAGATAGCACTGGCACTTATGTGTTACTTAAATAATTCAAAGAAGGACTAATTTCTAATAACCATATAAGACACTGGTACATTTATCTGAATCTGCTACCTTCCCACGATAAAAGGAAATTTCATCTAAACACTGATGTGAACTACAGGAGTAAGGATAAGTAGGGTCTATCTCAAAGATTCCTACTGTCAAATGCAAACATGTAGGGAAATCAAGTATGTTTGCAGGACAGTACAACTCCTCAAGAATCTATTGTGGAATGTCTCAAGTAACCACCAGCACTTGTCAAGAGGCTTGAGTTGAACGGTCATGAGGTATAAGGAACAGTAAGAGCAGAGGGAGGAAGTGATTTAACTCCATGCGAGTCATACCAGATCAGGCAGGGGAGATGAAGAACAGCAAATATGAGGAACTAAGTAAGGGGCAGAAGCGGGGAGGACAGGCACGGCAGTCTTCTAATCTGTCATGTACCGCGTGAAAAGAACCCTGGCTGAACTGAAAACAAAACATTCGGATGCTCAAATGCCTACTGCCTCTGGTTTCCAAAATGTTGTTTCCTTGGGGACAACAGTTGCTAAAGAAAGACTCCCAACCAATCGCTTCTGAAGGTGTATAAGTCCTCAGTTTATGTTTTTAATTACATCACCGTATTTTTTCTCAAATATCTATTCTTAAAACTCAAATGACAACTTTCTCATTGAGACCTGCCTCTTTCCTTTCCTCCCTCCTCCCCCCTTTCATCCCTTCCTCCCTCTCTCCCTCCCTCCCTCCCATCCCTTCACTGCCACCTACCCAAGCATCTATCCTTCCCTCTTAACAAATATTCAAACAGTGTCTTTGAGGTGATAAGTGCAGGGCTGGGCACAGGAACAGAAAAGTGACCAAGATAGTCATGGTTTCTACTCTCATGGATCTTATAGCAAAATAGCAAACAGACCACTCAGCAGGAAACAAAACCCCATACAACAAGAGTGCAATGAGGAGAGGGTCCAGAGTGCCGTGGGTATAAGAGAGAGGAACCAATCAGAACTTGGGGTGGGAGAGGAAAGGCTTCCTAGGAAGTGACACCTGGAGGATGAGTAGGAGCAGGATTTGCCAGACAAGGATGGGTTCCAGACAGAGGAAATAAAAGGGCTAGCAGGCAAGATGGGTGGCACCTTCCAAAATGTAAACAAATATTAGTGAGGCGGGAGCCCAGGAAAAGGAATGGTAAGTTTGTACTTATCCAAGAGAAGGAGCACTTCAATAGACTACTCGGCAATGATAAGAAAACACAGCTGCATCTCCAAGGATACAGCTGAAGAAAGGTGTGTCCCTGGTGAGCTCTCACACAATGATCCAAGCCTGTTTTATGGCTGATAAAATATTGCAACAACCCTTTGACAGTCAAATAAAAAATACAATCAAGTTTTTTTCTGGAATACTGATCTCAGTAAGTTTTCATTTTAACCTCATTTTATTTTTGATAAAGTACACCCCCAACTGGTATATGTCCTTCTTTGTAACCTTTAAAGGACAGGAAAAAGTCAGGGTCTCAAGCTTGCCTTCTCCATTAAAACACAGAAAACACCTTACATTTAGGTAAAGAAATTCTCCAGCTGTTTTCAGCGATAGACGATTTAAAAATCTTAACACTATCTCATTCTGTTCTGTTTAACATTCAGGAAATAGTTATCTTTGCTTTCCGAGGTCAGAGCACAATGGCTGGGCGTGCTGATTAAAATCCTAGGGCAAGAAACAGTATTTACAATGCTGGGTTCTGGGGGAGCCCCTGGGTTCTCTACCTTGAACCTTCCCTCCTACTTTACAATAAAGTCTGATTCTAACTCCAGGATAACGTGCCTTAAAAATGTAAAAACACAATTATTCCTCTGACCCCTCATGATTAATTTCTGTTGAGTAAAACCAAAATTAGTTCTAAAACTTAATTAAAAAAAAAAAAAAGCCTCACTTACCTTTTTTAAGATGAAAATTCTGATCAGTAGAAACAGCACGCCAGACATGAAACCAGACAACAGTGGAGATATAAACCAAGAAGCAACTGAATAATTAAAAAAAAAAAAAAAGTCTAATGAATGTTAAAATCCTATATAAGTCATATTTATGTAATACAATGATAACCAATATACAGAACATACATTAATATGATAAATATGCCTGGAATTATTCACCGTAACTCAGAAGCTACCAAGTCCTGCCCTGGCAGAGCTGACCTTTCCCACATGCGCAGCTCTCCTCAGACACACGCATAGTCCCACAGAACTGAGCACACTTCCAGTGCTCAGTCAGTAAGTGAAAGAGCCCTGAGCTCTGGCCTCAAAAAACAGACCTAATTCCCACTGAGCCACTTCTGCCTGCTCTTCTTATCAATCCACATGGAGACCTGGCCCTTGCTCCAACAGGAAGGGCGATTTAAAAGGTGGGCCACCTTCCATTTCATTTTCCAAGTCCAGCCTGGTACTGTCATGCAGGCAAGTTTAGTCTCTAGCCTAGTAGTTTGCAACTCTGGCCGCACATTGGAAATAGCTGGGACATTTTCAAAAACTAGTTATACTCTGGCTCCACCCCCAGAATTCTGATTTAAAAGGTTTGGAATGGGGTCTGGGCGTTGATATTTTTAAATGTTACCCCAGGTAATTTTAAAGTACAGCCAGAATTGAGAATCACTGTTCTAGAAGCCTAGGGTCTAAGGCGATTTTCCTGGCCATCTGTGTGCCCCTCCCTGCGTGGCAGGTCAGGGATCTGTTCCACTTAGACCTACTGAGGCCACTGTGGTTTTTAAAAGGATGAGTGATCCAGAGGAGGGAGATGGGGCAAGATTATTTTTTACAATGAGCGGGTTGGTATTTATGAGGCTGAATGGATTTCCCATTTACTTTAAGCCGGAGCCAGGAAGCAGGTTGTCACAGCTCTTAGGACAGTTCCTTCTGGGCAGCCTACAACCCAGAAAGAACCCTAGGGTGTCTCCTCTGTGAGGGGCAGACTGGGTGATCTCTTGAACGCAGTGAGGTAAATAACCTCAGGCTCACTTCCAGGCTTCTCCATGACCATGAACTCTGACTCCTGGACATTAAAGATATTTTTCTCACTAGGGCCTAGTTTTTCTCTGACTACAAACTGATTTCAATCGGATAAATTTCTTCACTGCCTAGAAACAACATATAAATATTGATTTTCAAAACTGGATGACAATGTAACATTTGAAAAGAGTGCTTATAGGTTAAAAAAAAAACACAAAAAAACAAAAACAAAAACAAAAAACATTCTCTAACACATAACAGTTCACAATCTCTGTTAACAAAAACTTTAAGGGAAAATGTATTACCCATATAGGTCTTCTAAAGCTTAACACTTGAAGAAAAGGATATATTATAATGGTAACTTTTAATAAAACTTGCTCTACAGAGTGCAAACTTCTTATAGGTAAAAGAAAATGGCAATTACCAATCTTGACCAGCTCCATCCACTGCACACCTTTTGTACCAATTGCAACAAGTGAGAATCCTATAGTAGAACCAACAATGCAATGAGTTCCTGAGATTGGAAGCCTCAGGAAGGATGCGATCAGCTGCCAAACAGCTGAACCTATAAATTGAGAGATTAAAAAAAAGTTAGCTATAGAGTACAGCGTCTCAAAACAGCCACAAAAGGAAGAAATCGAAATTATTGTTCTCCATAACAACACTCTCTGGAGTTAATTTTCTGTGAGTGGTTTCTTTACAAAGGGCTAATGTTCTGACAAAAAGTCACTCGATTAACTTCAAAGGAACAGTTTTCAAGAGTGAAGAGATAATGATGATTCATTTAAAGAAAATATTTAAAGAAAAGTTTCTTGATGCCAGTTATTAACCGTCTTTCTCCCATTTAGGGAAGGGAGCTGATGAGGAACTTGTTCTGATGCAAAGTGTGGCCAAGAACAAGCAAGAGATTACAGACTCGAAAGAATGCAGACTAACAACAAAGGCTGCATGTTGGAAAAGGTTTCATTGTAGTTATGCCTTGTGGTCACAGAATGACGATGGCTAGACATCGGCTATGTTGTATTAGTCTATACAAGGGAGTGTATAGCACCACGCTGCTTTTTGATGTTTGCGTCTCACATGAGAAGGATCTATAATATTTAACCTAAAGATGGGCATCTGCCCTCAGCCCCTGCCTGGAATAGTGGACCTTTTCTCTGTGTGCTCCCTCAAGCCTTCTCATTTTTAGGAGCTAAGAGGATCCCTTAGTTGTGGCTTCATATCCTTTTACCTCAATTTCACCACTCTTTTCCAGGCTTAATGTTTTTCTAGGCTATAGTTCATGTCAGATATTTTCATAAGCAGATCAAATTTTGCAGTGAGTATTAAAAGCATCAGCTGGGAGAGATCACTTTCAGACACAGTTGTTGAAAAGTTCATATATAGAGCTGTAAGGGAACAAAGGGTTTGGCTGATAAGCAGGGCCCGTTATTAATCCCAAATGTTAATTCTGGAAATCTGGTTGCTTGGCAGCAGCAGCACTTTAAAACAGACCCTTGGCATTTTCTTCAAAACTATCTGAGTTACGAGGATCATGAAAGGTTGTACAGGTCCCAGTTAGTGAAGCAGCGCTGACAGCTGCTCCGTGAGCGCTGGGCACGCTGACCTTCGAGCCGCAGTGGGCTGTGACCCCATGTCTATCTCTGAAGCATGTGTTGGAAGGACCAGGGGCCACCATGTGCTGCCAAACCAGTGACAGGCTCCATGGCAGCACCCAGGCTTCCCGGTGGACAATTCCTTAAGCTTTCACATCTAAGCCCTGGGTTCCTCAGGGGCTATGTAGTTGCTGTAAAAATAAAGCCAGAGTTTGAAGCATGTTCCATGGCATAGAACCATAACTAAAAAACAAATTTTATGATTTATATTCTTCCAAAATTTAAAATACTCTAATAATGTTAAAAGAATGGTATAAACTCACCCACATGAATTCAGACCATGAGATTTTCTTTCCTGAAAGCGGCTATTCTTTCTCTGGCTGACTTTATAACATACGTCCTGGAGTAGGAGGGTTTGTAAGGAAAGGTAGGGAGTATGGGGGCTGCCTGAGAGAGGGAAGAAGGAAACGGGAGAAGTGAAGAAGCAGCTGAAAGAGGCGGGGGGGGAAGTGGGCAGGTATTTGTAGGGGACCTAGCAAAGTTAGAGTGGGTGAGAGGCTGCCTTAACCTTAGGGATTTCTGAAAGCAAATGGGATGACATTAATGTTAAGAAAAGCAGCGGGGGGGGGGGGGGGGAGATATTTTAACCTAAGATAATGATCGCCTACAAAGAGGAAAGGGATTAAGTACAGGAAAAGGGTTAAGGCAAAACCTAGGGAAAGTGGGGGAAAGATGGGCATCTCTGAGGCAATTGGTTCCTGGGAAAATGAAAGACTGGCAGAGCTAAGGTTCATGGTTATAGGAGGCAGACAGGCAGGTGTGAGTGAGTGGGGGGAGGGGAGAAGGCTCAGGAGTTGGGTGGGTAGAGAGAGAGCTTTAAGGGGACTGTGCACTTCTTAGTGTTATTCAAAGAGGCGGCTCCTTCATGCTCTTGTGGGTATTTCCATGAGAAGACAGTGAGTTTTGAATTCTCAGAGTTTGGGAACCATTCGTGGTTTTATACTAAGTGGACTGATTATTGCTTTCAGGCTGAGCTAGAGTCCCAAAAGATAACTTGTTCAGGAAGTTTAGCTGGCGACTTAACTTCTTTTACCCAACCAACTTAATGCTACCACAACTCTATCAGAAAGCACAGAGACCCATGGGCTTGGGAAGAAGTTTCTAAAGAAAAAAGAGAGAAATAAAATATAGAACAGAATAAAAGGACAGGGGGAGAGAGGGAAAGAAAAAAATGGATGTAGAATTTAGGAGAGGAAGATTGGGAGAATTCAGGCATCTGAACAGAACCAGCTTTGGTTTTGGCCAATAATAATTATACCACCATCGTCAGTTTATGTAGCTCCCATTTGCAAGGAACACAGTTTTGAAAATCTAGGTAAGCCATACAAATTTCCAGCAAATTGGGCTTTGAGGTTCATCTACACACACACACACACACACACACACACACACACACACACACGAAGGAGAAGGAGAACAAGAGCATAACAACCACAACCAAAGCAAACAACAAAACCCCAGATTGCTTCAGTTAACCTCAATTCCAGTTGAGGTGAGTATTCTTCATTCTTTTAGGAAAGAGTCAAAGGCCAGCGGTGGGAGAACTGAAACACTGGACACGTTATACTGTCCACACAAAAAGTCAGCAGTGACGTGTAACTGCTCACAAGGCTTTCTGTCCAGCTGAGGGCCTCAGTGCAGCCTCACCAACAAATCTCTTTCAGAAGCACCGTTTTAATTATCGTTTTTCTTTATTTTTCCTCTCGTTTCAACATATTTGCCCCCATCATCTTGACTGGAAAAATCGTAATTTCAGCATGATAAGATTATGTCTTAGACATCTATCATGGCTATACAAGGGTGAATTTTACAAGTAACTTATTTTTCTAAGGGAAATTTCAATTATATCTGATTGTTATGAAAAATATATGTTCAGTGAAGGTAAGTAAAATTCACTCATTACAATAGCTGTTGGAATTAAAGCAATCATGAACCTTACATCTTTAAAACACAAAATGTTCAGTTTAGAGATTGGAACTCCGTATCATACATTACCAGCCTGTTGTGCTTACTGTGCTTCCTCCAAAATAAGGCCTAACCGGAAAACAAACCCTAGCATGATTTTTCAGGATGACATCCCCTGAACAGAAGCCCCAATATATCTTTTGCAGCAAAAATTAATGTAAGACCGGGTCTTACTTTCGGGGAAACACGGTAGTAGTATTTAACACCTTAGTACATTGGTCTCCTTTGGATCAAATTCCTCAACGTCTCAAACTAATTTGCTGTAATAAAAAGATGATGGGCCATCTCAAATCTGGCAAATAATTTCCGCATTCTGGGTGCTTAAGCAATGCCAGTGACAATAAATAACTCGGGACCTGTGGAATGTAGCTGTGCTCTTGGTACAGCAGCATCTTACCTCCTACTGCAGGACCCTTCCCTACAAAAGGACATGTCCTGTTGAAAGCAGAAGGTGGGAGAATTCTCTCTAACCCTCCTGTCCCTAACCAAATTATTCATATACACCAGCTGTCTGCTGTGACTTCACCTCTACCTAGAAGCAAGCAGAGCAAGAAACCTGTCAGCCACATGTAAGGCCTTCCTGTCCGCCTGGTCCTTCAGGTATAGCAGGGCAGTAAGGAACGTGCCCCCACAGTCCTTCAAGGCGATGGTCACTTTGGCCGATGGAGAAATCACACTGTCCAACCAACCTGCTTATTAACATACTTCACTGCCTTCAACACTTCTCTTTCATCTAGACAACTCGAAACTTCTAGTAAATGTCATACTATAAACAGGTGACATACAAATGATCTTTTGGCCAGAAAACAAAACAAACATACCCAACGTAGCTCCCAGAGGTAGAATCAGAAAAATCAAAACAGAAGTCAACAAGAGGATTACAAATAATGTAGAAGAGCACAATTTTTGGAAACAGAAACAATGAAGATTCATTGGGTAACTGCTCTAAAACTTAAATTGAGAATACGAAAGTTAATTAAGTATTGTGTTTTTTTTTGGCATCCAAGTTTTCAAAATACTGCATCCTAACTGATGAAGAATCTATGAAAAAATAGAAATAGATCTTAAAGGAAATCTCGTAAGTCAACCTTTCAAACACGTTCACTTAGACATGTTATTTCTCTAATAACTTTCAAACAACTTTAAAACGACAAAGAGCTATTGTACAAATATCTTTTTCTGCACTTTAGGAAAAGTACTCACTTAGCCAAATCTATCTTAACAACCAAGTTTACTAAAAATTTGAGAAAATTAGTGTTTGCTTGATATTTGAACACTGAAAAAACACACTCAAATTGAAATGCAGAAAACAAAAATAAGATATAGTAAATATGAAACATCAAATCAGTTTTTGCAAAGTTAAAGCAAAAAGTACATTTATGAATATGACAAAAGCACTATCGGGAAGAAGGTCTGTGGACACATTTTCCATCAGTAGAAAAAATAATGCTACTTACCGACCATTGCACTAACTTCCCCAGCCATCAGTGTTTCTACGGTCTCGTTGTATAGGTTCACATCAATGATACCTTTTCGAATGGTCTCTCCTACTTTGGCTCCCAATAACACTGAGCCTGTGGTTTCAAATATTGAAGCCAAAATGCACGCCTGCCTCAAGGTTACCACGCCAGAGCCCACAGCAGTACCAAATGAATTGGCAACATCATTTGCACCAACAGAAAATGCCAAGATAAAAGCTATGATAAAACCCAAAATGACCATCCACAAATACTCAGTCATGGCCATTTTGGAAAGTGGGCTCTGGGTACTTTTCTTTTGCAGAAATATTTCAAATAAACAAAGCTTGAGGTTATAAACGTCGTAAGGCCGAGAGTTCTTGTAAACAGTGAGTTTGCTCTGGAAAGTGCTGGACAATGTTAGAGTCTGAACAAACTGCTAACTGCTGGTTTTCAAACTACTGTCAGTACAGTTCATTTGGTTGTGTTCAGTCAGCGGTAAAACACATTCCATATTTTTCCTCCCAATCTGGGAAAGCTGTGATGTCTCCTCCTGTAACAGAAAGAAAACAAAAGAAATCAATTACCCTAAGCAACCTGTAACAGTTTGTTCTTTCAGAAATAAATGTTTTAAGCCTACTAAAGGGATCTAACTTTGGCATGTGACAGATCTGACCATAAAGCAACTCAAGGAAGATTATAATTAGGTTAGCTACTCCCACCCCCACCCCCCAAAAAAAGCTGGTTTCTACAATGCCAGAGGTTGAAGCATGCTTTATTAATTACAAAACTGATAGTAAGCCTTAATAGGATACATTTTTATGCAGTTTGAAAAATATATTCGGTCATTATTTTCAGAAAGAAAAAATTGCCCAAATGAACAAAAGATAAAGCAATGAGAAATTCAATAAGAATTATAGAGTTTTTCAAATATGTGGAATATGGCAAATTTCTTGGAACAGTGATTACCAAATCTGATTCTGTGACATCACAGGGTGTGGCTAATTATCTACCTGCACATTTACACATAAGGAATAAGCACTTCACATTATGGCTACATCATGTGTGTCTGAAAGTTTACAGGTTCTGGTACAAAGTGACTCATCCAGAAGGTGACAAGGCGGGAGCTGATGGGCCTTGCAAAAGGAACAGAGAAAACTAGAGAATGAAGCCACCCTATTAAAGCACAAGTCAGATCATGTCACTATTCCACTACTTCCCGTCTCACTCGGGGGGAAAAGCCAGAGGCCTCACCATGGTCTATAAGACCCGCCAAGGTCTCTGCAGGGTTCTGCCCCAGCTCAGTGACCTCAGCCCCTGTTCACGCCCTTCCCTCATTGGTTCCTTGCTTCTCCTTGCACACACCAAGCACTCACCTCAGGGCCTTTGCACCTGCTGATCCTCTGCCAGGAAAAATCTCCCTGACAGCTGCACAGGTCATTCCTCTCTCTATTTAGGTCACTGCTCAAATGTCACCATCAGAGAGCCTTCCTGACCTTGTTCAAGGGCAGCCCCCCCCATGCCATTATCCGTCCTTCTCACCATTTTTCTTTTCTACATATCATTCATTCATTCATTCATTCTGGTCTGTTTCCTCACTAAGATGCTGGGACTTTGCTAGATTCACTGCTGTATCTCCAGTACATAGAACAGCACCTGGCATGTGGTAAACTTTAATAAATTTGTTGAATAAATGAAGAAGCTATTAAACAAATGGAGAAAAGTCTTGCATATTCCTCATTTTGGGATGGAAAGGAAATGTCACAAAATTAATATATCTGTGAAGTAAAAATGTCACAAAAACCTTCGCAACTACAGTGTTCTATTATTACACAGTTCCAAATCTGTATATTTTCTTTGAATGGTATAAGGTACATAGAAAGGTGCCCAGCAGTGTGGGTCTTAATAAATGGTTATTGAATAAATTAGGCTCATATATAACATAATGATCTATCAATATTAAGGTTACATTGGGGAATAAAAGTAGGACACAAAATTTTATGTACATTGTGATTATGGCAATGTTAAAAATGCATGTAAAGACTAAAAGGTAATATATGAAAAGTATAATAGTGGCTGAGTTTGAGTGGTAGTGTCAGAGGATTTTTTCCTTTTCTCCAAAAAGTGTATACTGTGGTTATGTGCTTTTCAAATTAAAATAATATAGAATCGACAAAATAAACATATCTATGTATCATCTGTGTAAGCAATGACAGGTGTACAATGAAACAGAAAATGTATACTGGTAGATCTGACCATTTCCCGAGATTTGTAGCCTATGCAATTCTGGAGATTCAGATCTAAGTGAGACAAATGAAAAGACCACTCTAACGGCAAAAGACAATATTCCACGGAAAGAGTATTTTATTATTATGACAGGCACATTAAATCTATACATGAAAATATAAAATACGAACTATTTTGGACCAATGGTATCTACCTTAAAATACAAAGAATTCTTGAGGAAATCTTGTTTGTCAGGTTAGGTTGCCAACAGGGCAAACAAGAACCACATCAACAAATATTTATTGAGAAATTCCTTTGTGACAGTCACGAGGAATATAATGACAGAGAACCTTAATAATAATGGATGTCGTCCTGGCACATATGGGGATTATAGTACAATGAAGGAAACAGATGCTAATCAAACAATAATGTATGACTATAAACAATGAAACGTGCTACAAAGGAAGGAGGCGCGCATCACATGAGAGCATCATGAGAGCACAGAGTGGGGCAGGAAAGGCTCACCTGAAACCTAAGGACAGTGGGAACTGGGGGGATTAACTCTGGGACTAGAGGAGGCATCCCAGGCATTCCCCACGTGGGAAGGAACAGAATGCGGAGAGGAGACCGGAAGCAGGCCAGTGTGAGGAAATCACGATGAAAGTTGGGGTGGCCATATTAAAGACTGTGGCCACCATATGAACAATGGGGTGCCACTGAAGGGTTTTAATTGGGGGGCTGGGGGGCTACTATGATCAGACTTTCATTTTTGAAAGATCATTCTGGCTTCAGTGTGGCAAATGGACCAGACAGAATGCAAGAGTGAATGTGGAGAGACTACTGCATGGTTCAGGCCCGAGAAGAGGTCTCCTGGACCAGTCTGGTGGTGGTGATGAAGGCATGAGAAATTATTTCAGTGAATAAAGTCAATAGAACTTGCTGAAGGTTTGTACATGGGTGTTGACAGGGAATAGATGGTTATTGACTGGCAGAACTGGACTGAAAAATAACTGAGTGGGTTTTTACTTCTCTTTTGCATTAGTTTTCAAGTATTAGGATGGGTTTTGACCACAGGTTCACTTCAGATACACTGAACATAGAGCTAAATCACAGGGGCACAGAAGAGCAGTGTGGCTGCTTGAGGCACCAAAGCAGGTGTGTCCTCAGCCCAGTTTTGCTTGGGGAGGATTTTAACAGGCTTTATGATTCTTGAGGCACCATTTCAGACTAGGGATTCCCTCTCCTACTTCGATAATTTTAGATAACTTATTTCCACAGGTGTGTCTGTGTTCTTTAATTTGGCTTTTCTCTTTCACTTCATTCTCTCAGTAACCAGCTCAAGTCCAATAAGCATCTCTCTGAGGAGAAAGGCTTGTCACATTTTTGAGACCTAAATGATTTTGATCTTGCATTATATATTTATAAGACCTGTTTTGCAGGGCAAGTACCAACACCTTGATTTCCTCCACTTTCAATTAATTGTATCAAACAAACAAAATAAAACAAAGCACTTAAATAACAACAAATCTGCTGCATATAAAAAGTGACAATGCTGGCACTGGCTGGCCAGAGGATCCCCGTGCAGGAGGCCAGAATGGTAATTTGTCAAGAACATAAAAAACCCGCATTCACAGAGGTGGAGGTCTGACCAGGTGTGACATCTGAGAGTGCTGGTTGTTTGAAAGTAGGATTTTGAAGGTGGGCAATCCAATCAGTGGGGAAAGGATGACCAGTTTAATAAATAATGTTTGGAGAACCTGCTTACTGCTAATTATCTGAAAAGAAAAACTTTAGATCTTTACCTCATACCAATAAGAAAAAACACAGGTAAATATTTACTCAATATGGGACGGGGAAGCCTACAAAGGACCTCGAAGGCAGTGAATAAAAAGAATGCACACATTTAGGGTCACAGAAATCACGTAGCTGGGAGACAGGGGTCTGAGGTGTGGAAGCATCACATAGAATTGCGCTCCTCCTCCTTGGCAATGATTCTCAATAGGTACGAAACCCTGCGGTACCTTTTGCACTAATTCAAAACATTCTGAGGTCTCTGTTCCTCAGGTGCAAGAGGTCGGTAGCATTTGAAAAGCACTTAAATTCTCAATAGGGGTACAAGGCTGTTTAGAATTTCCAGCTACTGCCTTGGTTCTTTCTAACTCTCCCACAGGGCTTTTCTGCAAGAGGTCACAACAGGAAAGGGTTAGAACAAGCTTTCTGCGCTCTCTCCTTCCCCTCATATGAAAGCCCCTATGTGGCTGGGATTCACAGGACTGAAGGTCACAAGTTACTCTTCAATTTTCAAATGCTACCGACCTCTTGCACCTGAGGAACAGAGACCTCAGAATGTTTTGAATTAGTGCAAAAGGTACCGCAGGGTTTCGTAAGTTCTGTCTCCCAACGTTGTAATGTTAACAAGATCCTCCCTTTCTTTTCTCAGTACCCTAATGCCTCCTGAACAAGGTTCTCAACTTTCAGTTTGCCTGCCATCACTTCCACTCCTTGATCTCTGAACCAGTTCTACTTCTATCACCAGCTCAGGGAGTGCCCTGGCAGGACTCTTTAAGTGCTCATAGCTTCCTTTCCACTAATTTCCTCTCTGCAAGCGTCTGCTTCAACTCTATCCTCTTATCCACACTAGGAATCTGAATGCTAAAGTGAAAACAAACATTCTCAGAATATTTCTAGACAGATATGTACACTGTTTAAAAGCAGGAATGTTGCTGAAGTGAAGCACTTAATAGGTATTTGTGCCAAAAGAAGTTTGCGTAGGAGAATCTCTGCTTTGGAATGCTGCCAAAGGTAACATCCAAGATGATTTCTCCGAGCAAACACGCCAAGGAGATGTCTGTCCCAGTTCTCCCATCAGCATTGCTCTCCTCTCGCAGCCTTAGAGTCTAATCACCTCAATCGGCACCAGTCCCAACAACCAGGTCTGTAGTGGATTGTGGCTGAAGTCACCAGGGGACTTGCAGTTTTAAAGGACTGGCCCATAGCCAATCTCCTTTCCATGCGTTTGCTTCTGGCCTATGAGGATCTGTTCCCCGACATTTCATGGATTGCACCCAGGCTGACATCTCTTCCAACAGGTGAAGGGAAACAGCCAGGTCCCCCATGCAGAGGACCTGACGCTCAGAAGTAATTTTCCAATACCTCCCCCAAAGCTCAAAGTGCCTCACATCTACCCTCTAAAACTGTAACACCTACTTTCTTGGAAGCTGGGGTTGAATCTTGAATTCTGACACCCCGATAGAAATAATGAAGACACAGAAATCTCTTCGATGGTACAGTTTAAAGTCTAATGACTCTTGGCTACATGTGGGTGACCCTGACTACAGACATAAAAATTACTAGCTTTTCCTGATAATATTTAAATTAAAAGTAAGATTCATTTTTGGAATTTTATTATTTGTAGAATAGCATAGCAGAAATATTGTTTTCTTTCAACATTCAAGTTGTAGATCTTATCATAAGTACTTTCTATTAACATCATTCTTGAATAGTTCATGAAAACATCTACTTTACACTCTTAAATTTTAAAAAATAATTTAAAAAGTATAGCCTGCTAATGTTAGAAATATTTAGTTTCATATTTTCACACTAATGATAAAAAATCAAAACATTACTAGACAGCTCTGACACTTGCCTGAACTACTTTAAATGAAATATTTACAAATATGCAAAGCAGTCTATGGGAACACAGGAGCCTGGAGAAAGGCAGATGATATTTTGACTGAGGGAGAAGGAAGAAAGCAAACAAGGGAGGGGCAGAGAGGATGACAAGGGGAGACCAGGAGACAGGGGGAGAGAGAAAGGGGAAGAAAATGATGTCAGAAGGAAAGACGAGACCATCAAGCCAAGCATTAGACGCTGCCCGCAACGCAGAGGACACAGGAACAGAAGAACACAGATAAGAGAAGCAGGAAGAAGCAGGTTTACTCACCGGGGACAAACAGCCTGAACAGAAAGCCTGAAAATAAAGATGTTAGACTTCCACAGTGAATAAGCTGATCTAAAACCCAAAGTAAACTGGAAAAGAAGTGGCAAGGACAGTTTGCTAACACACTGTGGCTCACACCCAGCAACAAATGTCCTTTGGCTTTCTCCTTTACTCTCTGCTGTTAAAACAAAACAAAACAAAACAAAAACCATGAGCATTTGTTTCTTCTGCATGGACAAGGTGAGAGAGCACGGGACCTGTAGTCAGAGGCCCTGGGTTCATTCCAGTCCAGCCAGCTACTGGCTACGCAACACTGGGCGAGTCACTTAAATGACTCATCTGAAGCAGGAGAATACTGGTACACAACGTGGTGGTTGTGTAAAGGTGCTAGCTCGGTGCAGGGAATCACTACATGGCGACCGTTACCATCACTAGCAGGTAAAGCGCTGGGGCAATGATCACATACCCTGAGGCCTAATCCTGGCTCTGCTACTAACTAGTAGTGTGACTTTGAGTAAGTCATGTACACTTTCTGAATCCCGTTTCATCATCTGTTAAATGGGGATAGTGATAACACATATACTTTACAGAATTATTGTTAGGCCCAAATCTGATGTGTGCAGCCTGTTTTGTAATTTGTGGTTGGCATCAAGCAACTGGAAGTTATTGGTATCATTGTAGTCACAGGTCCTAAAATCCTTCTAGAAGGATCTTGTGCCCCCATTCTTATGCTCCCAACTCCTCTAGGCTGTGGATAGATATATCCAGCCCACCTCCCTCCAGTCCTATTCTTCTTTCTCAATGTACAAACTCTGGTTTTGTCTTTAGTTAAAGACTGTGACATATAAGTTACAGGAACTTTTTTGAGGGGTGCAGGGAGGTGAAAAGGTAGAGACAAGAAACTCTAAAAGGTGCTAAAACAAAACAACAACAACAAAAAATCACACGAAATGGTGAAACCATTTTGGAAAACAGTTTGGCAGTGTCGTATAAAGCATACGCTTACCACACAAGCCAGCACTCCCATTCCAAGGTATATTTACCCAAGAGAATTGAAAACATGTCTACACAGGAAACTTTTTGTTCTATACTTGAGTATGGGGGTGGTGACACTACTGTGCATGTGTGACAAAACTCACGAAACTGTACACTTGCAATTGGAGAACTTTATTGTATATAAATTATACCTCAGTAAAACTGATTAGAAAATAACACTGGTATATATAAATATGTGAGGTGACAGATGTGTTAATTAACTAGATGGGAGGAATCCTTTTGCAATATACATGTATATCAAGTCATCACAGTGTACACTTTAAATATTTTACAATTTTGTCAACCATACCTCGTAAAGCTAAAGGGAAAAAAAGAAAACAATACTGGTCAGAAAATGTAATGATCACTTTTGATATTTTTCCTTTCCTGTATTACCAGCTTTGTCCCCCATGCCCCTAAGTCCCCTAGGATAAGTTCTATAAGTTAAATAGTTTTTTAAAAAGACAAAGAGGAGCTCCCTTACTCAGTGAAAGAAAGAACATTCCACTCAGACACAGTAAAACCAACCAGTTCAATCAATAGGGCAAAAGCTTAGGGACAGGTTGTCACACCTTGTTTAAAACAATGGCTTAAGAAGCAAAGAGCAAATACAAATCAATTAGAGGAGGTAGCTGACTTAGCACGACAAGTAGAAAATTCCACAGAAAGGGACTCGACACAACTCTTGTGAGGTCAGAGATGAGAGAGAAAAGGTTTGCTACTGGGATAGACCACCAACCTCTTTTGAAAGCAGGCACTTAGTACTTTTACAGAGGAAAGGCAAGCCGGGCCTTCCTGTGGAGACAAGTCTTCAACATTGCTTCTACAGAATCCAAAAGGCGGACACTCACTTATTAGCATTCAAGTTTAGGGCAAACATAGTAAACATTTCAGCTGAAAATCACCCCTGCAGATTGAAGGTAGTTTAAATCTGGACTGTGGACACTTCATATACCAAAAGCTTCAAGGAGGTCAAGTAAATTAGAGTACGAGCAAGCAGTAATGTCACCTTGGTCTGTAATTCCAATACCAAGTCTAAAATCAGTTCTGTAATGTTTTCTCCCAGAAATAGTTAGAAACGACGTAAACAGTTCTAAGTAACAGCATTTATTTTCATAAACTTGCCAGGCTGTGTCAGAGGCATGGCAACCTCAGAACTATTCTTGAACAGGAGTACTCAGGCAGGGTATGGGTTTCTTTGTTACATTAGTCTCAGAAGTTCAAGAAAATAAGCAAATAATTTGCAAGGTGAACAAATACCAATGTACAAAGATGTCTATTACAGTGTCATTTATTATGATCAGGAAACTGTCTTAACTATTCCCAGACCAGAAAACGGCTGAGGAAATTTACTGGCGAAGATGAAATATTATGTAGTCAATAAAATGATGTAACTTCAGAGTTTTTCCTGACATTGAAACATAGTAATGTTAAATGAAAAATCAGTACACAAAATGGTATGCATCATATATCATAGTCATTTTAACTATGTTTACGAATTCACTGGCAATAAGACTAAAGAAATATGCCCAAGACTGAGCGGCTCTCTCTAGGTACTCTTTACTGTTTAAATGTTATCCAAAATTTTCTACCATGAGCAATGGCCACTTTTATCATTAGAAAAACCCTTCAAAACACTACAAAGGAAAGTACATTTTAAAAAAAAGTTAGGAATCTACCACCAAAATATGCTTAGTTTTTGCTAATAAAACAAAATGAATTTCACGTGAATCTGTTTTCAGCATAACATACTCAGACAATTCTTTCTTCAAGCTCACTGCCTACAATTTAAGATGCAAAGTACACCTTCTATTCTCTTTATTTATCTTATCTTTGTTTTTCACTTTTAAGAATATCCCTTTTCTTCTGATATAGAGCCTTCTAGTACACTCCCATTTGCAGGATTCTAAAGGTCCATCTTCAGTCACTCTTGCTCTTCCTCTAGGATTCTTCCTTCATCTTCCTTATGCTTCTCCTGAGTGTTGTTGGCCATCAGGATTGAAGTTACCCAAAGAAGAAGAAAATGTCCTGATGGAGTCAAGTACTTTGCAGGCCTTTTTCACTGAAACAGTATTTGAGGTTAACGCTTACAAGAAACAACCTATAATTTTCTTTTCACTTCTACTTTAGCTCACAGAATTAGAGAATCATAAAACTAGAGTTTGAAGGGACTTAGGCGTCCTCTAGTCCAATTTTTAAAATGTAACTGTAAAAACTGAAAGTATAAATTAGATAATGATTCCCTAAAATGCATCTAGTTACTTCATAGAAGGTACTAAAATGAAAACACTGTAGAGACAGCAGGAAGCGACGCTCCTGGTTGGTATTCATCAGGCCTTCTTAATGATACTGGTTCCTATTTTAGGAGTTGAGATTCCTTGGGGTCCTGGCCTAAGCTGGGGATGGGGAGGCAGAGACAACAGAAAAAGAGGAAAGGGTGATAAAGAAAACAGATCACTAAGAATGCTGCAGACCCTTCATCCTTGGAAATTTTCAAGATCAGATGATATCTTCAAGTCCTGTTCAACTCTATTTTTCTACATCCACCAGAGACCGCAGGACCACGAAGAGGTAGTTTCGCTTAGTACAATGAACCACAGGATTGTTCTGTGGGGAGAGGGGGTGGAAATTTCTGACCTTTCCTTGAGAAAGTGCAATCAACGGCCTTCGTGAATTTATGGAACATGAACAAACTTATTTTGGTCCTCTATCTAAAGTTTCCACTGCAGACCCTGTGGGCTTAGCCCTTCAAAACCATTTTTCGTCTCCAGACTTCATTCCTGTTATAATCACTCTCCCTCCTGCATTTTTGTCATTCTGACATTTAAATACTTTTTGGCTCATAAAGCATTTGTGTTATTTAGATGTTTTCCTCACAGCCTTCTGCTCTCTCTGAAGGTATTACACAAATCTATTAAGTAAATATATTTTTTAAAGGCTAAAGGAGTAAAAAGAAAAAATAATTAAAATGAGATAAAGTTAAAAGAGAATGATTTGGCCTGAAAAAGAGAAGACTTAGAAGGTCCTACGTGAAAAATGTTTTTTAAAAATTGAAAGACATCCTCAGAGGGTGTAAGTTGCCATTTACTTGGTGATGTTCAAATGGAATCTTAATGACTATATATATGATGGGTCATAGTAAGAACGTTGTAGTTATTGTTTCCATTTTAAATATATAATATAGTAATTCTATGAAAAAGCCAATATACGGAAATCATATTAACTACTCTTTATCTAATTTAAAGATATAGCAAACAGTCTTTCATTGCAATGAGTAAGACTACACTTGGACAGGAGGAAAAAACTGTAACTGAATGGGTTGTTGCATGCTGAAATGAGCTCCCACTGGAAATGTGGAACTACCTGCAGCAGAGATTTTAAAAATAGATTATGACCACCTTGCTGGACTGTTTTAGGTAAAATATTGCAAGGGATATACATTTAATTTTTTTAATTTAAGCTGAGGTTTATACATTTAATTCCATTCTAAGATAGAAATGGCTGAGAAAACATTTTCCCTTTCTGCATGCACTATAGATGGGTTGCCCTTCCCAGATATTCTAGGTAATTTTTTTCTTCTCTCATAAGCAAAAATAGAATAGTTTTCACAAGCAAATCACTTAGCATCACTTCTATCAAATGGCAAACCTAGGATGACTTGCTCCACTTCTGTGCCCTGAAGTGTTGGATTGTTTGGCTAGGTTCCAAGAGCTATATTAGGGAAATATTTTCCCTTCAGCCACAGTTTAAAATGGAACTATGTATGTAAATAGATATCTTGGTTCGTACATATTTTTATTTGCTAATTTTGTTCCAAATAGAGGGGAAGCTTAATAAAAATATGAATGATACTTACAAAACCATTGATTCCTGTACTACTACATATTCTTTCTGTTAATAGAACACTAATATAAATAGAAGAGTGGCTAGATAAAGATTATTATCTTAACTATTTTCCATGCTTAACTTACAGCACCATATTTCTTGTGTTATCATTCCAGAGGTTCTTAGGCAATAGTTCTTAGGCAATAGTTCTTAGGCAGCAGAAAAAGCAAGAGAGGACAAATAATTATTAAATTGATTGAGTTAGACTTTTACTTTTTGCAATGTAGGAAAGTCTTTTCAAGTTTCTGAAGTGCCTCATCAAAACTCTGCAAACCTATTCAATTTAAGCAGTAACTTGCCAAATTAGCAGTGTAAACAGTTAAAACTAGGCAAGAAGTCCACAAAATTGTTTATCTGATTGATTGGTAAGTCAGGTGAAAATTTAGCAGTTCTTCGTATCTTCCTACTGAGATTACCATAATTAAAATCGTTTTACTAAATTAAGAAACCATAACCACTTACTTGTTATCACCTTGAAAGAACCACGGAAATAGAAGGGAAAAAAAGAGAGACAGTTTATATGATTTCTTTGAGAATGATTTCCTAATGCTGAGAGTGCTCCTGGCATTTAATTCTTTATGCATGATAAATTTTCTTGGGCAATTCACTAGCTCCCTTTGTCGTGACATAAAGAGCTTTCTTATAACTAGAAAGCAACAAGACATAAGCTGCTCTTTTGTGATGTTTGAAATCAGTTAAGAGAAGAAAAAGAAATATGTAATTATACTGTCTTTTATCATGACCTACTTAACTGTTACTGGAAATCTTGTGTGTATGTATAGTCAAATTACTGTCTAGTGTCACGTCATTTTAGCCTAATGAATTTCCTTTAGTATTTCTTATAAGGCAGATCTGCTAGCAATGGATTCTCTCAGTTTTCATTTTCTTGAGAATGTTTTTACGTTGCTTTCACTTTTGAAAAACAGCTTTGCCAGGATATAGGATTCTTTCAACACTTTAATTTGTCTTCACACTGCCTTCTGGCCTCCACTGTTTCTGATGAGAAGTCAGCTGTTAATCCTACTGGTGTTCTCTTATACGTGGCCAGTCACTTCTCTCTTGTTGCTTTCCAGATTTCCTCTTTCAAATTTTATACTATATGTCTGCGTGTGAGTCTTTTTGTGTTTATCCTAATTGGAGTTTATTAAGTGTTTGGGATGTATACATTAGTGTTTTTCATCACATTTGGGAAGTTGTCAGCCACTACTTTGAATATTTTTCTGTCCTTTTCTCTCTCTTCCACTAATGGTATTCTTAATGGTGGCCTATATTTTTCTGAGGTTCTGTTAATTTTCCTTCATTCTTTATTCTTTTTTTTTTTTTGAATATTTTATAAAAGTTTATTTAAGCCAAATTGATGACATATGCCGGGGAGCAAGATCTCAAATGCTTCCTCATTCTTTATTCTATCTGTTCTTCAGACTGCATAATCTCTAATGCTCTATCTCCAATTTTGCTGATTCTTTCTTCTGACAACTCAAGTCTACTTAAGTCCCTGTAGTGAATTTTCAATTTTGGTTCTTGTACTATTGAACTCCAGAAGTCCTTTTTTTTAAAAAAAAAGAAAAAAATGTAATTGTGGTAAAATAAACATAAAATTTTACCATTTAACCATTTAAGTATAAAGTTCAGTGGCATTAAATACATTTGCATAGTGCAAACATCATCACCATCCATCTATAGAACTCTTTTCATCTTATAAAACTGAAACTCTGTACCCATTAAACAATAATTTCCCATCCCCACCTCACCCCAACCCCTGGCAACCACCATTCTACTTTCTGTCTCTATGAATTTAACTCTCCTAAGTACATCATATGAGTAAAATCATACAGTATTTGTCTTTTTGTGACTATCTTATATCAACTTAACATGTTATCAAATTTCATCCATATTGTAGCATGAGTCAAAATTTCCTTTCTGTTTTAGACTGAATAATAGATCACATTTTGTTGATCCATTCATCTGTTGATGAATATTTAGGTTGTTTCCACTTTTTGGCTATTGTGAATAATGCTATTAAAATGGGTGTACAAATATCTCTTTGAAAGCCTGTTTTCAATTCTTTTGGGTATATACCCAGTAGTGGGTTTCTGGGTCATATGGTAATTCTGTTAATTTTTTGAGGAACTGCCATACTGTTTTGCATAGTGAGTGCACCGTTTTACATTCCCAGCAAGAGTGCACACAGGTTCCAGTTTCTCCACATCCTTGCTAACATTTGTTATTTTCTGTTTTGTTTTTTAATAGTAGATATCCTAATGGGAGTCAGGTGATAGCTCATTGTGGTTTCAATCTGCATTTCCCTAATAATTAGTAATGGTGAGCATCTTTTCATGTGCTTGTTGGCCATTTGTATATCTTCTTTGAAGAAATGTCCATTCGAGTCCTTTGCCCAATTTTTAATCAGGTTGGTTGTTTTCTTGATGTTAAATTGTAAGAGTTCTTTCTATGTATATTCTGGATAATGTATATTCTGAATACAAACACCTTATTGGATATATGATTTGCAAATATTTCTTCCCATTTTGTAGGTGTTTTTTCATTCTATTGTGTTCTTTGATATATAAAAGCTTTTAATTTTGATGTAATCCACTTTATATATTTTAACTTTTGTTGCTTTTGCTTTTGGTGTCATATCTGTACTTGCTTTTTTTTTAATCATTTCTACCTCTTTAAAACTAGACTCTATTTGATGAGTCACTGCCACCACATCTTCTTTTAATTCTTTAAGAATGGTTTCTTTTAGTCTTTGAACATATTTATAATAGCGCCTCAGAAGTCTCTCTGCTAAATTTAATATATGGGTCCCCTCAAAAGCAGTCTCTATTGTCTGCTTTATTTCTCCTATATATGTGTCACACTTTCCAATTTCTTTACATGTCTCAAAAATTGCTTATTGAAAACTGGACATTTTAGATATATTATTGCAACTCTGTTACTGATATTCCCCTCCAGATCTGTTGTTATTTTGTTTATTTGGCTGAATACTGTGAAATCTACTTTCTCTGAAGTGTGTAGCTGTTAATGTCCTTGCTCAGATCTTTCCCCCATGTACTTACAGTTTAGTCTGGCTTACTAGGGGTGACCCATGAGACAGCATAAGCCCCTTAATATCAAAGGTTGTGCTTAAGCCCCTTTAGCTAGTTAAATTTTCACCCTTTACCATGAAATGTGTGCAGGGATAGAGACTACTCTCACAGCTCAGGGAGTAAGGACTGGAGGAAAGGTCTAAATAGAAAGGGGCAGCACAAGGGTAATCTTCCGGAAGTTGGAATTATTATGTATCCTGTCTGCGTTTGTGGCAATAAAACCCTGGGCATATGTAAAACTCATAGAGCTGCACGCCAGAAAAAGTGAATTCTACTGTACAAAAACCTGTTTTAAGTGACCAGGATTTGCCTTTTAAAAAAGATACTTTTACACCTGTATTGCTCTTACATATCTGGATCCAATTTGATCACTGAGCTCTTAGAAGTTCACTACTTAATATTTAATCTGGAGACAGAAAACAAAATTTTTCTTATACTCTTGCCTACTGAGGGTCATTTCCTCTTAGAACACAATAAAGATTAAACTTTAAAAATGTGTACCATTCTAATACTTAGAAGCATCTTGCAAAACAGGCTGAAAACCAGGACTCTTACACCAAACAGCCAAGCTGTGAATAGGGGAAAAAAAAGGTTTTAAAGGAAATTAAAAGTTCTACTTTAAATGATAAGAAACAAAAAGAGCCTTGTTACTGATATGGAGGAAGTTTTAGTGGTCAGGATGGATAAGTCAAACCAACCACAACAGTCCCTTAAACCCAAACTAATCTACAGCAAGGCCCTAACTCTCTTCAATTCTATGAAGACTGAGAGATGGTGAGAAAGCTGCAGAAAAGTCTGAAGCTAGTAGAGCTTGGTTCATGAGGTTTAAGAAAAGAAGCCATTTCCATCTATAAACGTGCGAGGTGAAGCAATAAGTGCTAATATAGAAGATGCAGCAAGTTATCCAAAAGATCTAGTTAAGATAATTAATGAAGGTCGCTACACTAAACAACAGATTTTCAATGAAGACAAAGCATCCTTATATTGGAAGAAGATGCCATGTAGGACTTTCATAGTTGGAGAAGTCAACACCTGACTTCAAAGCTTCAAAGGACAGGCTGACTCTCTTGTTAGGGGCTAATGCAGCTGGTGACGTTAAGTTGAAGCCAACGCTCATTTACCCTTGTGAAAATCAGAAGACCCTTAAGAATTATGCTAAATTTATTCTGCTTGTGCTCTATAAACAACAAAGCCTGGATGATGGCACATCTGTTTACAGTATGGTTTACTGACTATTTTAAGCCCATTGTTGAGACCTACTTACTGTTCAGAAAAAAAAAGATTCCTTTCAAAATATTAATGCCCATGGACAATGCACCTGGTCACACAAGAGTGCTGATGGAGATGTGTACAAGATTAATGTTGTTTTCATGCCTGCTAACACAACATCCATTCTGCAGCCTGTGGATCAAGGAGTAATTTCAACTTTCAAATCTTATTACTTAGGAAATACATTTTGTAAGGCTGTAGCTGCCATAGATAATGATTCCTCTGGTGGATATGGACAAAGTAAATAGAAAACCTTCTGGAAAGTTTTCCATTCTATATGCCATTAAGAACACGTGTGATTCATGTGAAGTGTTCCAAATATTAACATTAACAGGAATTTGGAGAAGTTGATTCCAACCCTCATGGATGACTTTGAGGGGTTCAAGTTACTTTGAGGAAGTAACTGCAGATGTGGTGGAAATAGCAAGAGAACTACAATTAGAAGTGGAGCCTGAAGATGTGATTGAATTGCTGCAATCTTGTGGTAAAACTAACATGTGAGGAGTTGCTTCTTATGGATGAACAAAGAAAGTTTCTTGAGATGGAACTTACTCCCGGTGAAGATGCTGTGACGACTGTTGAAACGACAACCAAGTATTTAGAATATTACATAAACTTAGTTGATAAAGCAGTAGCAGGATTTATGAGGATTGACTCCAATTTTGAAAGAAGTTCTACTGTGGGTAAAATGCTATCAAATAGCACTGCATCTTACAGAGAAACAGTTCATGAAAGGAAGAGCCAATCATTTTAAGAAATTGCCACAGCCACTCAACCTTCAGCAACTAACACCCTAATTAGTCAGCAGCCATCAACGTTGAGGCAAGATGCTTCATCAGCAAAAAGATGGACTCACTGAAGGCTCAGAGGATGGTTAGCAGTTTTTAGCAATATAGTATTTTTAATTATGGCACGCACATTGTTTTTCTAGACATAATGCTATTGCACATTAATAGACTATAGTATAGTGTAAATATAACTTTTATGTGGACTGGGAAACCAAAAAATTCTTGTGACTCTATTGTGATACTCACTTTAGTGCAGTGGTCTGGAACTGAACCCACAGTACCTCCAAAGAATGCCCGTACCTGATCAAAAGAAGCTTCTTCTGGATTAGGCTTCAAGTCTAAATTCTTCAAGTAAACATTCCGGATTTATTTGTTACTGACAAGTCTCACAGAGCCTTAAGACACTGTGACTTAAAGATGAGGGGGGAAAAACAAAACAAACAAAAGTAGAGATGGCAAAAATCAGGACTGACGGAAAGTGGTGTGTAGCTGGATGCTCTACTGTCTACTTTACTCTGCACAGTAGGCTGAGGCAGAAAGTGACAGGCTATCACAGCAATTCTCTCTTCCTGCTCCAGCCACCACTTTAATTTCAAGTCAAGTCTAAAGAAATCACTCTTTCTTTTTTAAAACCTTTATAAATAGATGAGCTCATTCATAACTCCTAACCACCACTATGTTGACTACCTCTTACTTTTCAGAGCAAAGGCAAAAACAAAACAAAAGAAATGAATGAGCAAACAAACACAAAAAACAAAAGGGAAGAAAATACACTCAGTCCACGTCTTACTCTGAGATTCATGGTCCTCTTGCTCTTACAAAAGCCAACCTTTCCCTTGATAGCCACAAGTTGTCCTACCTTTTCTAACTTAGTGTATAGTCGCAGGACATAATTTTATCTGCTCTCTATCCCTTTTAAAAAGATGTTCTTTTTCTTCACTCTTTCTCCACTCGCAAAACAGTCTATTAATCAGACTGGAACCACCCATTTATTCCATCTTGATGTGGCATGCGGTATTTCATACATCTGTGCTCAGACGGTGTGCAGGAGAGCTTTGTGACTCACCTAAGCTGAAATGGCTTGGCAGCGAGGACATGCTGTGGCTACCACAATTCTCACTGGAACAGTACTCTCGCTATCCATTGAGTATCTGACTATTTATGTTAAATGGTTCACCTACAGCTTTTGGTTCACCTCCCCAACTCAGAGAAAATGAACATAAACCCAGGAAGCAAAGATGATTCTTTACTTCCTCAAGGAAACAACAGTGCTGAGAGGAATTACCTGATGATTCCTATGATATAATTGCAGGAGAAAAAGATAAGATGATAAAAAAAGAAAGGAGAGGATAAAAAGACAAGCACTTCTTGTTAGGATGAAAAATGGTGAGAAGGAAACTTGAAAAACCAGCTTTCTTCGTTCCATGTATTCCAGGAAACACTTTTCTATGAGTAACAAAGGTTCAACCAAAGGGTAGGCCAAAATAAGGTAGCACATGACACTAGATTCCTTTTGATTTCTCAAGGCACTTTGGCTTTAAATTAAGTTTATCAGTCCTGCTGAAAGTGGGTCTCAATCTAAACCTCTGTCCCCAGGTAAACCTGGTGACAGATTCCACTCATTTAGGACCAGGCTTAGGAACATACTTCAAAGAAAGGCCCTTTAAATAACCATCAAAAGTACTTATTGTCACGTGTCACCACACAAAGTGGATTGAAAGGGAGGCCTACTGTTTTTGCTCAAGATTTACTTAAATCAACCTCCACCAGTACTAAAACAGTTACTGAAAATAACCTTCTGATTAAGGCCACGAGGACATCCTAGCAGCATTTGGCAGAAATAATTGAGGGAACCAGTACTCTGTTAAAGTGCTATCACTTTTAGTAAACACTGGTGAGATACACTTTGATACTACAAAAATAAGTGCTTTGGAAACACTAGCCAAGGGATTAATTCTTTCCATCATCCCTCATCACTGTCACTCAAATTATCTGAGGTCTATGGCATATGGTTCCACCATTTACTACTTTGTATCTAAGATCTGGAATTACAGGCCCTTACAAAAATTAAATGGATAATCCTAACACCAGAAGTATTATTTTAATAACTTAATATGCTGAATTCCCCAGTTCCCTTCCTTTGCTCTCCTGGCCAATACGAGATCATATTAGAGTTCATTGAACATCCAGAGCAGTAAGCAGTGAAATCAGACCCTTGCTGAATATTTTTCACCCTGTAGAATTAACAGAATTATCCATTATCTGTAACTGCCACACATCAGTTTGTGTGGACCCCTTTCCAAGAGCCTAGACCTCAAGTCTCTGCCTTAAAAATAAGTCAAATTTTTCCATTACAAAAATAATATGCATGCATATAAAAATTTTGGTAAATACAGAAAAGTAGAGAGTAAAACAAGGCCTACCACGGTGATGGAACCATAGTTTATGTGCACATTGTGGTGTGCTAGTTTTTCCTGTTGGGGTAGGCATTACTCACGGCAACCACTGAGAGGCCACAGCCAAATTAAATAAAACGTAAAAGTCAAAACAAAAATGAATTACAATTGTTGGTTTTTGAAATGAAAGTTTTTCATTATTACATAAGTAATATACGCTCATTGAAGAAAAAAAAATCTAAACTAGGTACCCAAAAAGAAGGGGGGAAAACATCACATGTCAACTCATCTGCTAGAGCTAACTAACTATTGCTTACATTTGGTTCACAGCATTGTTTTTTCATGTACATATGAGTGACACCTTGTAAAAAAGAAATGAAAGCCATCAAGCCATTAAAATTGCCTTTCATTAAAAAAGAAGGGAGTCATAAACATGTATTTTGCAACCTGCTCATTTTACTCAAAATAGATCTAACATCATCATTTAAAGTGGCTACGTAGTGTTGCATTATATGGCAACACCATAAATGATTTAACTAGTTTCTTATTAGGTTGTTTCTAGGATATTTTATTGAATTATTAGGTCAGTGATTCTTGTGTAGCCTAATAATAAGCAAAGGAGGTTTATTCTCCTTTCTCTCTTCTAATTTTTTTGACTGAACAACTATAATGAGACAAAATTTATCCCAAACCACTTAACCACTCTCATTTTTAATGACACATATGTGGACTAGATATGATTGATTTTAGAACCAAAATTACTTTTGCCAGGGCTAAATACAAAAAAAGAATAAATATTCAGTAATTTCGCTTTATATAGAAATATAAATAGGCTTTGTCTGCTATCAGGAACCAAATCAACCAACCATTTGGAATTTTCCCTACTTGGATATATAGTTATTAATAGTTCCTATGTTTTTAAGAAAGTATTTTACATTCAGAGACTAGTTTAGGGTGTTAAAAATCAGCTACCTCTGCCCTCCAGATTAGTGAGACATATCTGTTTTATCAGCGTGCAACCACCCCGTTCACTGGACCTCATACACTCTGTAAATAGACACAGACATAGAAAATAAGTGTGTAGCTTAATGTCGGAAAGGTCAGTTTTTCCAAATGTAACGAGGTCCCAAGATTGTGTAACAACGTCAGTATATACACTTGTCCCCTTAATCCCTGTCTCCCGTTACAAGGCAAACTAGAGTTTGAGCCAGACTGCCCTCACTTGTCTTTTCTCACTTCAAGGAATCTTTAATATTTTGCAAATGTGTAATTAACGACAGCTATAAAAGCCAAGGATTCTACCTGCCCCATTTTTTGGCTAAAATATTAGGGCCACAGGCCCTGGCCAAAATAGAGCAGTGTGCCACTTGTGTGACACTTTTTAAGCAACACTGGCAAGACATGTCCTCAGAGAACTTTTTCTTCATTATGATCACAAAGAGCTTTTATTGTACTAATTGTTACACAAAGTGTAACAAATAGACACACTCTCAGTAGTTTGTGTTTTCAACCGGACAATACTGTCCAGCAAAAGCACAATAAAAAACATACAAAGAGCAAAGATATAACTAAATTAAGATGCATTTCTATTAGGAGGAAAAAAGTGGCGGGGGTTGAGTGGGAACAAATAGAGGGACTCTTGGGAGTAACTGTGTTGGCTGGGAAGAGTAAGAACTGCCAACTGCCAGACTCTAGATAATTAATTACACGGGAGAGGGCAGAGTACCTGTGGCCTTGGACATTTCAACTGCAGTATTTGTATTAAGTGCCTACTAATGCGTACCACTGGCTGCTTCCTGCAGAAACAAAAACGTCAAGATGAAATAGGTCCCTAGCCTCCATCTCTACTTGGAGACCCACCAAGCTGATAATGCATTATCCTGCACTTTCATTCTTTTTACGTCCTCCCACTTTGCCGCTGCTTCCAGGATACCTGATGGAATTCCCCACGGCAGGGTGAGGAATGGCATTCCAGCGGGTGGTAAAACAGCTCACCCACCAACTTCTCCTATGGAAGTGGCAGAGTTGAGAAAATAGGGTAGAGGCAAATTTCCCTACAGCCACCTCTCTTCTGAAATGGGCTTTGTGAAGACACCGACCAACCCAGCCAGCGGTCAGTGATTTGAAATGACCACAGGCTAACATCAAGGGGCTCCTCATTTTGACCTCTACCCAAATTTCCCTTCCTGTGGCTGTGAAAAAGTCACATGGAAAGGAGGGACTCTATTTAATAACACTGTGATAAAGTAGGATACATCTGATAACATTACGTTACTACTATTGAATTATCTCATTTGATCCTCATTTGAAATGGGTACTATCTTTACTGAGTTCAGAAAAGTTAATTGCAAAATTTTCCGGGTTGAATATTAATCTTCTCTAAGTGACACAGGAAATCCAGAGCAAAGTCAGGGCTAGAAAGGACTTTGAGAGGTCATCTATCTCTTGACTTCAGAGAGAATGCTGAAAACATCGCAAACAAATATAAGACCATTTTTAGATGACTTTGGGAAAAAAGTTTATATTTTCCAGTATCCAATATCTTCATTTTGTAATACCCTCTTTATATCTCATGTAGTAGTCCTCAAGCTTTAATCACTTGGGGGGCTTGTTAAAACATCGATCACTGGGCCCCACCCCCACAGTTTCTGAATCAGTAGGTGATGCAATTTCTCTCAAGTTCCCAGGTGGTGCTGATGCTGGGGTAACAGGAATGCACTGAGGACCACGGTTCTAACCTCACCCTTAATGCACTGAACCCTTATATTCTCAATGGAAATAGATACCAGTTGGTCATTATTTCTTGGTACTGAGGCTTACTTATACTTGAAGAACAATTCAAGAGTCCCCCCGCCAATTTTTTCCCCTTCAAGCTAAATAATAGCAGTTCCCTAACATCTTATTATAGGTATCATTTTTCAACCCTTTAATCATTTTTTGAGGTTCTTTGTTGAGCCCTTTCCCAGTCTCTTTAGTTGTGGAGACATGAACTAGACCCAGATCGTTAGTCAGAGACTGGCTGAGGCTGAGGAAAAGGGGAAATGACTCACAGATTCACACATTGTCCCCGTTTCTTAATCTCCAATACCCAGGCTTGCCTGATTAGCTCACTTCTGATTCATGTTTCTCTGACTCCTTTATGAGCTGCAGTAATGCTTGATCTTCATAATGCCTTTCTTCTGACATGCTCAAAGCACTTCCCTAGTTTAACAGTTGACTCAACATCCTAAACCAGTGCAGGGTCAAATGACTTGTTCAACGGCATTATCAGTTCAGGAAGGGAGGGGAAATCTGGAAGCCAAATTCAAATTTCTATCCAAATATCATTGTATGGCGAAAGATGCTTCTTCCATTCATTGGACTTTACAAGATATTAAGTATACTTCCTCCATATAATAATAAGTTCCAGGTATAGATAAAACTACTGAATCTCCTTCCCTTTGTGGGGGCGCTGGGGCAGAGAATGAGAGTTGTGGATGAGGCTCCTTGGGTCAGTCTTCTCCCTCATCTCCATCACTTCCCCAGCCGCTGGAAGACAGGGTAGCGGCGCCCCAGGTGGCACTGCTGCCTGTCCTGATCCTGTTGGGCAAAAGCGCCGATGAACTGAAAGCTAACCCACAAGCTACCCTTGACCCTCACACCATGTTGTTTTCCTTTTCTTCATTTCCATATTCTTTTTTCTGCCAGTGTGTTCAATGTGCATGTCAAGGGCCCAGCCTCTGTGTACTGTCTAATTTTAGCACGTGAGTTCTTTGAGAGTAGGAACTATGCTTTCTTTGTGCATTGTATGTGCTCTGGGGGTGTTTAATACATGCTAAACAGTAACAACAGTCCCAGTATTTCCAGGAGAAATCAGCATTCCAGCCATCAGGCAGATCCTAATACCATTTGCTTGTGTATAAAAGACAGGCAACGCTGAAAGCATCCCTCCGCTCACTGCTCTTTTCATTTTAGATACAACAGTTGAAACTCAATATAACAAAGCCTATTCCTACAAAATTTCCTTTTGAAAGAGAACATTCTAGAGATGTGATCACTGAGCACTTACATTCGGCTCCAAACCAAAAGGCAACCTGTTAGATAACATAATTTCCCATAAAGCTACACAGACAAGTTACCTACTAAAAACCTCACGTGGATGAAGAGGACCTTCTGCCTCCCTGAAAAATCCCTCAAAGCTTCAGAGAAGAAGGCTAGTCTCTAGGAATAAAGTAACTGTAAATAAATTGACTGCAGTCAGGAGCTACTCTGTCAGAGCCTCTGAGTCTGTGACTATTTTAAGAGATAGAGAACTAGGAGGAGAGGGCCGGCCACCAGTGAAAGCAGCTTAAACAAGACTGCAGGACAGATAATGCACAAAGTGAACGGCAGTGAAGACGATGGTGATGGAGGGTGCAGGCGTGCACAGCACATGCTTGAAATCATGGGCTCCGGGACATTTCTACAGGCTACAAAGCTGCCCGTGTTTCTTGGCATCTGGACCCCCCCCCCCCCCCACTTTGTGACTCTGAGTTGAGCTCATTGCGATCTGTCACGGCCAAGGTCATAACTAGTCTGCAGAGCTTCTATTCAGGAGGGAACCATAAACAGTATCACTTCGTCAGACACACAGGATAAGAAGTAGCAAAGAGAATCGCAGCACAAGCAAACATGAGAAATTCCGACACACTTACATAATAAAAACCATCTCTTTTATTCACCTGTATCACTCTCTCACAGCACGGAAATCATTAAACTAAACACTCAAAGTGTTTATGAGACTTTCTAGCAACTCCTAAAAGAATACACGCTTCCTAGTAGGAAAAACACCTATGGATACTTCTTTCTGTTAAATTAACAATATGCCTTTAAAAACTCTCCACTGAGATTCTGGTGGCGTCCTATTAACAGTTAACAGTAAGAATAAGAATGGTTACTTTCTTAGGATAAAAGTATGTGTTATGAAGCATATACTGGAACAAAGTATATTTTACTGCTGAAGATGACATTACAGACTTTTCTGTTATAATTACAATTAATATGGACTGAAAATTTCTCTTCTGCTCAATAAAAAACTTAAGTTTTAAAAAAAGTTTCTTTCCAAAAATAGCCTATTTTCCTTTCTTACATTCTTTTCCTACTAAATGTACCACTGAAACATTTCCTTTCATTGTTGACACCTTAGGTCATTTGGATTTAAAATCAGACAATACATAATAACAAAGAAGTCTTTAAATAAAGCTTTCGAAATGGGATAATAGCATTTGAAAGCATGCCTCGCCTCCTTGCTCACCGACATGACAAGAGACAGGGAAGCCTGGTAAGCAGCTACTACACCACCTATTAAAATTGTTTCATTGAAATCAATATTCCTAGAGCGGATATAATTTATGTGTTAATAGATAAAGAAATTCCTGCCTGGTTCTGTGTTATAAGCAAGTTGTTTGGCATGAAGTCAGTACTCAATTAAAACACATTTCAAACTAAGTAAGGTGATTCAGATTTAATTAAAAATATTCCATATTAAAATCTTTAGTTTCCTTCAGTCCAAATTTAAGTTGGCAATCACTTGTCAAATTAAGAACAGTTAAAATTAGAGAATTTCATGGCTTTTGGTTAATTTTGATAACTCAAATCTTCCAGAGGATGCTTTCCATTATTTTCTAAAGCCTTCCTCCTAAAAGTATTTGGTTTTTTTAAGTGCTTCTCCTTAGGAGTATATGGGTCTATTTTTAAGCACAAAATGCTCCTTAAAAAAAAATTAAAATAGTCCATCTATACATTTTACAAAATTACATTTGACACTCCCATTATTTCTGGAGAAGCTTGTAGTTCAGGGTAAGTATAATAATAGAACAGGAATCTACTTTTAACTTTTATTTTTTGTAAGAGTTAGGTTACCATAGAAAATAAAGCTCAGTGACACAGCCATTTCCATCAACCGAGTATTTTAACAGATAAAGTAGGTAATAATTTACAGATTGCTTTGTAGAGATAAAAACAGTAAGAATCAAATACTTTCTCTTGGGAAAACTGAATAAGGCAGGTTTCTTGCAGTAGGATACATTAAAAAAAAAAAAAAAGCCCTTTGGCCACCATTCTTAGAATCCTCTAAAGTTCACAACCCAAAGTTTCCAGTTTTCCAAAGAGATTAAAAAAATGCCTATGATAGTAACGTTAAGAAGATTTACAGAAGAAAGAACAAAGAGTAATCTTAAAAATGCACCCAGTACTCACAAGCACTTTGAAAGGAAATCTGAGCCGCAGTTCTTCAGAATACTGCTCTCCCGATCGTGAACACAATCTGAAGTCTAAAATAGATACCCTATCACGTTAGGACGAGAAGTGACATCTCAGTTTACTAACTTCTACTTGGGTAAACAGCTTTACAACTCATAGAACAAACCCTGGCTAAAATTAACTGCACCAGCACCAGCCCGGCAGGCAGGAACTCGCGGACTCGCATCATGTGTGCTGGGGATTTATTCACTAGGACAACTTTGGTGTCCTCTTAATGGGAAATGTGGACGAGGGGCGTGCCCGGGTGAACAATACACAGCATCGTGATTATGCTAATTATTGAATTCAGTCCAATAATACTAACTTCTTTTAAGTTCTTTTCGCAAGGACTGACAAAGACAAAGAGTAAGCTCTTTTTTCACGACAGGCATTCACTTGAATTTTTAAGCACATTCAAATCAGACAAAACTTTGGCAACAAGGTGGCAGTGCTGTATGCTCTTCACAAGGAAAAGCCAAGTTAAAAGGGCATTTTGTCCTTATTTAAACAGTATGACTGGATGTGGTACTATGTAAAATTACATAGGCATCAAATACACGTACCCATAAGTCTATCAACTAGTCACCTTGAATGAGAGCTTTTTTTCCTTGCTATCTAATGAATTAATTTCATTTACTGCTTTCTGGCTTTGTCTTCTGCACCTCCCAAGGAGTTGCTATGAGGACACAGGTTCACTAATAAATTACAACTGAGAACAAACATCTCAAATATTTGCAAAAGGCAGGGTCCTTGGCAAGAAGCATTTTGAAGTGTATTTAACTGCCTGGCTGGCTGGAACTAGTAAATTATCCTCTATAGGTTCCTGACTATCTATAAAGCATGGGGAAGCTAAAGCTGACAGCTAAAGACCCCAAGTATACAGCTGATATTCAACAGAAAATTACAAGTAACGAGGAACTTTCTTTAAAAAACGTAAACTCCCTTACTAAGTACAACTTATATCAAAGACACAGAACTGTTTAATATCTACTCAAGATGATTCAGGCTTGTTTGTTTTAGACATTTAAGTTCCGATGACATATTTGGCTCTTCTTGGACACTTTATGAAATATATCAAACCATGTTATAAACATCAATCAAATCTCTAAACATCTCTGGGAGATGTCATTTCCCCTCCCCCCCCCTTTTTAACAGATGGGTAAACAGTGAAATTCAATGACTTGTCCAAGGCTTCTCTCTGAATCAACACTGGATTATTCCATACGCCTTCTAACCTTTCTATGACATGTCTCCCATATTAATCATTTAACTATAGATATTTTCAGAGCCGTTTTGTTTTCCTAATTTAAAATGTCATGTCAGTTTAGACTGCCAGAGATTTATTCTGCTCAATTGCCAAATCGCAGGTCTGAACTCCAGGAGCTCACTCAACTCACTACTGCAGGCAGGTGTCCTATGACATGGACAGGACCATGCCCTTACAAAGCACTGTCCACCGGTGACATGCATAACCAAAGTGGCAAAGGGGTTGCTTTTCCTTGGCATGAGCTGGTAACCACCAGCACAATCCCCCTTCTGGTTGTTTATGAAAACTGCTAGCTGCTAATCTGGGATTCCACCGCCACTGCCCAACCTCAGGCAGCTGGAGCCAGCACTTGCTCCACCCTCGTGGGATGGTAGCTGGTGTGCACTTACCAACACCCCACCCCAGAGTCACTGGAGGTGGGCCTTTCCCACTCCATGCCAAAAGGAAAAAAGTTGGCAGTTATCAAAGATGGCTGACCTCTTACGGTATTACTATAACTAATTCTCAGTGATCCAAGGCAAACCTACTCTGGAATTCTTAAAGCCAAAAGAGGACATTGTGAGGCTATTTTTGACACAATTATCCTTATCCTGTCATAGTTCAGGAGAAGAGTTCCTAAGCCAAAATATTATTTCTCCCTTAAACTGGAAAGAAAAAGCAAATACACCACATTTATTTATGTGTCGGATTTTTCATCAGAGAACAGTGTGATAGATCCTACATCCATTACAGTGAAGGCATGGGATTCTGAGCACTTTTCCAGATCCTCACATGTTCATGCTGAGTATGACTCCACTGTTTCTTTCAACATTGGCCACACCTGTTCCAAAATGCAAGCACCAAAACATTCCAAAGAAAATAGTGTATCCTCCAATTTACATTAGTCATCTGCTGCCTCTGTTTTATTAGTGAAAATAATTTAAGAGTCAATTGTACTTTGTTCCAGGCATACTTATGACAGTGGAGGAAAATCTATGTGCATCGTTAGAAGCAAGATCAATTCTTCCCATTTGTTCTTCTGAATTTTTGGTGCTGCGGGAGGAGGGACAGGCAGCACTATGCTGGGGGGGTTGGGGGGGGTGTCATCTGTCGGATATTTAATCCAATAGATCCATGAAATTAAAACAAAAACAAAAGAAAAAACTGTTTTTATGAACTTGCATTAAGGAATTAACCTGGATATAGACCCTGTAGAGCAGGGGTGTCCAAACTGCGGCCCGTGGGCCAACTGCGGTCCGCAATCCATTTTTTATTGGCCCGCAGCAAATTCCAAAAATATATTTAGTTTACTTAAATAAACCAGGTGAGGCAATATGTACTTCACCTCGAGTGAGTGGCCCGGCTATTTGTGTATTTTACCGCATATGGCCCTTGGTAAAAAACGTTGAAAAATGTTTGGACACCCCTGCTCTAGAGCAATCTACATATGTAATTTTAAATTTTCCAGTAGTCGCATTAAAAAGGTAAAAATAAACAGCTGAATTCAATTTTAGTAATATATTTATTTAATATATTTAATAAATTTAGTAACATATCCAAGATACTATCGTGTCAACATGTAATGAATATAAAAATTACTAATGAGATGGTGGGAAAATGGTAAGCTGAGGACAGCCAAAGAACTAAGACCAACTGAAAGAGGAGGAAAAATGAATTACAAAGGGGAAAGAACTAAAAGGAGGAAAAACAGACCAAAAGGAGGGGAGAGGAAAAGCATTTATTCCTAGGCATAGATTCACTTATAAAATCATGTAACAAACCGGAACGTTCCCGTTCCAGTGCTAGGTGCTGGGGAACCAGAGAGAAAGGACACGCGCTTTGTGTTCAGTAACCTTGTATGTTGGCGCCCACCCATGCAAAGTACAATGTCCTGGTGCGTATGAAGACGCAGCTATTTCCTATGTGCTGGGAAGCACACATGAGGATGGGGCACGAGGGACGCACACTTTGTTTTTTAAATAAAGGTTCTTTTCTAATGAAATTTTAAATATATGTTCCAGAATATCTCAGGATTCTGAATTTTATTTTGGAAGCTCAGAAGAGTCATGGATAGATCATAGAAAGATCAGTTCTTTCAAAAATATTTAAAACTTACACCTGGAACCAGCAGTAAAGTTACAATTCTGAGTTATTTATCACCTCTAGATTAAACCTGGTTATTTGGTCAAACTAGTGAAGGTGGTAGGGTAGGGAAAGAGTAGAAAGGGAAAAAAAATTCATGTTTCACCATGGTTCCCAGTTTTTCACAGGATGACATAAAATACTCAAAGTCTTCATGCTGAAAAAAATAAATATTACCAACCCGTTAGGGTTAAGACTGTAGCTGTGGAGTCAGAAAGAACTGTGTTCAAAACCTAGTCCCCGACCTATCTCAGGCAACACAGCTAGGCCCTGTGGGACTGCTTCCTCACTTGTACAACCGTGTGAGAGCTGACATGGAGTGTCAGAACTCCCTGAGAGGGGTACAGCCCGGCCATAGGAGCTCTCCATTTATGGCCGCAGCCATTGTGATCCCGCTTCTACCATCAGTGGAGTCCCTGACGAAGATCAATTTGAGATATTTACTGAGTGAGGATTAAAGGCTACTTTTATAGCTCAAGGCTTCAAAAACTACAAAGTTGAAAGAGACTTCAAATGATTGTTAAGGATTTCAGGGAAACCCAGGGTCTGTAAACTATCGCTTTGAAAACTATAGCTTTCACAGCCTGATTACATCACCTCTTGTTGCTAGCCCAAGGTAGAATCAGAATGACTAAACGGCACCTGTGGACAAATTCCACACCTTGGTAGATTGTGCAGTGATAATCCCCATTTGTTCCCGTTTCCATGTATCCATAGCCTTGGGTAGCCCCTTCCCACACCAACTGTGGGATGGCCAGCAGGACAACAGCAAACACAACCCACAGACGTGAAAACTGCAGGCCCACTGAGGCTTGCCCTGTCTTGCTGCACTTTGGAACCTTGATACCACCGCATGCAACAGCCCTGGCTAACGTTCGGAGGATGAGAAGACCACATGGAGCAAAGACACACCACCTGCTGCTGGGGCCCCTATGAGCCCGCGTGACAACTACCTGACCTGAGGGAGGACATCCTAGGCCATGTGGCCCCAGCCAGCAGCCAGCGAACCACGGAGACCAGACAGGCTCACTCAAACCAGATGAACCACCTAGGTGACCTACAACACGGTGAGACATAATATGTTTGCTTTTCTAAGTATTAGGTAGTTTGTTATGCAGCAAAAACTCACTAATATACAATCTTCAAAAAGTCAGGAATATTCCATTCCATTACTTTCAAATGAAACCTTTTAAGACTAATCTATGTGTCTTACTCTTAAAATTCACAATTCTATAAAAAATTTACAATTCTGATTACTGGATTTACTTTATCATATCAACTAGTATGTTAATCAAACAAAATGAAACAATGAAATGGTCTGATTATAAAATTGCTAAAATAATAATTGCTCTATTTATTTCATCTTATAATTTGAAACAAATATATGTAGCCTTCAATGCTACAACTATGTATGCTAAAGAAATGATTTCTCCATCCTAGCCTTCAGAGTGATAAGATTGGCATAGTTCATAGCTACTCAGTCTGTCTTAATACTTCAGAGTACCAATTTATACACACCAACAGAAATCTAACTCAAAGAATAAACCATTTTTTTCTTCAGCTTTTTTTTTTTTTGTAAACTAAAGGAAAGCTATAAATAGTAGCAAACTCTTTAAGACAGTTCTTAAGACTTTGATAAACAGCTAATTCACCATAATTTTATAACAATTTATATCAGGACTATGAAAGTATTACTTGCTGTTATTTGAAGACTTATTTTAATGTAGTTAACTTTTTAAAGTACCTTAGAATTCTATTGGGAAATTTTACCCTCACCATACATTCCTAATAGTTGTCCATCTAACAAACGTGTTAAACAGTTGCTTTCTTCCCTTATGAAACTCCCAAGCATTTGCAAGATTTGTATGAGTGGCAGGATGCCCATGACAATGGTAGAAAATGGAGTAATTGACAGTTCTGCCTTCAAGAGGCTTATAATCTGATAGGAGATATGACAATAGACTGTATTTTCCATCCATCCAAAATTGGGACAGACTTAAGTTATATGTGGATTTTCTATTCCAGAGAGGGTCGGTGCCCCTAAACCCCATGTTGTTCAAGGTTCAATTGTGTATAAACTTTCTATCATATAAGATACTAATCAGTAAGCATTCCAATGGGTGAAAATTCATTCCAGTAGAAATCTAAGAAAAGAAGAGGCTTCCAGTTGGGGAAATCAAGAAAGGCATCTTGGAGGAAGTGACATTTGAATTGAGCCTTTGCATGCTGATAGGCTTTCAATAGCAAACGGAGTGGAAAGAACACTTACACAGAAACAATAACGTAAGCAAAGATAGAGAAAAAGGAAAGCTATAATGTATGTCTGGGGAATGGCTGGGATTCAAATTTCAGCTCTATCAATAGCTGCTTTGACTACTAATAAAATTCCTTAATTTCTCTAAATCTATGCTATGAAGTATTCATTTGAGAGTATGGAGTCTACAGCAAAATTGCATGGGTTCAAATTCTAGCTTCATCACTTAGTAGTTGTTGACCTTGGGCAATTACTCTCTGTGCCTCAGTTTCATCATCTTTAAAATGGGGATACATACTTCATAAGATTATTATGGAGATTAAATGCATTTATATTTGTAAAGCATGTAGAACAATGCCTGGTGCTTAATATACAAATGTTTTGTTAAATAAATGAGTAAACTCAGGTTTATGCATACACAGCAAGATAGACAGATGTGTATGAATATAAAGATCTAGTTATATCATCAAGGATAGTACCTGGTACACAGTAGGTGCTAAATATATTTTTTATTTTTCCCCCTTTGTCTGGAGTTCACAGAGAATTACACTAGAGCACATGCTTTGATGTGCTCCAACATTAGCCTTCATTCAGTCAGAAGAACAGAGACTGTCCCTCCACCACTTTGAAGATGGGGGCTTCCTCCTTTCTCTTGGGGGTAACAATTCTGCACTTGCTAATATAAGATGCTAGGCTTGAAACTGCCAGACAGACACAGCACGGCTGCCAGATTCAAACAAAGGAGTACTAATATTTTATATAATAAATATATCTTAAATGGAAAAATAAACATAGGATTATTAAGTACAATCTGAACCTCTATAATTTATTAGTATTCAAGCTAATCTAAAATAAGAAACCTTAAATATATGGTAACTTGAGATTTTAGGGAAAAGAAAACATTAGATTTAGAGCCACAGTAATTCAAAAGGTAGGTTAACAAAATCTTACTAATTCCAGCCTAATTTGGCTTCAAGTAGTTATATATTCAAACTGAAAATATTTTAAACGCAGTTTAATTCCTTGAATCTATTAACAAAATAGTAAACCGAGTTCCCTTCATTTTTAAGATGAAAGTACTAAAGCTAGTTAACAGATTATACTACAAACAAAAAGATACTGCTAAAAGTACTTGAAAATATTCTATGTAGAAATAAGTAAAATTTTCCTGCAGTCTTATTCTATTTATTTGTTTAGAAAACTCTTTTTCACAGATAATCAAAGATAAATTTCACCCATCACAAATCAAACTTCATTGCCAATTCTGAGTTGGTGGATAGAATCTGTACTGAACTGCTAATCATAAATACCCACCAATCAGTTTACTCATTCCAATCATAGGAAAACTACTAAGGATCAGACAACACGGTTTAATTTCCAAAATCTTTTGGTACATTAGCACCAAATATTAATTTGTTATTTCAATCCACACTGCTTCACAAGCAATCAAGTCTACTTCAACAGCACCTGCCATCTTTTTAGGGTAAGGGCTACCCTACTTCTAACTTGAAACTTAAGACTTTCTGAGGAACAGAGGTCTGTAGGAGAGTATTTTAATAGAACAATACTGTGGGTTTATTCAAATCCCAACTCCACCAGCTACTAACTTTGCAACCATAGACAAGTTAACAGAATTCTCTTTGCTCATCTACAAAATGAGGGTAAGAACCTACCTCCTGGAAATGTTGCAAAAATGAGTTAATGCACAAAGAGCACTCAGAACAGTACTTGGCATGGATTTTTAAAAATATATATATTTTAGCTGTATGAAATAACAATGAAGGGGAATTCCTGGTTGAACCACCTGTATGTGGTAGTTAGAGAAGCTTTTGGGGGGTTCTGGGTGTTTAGGTTCCCTCTCTATCTTATTTCAGATGGACAGGGAACTTGTACAAGAAGAGCCCAAAGCCACCAGTTTTACTATTAATAATTTCCAATATGTTCTCATGGCTCCTGCTCGTCCACTATCAAGCCCCTGAACATTTGTGAGATTTGTTTGAAAGGTAGATGCTGAAGTGTGTGTTAGAGCACAACAGTTGGTACCAATTTAGCAAGAGACTTGGGAAATCAAGAATTTATTCTCTAATTTTTAATAGTTTTGCTATAAATGGATGTGGTCTGTTCCCAACCAGCTAAACTGAGAAGCAGTCACTTTTAAGGTAAGCAGTTCAAAAATCAACCTCAAATTAAGAGATGAAATATTCCTAAGAGATTTTAATTTCACTTGGATACAAGAATCCAGTAGGTGAGTAGTTTCTTCAGAGGGAGGGAGGTATAGTTTTGTGTCTTGATGATAAATGTACACAATTGTATCTCTTAATCACTAAGTATTATTTTAAAAAGTGCTCCAAATGAGTGCTCATTTTTCAAAGTAGCAGCAATAAGCAAAAAACCAGAGGATTAACAACTCAGCTCTAAGAACCTTAACAACCCAGTAATTATAATAATCCAAGAGGCCACTCTCAGAAACTCAAGAGACCAGTTCCTTTACATGGGCCCTGGTTCACAAAAAGAAAAGAGGACACACAGTACTGGGACATCTGCAGCTGACTGTAGACTGAAATAATAGACAACTATCCATTTTAGACCTTAATGCTTCCATTGTAAGAGTGAGTTTCTCCTTTTTCTTGACATTATATTCCTGTCTCTCCAATTGCTGGGAGCAGATATATTTCCCAGTTCTTTGACTCACATTTGTTTTTTAAAAATGCCCTTAAAAATGACTAAAAATTACTCGTTTTAGTTTTGCCAAGTGATCCTTTCATCTAAACCACATTTAAAGGAGCTCTTGATCCAGATTTAACGCTTTTAAAAAAACTTTTTAAATAAGGTGGATGAGAGCATAAAAGGGTAGTATATTAATAAATTCCAAATATTCTGATTTATAGTAAGAAAAATCTTGTCCTTATTATTCAAGCTTATAAGATACATGATTATAAAATAATAAGCAGCCAGTTAGACAAAGGTATTCTATTTGTTCATACATGGCGTATTACAATGATGTACACCCAAATCACATTAGACTAGTACTCACTGTTTTTTGTATAAGGGTTAAATAAGCCATCTCTTCTCATAAGAGTGTGGTGAGTCAGTGTCCGGGAAGAATAATTAAGATAAAGGGCAAATCACCCAAAACATCCCCCACATAATATCCGAAAGAGTATCTCTGAGATGATTTACTAAAGTAATCTCTTTCAAAATCATCTTTAACTTAATTCCGGGCACTGAAGAAACAGGAATAATAAATCACATTTAAGTTACAATCTTTAGAATATGTTAGACAATTCTGAGACACACAGAGGGGAAAAAAAAAGTGTTAAAAATAGCCGAGAAGGACTAGGCAGCAGTTAAAACACAAAGGCCAAGGGTGAGATCAAAATTAGAAACATATAATGTCTGGAAAACTGTCCATATAAGGGTAGCTTTAAATCAGTAACTAAGTAAGGATAATCCACTGGGCAAAATAAACAGCTGCCATCATCACAATGGCTGCTTCTCCATCTCTCAGAAGTCTCAGGAAAGCCACAGGAGACAAATACGACATAATTTTATGCTATTATGTTCAACAATGTTCAGCAATATTTGGAGGTATTTTTAACACTGGTCTCAACTTTCCTGGTCCCAGATGAGAAACTTCACATACCTTGATCTTTCCTTTTTATGAAAGTATGAAAAAGCAATGACAGGGGACAAAACTTCTGCCGTGCATTCCTTACCATATCTAGTAGACCATATTGACCTACATACTCCAACCCCATGGATTTCCTGAATACCCACGTAGACTGCTGTTTGTTCATTCTTGTTTACCTATTTATTAGACTCACAGGGAGCTTCTTAACCTGGTGCCCAGCACTAGAGAAATGAAATAAATAAGGTTCCTAACTTCCAGGAGTTCATAGTAGTATGGAAGACAGATACACAAATAACTGTAGTACAGTATAGCTCCTCTAACAAAGGTTTATACAAAAGTAAGGGTTGCAATTCTGTGTGTGATGGAAATGACCAAGCAAAAAAAGGGTCAAAGAAGGCATTTTAGGCAGAGTGATCAGTACAGGCAAGAGCTCAGAGGCAGGAAACAACACGGCATATTCTGAAAAGAGCAAAACAAAAAGTTATGTGTCCAGAGTGCAAGTGATGAGATATGAGTGGGAGAAGATTAGGCTAAAAAAGCAGATTAGTGCTGGGTTGCTGAGGTCCTTATGTGCCATGCTGACACATTAGTCCCTTATCCTGTAGCCTGGAGGCTCTCAACTCTGGCTGCACATTAAAGTCTCCTGGGAAGCTTTAAAATAAAATATGGATGGCTAATATTTGTTGGTATCAATTAATTGGTGTAGGACGGGGCCTGGACATCAGTAGTTTTTAAAAGGCTACTCATGTAATTCTAGTATGTGCTCAGGGGTTGGAACCAACCCTGTAGGCAACAGGGAACCCACACAACTGTCTAAGTAGGATGGGGATGTAAACACACGCAAAACACTTAAGTGGGCAACAGTGTGAAGAGCGGCTTAGAGGTCGAGAATTAGGGAGGAATGTCAGTGTATAGGCTACTGAATACAGGTGAGAAGTAAGAGTCTACCAGTAGTTACTAACTATGGGTCACTGACCTGTGTGAAAGATGATAAAAGTTAAAAGTACTTTCCTTAGGAAAAATGCACACATGTCAAAAAATGTACCTCCAATTTCAGGGGATTATGAACCTCTTTGAGTAATGGATTCAAGTGAAGAAATCCTGGCCTAAAGGCAGTGATGAGAGCGAGAGAGACTGTTGAGGTAGATTCAGTAGCATTGGACTTCCAGGTGAGGGGAAAGAAGAGGAATTAAGGATGACACCAGCATTCCTAGCCTGAGAGTCAGAAATAATAACCATGTATTCTGCACTTACTTCAGCGTCAGGAACCATACTAACCACTCACCATGGATTTCTCATTGAATTTTCCCAATTCTGTAAGACAGATTGCTAGCATGCCTATCTCATAATTGAAGAAACTGAGATTTAGAGACATTAAGTATCTTGTCCAAGGTTACATGATGGTAAGGGGTGGAGCAGGAATTGAATCCCAGACAGTATGACTCCGGAGCTTACAGTGTTAACCTCTCCATACGACCTCTGGCAAGTGGTTCCCGCTGATTAAAAAGAGGAGACAGTGCCTGACCACTGCACTGCACACCTGAGGCTGGAGCTGAATAATACTGAATGTCAACTATAATTTAATATATAGTCAAGGGATATGGAGTACAGCATAGGGAAGAGTCAATGGAATTATAACAGATACATACGATGTCAGAGGGCAATAGATTGGGGGAAGGGGGTTATCAATTTGTAAGGGGTGAAATGTCTAACTATTACATTGTTTTGTACACCTGAATCTAAAAAATAAAAATAAAAAAAGCCAAATATACAGCCACCTTAATGTAACACAGGTTAAAATAATAATATTCTTCCTTAACAAAAAAAAGGGGGGGGGGGTGACAGGAGGATAAAGCAGGAGGTTTAGGATGAGAGGAGGGACGGGTCAGGGTAGGGATATAAAACATTCGTTTTAGACATGCTGTATTCAAGATAGTACAAGACACACATGATGTTATCTGGTAAATCAGAAAAAAACAGAAAAGAGCTCCAGAGGTAAGAGCATAAGATACAGTAATAATAGGTTTACTGAATTCTCTCCGTGTGCCTGGCACCCTGCTAAGTGCTTTCTCAGAGCAGTGTAAGCGTTATCATCTTCCCTTTCCAAGTGAGGAAACAGACATGGGACACACGGCCAGTAAACAGTGGAGCCCATCTTCTTACCCCTCACCTAGACCTCCCTGGCTGTCCAAAAGGGAATGGAAACCATGATGTCCTAAGTGGCAGCAACTCCCGACCTGTTCTAAGATAGTTTTGTTTTTTTTAAAGCTTTACATAAAAAATTTTTGACAATATTTACCCATTTTCACAACCTAAAGGATTTTTATATTGTTTCAATTATTTGAGAAGAAATAAGGGATATCTCTGTCTCAACTAACGAACAAATATTAGAGATACATTTTCAATAAGCAAACTTGGGTGCAAACCTATGTAGATGACAAAGCATGACACAAATTCCATACAGTGTTATAATTATCTGAGTCAGAATTCAGAACAATTAGTCTAATGGAGATAGTGTCTTGTGTTTCCTGAGGTCACAATGAAGCCAGGAAGTGGTGAAGTTTCTTTTTACTCTCCTTTTGAAAAGAATGGTTTTTCTCTTTTCTAAAAAACGAAAATAAAATCTTGAACCGCGCTCCACAAGTCTCAACTACTTACTTTTGGTTTAACAGTGAAATAACATATGCACTGAAGTTTCAGGTAAAAGCTTATTATATTTCAACATTTCAGCACCTTTGAAATCCTGTACTGACAATCATTTGGCCTATGAGTCCAACGCATTCCTTCTATAAAAGTACCTTTAAAGAGCCTCTGTTATCCTAGAATTTACTCCTGTTTTAGAATTCAAGTACCTGAGAGAAGAAATACAGAATTCCAGTTGCAACCGTTTTGAAGTCCTGTTGTACAACCTTTCACTTGGGGGCATTCATTCTGTCACCTGTCACTATGTTTGAAAGGCTCCGGATGAGAAGTCCTTACTTTCCAGGGCAGCCCACCCCCTGGCTGGAGCACTCACCAGGGCTTAGATCAAGTCAAAATCCTTTGCCTGTAACATCCATTCTTTCTTTCATTCATTCCTCCAAACATTTACTGAGCACTTGTGTCCCACGTGCACAAGTTCTGTATCCCGCCCTCTGGTCTTCCTATTCCCTAACCTACAGGGCTGCTACCATCGTTCTTTTATACCCTGTCCTTCAGATCCAACAGCCGAACTCCTTCGGTAGTGTTTCCTCATGTGACGTCCCTTCTCAATCCATCACTATCCTTAACTCCCTCCTTTGCTAATGTCTCACTAAAACGTGGTCTCACAGACATAAACACAGATCATCAAATGTGGTCTAACTAGCTCATATTTTCAGCAGCCACATCAGAGAGATGGCTCACGTAAGCCTGTGGTCAAGTAAACTCCCAGCTCTTTTCATCACAGGTGCATCTGAGGTTGTCCCCGCCGCCGCCCCAAGCATTCCCCCACTCCTACAGAAGGTTTATCCTTAGTATATTTCATCTTGTTAATTTTAGAACATTACAACCTATTCGGATTATTCTGAAACTAGAGTCTGCTATCTATGGGATTATGCATCTCTCCTACATTTACGTCATCTGGAAATTAAGTAAATTTATTTCATCTACATCTTTAGAGACAGTTATTTTTTAAAAAGTGCTAAGAATGGGATGGGAACCCAAAGTACTTTACAATTTCTCTAGACTAAGTACTACTCTCTGATACACATATTGTCAATTTTTAACATTTTTATGGGGCAACAGCCCCTTTAAAAATCTGATGAAGCCCATCCATTGGCCTTCTATTATGGTACCCTACATTAGGGGTTCTAGGACCTATGAAAAACATTTCTGGTCACTAGGGTCCATTAATATTCATTTTTAAAATAATTGATTCCCCTATCTAATGCCCAATTTAATGCACAGTAGGAACCAGTTAACTGGAAATTGACTGACATTAACTATCAGAGAAGGTATCTAGAAACTAAGAAATCTGACCAAAACCAAACCACAGATCACAAGAATACTTTAGAAACAAAGCACAAGTACCTAAAGTTATCTCTACAAAGATACTCGTATGTGTTGCTCCATTGTTTGTAGTGGCAAAGACAAAACGAAACAAAACCACCACCACCATCAAAAAACAGCCTCAATGTCTATGGTTGAATAAATCATGTATAATGGAAATTTTATTCATTTTTTGAAAACAAGAGTTAAACCTACATATATTGACCTGGAGCAATATCCATGATATATTAGGGAGGAAAAGCAAGCTTTAGAATAATGTAGAGTATGATCCTATTTAAAAAAGAAAAAACTCAAACCTTATGTCATTAAAACTACTTTTATGAATATAGAAAAAGGTGTGGAAAAATTCACATCAGGCTGTGAACACGGGTAGGGGGCTCTTTTCTATTTATCCTTGCACACTTTCACTTATTGCAAGTCAATATTGCTTTTACCAAGTGAAACATTAAAATAAAAACTAAGTAAGACTGACAATAAGATCTATCAATAAAGACTCAGGTCTCTTACCGCAACTCTCCATACAAGTTTTCCAAATAATTTCCCCAAAAGTTTCCCATCCATAGTATATCCTGGATGAAACCTAATTTCCTTTTGACTTTCAATAATTCTGAGTTCCTCACTGTTTGGGATATTTGATTGCACTTCATAGGCACTCTTCTGTTAGACATATTAAAGTTGTATTATACAGTTTAAATGTGTCCACAATACACAAGTATGATTTTTCCCACCTTAGGAAAATATGCATCTCGGTAGAGCCATAAATAAAAGGCATGTGGAACCCACATTAGTCCAATACATAGATGGATGCGTGCAATACAAACACTATTCAATTCTAAGGAAAAGAAATATGAGCATTGAAGCCATTTCTGTTGGTTCAGTGCTTCTCAACCTTGGCTGAACATGAGAACCACCTGGAATCATTTTTTAAAATACCAATATCTGGGCACCACTTCCAGAGACTCTAATTTAACTAGCCTGAGCATAGGTGCTTATTTCATTTTAAAAGCTATCTAGATTATTCGTATGGGCAGTCAGTTAAGAACCACTACTTTTTACTTTTCATCCTTTTCCTTCCTTCTTCTAATATTTTGCCAAGAGCTTTTCCTTTATCAGTTAAGGCTAGTAGGTACATTTGGGAAAGCCAAAACCGCTCAACCAGCTAATGCCTGCCCACCATTCATAATTTATACTGTTATGTTGACTTTTGATGCTCAACTTAAATAAAGTTACTCAAATCTACGATGGCTATAATTAGGAGCCCTTCACATGTCAAAGAGTATTTGTAGCCTCACCTTAATTATGATTTATCATTTATTATTAACCTTGGAGACAACCATTTTATAAAACATCTTAGGACCCCAAACATTATGTTGGAAAATCAAAATGTCAACACTGCTCTACCAATTATTTGAAATATTGCTGAACATTAGTCATTTAATAGACTCCCTGATTTTTAGTGCTAATAAGTATTTTAAAAATTCAACATCTATCAAATATATGGTGATGGAAGGAGAACTGACTCTGGGTGATGAACACACTATGGGATTTATAGATGATGTAATACAGAATTGTACACCTGAAATCTATGTAATTTTACTAACAATTGTCACCCCAATAAATTAAAAAAAAAAAACCTCAACATCTATTACATTGCAAAGAACTGACAGAAAGAAAAACCATTATTTGAAATATCTCCCCCATTCAAATGTAGTATGAGAACAGTAATATACCCAAGAAAAATGTCAATAAAATATGAAAGGAAATTCATTAACAAAATATTTATTAGTACATTTTATATTACAGTACAAAAAGACAGGATTCTATACTTTAAACTCTTGATGCAAATTATACAGAAATATATTTTAAAACAAAGGACAACATTATGTTATTTATGGTAGGCATTAAGAAATAATTGCCTTTATATATATCTACAAGTATGGATGGCATTAGCATATATTTTCAAAGGTTACAACAGTCCATTAAAAAGTTCTGATCTAGGAATTATTAATATACTCCTATGCATTTATCCTGGTGAAATGAAAGCTAAGATAAGATCCACACCAAAAAACCTGTATATGAAATGTTCACAGAAGCTTTATTAGTAACAGCCCCAAACCAGAAACCCAAATGTCCTTCCAATGGAAAAATGGTTCAACTGTGGTACATCACACTGTGAGAGTACTCAGCATGAAAGAAACGAACATGATACATGCAACTACCCGAGCGCATCTCACAGGCACTATGCTGAGTACAAAAGCCAATCTCACAAGGTCTCATACTGCATGATTCCATTTGTATAATATTCTCAAAATTATAAAGCTGGAGAACAGATTAGTGGTTGCCAAGTGCTGGGGGGGAGGATTCTAAGGGGGTAGCAAGAAGCAGCCTTGGGTTGATGGATCAGTCCTGTATCTTGTGATGGTGTTTATACAAATGTACACATGATCAAACTGCATAGAGCTTCAACCTCCCCACACAAAAGCACATACACGAGAACATGTAAAACTGGAGAAACGCAAATTAGCTCTGTGGATTGTATCTATGTCAGTTTTTTGGTTTGGCTCTTGTACTGTAGTTACCTTGGGGGAAACTGGGTGAAAGTACATGGACCTCTCTGTATTTCTATAATTTCCTGTTAATCTGTAGTCATTTCAAAACAAAAAGTTTTTTAAATGTTTGAGAAAAACGTGAAGTTGATCACTTATTTAAGATAAATTAACCGTCATTCTTAATCTAGTGAAGGTATAAACAAGTAAAGGGTAAAGATCTAATAGACGGCTGGAGAGAAAAAGATGGGTGGAATAATATTTATGGAGTATTATGTACCAGGCAATATATCTTATCTCATTTAATTCAACAAACAATCCAATGAGGTGGCTGCTAATTGTTGTATTATCCTCATTTTTGAGATGAGGAAACTGTGAGGGAAGATAAATTCAAGCAAGGTCACACAGCTGGCAAGTAGCAAAGACGTCAAAGTTAAGAAAAGACAATTTCAAAGCAAGGAGGATTTTAAGAAAAAAGCATCATTATTTTATCAAGAAGGCATTTAAAAAGTAGCTTAAAATAGGTAATGTAGGTGAAACGCTACCGCAGTAAATCACAGCACACCATGCTGAATACTGTCATCCAAGAACTTAAAATCTGTAATACACATGAACCTACGATAACCAAACCCACCTGAACAGACATATATTTGAAACTGTGGTTATTTTTTATTAATCTTTCAACTTTTGCTTAGAGACAAGAAAAGTAATTTCTTGTCTTTTCTCCTCTTTAAAAGGTGTTCACTGAATAGATAAAAGTGAGCCAAAATTCAGGAATAATACAGAGTACTCAAAATGGGAGGAAAATAAAGCTGACTGACTATACAACAAAGCCTTCTCACAAAAGAAAAAGGCTAAAATATTGTCAAAAGCCAAGGCAGAAAAGTCTAAATTAGGTTAGGAAAAAACATGAATCTGCATACAACGAATAAGGCTAGCAAGATGAGTGTGTATTTGCAATAAAATAGTTTTAAATGAAATCATGCAGTTCAGATTGGTTTCGGTTTGGCTTAGAAAAAGCAAATGGAAAATTTCTGTCTTTCAGTATCACTCCATCTCCAATTTAGATCATTGCATATCTTAATAGCATGTCAAAAACCAGGCAATTCTAGGATAAATTCAATGCAAGTAAATGAGTATTTAAAAGGAAGTTTATTCTTATTGTAAAGCCTCTGAGACAGGGTTATTTTTCTAGAAAGAAATAGTATCTCACTTAATTTTAAAGACCCAGTGAAACCCCAAGAAAAGACAGTATTTGAAACATTGGGAGTAATAATCACCCTTTTTAATTGTAGACAGTCAAGTAATCCACTTAAAGTCTGCTTGAAGAAAAGAGAGTAATTGTGGTCAGTTCTGCCTTTAGAATATCTCTGATATCAAAGGTATTCTTTCCTCTTAAGTTATCTTCTTAAAAACAAACGCAATGATGATGTCAACCTGTTGGTTTTCCTAGAAGCTTTGGAAATCACAACTCAGGAAATAACATGCAGGTATTTTACTTGACATTCAAAAATCTCCCTACAGATTTGGAGTGGAATGGCCATACCACTTTATTTCCATCCACGGCTTTGGTTAATACAGTAAAAAGAATTCCTGTTGTCGTATGCCTTTGGAATTTCTTCCTCACAGAAAGTTAAGGGCCAAAATGCAAATATGTACAGTTAGGAGATGTCTGTCATGCACTCTATACATTTTTCTGCCTCTGAAAAAATCATGAGGTTTATTTTTTCCAGGTAAAACCCTAATACATTAGAGTTTGATAAAAGCCCTTAATTAATCCAGGCCATTTTGCATGGTGGACTATCAACAGACTCTCTCTATAATCCCTGGAAAGTTATACCAAAAAACGTGTATTTTCAGTAATGCCAGATTATAATCCATGGTGAACAAACTGTGGAAGTTTTTATAACTATCCTTGAATATAAATGATTCTAAGATGTGATAATGGCATTGTAGTTGTGTTTTGAAACAAAGTTTTTTAAATATATTGAAATATTCACAGATGAAATGATTTAATATCTGGGATATGCTCTGAAGTACTGATGGGGGTGGGGGGAGTTTTAAACAAGATTGGCCACAAATTGATAGATAAAGCTGGGTAATGGAGATCAATTATACTATTTTGTCTTCTTTGGCACGTTTGAAAATTTTCAACATAGAAAGTTTTGTATATCTTTGCACGGGATATAAAATACACCCATGTAACAAGGAATTCTGATGCTTAAGCAGAAATCCAGATTCTTGAATGTTTCTGCTACTGCATAATCCCATGCAAATCACCTCACCTAATAATAGTACCAGTTTCCTATTTCTAAATGCAGGGATGGTACATGATTTCTAAGGTTGCTCCAGTTTGTACTCATTGAGAATGCTGTTTTGTTTTACTGAATTGAGTTTAAATTCAGCCTAACTGTCTTTCGTTACTGATTCTACACGGAGAAGGTGCCTTAAGACAATGTATGACCTCAACGCAGCTCTTTGGACTTAGTGCCACCCTCGGATCACACGAAAAAAAGAAAAATGGGAGGCAACTATAGTGATAAACACACTACTATTTCCCATAGATAAAGTGAAAATGCTCATTCCTCAGAAATCCACTTAAAAATCTTTAAGAGTCATATATCCATAAAATGTAAAGTCGGCAGTCTCTTTATTTAATACAACAGTTTTTCCTAAATAACTTATCAAACGATATTTGCATAAATATATTTTTAAAGACTGCTCATCACAATACTGTTTATAATAGTGAAAAATCTGGTAACTAAATTACCATCTTAATCAGGGATTAAATATATTATGGCATACTCTTATAATGGAATGCCATGCAGCTATGTAAAAAATGAAGATAATAATCCATAACAAGAGGTATGGCAAAGGGACACAGGAACCAACTGAGAGCTCCCAACGGCCAAAGCTGGAACAATTAGAGCAATAAAGTTGCATTGGATTATAACCCAAAGTATAAATACCCATTAATCTATACTGATATAAATGATTGCATAAATAAATAGGGAGGATAGCTAAATCTCCCATGCAGAAGAGTTTCAAACAATATACGGAACTACTCAGCCTCTGCCCTCAAGGAGGTGGCACATAACTCCCCGCTTCTTAAGCGATGGCTGACTTCCTTCCCAAGAGCACATGATGGAAAGGAGAAAAAAAGAGTAACTTTCTAGGACAGAAACCTGACAAATATTACAGCCAGGGTAGCAAGGTCAACATGAACGGTGGTAAGTCATGCAGATGGTATGTACCCTTGAAACAATGGGATGAAAATGGTATTTTGTCTCTGTGGTCTCTCTCCCCAAAACACACAACCCCAGCCTAACCATGAGAGACATATCAGACAAATTCCAGTGGGGGTGGGGGTGGGGTGAGGTGACATTCTACAATATCTGACCAGTACCGCTCAAAATTGTCAAGTCATTAAAAAAACAAGGAAAGTCTGAGAAATTGTCACAGCCAAGAAGAGCCTAAGGAGGCATGATGACTAAATGTAGTATGGAATCCTGGACGGGCTCCTGGAACAGAAAAAGACATGAAGTAAAAACTAAGGAAATCTAAGTATGGACTTTAGTTAATAACAATGCATCGATACTGGTTCATTAATTGTGATAAAGATATCGTACTAGTGTAAGATGTTAATAACTATTCTAAAATAAAAAGGTTATTTAAAAAAATGAAAATTTTAAATGGAGATATAAACTTACAATGACATAGGATGATGGTCCATATATAATAAATAAGAATTATTAAACAACATGCATGTTATGAACATATTTTTGTTTTTAAAATATACACATATATATGTATATACAAAAAGTCTGGGGGCGGCCGGTTAGCTCAGTTGGTTAGAGCCTGGTGCTCTTAACAACAAGATTGCCGGTTCAATCCCCGCATGGGCCACTGTGAGCTGCGCCCTCCACAACTAGATTGAAACAACTATTTGACTTGGAGCTGATGGGTCCTGGAAAAACACACTTCAAATAAATTTTAAAAAGTTAAAAAAAAAGAAAGTCTGGAAAATTATACATCAAAATCTTAGTGTCTTGGTGGTAGAATTACTAGTGATTCTCACCATCACCCTCTAAACTTTTCTGGTTTTGTTTTTCCACTAAGCATTGATTACTTTTAATATTGAGCCCTGCTACTTCTATAATCAGGAACAAAGTTATTTTATTTTGGAAAAAAATTATATGTACAGCATAGGATTAATAGAGTATATACTCCTTAGCTCAAATTATGTGCATTTATAACCACTAAATTTTACTGTTTCAAGGGGAAATATTTTTAAAGGCAGTATAGAAAAATGATTTAATTAGACCTAGAGTAAAATCCTGGTTTCACCATTTACTATCTGTGTGACCTTGAGCAATTCAATAACCTCCTTCAACTTCCTCATTTTTATAGTGGCGAAAACGTAATTCTCCCAACCAACCTATTGATCTGCAGAACTGCTCTAACATTTATTTACTTATTTATCAACATAAACACATATCATATACTATAATATGAATATATTACATAAAATGCGTTTCATAACATCAAATTTTATTAGAAAATTACGTAAGTAGTAGCAGAGAGTTCAATGTAGGCCAAGAGTCTGACCCTATTGAGGCTCCATAATGGTAGCTGTTACTGAGATCAATAATAATCATCTAAGAAAACTGAAACACTATGAAAAAAAACTTTAGTTTCTCAAAGAATGTACAGGGAGCAGTGAAAGACAAACCAGTACCACAGTTCATTCTACATCTGCAGCAATTTCCCAAACATCTCTGCTAACTAGATATTCATTATGGCAATTAAACGTGTTAACATGCTCACAGGACCACTGAGAACCTTCCAGAAAATAGAAGTGAAAGACACTTTTCTAATCATAACCAGCTTAAACTAAGCTTTGGAATACTAATACACCAAGTCTCCCTTCCTATAGAAACAGTTTTCTATCTATGAATATAATGCCAATACAAATTAACACCAGCCATAAAATATAAACTGATTTAAATCTGATTGTAAATAATGAACTTTAATAAAGAAGCTTTACATAAGGCATGTATTTTGATCTTTATCAAAATTCTGGGCTGGGAGTTCTATCTCAATACTAATTGATAGTCTGAAATTACGCCAAATACAGCACTTCTAATATACAAAACCACAATATAATAGACAAGTTTAATTACACTATGAATTAGTGGACTTTTATAACAAAGTTAAACAACCAAGATCAGAAGAATCCCTTTGTTTCAAGTGAAAAGTTTGCCCAACCTAATTTATCATATGGTCTAGGACACAGACCCATATTTTAAAAACCTGCTAATTTAGGAAGAAATTAATTAACCATAAACAAAATAATATTAAATAAATCATTGTGCCAATTTTTCAACTACATTAGAATATGCACACTGCTCAGTTTGGTTGTTAAAGGAAGTTAATTTAAACACCTTTTAAAAATAACAAAAAACATAGATATAATCCAGAAATTATATTCAGGTTGGTATATATAACCCAATGTTGGGATTACAACTATACAAAGACTGATTTTATAATATACTCCAAAGCTTCCGTAGCCAATAAGTCTTACTCCAACTTCCTGAAAGCAGTCATTACAGAGACCTATTCCAATGATGTCATTTTTTGCAGAACGCTTTAGAAGCCTGGGGCATTTTTGTCAACTATATTTAATTGTAGCAAACTTTAAATTCTCTGAGACCAGTTATGATTTATGTCATTGAAAATTACACCTATCAAATAGATCAAGCTAAATAAATTTCTTTCGATTTTTGTTGTTGTTTTTTTCCAAAAAAAAGAGGGGACTGACTATAACATTGTTAATAAGGTTAATTTTCTTAAAAACTGTAAAGGCAAATTTAAAATGGGAATTCCAAATATTTTGAGCAGCATAGTATCTATGCAGTAAGAATGTATTCCTATACCATGTTCTCTACTAGTTTATCCTCTATAATCCCAGAAACCAGTCCTGTACTTAGCACATCTTGTATAGTAGCTACTTGTATAGTAGCTTAACTGTGTTTCTGATGTTTTTAATTAGTGGAGAACATTACAGTACCATTATCGAACCATTAGACATTCCTTTAGCTTCAAGATACCTAACAACTACCATCAATCACGACAAAGGAAGGCTTAGAACAAAAAAAATACTCAATATGATGAACCTCAATTTGTAGGGTTGATTTTAAAATCTTACTTAGACACTATATTTTGTGGTCTTTCTTTTTTTAAGTTTAATAAAGCTGTACCTGCACTCACATTAGTCTAACTCCAGTAGTTCATATATATTATAGAAAAGTAAATTACAGGAGATCACCACATTCATAGTATATACAAGAAAGGAAAAATATAAGACAATGTAAATCATCAACAGCATGAAATAAAATTTTGCCAAGAAGCTACCTTTTCATTACACCGCAACTATAGAGTCCAGAGGGGCAAGACCATACAATTTATATACTTTCCCATACAAGTAACTAACATGGTCGATTGTTAATGGCAATTTGAAAATATTACAGTATAATTACAAAACGACACAGGTTAATATTTAAGAAAATATCAAGCTTCTCAAAATAAAATGAATATTTATAAGATTAAATTTCTGTTTCGTTAAACATTAAAGAAAAGTCTTGGAACTTAATAGGAAATGTAAAAATACAGAAAACCTAGTTATCAGAACTCCTGATACTTTTTCTTTTAGGGGACCTTTTACCTAATAAATGTTAAAGCATGTGACTTGTGGTTTCGGTTTTCTTTGCAGTTCTAGAAATTGCCTACGATTCCTTTCATACTATTTACTTGCCTCTTCCCACCCCCCACCCACCTGATCCCCAAACCTGCTTTGGATGTCTTCTTTAAAATCTTTCAGGATAAGACAGCAGATTCAAATGTCATGAACTATTAAATACAAGAGTTAAAATGAAAATGACAGTATCATATAACTATCCTGACTCTCTTTAAAGTAGTATTAGTCTTCTAGAATACTAATCTAATTCTTAGAAGCAGAAAACACAGGAAGCCCAATGTTCCAAGAAAAGTTAATAATAATTGATTCATCCTGGCTACCCAGGAAATACACAGCAAGGATCTGTGTTCTATGCAAATACTGACAACAAAATCATCTAGTAACACCTACCATCCAAGGACAGGAAAACAGAAAAAGAGCTCACGGAACAAATGCACAATGACTAAAAAGTACAGGAAGAAAACAACATAAATTTGGAGATCAGAAGGAATCAAAGCTGGATGAAACACATGACAGATCAGTGAGCTATACGGACAGAAGTAAACCAAGGCGGTGGAAAGATCACCACTAATGGGAGATGAGAGTGGAATGTAGGTGGACAAGAAGTGAAGTGGACAGAGGTGAAGAGGGAAAACACGCAGGAGCTAGAGATGACAGGAGCTGAATTACAAGAGATACCAACAACAAAAGCCGGAAGTTGGCAGACTAGGAAGGAGGGACACCCAAGGAAATTGAGGGTAAAGAGAATAGAAAGCATTTTCAATGGGAGGTTGAATCATGGAAAAGGCAGGAAGTAGGCAAAATACAGACACCAAACAAGAAATTATAGACAGATGAGAAAAAAATGTAAGAGACCAGGTGATAAGTAGATAGGGTAGAAAGAGG